>NC_133414.1:22872500-23580000 GCF_049350105.2 Macaca mulatta | reverse complement strand
TATAATCCTAACACCATCCATTAGTTTAAAAATCAAGTAGTCTGTTTGTTGAAAGTGCAAACAGAGGAAAATATGCTTCTAGTCCTTTCAGGTTATGGAATACATATTATTCTTTCCATCAAAAATTATTTATTAGCACCTATGCTATGCTAGCCACTATGGGAAGTGTGTATGCACACATGGTACGTTGGTGGTGAGGGGTGAGCAGCTACCTTTGGCCATGAGAATGAAAGTCATGCATATAAGTGGTGGAGCTGAAGGATCAAAAGACCCTGAGTTCTTGGTTTTGTCATTAAACACCCATATCAGACTTGGACTGCCTTTCTCTAGGCTCGTTGATGTGTGAGACAAATGCTTTAAGTCAAAGTTGTGTCGGGTTCTATGTTACCTCCAGCCAAAACCAATATTGATTAAAACATTTAGTGAATGAATTTTAAATGTTCTCCTTTGCATCACAAAATGCTGTCATGGATTTAATGTTAAACTCATGCCTCTCCTTCTTTTGAAAAAGGTTCTGAGGTGGCTTAGAATAAATGACACAAATAGTACAAGATCCTTTAAACCATGATAGCAGAATAAGAGCTAAGTAAGAAAAGAGAAAAATTGTTATTCTAGAAAACCTAGGTGAAAGACAGCAACTGATGTGAAATCTAAAATTCACTCCTAAGTTTTCTGGCACCAAACTCTTATTATCTAATACCTGAAAGCATACCAGTTTATCAATTTCTTCCTAGCACATAGTTCTAAGAAAAACATAGCAGGTGAATCTAGTAAAAAGGCTACTGAAAATTATGTCTTTAAAAACAGTTTGTAAAAGATAAAGCAATTTTATCATACATTAGCTATTACGAATTCCCAGTGAAAGACAAAGTTCTAAATGTTAAACTGTAATAGAATGTAGCCTCCTACCAAAAACTATAATCTCAAATTGTCTGCTGCATTCTTTTTGTTTTTTGGGTTTTTGTTTAGACAGTTGAAAGAAACAATATAAAATGGAAGAGAATTGTAAGGACATCCAGTCCCCCCTTGTCTCCTTCATAGTCTGTTTTTCCCTGGATTAAGCTGGATCCGAAGAGAGGTCTCAGATTGTAACACCTTGTTTTGAGCTTCCAGTTACCTTCAGCATGTTTGGCATTATTCACTTGGATTGCATTGAAGTACATTCTAGTAATCTCATACCAAGTTAGCTACTACATTCATCATTCAGGAGTGATGAGGACATTAGGCACAGCAGTTCTCAGTAGTTCATATGAAAAACCAGTAGTTCATATGAAAAACGTTTTTTCCCAAGCATGAGGATATGTACTTGTGGGGGTTTTTGTCCCTGAAGAATAAGTGTGTTTTCTTCTTCTGGACAGCATAGATTGTTGGTAATCCCATTTCTCTTTTTCCTTTGTTCTCCAAGAAACTTCAAAGCAAATTTGCATCCCAGGTTTATCTTTATGTTGATCGTTTCTGTGTGCTATTCATTTCCACACTCAATTTTATTTATAATTTAAATCAATTATATGATCAATTATACTTGGGAGGCTGAGGCAGGAAGATTGCTTGAGCCTGGGAAATCAAGGCTACAGTGGGCCATAATCACACCATTGCTCTCTAGCCTGGGTGACAGAGCAAGACTGTCTGAAAAAAAAAATTTTTTTTAAATCTCTTCTTCTGATGAATATAAGTGGTGAGAGTGGGCATCCTTGTCTTATTCCAGTTCTCAGAGGGAATCCTTTCCCCTTTCAGTATTATGTTGGCTGTGGATTTGTCATAGGTGACTTTTATTACATTGAGGTATACCCTTGTATGCCGATTTTGCTGAGGGTTTTAATCATAAAGGGATGCTGGATTTTGTCAAATGCTTTTTCTGCATCTAGTGTGATGATCTTGTGATTTTGGTTTTTAATTCTGTTTATGTCATATATCACATTTATTGACTTGAGTATGTTAAACTATCCTTGCATCCCTGGCATGAAGCCCACTTGGTCATGGTGAATTATCTTTTTGATATGTTGTTGGATTCATTTACCTTGTATTTTGTTAAGGATTTTTGCATCTATGTTCATCAGGGATATCGGTCTGTAGTTTTCTTTTTTGGTTATGTCCTTTCTTGGTTTTGGTATTAGGGTAATACTGGCTTCATAGAATGATTTAGGGAGGATTCCCTCTTTCTCTATCTTGTGGAATAGTATCAATAGGATTGGAATCAATTCTTCTTTGAATATCTGATATAATTCAGCTGTGAATCCATCTGGTCCTGAACTACTTTTTGTTAATATGTTTTAAAATTACCATTTCAACCTCACTGCTTGTTATTGACCTTTTCAGGGTTTCTAATCCTTCCTGATTTAAGCTAGGAGGGTTGTATCTTTCCAGGAATGTATCTGTCTCTTCTAGGTTTTCTAGTTTATGTGCCTAAAGGCGTTCATAGTGCTGGAAGTCCTAGCCAGAGCAGTCACACAAAAGAAAGAAATCAAGGGCATCCAAATCGGTCAGGAGGAAGTCAAAATGTCACTGTTTGCTGATGATATGATAGTACACCTAGAAAACCCTAAGCCTCCTCCAGAAAGCTCCTAGAACTGATAAATGAATTCAGCAAAGTTTCAGGATACAAAATTAATGTACACAAATTAGTAGCTCTGCTATACACAAACAGTGGCAAAACTGAGAATCAAATCAAGAACTCAACTCCTTTTACAATAGCAGCCAAAAAACTAAAATACTTAGGAATATACCTGACCAAGGAGGTGAAAGACCTCTACAAGGAAAACTACAAAACACTGCAGAAAGAAATCATAGATGACACAAACAAATGGAAACACATCCCATGCTCATGGATGGATAGAATCAATATTGTGAAAATGACCATACTGCCAAAAAGGGATCTACAGACTCAATGCAGTTCCCATCAAAATGTCACCATAATTCCTCACAGAACTAGAAAAGACAAGTTGTATGGAACCCAAAAAGAGCCTGCATAGCCAAAGCAAGACTAAGCAAAAAGAATCTGGAGGCATCATATTACCTGATTTTAAACTATACTAGAAGGCCATAGTCACCAAAACAGCATGGTACTGATATGAAAATTGGCACATAGACCAATGGAACAGAATAGAGAACCCAGAAATAAATCCAAATACCTACAGCCAACTGATCTTCAACAAAGTAAACAAAAACTTAAAGTGGGGAAAGGACACCCTATTAAACAGATGGTGCTAGGATACTTGGCAAGCCACATATAGGAGAATGAAAGTGGATCGTCATCTCTCACCTCATACAAAACCAGCTCAAGATGGGTGAAGGAGTTAGATCTGAGACCTGAAACTATAAAAATTCTGGAAGATACCATCAGAAAAACCCTTCTAGACATTGGCCTAGGCAAAGACTTCATGACAAAGAACCCAAAAGCAAATGCAACAAAAAGAAGGATAAATAGGTGGGACTTAATTAAACGAAAGAGCTTCTGCATAGCAAAAGGAATAGTCAGCAGAGTAAACAGACAATCCACAGAGTAGGAGAAAATCTTCACAATCCAACAAAAGACCAATATTCAGAATCTACAAGGAACTCCAACAAATTAACAAGAAAAAGATAAACAATCCCATCAAAAAGTGGGCTAAGGACATGAATAGACAATTCTCAAAAGAAGATATGCAAATCGCCAAAAAACATATGAAAAAATGCTAACATCACTAATGATCAAATTAAAACCACAATGCGATACCATCTTACTCCTGCAAGAATGGCCATAATCTAAAAACCAAAAAATAAAAGATGTTGGCATGGATGTGGTGAAAGGAGAACACTTCTACACTGCTGGTGGGAATGTAAACTAGTACAACCGCTATTGAAAATAGTGTGGAGATTCTTTAAAGAACTAAAAGTAGTGGAGATTACTTAAAGAACTAATAGTGTGGAGATTCTTTAAAGAACTAAAAGTAATGGAGATTACTTAAAGAACTAATAGTGTGGAGATTCTTTAAAGAACTAAAAGAACTACCATTTGATCTAGCAATCCTACTATTGAGTATTTACCCAGAGGAAAAGAAGTCATTACACAAAAAAGATACTTATACACACATGTTTATAGCAGTACAATTCACAACTGCAAAAATACGAAACCAGCCCAAATGCCCATCATCAACAAAATGATAAAGAAGCTGTGGTATACACACACACACACACGCACGCACACAATGGAGTACTACTCAGGCATAAAAAGGAATGAATTAATGGCATTTGTAGCAACCTGGATGGAATTGTAGACTATTATTCTAAGTGAAGTAACTCAGGAATGGAAAACCAAACATCTTATGTTCTCACTCTTAAGTGGGAGTTAAGCTATGAGAACGCAAAAGCATCAGAATGATACAATGGACACTGGGGACTTGGAAAGGGTGGGAGGGGGTGAGGGATAAAAGACTACAAACTGGGTTCAGTGTATACTGCTTGGGTGATGGGTGCCCTAAAATCTCACAGATCACCACTAAAGAACTTACTCAGGCAACCAAATACTACCTGTTCCCCAAAAACCTATGAACATAAAATAATTTTTTAAATCTCTTCCTCTGAGTTTTCCCTGGATATGAATCTTTAAAACATATATTTCATTATGCATATGTGGCTTCAAATCATTGGTAGAATATGGTAGGGTAGAAATAACTAAATGTAGGAAGTCAAAACAATCTATCCAAGTATGTGATTTTCTGGTTATCTGGTAATAAGAGAGTAGAACTAGAGAATCAAGGCATGATTAGTTAACATACCCCTCTCAAATACTGATAGCATTAGCCAAGCTTTTGGCTGGATTTGGAAAGCACTGCCAAACCCAGTGGAGACCACCATCATTCACAATGCTGAATAACAGAGGCAGTGGTAAATCCTGTTAGCAGCCATGTGTAACAGATGAAATTTCTTTCTTTCTTTGGTTCTTTGGTTCTTTGGTTCTTTCATTTTTTCGTTCTTTCATTCTTTCACAGGGTCTCACTGATGGTGTGATCATGGCTCATCACAGCCTCAGCCTTGACCTCCTGGGCTCAGGTGATCCTCCCACCTCAGCCTCTCAAGTAGCTAGGACTACAGGTGCACACCACCATGCCTGGCTAATTTTGGTATTTTTTGTAGAGACAGAGTTTTGTGGTGTTTCCTAGGCTGGTCTCGAACTCCTGGGCTCTAACAATCTGCCCGCCTCAACCTCCCAAAGTGTTAGGATTACAGGCATGAGACACTGCGCCTGGCCTCTAAGTAACTTCATGTATTACCTCATCTATCACTCACAACAACTCCCCTGTGAAGTCAATATTATTCTTATCATCTCTGTTTTTATAGATGAGGAAACTGGGTACAGGGAGTTCCTCTGGTTACCTGGAAAGATAGTCATGGGTTATTCAGCACCCAGGGAAAGAAGGGTTGATTGTTGCCATTTAAGGTAAACAACCTTGGTGGTGTGTTCTCTCCAGCACTCATCTTGGGAAGCATCTTTGAATCTGCTTAGATGCTCACTGGTACCTGGTTGAAAACCCTGACTTCCGTAACCTAAGCACAGAAGAGATCACCTTGGTCTGAAAAACCTTGAGGGAAAAGCGGTGACAATTATCCTCATCAACTATAACAGCACCTCTTCCAAACGCCTGTGAAATGTTTGGCTTTGAGCAGGGCTGTGTTTGGACCAGCTCTGACGATTTAATTCCCAAACCTACTCTTAAAATAAGCATAAACCAGAAAAGTCCTAGGGCACACAGGCTCTGAGGAGTGATCTCACCAACTCTCAATTCCCCAACAGGTGACACCTAAACTGCATCCCCACAGAAAATCCCTAGATTCCACAGGAGAAGCTTTAAGCATGGGGTCTTCAGAAGAATCATGTTGTCTACAGTCTCTGAAGTGTTGCGATTTGTGTCTCATTTCTGCGCATATGCAGTAGCCTCTTTCACTGCTGCACATGCCCAACAGCTTCTTGAGAACGTTCTTCAGGATCACACAGTCAGACGGACCATGCAGAAAACCTCTAAAATGTGGGCACGGATGCAAGAAGTAAGAGCAGGCCTCCTGGAGTTTAGCCAGGAGCTATAGCTTCATACAAAATGATCTTAATTAGCCAGCATGGAAAAACAGATTTTTACATTTCACCCACAGCCTGTGCTCCCCTCCCCAGCCCCTCTTCCAGGGTCAAGTCAGGTCCCTGTAGCTTGCAAACATCCAGCTAGCAGGTTCTAGCCCTAGTGCTGCCTTCTGCCTTATTCCCTGCCCCCCACCACCCCCAAGGGTATAACTGAGTGAATCTCCCTTTTTGTTATTGCAAGACAGGTAAGTCTCTTCGCTTCTCCAATAAGATAAATATCCATGGGCAAATAATCTGGTTGAACAGGAAATAATGCCATTTCCCTAATTCCTTCATGGCCAAGTTCTGTATTTTAAAATAAATATTTATGATTGTCAGTGTGCTAATGAATAGGCAACTATGAATCAGAGCACCAGAAAGATAATGGCTGCAAATCTGACACCCTGAGAGTCAAGAGAGTCGTGGGCAGCATCATCTTCCAGGGTCTGGGTCTTCTCTTGCCACGGCCCCCAACTCTGTATCCTAAGACAGAACTTTAAACATTTCCTTGGCTGTCTCCCAGATGCATTAATAAGGCATTTCTGTTCTGAGAAAAGCTTCAGAAAACAGATTGAAGTTCCAGCCACCCAGGGGGACAGGGGAAAGAGAAACGAGGGAGATACAGGGCAAACACACAGCCAGGGGTCTGAGCCCTTTCCTGGTAGCCTGGCCCTGCAGAGCTGCTCAGTTCTCCATCTTCAAGGATGTTAGGATGGGGGCTGGGGTTGGATGAGAGAGAAGGGGTTGGGAATAGGGCTTGGAGGCTTGACCTCAGGGATGCACAGGATGCGCTCCTGGTAGGGATCTATGGGCCAGAGAAGAAAATGCCAACCTCACCTTTTTTTTTTTTTTTTCTTTTTCAACTTTTACTTTAGATTCAGGGGGTGGTGCATTTGCAGATTGCTACCTGGTATATTGCATGAAGTGAAAGCTTCATTTTTGAACACTTGGAACAAAGCTTTGCCTTAAGTGAACAGCAAGAAAAAGTAAAATGGCCAGCATCTCACAGTACCCCCAATAGAACTTCCAGATGACCTTTTCTATCCCCAAACCAGAATAAGCCACCAGCTCAGCAAATGCCACATCCTAGGCCTCCTGTGCTTACTCAGGAGGCAAGGTGGGAAATGAGGGCTGAACTCACATTGCACCTGTCCCCTGTCCCCCGTTTGTTATCCCTTCTGTTCTTACAACTAACACTGAAGGACAATGGGATGTGGTAGGGAGGAGAGGCTAACTCAGGTTGGGGTGAAATGATAGAGATGAAGTATTCCAGGAGCAGACACTGGACACTGAATGTGAGGTACAAGATATTTATTTTCTGTGAAGGGAAAGGAAAAGAAGAAGGATTGGGCAGAAGAAGAAGTTAGACAAACAGATGTATTACTGAAAAAGCCTTGGGCAACCAGACAAGAGCTCTGGAGCAAGAATTGCCCTATAGAGTTGTTCTGTGCTGAATCTGAATGATCAGGCCTTCGTCCTCTGACTCACTTGGTCACTGAGTACAGGAAATCCAGACCAACGCAGACCATCAAGGGGCTGCCAGACAGAGGTTGTCTGCTGACCCCACTTTCTGCGGCTGGGCAGCCTGTTGTTCCCTGAAGGGAGATCTGGGGAGTGCAGCTCCATGTCCATCATGAAAACAAAGGAAAGGAAATTCCAGGCAGAACTCCTGAAAAGGAAGGGGCTGTCACATTACCATGTTACTTCCAAGCAGCTATTTCAGGGTGTCCTATTATATAAATATCTTAAATTAGGTATATACAAATCTGAGATGCCTACACTACAGCTAGCTGTTATTATGAATTTAGTTATATTCTACATAGCTATTTTAAAACTTTATTCCTCATATAATTATTTCTGTGGGTTCTAAGCTTGTAATATTTTTAAATAAAATTACTTAATGATGTTTAAAGCTTGAAGGCTTCCTTTGGCATTTTTCTTCCACATAAAATATGGCATTTTATAGTAACCTGGTAGTAGTAATGGGGTAACTAATCCCTATGATTTGAGAGGTAAAAACCCCTATCCCCACCACATATGTGGATTTAATTAAGCAGGGCTGGAAAAACATCATTTTGAATGTCGGTTTCTAATATATGATTGATTCAATAAAGAAAAAAGTTGTGTAGTGGTCTGCATATCCAGTCAATGTAGTTGTAGAGTCTGGATTGAGAAAAAGGGTGATAAGAAACATTATAAAGTAACCATATCAAAAATAGGGTGATTCTATGCACGCCAAAGCTCAAGAAAGTTGACTAAAAATGCTTGAGAGTGGAAAAAACCACTTAGTAGGGCACTGAAAGTAAATGAATAAGAATACAGTTATGGACAAAATTAAAAGTCAAGAAATAAATCCACACATTTACAGTCAACTGATCTTCAACAAAGGTGCCAAGAACACACAATGAGGAAAGGACAGTCTCTTCAATAAATGGTGCTGGGAAAATTGCATATCCTCATGGAGAAGAATGAAATTAGATTCCTCTCTTGCCCCACATATAAAAATAGACTCAAAATGGATTAACAACTTAAACATAAGACCTGACACTGTAAAACTATTAGAAGAAACTGTAGGGGAAAACCTTCTTGACAATGGTATAGGCAAAGTTTTTTGGATATGACCCCAACAGTGCAGGCAAAAATAGACAAATGGGATTGCATGAAACTAAAAAGCTTCTGCACACCATGGGAAAAAAGTCAACAGAGTGAAGAGACAGCCTATGGGATGAGAGAAAATATTTGTGAACCATACATCTGATAAAGGTTAATATCCATACTATATAAGGAACTCAACTCAATAACAACAACAAAAAAAAGGCCAAATAACCTGATTTTAAAATGCACCAAGAACCTGAATAGACATTTTTCTAAATAAGACTACAAGTGACCAACAGGCATATAAAAAAAAAACAAAAAACAAAAACAAAAAACAACAGCTAATGAGAAGGAGCCAGAGTACAAGGATTGTGGAAGCAAAATTCTCTTCCACACTTTATAATGGAATCAGGGTAGCTGGGAATAGAGCAACTCCTTGATCTTGGGATCTTGGTGGAAGGAGAAACTATCAAGGACAAAATATGTCCCCACACCATACATTAGGGACATGAGCAATGTATTAAGTAGCATCACAGCACTAGGTTCCTACAGCATGTGTCTGATTTGCACCCTGATGAATGATGCAGTCTAAAAGGAGTCAAAGGAACTCTGGAGAGACTGTTATGCAGTTTTTGAGGAAACTTGTAAATATTATTCATTCTTTGAAAAATACTTATTGAGCACCTACTACGTTCCAGGCACCATTTAAGACACGAGGCATAAAACAATAACAAAGAGCCTGAAGTCTTGTGATTGAGTCCTTGCAGATGAGTCCCTGCAAAAGACCTTTAAGCTCAAGCATCTTGCAGTCTACTTGAGGAATTTGCTACTACTTTGTTTTGTTGAAAGATGAATAAAGTTAGCAGTTCAGGGTAAATTTTAAGCTGCGGCTTGTTTCTATTTCTTTAGACCAAGTTTTTCCTTCCATCTGTTAATATAGGCAATCCAGAATCACCTATAAGTTATAGTTGTTGTCACTTCATTGCTGGAAACAACAAAAAAGTTTTTTGGTACTGTATGTATGTCAATTTATGTTTGTAATTGAAACTTAAAACACATCATTTGAAATAAATAACCAGTATATTAGTTCATTTTGCATTGCTATAAAGGAACATCTGAGACTGGGTAATTTGTAAAGAAAAGAGGTTTATTTGGCTCACAGTTCTGCAGGCTGTACAAGCATGGCACCAGCATCTGCTTGGCTTCTGGTGAGGCTTAGGAAGCTTTTACTCATGGTGGAAGGCACAGGGAAAGCAGGCATGTTACATGGCAGGAGAGGGAGCAAGAGAGATGCTAGGCTCTTTTAGCAACCAGCTCTTACACAAACTCATAGAGTGAGAACTTATTACCTCGAAGACATCATCAAGCCATTCACGAGGGATCTGTCCCCATGACCCAAACACCTGCCACCATGCCCCATCTTTAACCTTGGGGATCACATTTCAACATCAGACTTGGATAGTGACAAACATCTATACTATATCAACCAGCTGGGTATAAAACTAATGTAACGGCATAGTGTAATGAAACACTGCAGAGATGTGCTGCCTTCTGCAAAGTTGTCCACACATTCCGTGGAAACAAGTCCCCAACCCCCAATACCCATAAAGTTTGGGTTAGAAATTAACACTTTCACCCCTTTCCACAAAGAGCTGGAGTGGACACTCAACTTTGTAGTCATCCTCGCCAAAGAAGTTTCTTCCACAATCTCCTTGCAAAACTCTCTTCCACACTTTATTTTATTTATTTTTTTTTTTGGTTTTTTAAAATTATTTTTTATTTTTTATTATTATTATACTTTAAGTTCTGGGGTACATGTGCATAACGTGCAGGTTTGTTACATATGTATACTTGTGCCATGTTGCTGTGCTGCACCCATCAACTCGTCAGCACCCATCAACTCGTCATAGTAAAAAGAACAAAGATGGAGGCATCACGCTACCTGACTTCAAACTATACTACAAGACTACGGTAACCAAAACAGCATGGTACTGGTACCAAAACAGAGATATAGACCAATGGAACAGAACAGAGTCCTCAGAAATAATACTACACATCTACAGCCATCTGATCTTTGACAAACCTGAGAGAAACAAGAAATGGGGAAAGGATTCCCTATTTAATCAATGGTGCTGGGAAAATTGGCTAGCCATAAGTAGAAAGCTGAAACTGGATCCTTTCCTTACTCCTTATACGAAAATTGATTCAAGATGGATTAGAGACTTAAATGTTAGACCTAATACCATAAAAACCCTAGAGGAAAACCTAGGTAGTACCATTCAGGACATAGGCATGGGCAAAGACTTCATGTCTAAAACACCAAAAGCAATGGCAGCAAAAGCCAAAATTGACAAATGGGATCTAATTAAACTAAAGAGCTTCTGCACAGCAAAAGAAACTACCATCAGAGTGAACAGGCAACCTACAGAATGGGAGAAAATTTTTGCAATCTACTCATCTGACAAAGGCCTAATATCCAGAACCTACAAAGAACTCAAACAAATTTACAAGAAAAAAACAACCCCATCAAAAAGTGGGCAAAGGATATGAACAGACATTTCTCAAAAGAAGACATTCATACAGCCAACAGACACATGAAAAAATGCTCATCATCACTGGCCATCAGAGAAATGCAAATCAAAACCACAATGAGATACCATCTCACACCAGTTAGAATGGCGATCATTAAAAAGTCAGGCAACAACAGGTTCTGGAGAGGATGTGGAGAAATAGGAACACTTTTACACTGTTGGTGGGATTGTAAACTAGTTCAACCATTATGGAAAACAGTATGGCGATTCCTCAAGGATCTAGAACTAGATGTACCATATGACCCAGCCATCCCATTACTGGGTATATACCCAAAGGATTATAAATCATGCTGCTATAAAGACACATGTACACGTATGTTTACTGCGGCACTATTCTCTTCCACACTTTAATCCTTGTTCTCTAAATGGGAGAGGAGGGTTAAGAGTCATTGATAAATAACTCCTGTGTACAAATGGAGAATTCTGCACTGGGTGGTGTGGTAGAGGCTTGATTTGTCTCACATTCATGTGGGTATTCCTGTTTCTACTGTACAGTGGACACTGAGGTCAGAAATATCTCACTCCTTCATTAAAAAGTCAGGAAACAACAGGTGCTGGAGAGGATGTGGAGAAATAGGAACACTTTTACACTGTTGATGGGATTGCAAACTAGTTCAACCAGTATGGAAAACAGTATGGCGATTCCTCAAGGATCTAGAACTAGAAGTACCATATGACCCAGCCATCCCATTACTGGATATATACCCAAAGGATTATAAATCATGCTGCTATAAAGACACATGCACACGTATGTTTATTGCGGCACTATTCAGAATAGCAAAGACTTGGAATCAACCCAAATGTCCATCAGTGACAGACTGGATTAAGAAAATGTGGCACATATACACCATGGACTACTATGCAGCCATAAAAAAGGATGAGTTTGTGTCATTTGTAGGGACATGGATGCAGCTGGAAACCATCATTCTCAGCAAACTATCGCAAGAACAGAAAACCAAACACCACATGTTCTCGCTCGTAGGTGGGAACTGAACAATGAGATCACTTGGACTCGGGAAGGGGAACATCACACACCGGGGCCTATCATGGGGGAGGCGGGAGGGATTGCATTGGGAGTTATACCTGATGTAAATGACGAGTTGATGGGTGCTGACGAGTTGATGGGTGCAGCACAGCAACATGGCACAAGTATACATATGTAACAAACCTGCACGTTATGCACATGTACCCTAGAACTTAAAGTATAATAATAATAATAATAATAAAAGAAAAAGAAATGTCTCGCTCCTATTTCACCTGCATCATCTCATTTAATCTATGATAGTAATGAGGGATTATCCTTATTTTACATAAAAGAACACTGATGTGTATAGAGGTTACGTAGGTTGTAACACTAGATGTTGGATTCAGATCTTTCTAACACTAATCTGTGTGCTCTTAACTCCCAGACTGGCTTTTTAGTTTGAATGAAAATTGTTTTGAAGCCAAATACAATTTAAATTTTTGGCTTTATTTTGAATTATACTAAATGAAAAGAAATGCAACTTCAAAGGAACACCAAATTGTTTTGTTGGAATGTGATTTTTTTTCACTTAAACCCATTGCTCTAAATCATATTCAGAAACTACAGGATTCTGAAACTCAACAGAACAAATGCTGTTATATAAATGAGCCAAAGATGGTCTCTGTGTATTGGCCCCTCAGTTGTATATTTCTTCACTGCAGGCTAAGACTTGTTAGCTCAAAGCCCACTGGTGCCAAACTCAAATCTTTACACATCCAACTATTTGAAATATAGCCCAAACAAGCAAATTGTTAGCATTTAGAGCCTGCCTGCTTTATGTATCTTGTGAAACTGCATTCTGATCTGCTGCTGTTGGTAAGACAGAGCTTTGTGGGTGTAAGACCTCAAGCTGTTAGTGCCTTTCAGAGCTCCCTGACCCAGAGACTCCATGCCATGCTGCTGAGCAACATCACCCAGACACGAAAGCTCCCCCTCTGATCCTCCTCGCCCCTGGAAGTTACCTTGCACTCCTCCCTTTCTGGGTGGTGGCCCCCATGCTGTGACCCCCTTCTGTGATGGACTTCCACCAGCTGCAACCCTAAGCACCACTCAATAATGCTTCTTGTGTGTTACTGCCTCTTGTGGTCAAGATCAGCTCCAAATCCCTCAAACCTTAACACAGACCAAGTGAGTAATAACTTCAGGAGCGGAAAGAGAGATTACCCATACCACTATTACTTTTCCTTTTTTATTTTTTATTTATTTTTTTTTTTTTTGAGACAAGGTCTTGCTCTCTTACCCAGGCTAGGGTGCAGTGGCATGATCATAGTTCACTGCAGCCTTAAACTCTGGGCTCAAGAGATCCTCCCACCTCAGCCTCCCAAAGTGCTAGGTTTACACATGTGAGGCATTGTGCCTGGTCTACTTTTTCCTTTCTTAGTTCAAATTCCTTAGTATTACTGGTGTGTTCTTTTTCTCATTTCTCTAAGTGTGGGGGTCACTGAAGGCTTGAAACATTTATGAGCGTGTCTGAGCTCTTATCTGTAGGTTGGCCTGCCCAGGATGGATTCCAACAGCATCACCTACTAGCCTTGTCCTAAGTGTTAATATTGGCAGAATCATGGATTTAATGTGTTGGTTCATGTTTCTAACATGCATAATAAACTTGACATTATTTTTTTTAACTGCCCATGAATTCATTAAAATAATCTTCGTTGCACACTTTGGGCAACACTTGGCTTCAGTGACCACATGCTAACTCTTTAGGGTGACTCCCATGGTCACTCAAGGACTTCCTGCTCCCCCTACCTTTTTAGACATTTGAGCTCTGGAAATCCAGAACTTCCCTGGACTTCTTATGTCATGAAACTGCCTTTGTACGTGTTGTGCAATCAGAAAGCATCCTTCGCCCTTGTCAGTGAGGCACAGTCTTGTTTACATTTTGAGGCTGAGCTGGTACCTGATCTCCATGGCAAAGCTTCCCCCCTCCACTCTCTCAGCAGAACTCCCTGCCATGGTCTTAAGTCAGAGCTGCACCCGCCCCCAGCCTGGGTCTCCCCTTGCAAGGGGTACATAACACTCATCGTACACTTACCCCATTGCCTGTTGTTCGCCTGTTTCTTTGCTACTGGTCTTTGGGCTCCCAAGAAGTTAGAGGCTTACAGAGTTTTTCATTTTTGATGCCTGTAGTAATGCTGAACACCAAGGACTCAGTAAATGTTTTTTGCATCCATGAAAGAGAGAATGAGCTTCATGAAGGTAACTGCTATTCTGTTTTCCTTTTCTTTCTTTCTTTGCTTTATTTATTTTTTTTCTTTTTTTGAGACAGAGTCTCACTCTTTTGCCCTGGCTAGAGTGCAGTGCTGTGATCTCAGCTCACTGCAAACTCCACCTGCTGGGTTCAGGTGATTCTCCTGCCTCCGTCTTCTGTGTAGCTGGGATTACAGGCACCTGCCACCAGGCCTGGCTAATTTTTGTATTATTAGTAGAGATAGGGTTTCACCATGTTGGCCAGGCTGGTCTCGAACTCCTGATCTCAAGTTATCTGCCCTCCTTGGCCTCCCAAAGTGCTGGGATTACAGGCTTGAGCCACCATGCCCAGCCTCTTTTATTTTAATAGGCTTTGTTGACTTGCAGTTTTCCTGGGTGCTGAGAGAATAGAAGTAGAGAGGGCGCCGGAGGGAGGGTGAAGAGGAGGTGGAAGGGTAGGGGAGGCAGAAGAGATTTCATGGCCCACTTTTTATGAAGCTGAATCCTTGAGAAATTATAGGCTTCTAGTTCAAGACAGAGAAATGAGTGTTCTGTTTACTTTTCCTGACTTCCGAAGTCCCATTAAAAGCTCTGAAATAATTTATTTTTTTTAAGAAATGAAAACATAACTGGGAAAACAAGAAGGGGAGTCGCCTTAGGACAGAAAGTCTCAGGAAATCCTGAATGAGGAGACAGCAGTACAGGAAGCTTGAAGAAAACAACAACTCATGGCATCCCAGTGCTTTGTGAGGCCGAGGGGGGAGGATTGCTGGAGGCCAGGAGTTTGAGACCAGCCTGGACAACACAGCGAGACCTTGCCTTTACAAAAAAAAATTTAACTCACCAGGCGTGGTGGCATGCACCTATAGTCCTGGCTACTCAGGAGGCTAAGGTGGGAGAATCACCTGAGTTCAGGAGTGTGCTATTGCACTCTAGCCTGGGTGACAGAGTGAAACCCTGTCTAAAAAAAAAAAAATTTAAATAAAAATAAACCTATAGCACAAAGCAACCCTTCCCCAAGCACCCCTGCCCACAGCTCCTCAACAAATAAAATGCTTGAGAGAAAACTGGCAGCTAACCCAGGGCCACTCATTGACGAAACTTATTCAGGACAGCTGAGACTCTGAGACTCTTGTCCCTGCCCCACCTCTGCTCTCTCCTCCTAAAGTGTCCGCTTTGACAGAACAAGGACTGCCCTGTAAAGCCAGCGACTTGCCTTTTGGGGCTCCTAGAATGGGGAGGGGCTTTTTAAAAGGCAAAGCAGCTTGAAATAACTCTGGACCCCCAAAAGGCATAAAAGAAGAAAGAAAAGGTCAGGGATGCTTTGCCCCAGAGACATGCAGTCAAGTCCTCCTTGACAGATTAATGGCAGTCCTTATTTTCACATCTGGGTTGAGATGGGGCAGCTGGCCTGCTTGTCGATGCTCATACAAAGCTAAAATAAAGCCAGGCAGTTAACACAACCTGCCCATTCAGGAACTCCTGTGGGGAACCTACCTGCTGTACCGCAAGGAACAGCTGGGCCACCTACCCATGAAACCAACCTGATCCTTGAGTCATTAATGTGACTAGACCACCCAGAATGACCAGATATTTTAGGACAAGCAGCAACGTAAAACAAAAGGACCAAGATGAATTTGCTGATGAACTGTCTCCAGGGAAAATGGGTCATTTAGAGAAAACATTCTTATTAACATCCACTGAATTTCAAGACATTATATCCATAAAATGTGACAGGACCACTATTAAAAAAAAAAAAAGGCAATAGAAGCCAGGAAAAAGTTCTTGGCAATTAAAAGTATGATTGCCCAAGCAAAACATGCCCTGGAACGGCTCCACAATAGGGGTAAAGAATAAACTGAGAACTTGGAAAAGGAAGTTTAGGAAACATCCAAGATTATAGAAATAATAATAAAGAAATGGGAAATGTGAGAGAAAAGTTGAGGGGCATGGATGATATATCCAAAAGTTCAATTACTGTTTAATAGTAGTGCCAAAAAAAAAAAAAAAAAAAGAAGATAACTAAACACTTGAAACAAGTAATCAAGTAAATATCTGAAAAAAATATATATTTGAATTAAAGAAAGACATGAATTTTTAGATCAAAGAGGTCCACTACTTTTTGGGCAAAGTGAAGGAATAAAAATTCACACTTAGACATAGCCTACTAAAATTTTAGAACCCCAAAGAAGATTCTGAAAGTTTATAGAGGAGAAAAAACTCAGATCATTTACAGTGGAATTAAAATCACGTTGGCAGTAGACCGTCACCAGCAATATTGAGTGCTAGAAAACAATACAGCAAAGCCTTCAAAAACCTTGACGAAATTATTTTAAATCTAGAATTCTATAACAAGCCAAAATATCAGTCAAATGTTAAGATAAAATAAAGACCCACAAAATTATATGAAAAAAATTCCACTGGCAGTTACTTCATCAATGTGAACCATTAAAATAAGAAATGGAACAACATCACACAGTACCAGTTGAGCATGAAGTAAAAGAATTAGCCATGTGCAGTGGCTCATGCCTGTAATTCCAGCACTTTGGGAGGCCAAGACGGGCGGATCACTAGAGGTCAGCAGTTCGAGACCAGCCTGGCCAATATGGTGAAACCCCATCTCGACTGAAAATACAAAAATTAGCCAGGCATGATGGCGCATGCCTGCAGTCCCAGCTACTAGGGAGGCTGAGGCGGGAGAATCACTTGAGTCTGGAAGGCAGAGGTTGCAATGAGCCAAGGTTCACCACTTACTCCAGCCTGGGTGACAGAGCAAGACTCCATCTCAAAAAAAACAAAAAACAAAAAACAAAAAAAACAATTAAAGAAAGTGCAAAATATATTAAAGTAGCGTCTGGTGATTCTTATACATTAGACATTCTCCTTCAAGTAGTGAGGGTTTATCGACTCAATATTACAAATCTTTCTCCATGCATTCAATCACACTTCTTGATTCTGCAACAATATAGTAATGTAATATATAGTGGATTTAAAGTTTTAAGATTCTATTTTAAAAGCATAGAATACTTCTTATCACTGAAGATAGTTCAAATATTATACATGGTACCAATGTAAAATTAGTAATACAGTTAACGATAATCAGGAGCATGGAGGTAGAAGCAGTGGAAAGAAATCATCTTATTAAATGTTTATCTTTCGTAGTGGGGAATCAATTGATGATTACCTAAAGTTGACAAAGAAATAGAAATGTAAGAATATCATTTAAAGTTATAATGAGAACTGTTAGAAAGGCCGTGTGATGGTTAATTTTTGTATCAACTTGACTGGGCCATGGGATGCCCAGATAGCTGGTTAAACATTATTCTGGGTATGTCTGTGAAAGTGTTTCTGGAGATTAACATTTGAATTGGTGGACTGAGTATAGCAGATATAGCAGGTGGCCCTCCCCAAGTGGGTGGACATCATCCATTCCATCGATGGCCTGAATAGAACAAGAAATTGGAGAAAGGTGGGAGTCAACTTCTGCCTGACTACTTGAGCTGGGACATCACTCTTCTGCCCTTGATGCTTTTGGCCCTCAAACTATACCACTGCTTTCCAGCTTACAGATGGAAGGTTGTGGGGCTTCTCAGTCTCCATAATTGCATGAGCCAATACTTATATCTATAGATTGATAAATCGATAGATAATCCCATTAGGCCTGTTTCTCTAGGGAATCTTAACTAACAACACATCCTGGCTGCACTCTGGAATAAACATTTCCACTTGGCAAATGAGGCTTTTGAGGCCCTTCTCATCTTGTTCATTGTCATCGTTGAATCCGAGTTGATCCACTCCCAAGTGGGGATATCGAACCAAGGCCTCTGTAAGTCAGGGTGTTCAGTTTTGACACAAGCTCAATAACAGGTCAATAGCTGCTTCTCAAAAAGATCTGTGTACATTTTATTTTATTTTATTTTATTTATTTATATTTTTGAGATGGAGTCTTGCTCTGTTGCCCAGGCTGGAGTGCAGTGGCACGATCTTGGCTCACTGCAAGCTCCGCCTCCTGGGTTCATGCCACTCTCCTGCCTCAGCCTCCCAAGTAGCTGGGACTACAGGCGCCAGCCACCACGCCCAGCTAATTGTTTCTATTTTTAGTAGAGATGGGGTTCACCGTGTTAGCCAGGATGGTCTCGATCTCCTGACCTCATGATCTGCCCATCTCGGCCTCCCAAAGTGCTGGGATTACAGGTGTGAGCCACTGTGCCCAGCTATATACATTTTATGAAAACAGCCTTGTCCATCTTGCTCCTGACCCCTCTGGACAAAAGGTTTGGGTGCGAGTAGGAGACAGCTGGAGAAGATCTGAAGTTACAGCTGTTGGAATGGTACTTAGCATCTTCGTGGTGGTGGAGAGTAGTGACCCCACCGCTGGGGAAGTACACACCGTAGGACCTCACACCCTAGGAAGGAACACACCCTAGGACCTCAGAAGGTACAGGGGAGAGAAGGACTTTAATCATCTTTTGTCTTTCAGAATCCCCCCACCCCCGCGAAACTTTCTTATGAAGGAAAATACCTTGGTCTGGCTCTGCAAAACTGCAAGTGCCTTAAATATAATTGCTGGATCTGTAACTCTCGCTAAATGGCTCTTACCACTATTAGATGCTGTTCCCCTTAACTTTACTGAGATATCTATTGGAAACCGCAAGGGATGACCCCAGGTCCTGGACAACCCACACAGAACTCTTGTCCACACTTCCAGATGTCTTCCCCACACTTCCAGATGTCTTCCCCACCCACATTCCCATAGCCATTGCTTAGTCAGTCCATGGTATCTGGCTGGTGGCAAAACAGGACAGACTCTATTATTTAAACTAAATTGAGAACCTTAAAGCCTATCAGCTGGCCAAGAGGCCACACTGGAGGCGCTGCCAACCTGTACCCTCCAATTAATGAGGGTCCTACCTAGTGGGCTCCAGCAACTGTAAGCATCACCTTCTTTCCAGGGGTACCATGTTTGCTACTAGGGCTGTACTTCTAGTGTGGAGGCCAAGCATCAACTTTTCTGCCTGCAAGACCATGGCAACTTGCATGCTAGGGGTGGTCATACAAGACCTTCAAGTGCTAAGGAAACACTACTGGATCACGGAGCTCATGGGGAACTGCAGGTATCTTTCTGAAATAAGACTACCCTCAAGTACAAAGGGAAGCTCCCCTGAGGGATAACTGGCTCATTTATGTATACCCTGTAGGCAATTATCTCTGTGATGAATCATTAAGTTAGAAAAGGTAGTAAGAGGCTGGGCATGGTGGTGCATGCCTGTAGTCCCAGCTACTCGGGAGGCTGAGATGGGAGGATCACTTGAGTGTGGGAGGTGGAGGCTGCAGTGAGCTAGGATCCCACCACTGCATTTCAGCCTGGGCAACAAGTAAGACCCCATCTCAAAAATAAGAAAAGAAAAAGAAGAAAGAAAGAGAGCAGAGATGAGAGGAAGGAAGGAAGGAAGGAAGGAAGGAAGGAAGGAAGGAGGGAGGGAGGGAGGGAGGGAGGGAGGGAGGGAGGGAGGAAGGGAAGGAGGAACGGAAGGAGGAACAGAAGAAGGGAAGGAGTGAAGGAAGGAGGGAAGGAAGGAAGGAGAAATGAGTCCCTGATTTTAGCTGAGGTAATCAATGATACCATCTGGTTCTAGAAGGCATCCGCTTTCTAGAAGGCCAGCTTTATGTCACTGGCCAGAGTTGTGATGGATGATGGACTTGTCCTAGACATCCCCCTGCCAAGACAGGGTCTCTGCTAGTGCTAATTCATTCTGTACATGGATTAATGCCTTGGGCCGACTGGAAAGATCAATACAGAGTCTTAAGGAGAAAACCACTTGGCTCTCCAAGGTAGGCCCTGATGGTTTATTGGATAAATCCAGGACACCTGTAGACATGACTGAGATCAGTCCTGAAGTCTGGCCTTATTCTGCTACATAGAGTCCTGTCACCAGCAGCTTTAACTAAATGCTATGTGAGAAAACTTGAACAGATTTAGTGGTAGGCTGTGTTGGTCAGGTTTATCAAAGCAGCCAACAGGGTAGCATACTCTGTGAAAATCATGTAGAAGCCAAGACGATGTGAAACTGAGTGGTAGGTAGCGTTGGAAGACACTCTTCCCATGGGTCTCTCCTGTTCCTACACATCTTGTTGAGTTTGCCAAGGCTCTGACCATTCTTTACAGTTGCATTTGTGGCAAGCAACCTTGAAGAATGAGATAATATGTCCTTCTGAGACAAGAAGAAGCTTTGGTTACTGGCTGCTATGAAACAGAAGGTTTGCCACACTCAGTGTTCCTTTCTGTAACATAGCCCACTGTAGGGGTCGGGGTTGGGCATTTATCTAGGCCTGTCTACATTGTACCCTACAAACTGGGGCTTGGAACTGATACAAACATGTTCACACCCTAGACACTGTTTTTGCTGTGAGTAATAAAGTCATCTTGATGCAGGACTCTCATGTCTCTGTTAGCATCCATGAAACAGTGGCAAGCTAACTTGGTAACCTGCAAGTAGCATAAAATCTCAAACCCTTCCCTGTTCTTGACATAAGGCTATCATTATTTGCAGATGGCATGATGTAGGTGACATGACATGTACAGAGAAAGTATAAAATAATCTCCAAATAAGTTATGAGAATAAGAATTTAGCAAAGTTGCAAGATACATGGTCAATATATAAAAATCAATGTTATTTCTCCATGTTAAAAAAAATAGAAAAGAAACACCGTATAAAATCTAAAATAAAATAGCACACCCACACAAAAGTTAAAGGCCAAGGAACATATTTAACAAAAAAACCCACAATATTTTGACACTGAAACTGCAAAACATTGCTGAGAAAAATTAAAGTTAATAATTTTTAAATAGAGTGATAACATGATGCTCACAGATTAAAATGTCAATTTTGCCCAAATTTATCTATAAATTCAATTACCTCTCAAGCACAATTCTAACAGGTTACTTGTGAAAATTGACAAAGTAATTCTAAAATTTATATGGAAATACATGAGACCTAAATAGCCAGGCCAATCCTGAAGAACTCAAATGGAGGGCTTTAACTACTAGATGTCTACAGTCATAAAATTAGTGTGGTTAAGAAAGTGCGGTGGTGACATTCAAATAAGCAGATACATGGAATGCAACTGACATCTGAGCAACACATCCATGTATATATGGTTACCTCAGAGGTCATACTACACTTCAGTGGGAGAAAGAATGATGGGTCAAGTGGATACACACTTGGAAGAACAAAAAGAATCTTGACCTCTACTTCACATTGTACACAAAAATGTTCAAGATAGATCTTAGACCCAAATGTGAAGTGTAATACAACAAGCCCTCTACAAGAAAACATCAGAGAATATTTTCATGACTTTGGAATATATAAAGATTTCTTAGACAAGACCTAAAAAAATATTGATAAGTTCAACTCATTGTTACCTAACCAAAAGATATGAATGCTTATGTCCACAAAATGACAAGTTCAAGGATGGCCATAGCAGTATTATTCATAATAGTTGAAAACTGGAAACAGTCCAACAATATAATGGATAAATTGTGATATAATCATATAATGGAATATTGCACAATAATGAAACAATAAATCACTGATATACCTAAAGCATGGCTGAATTTTATTTTATTTTATTTTTTATTATACTTTAAGTTCTAGGATACATGTGCACAACATGCAGGTTTGTTACATAGGTATACATGTGCCATGTTGGTTTGCTGCACTCATCAACTCACCATTTACATTAGGTATTTCTCCTACTGCTATCCCTCCCCCAGCCCCCCGACCCCCTGATAGGCCCCAGTGTGTGATGTTCCCCACCCTGTGTCCAAGTGTTCCTATTGTTCAATTCCCACCTATGAGTGAGAACATGCAGTGTTTGGTTTTCTGTCGTCGTGTTAGTTTGCTGAGAATGATGGTTTCCAGCTTCATCCATGTCCCTGCAAAGACATGAACTCATCCTTTTTTTTCTGTTTTTTTTTTTTTTTTTGGTTTTTTTTTTTTTGAGACAGAGTCTTGCTTCGTTGCCCAGACTGGAGTGCAGTGGCACGAACTCGGCTCACTGCAACCTCTGCCTCCCAGGTTCATGCCATTCTCCTGCCTCAGCCTCCCAAGTGGCTGGGACTACAGGCACCCGCCACCACGCCCAGCTAATTTTTTGCATTTTTAGTAGAGACGGGATTCAACTGTTTGCCAAGATGGTCTTGATCTCCTGACCTCATGATCCACTTGCCTCGGCCTCCCAAAGTGCTGGGATTGCAGGCATGAGCCATCGCGCTCGGCCATGAACTCATTATGGTTGCAGAGTATACCATGGTGCATATATACCACATTTTCTTAATCCAGTCTATCATTGATGGACATTTGGGTTGGTTCCAAGTCTTTGCTATTGTGAACAGTGCCGCAATAAACATTCGTGTGCATGTGTCTTTAGAGTAGCATGATTTATAATCCTTTGGGTATATGCTCAGTAATGGGTTCGCTGGGTCAAATGGTTTTTCTAGTTTTAGTTCCTTGAGGAATTGCCACACTGTCTTCCACAACGGTTGAACTAATTTACACTCCCACCAACAGTATAAATGTAAAAGTGTTCCTGTTTCTCCGATCCTCTCCAGCATCTAGTGTTGCCTGACTTTTTAATGATCACCATTCTAACTGGTGTGAGATGGTATCTCATTGTGGTTTTGATTTGCATTTCTCTGATGACCAGTGATGATGAGCATTTTTTCATGTGTCTGTTGGCTGCATAAATGTCGTCTTTTGAGAAGTGTCTGTTCATATCCTTTGCCCACTTTTAGATGGGGTTGTTTTTTCTTGTAAATTTGGTCAACTTCTTTGTAGATTTCTGGATATTAGCCCTTTGTCAGATGGATAGATTGCAAAAATTTTCTCCCATTCTGTAGGTTGCCTGTTCACTCTGATGGTAGTTTCTTTTGCTGTGCAGAAGCTCTTTAGTTTAATTAGATCCCATTTGTCAATTTTGGCTTTTGTTGCCATTGCTTTTGGTGTTTTAGTCATGAAGTCCTTGCCCATGCCCATGTCCTGAATGGTATTGCCTAGGTTTTCTTCTGGGATTTTTATGATATTAGGTCTAACATTTAAATCTTTAATCCATCTTGAATTAATTTTTGTATAAAGTGTGAGGAAGGGATCCAATTTCAGCTTTCTGCATATGGCTAGCCAGTTTTCCCAGCACCATTTATTAAATAAGGAATTTTCTCCCCATTTCTTGTTTTTTTTTTTTTTGTCAGGTTTGTCAAAGATCACATGGCTATAGATGTGTGGTGTTATTTCTGAGGCCTCGGTTCTGTTCCATTGGTCTATATTTCTGTTTTGGTACCAGTACCATGCTGTTTTGGTTATTGTAGCCGTGTAGTATAGTTTGAAGTTAAGTAGTGTGATGCCTCCAGCTTTGTTCTTTTTGCTTAGAATTGTCTTGGTAATGTGGGCTCTTTTTTGGTTCCATATGAACTTTAAAGTAGTTTTTTCCAATTCTGTGAAGAAAGTCATTGGTAGCTTGATGGGGATGGCATTGAATCTATAATTACTTTGGGCAATATGGCCATTTTCACTATATTGATTCTTCCTATCCATGAGCATGAAATGTTCTTCCATTTGTTTGTGTCCTCTTTGATTTCCTTGAGCAGTGGTTTGTAGTTCTCCTTGAAGAGGTCCTTCACATCCCTTGTAAGTTGTATTCCTAGGTATTTTATTCTCTTTGTAGCAATTGTGAATGGGAGTCCACTCACGATTTGGCTCTCTGTCTGTTATTGGCATATAGGAATGCTTGTGATTTTTGCGCATTGATTTTTTTATCCTGAGACTCCGCTGAAGTTGCTTATCAGCTTAAGGAGATTTGGGGCTGACACGTTGGGGTTTCCTAAATATACAATCATGTCATCTGCAAACAGAGACAATTTGACTTCCTCTTTTCTTCATAGAATACCCTTTATTTCTTTCTCTTGCCAGATTGACCTGGCCAGGACTTCCAACACTATGATGAATAGGAGTGGGGAGAGAGGGCATCCTTGTCTTGTGCCAGTTTTTAAAGGGAATGCTTCCAGTTTTTGCCCATTCAGTATGATATTGGCTGTGGGTTTGTCATAAATAGCTCTTATTATTTTGAGATATGTTCCATCATTACCTAGTTTATTGAGAGTTTTTACCATGAAGGCTGCTGAATTTTGTTGAAGGCCTTTTCTGCATCTATTGAGATAATCATGTGGCTTTTGTCGTTGGTTCTATTTATGTGATGGATTACGTTTATTGATTTGTGTATGTTGAACCAGCCTTGCATCCCAGGGATGATGCCCACTTGATCATGGTGGATAAGTTTTTTGATGTGCTGCTGGATTCGGTTTTCCAGTATTTTATTGAGGATTTTTGCATAGATGTTCATCAGGGATATTAGCCTAAAATTCTCTTTTTTTGTTGTGTCTCTGCTAGGCTTTGGTATCAGGATGATGCTGGCCTCATAAAATGCGTTAGGGAGGATTCCTTCTTTATCTATTGATTGGAATAATTTCATAAGGAATGTTACCTGCTGCTCCTCTTTGTACCTCTGGTAGAATTTGGCTGTGAGTCCGTCTGGTCCTGGACTTTTTTTGGTTGGTAGGCTATTAATAACTGCCTCAATTTCAGAGCCTGTTATTGGTCTATTCAGAGTTTCGACTTCTTCCTGGTTTAGTCTTGGGAGGGTGTATGTGTCCAGGAAATTATCCATTTCTTCTAGATTTTCTAGTTTATTTGTATAGAGGTGTTTACAGTATTTTCTGATGGTAGTTTGTATTTCTGTGGTATCAGTGGTGATATCCCCTTTATCATTTTTATTGCATCTATTTGATTCTTCTCTCTTTTCTTCTTTATTAGTCTTGCTAGTGGTCTATCAATTTTGTTGATATTTTCAAAGAACCAGCTCCTGGATTCATTGGTTTTCTTTTTTTGAAGGGTTTTTTTTTTGTCTCTATCTCCTTCAGTTCTACTCTGATCTTAATTATTTCTTGCCTTCTGCTAGCTTTTGGATGTGTTTGCTCTTGCTTCTCTAGTTCTTTTAATTGTGATGTTAGGGTGTCAATTGTAGATCTTTCTTTCTCTTGTGGGCATTTAGTACTATAAATTTCCCTCTACACACTGCTTTAAATGTGTCTCAGAGATTCTGGTACATTGTGTCTTTGTTCTCATTTGTTTCAAAGAATATCTTTATTTCTGCCTTCATTTCATTATTCACCCAGCATTCCTTCAGGAGCAGGTTGTTCAGTTTCCATTTAGTTGTGCGGTTTTGAATGAGTTCCTTAATCCTGAGTTTTAATTTGATTGCACTGTGGTCTGAGAGAGAGTTTGTTGTGATTTCTGTTCTTTTACATTTGCTGAGGAGTGCTTTACTTCCAATTATGTGGTCAGTTTTAGAAAAAGTGTGACATGGTGCTGAGAAGAACGTATATTCTGTTGATTTGGGGTGGAGAGTTCTGTAGATGTCTATTAGGTCTGCTTGGTGCAGAGCTGAGTTCAAGTCCTGGATATCCTTGTTAACCTTCTGTCTTGTTGATCTGTCTAATATTGACAGTGGAGTGTTAAAGTCTCCCATTAATATTGTGTGGAAGTCTAAGTCTCTTTGTAGGTCTCTAAGGACTTGCTTTATGAATCTGGGTAGTCTTGTATTTGGTGCATATATATTTAGGATTGTTAGCTCTTCTTGTTGAATTCATCCTTTACCATTATGTAATTCTCTTTTGATCTTTGTTGTTTTAAAGTCTGTTTTATCAGAGACTAGGATTGTAACCCCTGCTTTTTTTTTTTTTTTTGCTTTCCATTTGCTTGGTAGATCTTCCTCCATCCCTTTATTTTCAGTGTATGTGTGTCTCTGCACATGAGATGTGTCTCTTGAATACAGCACACAGATGGGTCTTGACTTTATCTAATTTGCCAGTCTTTGTCTTTTAATTGGGGCATTTAACCCATTTACATTTAAGGTTAATATTGTTATGTGTGTATTTGATCCTGTCATTATGATGTTAGCTGGTTATTTTGCCCATTAGTTGTTGCAGTTTCTTCATAGCATCGAGGGTTTTTACAATTTGGCATGTTTTTGCAGTGGCTGGTACTGGTTTTCCTTTTCCGTGTTTACTGTTTCCTTCAGGAGCTCTTGTAAGGCTGGCCTGGTGGTGACAAAATCTCTCAGCATTTGTATGTAAAGGATTTTATTTCTCCTTCACTTATGAAGCTTAGTTTGGCTGGATATGAAATTCTGTGTTGAAAATTGTTTTCTTTAAGAATGTTGCATATTGACCCCCACTCTCTTCCAGCTTGTAAGTTGTCTGCCAAGAGATCTGCTGTTAGTCTGATGGGCTTCATTTTGTGGGTAACCTGACTTTTCTGTCTGGCTGCCCTTAACATTTTTTCCTCATTTCAACCTTGGTGACTCTGACAATTATGTGTCTTGGGGTTGTTCTTCCTGAGGAGTACCTTGTGGTGTTCTCTGTATTTCCTGAATTTGAATGTTGGCCTGTCTTTCTAGGTTGGGGAAGTTCTCCTGGATAGTATCTTGAAGAATGTGTCACAGCTTGTTTCCATTCTCCCCGTCACTTTCAGGTACACCAATCAAACGCAGATTTGGTCTTTTCACATAGTCCCATATTTCTTGGAGGCTTTGTTCATTTCTTTTTACTCTTGTTTCTCTAAACTTGTCTTCTCACTTGATTTCATTAATTTGATCTTCAATCACTTATATCCTTTCTTCCTCTTGATCAAATTGGCTATTGAAGTTTGTGCATGCATCATGAAGTTCTCGTGCCATGGTTTTTCAGCTCCTTCAGGTCATTTAAGGTCTTCTCTACACTGTTTATTCTAATTAGCTATTTGTCTAACCTTTTCTCAAGGTTTTTAGCTTCCTTGCGATGGGTTAGAACAGTCTCCCTTAGCTCTGAGAAGTTTGTTATTACCGACCTTCTGAAGCCTACTTCTGTCAACTCATCAAAGTCATTTTCCCTCTAGCTTTGTTCCATTGCTGGCAAGGGGCTGCGATCCTTTGGAGGAGAAGAGGCACTCTGGTTTTTAGAATTTTCAGCTTTTCTGCTCTGATTTCTCCCCATCTTTGTGGTTTTATCTACCTTTGGTCTTTTTTTTTTCCACAGGGATTTTTTTTTTTTTTTTTTTACTTTAAGTTCTAGGGTACATGTGCACAATGTGCAGGTTTGTTACATATGTATACATGTGCCATGTTGGTGTGCTGCACCCATTAACTCGTCGTTTACATTAGGTATATCTCCTAATGCTATCTCTCCCTCCTCCCCCTCCCTACAATAGGCCCTGGTGTGTGATGTTCCCCTTCCTGTGTCCAGGTGATCTCATTGTTCAATTCCCACCTATAAGTGAGAACATGTGGTGTTTGGTTTTCTGTTCTTGTGATAGTTTACTGAGAATGATGGTTTACAGCTGCATCCATGTCCCTACAAAGGACAGAAACTCATCCTTTTTTATGGCTGCATAGTATTCCATGGTGTATATGTGCCACATTTTCTTAATCCAGTCTGTTGCTGATGGACATTTGGCTTGATTCCAAGTCTTTGCTATTGTGAATAGTGCTGCAATAAGCATACGTGTGCATGTGTCTTTATAGCAGCATGATTTATAATCCTTTGGGTATCTACCCAGTAATGGAATGACTGGGTCAAATGGTATTTCTAGTTCTAGATCCTTGAGGAATTGCCACACTTTTCCACAATGGTTGAACAAGTCTACAGTCCCACCAATAGTGTAAAAGTGTTCCTATTTCTCCACATCCTCTCCAGCACCTGTTGTTTCCTGATTTTTTTAATGATTGCCATTCTAACTGGTGTGAGATGGTATCTCATTGTGGTTTTGATTTGCATTTCTCTGATGGCCAGAGATGATGAGCATTTTTTCATGTGTCTGTTGGCTGTATGAATGTCTTCTTTTGAGAAATGTCTGTTCATATCCTTTGCCCACTTTTTGATGGGGTTGTTTGTTTTTTTCTTGTAAATTTGTTTGAGTTCCTTGTAGATTCTGGATTTTAGTCCTTTGTCAGATTAGTAGATTGCAAAAATTTTCTCCCATTCTGTAGGCTGCCTGTTCACTCTGATGGTAGTTTCTTTTGCTGTGCAGAAGCTCTTTAGTTTAATTAGATCCCATTTGTCAATTTTGGCTTTTGTTGCCATTGCTTTTGGTGTTTTAGACATGAAGTCCTTGCCCGTGCCTATATCCTGAATGGTATTAGCTAGGTTTTCTTCTAGGGTTTTTATGGTTTGGGGTCTAACATTTAAGTCTCTAATCTATCTTGAATTAATTTTCGTATAAGGAGTAAGGAAAGGATCCAGTTCTGCTTTCTATTTATAGCTAGCCAATTTTCCCGGCACCGTTTATTAAATAGGGAATCCTTTCCCCATTGCTTGTTTTTGTCAGGTTTGTCAAAGATCAGATGGCTGTAGATGTGTGGTATTATTTCTGAGGCCTCTGTTCTGTTCCATTGGTCTATATCTCTGTTTGGGTACCAGTACCATGCTGTTTTGGTTACTGTAGCCTTGTAGTATAGTTTGAAGTCAGGTGGCATGATGCCTCCAGCTTTGTTCTTTTGGCTTAGGATTGTCTTGGCAATGTGGGGTCTTTTTTGGTTCCATATGAACTTTAAAGCAGTTTTTTCCAATTCTGTGAAGAAAGTCATTGGTAGCTTAATGGGGATGGCATTGAATCTATAAATTACCTTGGGCAGTATGGCCATTTTCACAATATTGATTCTTCCTATACATGAGCATGGTATATTCTTCCATTTGTTTGTGTCCTCTTTTATTTCACTGAGCAGTGGTTTGTAGTTCTCCTTGAAGAGGTCCTTTACATCCCTTATAAGTTGGATTCCTAGGTATTTTATCCTTTTTGAAGCTATTATGAATGGGAGTTCATTCATGATTTGGCTCTGTGTTTGTCTGTTACTGGTGTATAAGAATGCTTGTGATTTTTGCACATTGATTTTGTATCCTGAGTCTTTTCTGAAGTAGCTTATCAGCTTAAGGAGATATGGGGCTGAGATGATGGGGTTTTCTAAATATACAATCATGTCATCTGCAGACAGGGACAATTTGATTTCTTCTTTTCCTAACTGAATACCCTTGATTTCTTTCTCTTGCCTGATTGCCCTAGCCAGAACTTCCAACACTATGTTGAATAGGAGTGGTGAGAGAGGGCATCCCTGTCTTGTGCCAGTTTTCAAAGGGAATGCTTCCAGTTTTTGCCCATTCAGTATGATATTGGCTGTGGGTTTGTCATAAATAGCTCTTATTATTTTGAGATATATTCCATCATTACCTAGTTTATTGAGAGTTTTTACCATGAAGGCTGTTGAATTTTGTCAAAGGCCTTTTCTGCATCTATTGAGATAATTATGTGGTTTTTGTCGTTGGTTCTGTTTATATGCTGGATTACGTTTATTGATTTGCATCTGTTGAACCAGCCTTGCATCCCAGGGATGATGCCCACTTGATCATGGTGGATAAGTTTTTTGATGTGCTGCTGGATTCGGTTTTCCAGTATTTTATTGAGGATTTTTGCATAGATGTTCATCAGGGATATTGGTCTAAAATTCTCTTTTTTTGTTGTGTCTCTGCCAGGCTTTGGTATCAGGATGATGCTGGCCTCAAAATGCATTAGGGAGGATTCCCTCTTTTTCTGATGATTGGAATAGTTTCAGAAGGAATGGTACCAGCTCCTCCTTTTACCTCTGGTAGAATTCAGCTGTGAATCCTTCTGGTCCTAGACTTTTTTTGGTTGGTAGGCTATTAATTATTGCCTGAATTTCAGAGCCTGCTGTTGGTCTATTCAGGTATTCAACTTCTTCATGGTTTAGTCTTGGGAGAGTGTAAGTGTCCAGGAAATTATCCATTTCTTCTAGGCTTTCTAGTTTATTTGTGCAGAGGTGTTTATAGTATTCTCTGATGGTAGTTTGTATTTCTGTGGTATCAGTGGTGATATCCCCTTTATCATTTTTTGTTGCATTTATTTGATTCTTCTCTCTTTTCTTCTTTATTAGTCTTGCTAGCAGTCTATCAATTTTGTTGATCTTTTCAAAAAAACAGCTCCTGGATTCATTGATTTTTGGAGGTTTTTTGGCGTCTCTATCTCCTTCAGTTCTGCTCTGATCTTAGTTATTTCTTGCCTTCTGCTAACTTTTGATTGTGTTTGCTCTTGCTTCTCTAGTTCTTTTAATTGTGATGTTAGGGTGTCAATTTTAGATCTTTTCTGCTTTCTCTTGTGGGCATATAGTGCTATAAGTTTCCCTCTACACATTGCTTTAAATGTGTCCCAGAGATTCTGATATGTTGTATCTTTGTTCTCATTGGTTTCAAAGAACATCTTTATTTCTGCCTTCATTTTGTGATGTACCCAGTAGTCATTCAGGAGCAGGTTATTCAGTTTCCATGTAGTTGAGTGGTTTTGACTGAGTTTCTTAGTCCTGAGTTCTAGTTTGATTGCACTGTGGTCTGAGAGACAGTTTGTTATAATTTCTGTTCCTCTACATTTGCTGAGGAGTGCTTTACTTCCAACTATGTGGTCAATTTTGGAATAAGTGCGATGTGGTGCTGAGAAGAATGTATTTGGGGTGGAGAGTTCTGTAGATATCTATTAGGTCTGCTTGGTGCAGAGCTGAGTTCAAGTCCTGGATATCCTTGTTAACTTTCTGTCTTGTTGATCTGTCTAATATTGACAGTGGAGTGTTAAAGTCTCCCATTATTATTGTATGGGAGTCTAAGTCTCTTTGTAAGTCTCTAAGGACTTGCTTTATGAATCTGGGTGCTCCTGTATTAGGTGCATATATATTTAGGATTGTTAGCTCTTCTTGACGAATTGATCCCTTTACCATTTTGTAATGGCCTTCTTTGTCTCTTTTGATCTTTGCTGGTTTAAAGTCTGTTTTATCAGAGACTAGGATTGCAACCCCTGCTTTTTTTGTTTTCCATTTGCTTGGTAGATCTTCCTCCATCCCTTTATTTTGAGCTTATGTGTGTCTCGCATGTGAGATGGGTTCCCTGAACACAGCAAACTGATGGGTCTTGACTCTATCCAATTTGCCAGTCTGTGTCTTTTAATTGGACCATTTAGTCTATTTACATTTAAGGTTAATATTGTTATATGTGAACTTGATCCTGTCATTTTGATATTAGCTGGTTATTTTGCTCAGTTTCTTCATAGCATCGATGGATTTTACATTTTGGCATGTTTTTGCAATGGCTGGTACCGTTTGTTCCTTTCCATGTTTAGTGCTTCCTTCAGGATCTCTTGTAGGGCAGGCCTGGTGGTGACAAAATCTGTAAGCATTTGCTTGTTTGTAAAGGATTTTATTTCTCCTTCACTTATGAAACTTAATTTGGGTGGATATGAAATTCTGGGTTGAAAATTCTTTTCTTCAAGAATGTTGAATATTGGCCCCCACTCTCTTCTGGCTTGTAGAGTTTGTGCCGAGAGATCTGCTGTTAGTCTGATGGGCTTCCCTTTATGGGTAACCCGACCTTTCTCTCTGGCTGCCCTTGACATTTTTTTCCTTCATTTCAGCTTTGGTGAATCTGACAATTATGTGTCTTGGAGTTGCTATTCTTGAGATATGTCTTTGTGGCGTTCTCTGTATTTCCTGAATCTGAATGTTGGCCTGCCTTACTAGGTTGGGGAAGTTCTCCTGGATGATATCCTGCAGAGTGTTTTCCAACTTGGTTCCATTCTCCCCATCACTTTCAGGCACATCAATCAGACGTAGATTTGGTCTTTTCACATAATCCTATATTTTTTGGAGGCTTTGTTCATTTCTCTTTACTCTTTTTTCTTTAAACTTCTCTTCTCGCTTCATTTCATTCATTTGATCTTGAATCACTGATACTCTTTCTTCCAGTTGTTCAAGTCAGTTACTGAAGCTTGTGCATTTGTCACACAGTTCTCGTGTCATGGTTTTCATCTCTATCAGTTATTTTAAGGTCTTCTCTGCATTGATTATTCTAGTTATCCATTCATCCATTATTTTTTCAACGTTTTTAGTTTCTTTGCACTGGTTACGTAGTTCCTCCTTTAGCTCTGAGAAGTTTGATCGACTGAAGCCTTCTTCTCTCAACTCATCAAAGTCATTCTCCATCCAGCTTTGTTCCGTTGCTGGCAATGAGCTGTGTTCCTTTGGAGGGGGAGATGCACTCTGATTTCTTGAATGTCCAGCTTTTCTGCACTGCTTTTGCCCATCTTTATGGTTTTATCTGCCTTTGGTCTTTGATGATGGAGATGTACTAATGGGGTTTTGGTGTGGGTGTCCTTTCTGTTTGTTAGTTTTCCTTCTAACAGTCAGGACCCTCAGCTGCAGGTCTGCTGGAGTTTGCTTGAGGTCCACTCCAGACCCTGTTTGCCTGGGTATCAGCAGCGGAGGCTGCAGAAGATAGAATATTGCTGAACAGTGAGTGTTGCTGTCTGATTCTTGCTCTGGAAGCTTCGTCTCAGAGGTGTACCCAGCCATGTGAGGTGTGAGGTGTTGGTCTGCACCTAGTGGGGGATGTCTCCCAGTTAGTCTACTCAGGGGTCAGGGACCCACTTGAGCAGGCAGTCTCTCCGTTCTCAGATCTCAGCCTCCATGCTGGGAGAACCACTGCTCTCTTCAAAGCTGTCAGACAGGGACATTTACATCTGCAGAGGTTTCTGCTGCTTTTTTTTTTTTCAGCTATGCCCTGTCCCCAGAGGTGGAGTCTACAGAGGCAGGCAGGCCTCCTTGAACTGCAGTGGGCTCCACCCAATTCAAGGTTCCCGGCAGCTTTGTTTACCTACTTATGCCTCAGCAATGGCAGGCACCCCTCCCGCAGCCTTGCTGCCGCCTTGCAGTTAGATCTCAGACTGCTGTGCTAGCAGTGAGGGAGGCTCCGTGTGTGTGGGACCCTCCAGGCCAGGTGTGGGATATAATCTCCTGGTGTACCGTTTGCTAAGACCCTTGGTAAAGCGCAGTATTAGGGTGGGAGTTACCCGATTTTCCAGGTGTTGTGTGTCTCAATTTTATTTGCACTGACTTACGATTTGTATGTAACTTAATGTGTGCAAGCTAAACCTGAATTAAAAGGAAAAAAGGGCCAGGTGTGATGGCTGACACCTGTAATCCCAGCATGTTGGGAGGCCAAGGCAGGCAGATCACTGGAGGTCAGGAGTTTGAGACCAGCCTGGGAAACATGTTGAAACTCTGTCTACTAAAAATACAAAAATCAGCTCAGTGTGGTGGCACCTGTAGTTCCAGTTACTCAGGAGGCTGAGGCAGGAGAATCGCTTGAACCTGGGAGGTGGAGGTTACAGTGAGCCCAGATTGTGCCACTAAATTCCAGCCTGGGCAACAAAGAGAGACCCTGTCTCAAAAAAAGAAAAAAAATTAAAGCACTAAGTATATTATTTAAAGTTATACTGTCAACCCTTAGAACAACTTTTAAAAAGGGAGAAGAAAAAGAGCCAACTATCAGGACTGACTTGGGAAATAAAAATTTCACTTTTTATTTTTTACTGCTCTATGAAATTTGCATTTTGCTTGTTTATTAGTGGCTTTTGTATAGTATGCAAATATTTCTTAATTTTGTAAGGTATCCTTTAAAAATTTTTATAAATATTTCATGTTATATGTATATTATGATTTATCATCTTTTATATTATCTTACACATTATTAAAAGTTCTTCCTAGAAGGGTGAATTTATGTTTTGCTTTTTCTCCTTTTCTATAGTGTGTGACTCTCAGGTGCACAACTTTGAAAAATGAGGGGTAAAAAGCTTTCTTTTTAAAAAAGGAATAGGAAAAATCATTTAGAGAAATGTTGCCTACTCTTTCAAGTTAAAAAAATATGTCTAGACCAATTTTAAACAAAATTGTCTGGAATTTTCAGAAGAATGGTGGTAGTAAATGGTGTGTTTTATATGCAAAGACATTGCCTAATTTAGATTTAATGGTAAATTTGTTCATATTATGAGAGCCTAAAAAGGCAATCATTTTATTTTATTTAGAGGAATAGGATTAAAATCACTTAATTTGATTTAATTTAGCAACTACTCCTCTTATTACAAAATTAAGAGAATCATGTTCTTTTCTTAACAAAAACTATGATTTAAAAGTTTTTCCATTATATGAAGTTTTAGGAAATTAAACTAAAAAAATAATATGTCACCTTTAGGAGTGCTAAAAAAGAAAATGGTTTTCAAATTTGGCAACCTCATCACTCCTATTGCTGCTTTCTGTATAAAATTCATTTTAAAGTATTTACTTTTTTTCTTTCATAAAGACTTCAGTGCATCTACAAGAGGAGAAGTGACAAATGAATGAGGTGCATCATGATCACTCGTTTACTCACCTTAGCAGCTTGCTTTTCATTGTACTATTATAATGTAGAAACTCTTTTGATTTGCTTTGATTTTTTGTTACACACCTACACAGGTAAAGACTATTTGGAAAAGCTTTTAGGTGATGTTTCTTCAGTGTGGCTCAAGGCTAACCCCCCAAAGAATCACCTGAAATGCCCGTTAAAGGTACCCAATGCTGGGCTGAACCTCAAAACTCCTTGGGTCACATTTGAGAAACTTCTGTGGGTCTTTCTCCATGAAAATTTTAACCAGATGCAAACTCAGGCCATGCAGATAGGGTAAAAGTGAAAGGATGTTAAGACTGTTTGGCCTGGTGTCAACTGGAAAAAGTGTATTCTACTCAACGTCACTCATATTCAAATTTTTACAGAACACTGTGCTAAGCAAACCAAGCACATCTGCATGCCCCGGGCAGACTATCGCTGCTAGAGGGGTAATGACTCACTGTAGATTGCCAATCAGTTTACTACGTTAAATTGTTGGTTATCCAAGCACAACTACTATTGTGACAGATGGATTCGCAGATTGGCCATTAATTGATATTAATTAAACACCCTTTAGTAGTTTAATAATAAATCAAAATGCAGAAAGAGAAAAAAGAGAAGAGAGATTATTGAAGTGGAAGGACTACAGAGGCAAAAGACAATTTGTTAAAAAAAGAGAAGCATTGTTACTGATGGAAACCAAATTAGAGCTTCGATCTAAAGATCTTCTTGTCTCTTCTAAGTAAAAGCACACAGTATTTTTGTTTTTATGTAGAAATCCAGAGAAGACTGTTATAAAAACTGAAAATAGTAAGCAGCTAGAAGGGCCCAGATGTTTGTTTAGGCTTTGCTGGTCTCCCAGGAGCCCGGCTCATATTTCAGCCTGAGAGCATGCAGCGTCCTTGGCCCGGGGCCACTGCTTGCCTCACAGTGAGACAAGCCAGGATCAGGGTTTGGCTTGACAAACATTTTGTTAACTTATAATTTATTTAGAGACATTAATTGAACCAGGATGATTAAAACTTTTTGAATTAACAGAGTTTAGGATGTGTAACTCAGCATCTTGGCAGTTTTCCAATACACAGTTTTCTATATTGGAATTTAAAAATCTGATGTAAAATTTCAATACACCATTTTAGTTTATAGATGGACTTAGCTAAATTTAAGTAAAAATTATACAAGTTCTCTCTTGTGGTAACTTTAAACTACAAACCCTAACCTGGATTACAAATACCTTCTAATTCCTGGTGGGAAAATTAAAAATATGTGGTATTTCATGGCAAAGTTTTTACTTGAAAGAAAAATGTTTTTAGGATTCAGTTTATTTTAAGAAATAATTTGCTGTCATTATGACTCTTCAACTAATTATACACTTAAATTACCAATTTAATTACTAAATTGTAAAGATCATTGATGCTATGAAAAAACCTGCATCGACTAACAGGCAAAATAAACAGCTAGCATCATAATGACAGGATCAAATTCACACATAACAATATTAACCTTAAATGTAAATGGGCTAAATGCCCCCAATTAAAAGACACAGTCTGGCAAACTGGATAAAGAGTCAAGACCCATCAGTGTGCTGTATTAAGGAGACCCATCTCACATGCAGAGACACACATAGGCTCAAAATTAAGGGACGGAGGAATATTTACGAAGCAAATGGAAAGCAAAAAAGAAAAACAAAAAAAAAAAAAAACAAAAAAAAACAAAAAACAAAAAGCAGGAGTTGCAATCCTAATCTCTTATAAAACAGACTTTAAACCAAAAAAGATCAAAAGAGACAAAGAAGGGCATTATATACCGGTAAGGATCAATGCAACAAGAAGACCTAACTATCCTAAACACATATGCACCCAACACAGGAGCACCCAGAGTCATAAAGCAAGTTCTTAGAGACCAACAAAGAGGCTTAGACTCCCACACAATAATAGTGGGAGGCTTTAACATCCCACTGTCAATATTAGATGGATCAATGAGACAGAAAATTAACAGGTTATTCAGGACTTGAACTCAGCTCTGCACCAAATGGACCTAATAGAAACCTACAAAACTCTCCACCCCAAATCAACAGAATATACATTCTTCTCAGCACCAAACAGCACTTATTCTAAAATTGATCACATAATTGGAAGTAAAACACTCCACAGCAAATACGTAAGAATGGAAATCATAAAAACAGTCTCTGAGACCACAGTGCAATCAAATTAGAACTCAGGATTAAGAAACTCACTCAAAACCACACAACTACATGGAAACTGAACAACCTGCTCCTGAATGAATATTAGGTAAATAACAAAATGAAGGCAGAAATAAAGATGTTCTTTGAAACCAATGAGAACGAAGACACAATGTACCAGAATCTCTGGGACACATTTAAAGCAGTATGTACAGGGAAATTTATAGCACTAAATACCCATAAAAGAAAGCAGGAAAGATCTAAAATTGACACCCTAACATCACAATTAAAAGAACTAGAGAAGCAAGAGCAAACAAATTCAAAATCTAGGAGAAGACAAGAAATAACTAAGATCAGAGCAGAACTGAAGGAGATAGTGAAATAAAAAACTCTTAAAAAAATCAGTGAATCCAGGAGTTTGTTTTTTGAAAAGATCAACAAAACAGATAGACTGCTAGCTACACTAATTAAGAAGAAAAGTGAGAAGAATCAAATAGACACAATAAAAAATGATACAGGGGATATCACCCTGATCCCACAGAAATACAAACTACCGTCAGAGAATACTATAAACACCTCTATGCAAATAAATTAGAAAATCTGAAGAAATTGGTAAGTTCCTGGAAGCATACACCCTCCCAAGTCTAAACCAGGAAGAAGTCAAATCCCTGAATAGACCGATAACAAGTTCTGGAATTGAGGCAGTAATCAATAGCCTACCAACCAAAAGAAGTCCAGGACCAGATGAATTCACAGCTGAATTCTACCAGAGGTACAAAAAGGAGCTGGTACCATTCCTTCTGAAACTATTCCAATCAATAGAAAAAGAGGGAATCCTCCCTAATGCATTTTATGAGGCCAGCATCATCCTGATACCAAAACCTGGCAGAGACACACCAAAAAAAAAAAAAAAAAAAAAAATTCAGGCCAATATCCCTGATGAACATCGATGCAAAAAATCCTCAATAAAATACTGGAAAGCCAAATCCAGCAGCACATCAAAAAGCATATCCACCACGATCAAGTCGGCTTCATACTTGGGATGCAAGGTTGGTTCAACAGATGCAAATCAATAAACGTAATCTATCACATAAACAGAACCAATGACAAAAACCACATGGTTATCTCAATAGATGCAAAAAGGCATTCAACAAAATTCAACAGCCCTTCATACTAAAAACTCTCAATAAACTAGGTAATGATGGAATATATCTCAAAATAATAAGAGCTATTTATGACAAACCCACAGCCAATATCATACTGAATGGGCAAAAACTGGAAGCATTCCCTTTAAAAACCGGCACAAGACAAGGATGCCCTCTCTCACCACTCCTATTCAACATAGTGTTGGAAGTCCTGGCCAGGGCAATCAGGCAAGAGAAAGAAATAAAGGGTATTCAATGAGGAAAAGAGGAAGTCAAATTGTCTCTGTTTGCAGATGACATGATTGTATACTTAGAAAACCCCAACGTCTCAGCTCCAGATCTCCTTAAGCTGATAAGCAACTTCAGCGGAGTCTCAGGATAAAAAATCAATGCGCAAAAATCACAAGCATTCCTATAAGCCAATAACAGACAAACAGAGCCAAATCGTGAGTGGACTCCCATTCACAATTGCTACAAAGAGAATAAAATACCTAGGAATACAACTTACAAGGGATGTGAAGGACCTCTGCAAGGAGAACTACAAACCACTGCTCAAGGAAATAAGAAAGGACGCAAACAAATGGAAGAACATTTCATGCTCATGGATAGGAAGAATCAATATAGTGAAAATGGCCATATTGCCCAAAGTAATATATAGATTCAGTGCTATCCCCATCAAGCTACCAATGACTTTCTTCACAGAATTGGAAAAAACTACTTGAAACCTTGTATGGAACCAAAAAAGAGCCTGCATAGCCAAGACAATCCTAAGCAAAAGGAACAAAGCTGGAGGCATCACGCTACCTGACTTCAAACTATGCCTCAAGGCTACAGTAGCCAAAACAGCATGGTATTGGTACCAAAACAGATATATAGACCAATGAAACAGAACAGAGGTTTCACAAATAGCACCACACATCTACAGCCATCTGATCTTTGACAAACCTGACACAAACAAGAAATGGGGAAAAGATTCCCTATTTAATAAATGGTGTTGGGAAAACTGGCTAGCCATATGCAGACAACTGAAACTGGACCCCTTGTTTACACCTTATACAAAAATCAACTCAAAATGGATTAAAGACTTAAAGGTAAGACCTAAAACCATAAAAATCCTAGAAGAAAACCTGGGCAATACCATTCAGGACATAGTCATGGGCAAAGACTTCATGTCTAAAACACCAAAAGCAATGGCAACAAAAGCCAAAATTGACAAATGGGATCTAATTAAACTAAAGAGCTTCTGCACGGCAAAAGAAACTGTCATCAGAGTGAACAGGCAACCTACAGAATGGGAGAAAATTTTTGCAATCTATCCATCTGACAAAGGGCTAATGTCCAGACTCTACAAAGAACTGAAACAAATGTACAAGAAAAAAACAACCCTATCAAAAAGTGAGCAAAGGATATAAACAGACACATCTCAAAAGAAGACATTTATGCAGCCAACAAACATACGAAAAAATGCTCATCATCACTGGTCATCAGAGAAATGCAAATCAAAACCACAATGAGATACCATCTCATGCCAGTTAGAATGGCGATCATTAAAAAGTTGGAAACAACAGATGTTGGACAGGATGTGGAGAAATAGGAAGGCTTTTACACTGTTGGTGGGAGTGTAAATTAGTTCAACCATTGTGGAATACAGTGTGGCGATTTCTCAAGGATCTAGAACTAGAAATACTATTTGACCCAACAATTTCATTACTGGGCATATACCCAAAGGATTATAAATCATTCTACTATAAAGACACATGCACACGTATGTTTACTGTGGCACTATTCACAATAGCAAAGACTTGGAACCAACCCAATGACCCTCAGTGACAGACTGGATAAAGAAAATGTGGCACATATACACCATGGAGTACTGTGCAGCCATATAAAAGGATGAATTCATGTCCTTTGCAGGGACATAGATGAAGCTGGAAACCATAATTCTCAGCAAACTAACACAAGAACAGAAAAACAAACACCACATGTTCTCACTCATAAGTGGGAGTTGAACAATGAGAACACATGGACACAGTGAGGGGAACATCACACACTGGGGCCTGTCGAGGGGTTGAGGGATAGAGGAGGGATAGCATTAGGAAAAATACCTAATGTAGGTGACGGGTTGATGGGTGCAGCAAACCACCATGGCATGTGTTTACCCATGTAGCAAACCTCCCAGTTCTGCACATGTACCCGAGAACTTAAAGTATAATAAAAAATTAATTAAAATAATAACTGCAACAATTTTAAAAACACTTATTTTCCAGGCACTATGGCCCACACCTGTAATCCCAGTACTATGGGAAGTCAAGGCAGGAGGATCCCTTGAAGTCAGGAGTTCAAAACCTCAATACCAACCTGGGCAACATAGTGAGACTCCACCTCTACAAAAAATTAAATAATTGGCTAGGCATGGTGGCACATGCCATAGCCACTCGGGAAGCTGAGGAAGGAGGATCACTTGAGCCCAGGAGTTCGAGGTTGCAGTGTGCTATGATTATGCCACTGCACTCCAGCCTGGGCAACAGAATGAGATTCTGTGTCTAAAATCAATCAATCAGTCAATCAATGTTCAATGAGTTCCTATCACACTTAAAATAAAAGTCCTCATTCCTTACCTGAGCCCTTCAAGGCCTTTCAAAAACTGCCTGTGCCCACCTCTAAGACCAATCCAACACCATATGATCATCATACATGCAATTCCCTCGGGCTGAATACTCTTCCTGCTGGTCTCCTCATGGCTGCTTCTACTTCTGCTCACAGCCTTGCCTGGTCACTTTCTAACACTTCCTATCAACCTATTTTTTAAAATATATTTTGTTTTCTTGTTGTCTTGTTATGTAACTTCTCTACTATACTTATATATGGCAATATCTCTACAGCTGAAAGATACTGGCATACAGTATGTAGTTAATAAATATTTGTTGATGAAATATTTAAGTGAAGAGGTTGCCTACTAAGGAAAGCTTAATAATGACCTGAAACCAATGTTATAAATTTTCTTAGCAAAACCAAGGAGGTATTTTATTTCCTCATTTATTTGGCATAGAGTGTCAGATGAAGGGGATCAGGCTAGTAATAGAGACTGGGGAAATAAAAATGTTCTCAAGTCTTAGTGTGGAAAGGGAGTGGGAAATAAAATTTTCTAGCTGGGGAAAGATACAAGTATTTTATTCTGCCATATGTATGGAGAAATAATGACTTAACTATGGCTATTTGAAGTAGTAGAATAAAACTTCAGATAAAAGCCTTTAAGGAAAAAAATAGCTACCCGCTAATTACAAATATATAGTAGATCTTTTAAGTTACCAGAAAGATTTTAAAAATTAAAAGCATGGTCAATGCTAACAAAAGCACAGAGAGAAAAAAGATTATTTTAAACAAACCATGATAAATAATAAACATTAAATAATATGGAATGAATAAAACAGAAACATAATACATATTAATGAATTAAACTTCCCTAACAGAAGAGTGTAAGTTTGATATTTACAAAATCTTAGCCATATGCTATTTGTAGAGAGGACAAAGAAAGTCTGAAATAAAAATTAGTTAAATGTGAAAGGTTTAAGACTACTGTGAAGATGTTTCAGGAACATTCCATCGCTCTCAAATATGCAAACACATATCCAAAGAATTGGGGACAATGAAATGGTGGCTTTTAGCCCACTGGAAAGGGATGATACTACTCAACCTGCCTATAGCACTTGCAGTTCCAAGAATACACCACACTCTCCTGCCTCAACCTTGCCCAGGTTGTTTATCTTCCTAGAACAGCCTCTCTTCCCTCCTCCTTTTCCCTGATTCCTAGTAGACCCTTTGTTTAGAAGTTCCCCTCCCATGAAGACTTCCCTGATTCCTAAATATAGAAGCCCTCCAATAGACTCCATAACATCTTGTGCTTATTCCTACTGTAGCACTTGTCACACTGGCTCATAATTGCCTATTTACTTGTCTGTCTCTCTATATACCTATACATTCCTGGAAAGAGGGAATGTGTCATGTTTACTTGCATATCCCCAGGGCCCAACCAAAGAGTAGCTACTTAATAAATATTTGTTGAGAGGTGAGTATGATTTTCTGTCACCCATGACTTCTTTTAAAATCCTTAATAGAATTTCTGTCCTAGGAGGATCTAGGAGGCACCTTAAAGTTTACCAGACACAACCTCCTATTTAGGACTTGAATTCCCTGCAATCACCTACACCAGGTGGTTATTTAGCCTCTGCTTAGAGTCTCTAATGATGAGAAGCTCATTCCTATGAAAAGAGAATTTTGAAATATTTGAGTTGTTCCAACTATAGGAAACATGGTTTAGAGTTTACACTGCCTGCTTATATCAGAGTGTTAAAGACTCTCACTGTTGTTACCTTTAGTTTTACTGTTTCATTCTGGGTGTTTTCTTCCTTAGCCATACATATTTGAGTGGGGTAGATGATTTAGGTAAATAATGTTGAGTAGGTAAGGAAGGAGGAAAAAAGCAAGGCAAGAAAAAAGAGGAAATGATCTTAAGAGTAGCTATAATACCATTTTAATAAAAGAATCTGTAATTTATATTGGGCAAATACAAATCAGAGGACTGCTGGTTCTAGATAAGATGATGTAAGCATACTCCACCCTGTCTCTCACTAAATGCAGCTATGAAACCTGGAAAGAATGCATGAAGTAGCTACTTGGCCCAGAGAAGATGCATCTCCATGAAAGGTTTAAAAGAGACCCTCAGCATCTCTAGCCAGATTGGTTGGTAAAGGTGTTTTCCACATAAAACCAGTTCATAAATACTGGGAGAGGTGACTATTTTTTCAAATGCAAAAATGGTAACAAAACAAGGCATAAAAAGAATCAGGAAAACATGGCCCAATCAATGGCTCAAAATAAATCTCTAGAAAGCAACCCTAAAGAAACATAGAACCATGAATTGCCCCCAAAAAATTGAAAACAATCATCTTAAGGAAGCTCAATGTATTACAAGGGAACGTAGACAATTAAAATCAGAAAAATGTAAGATCAACAAATTGAGAATAACAACAAAGAGATGGAAACTGTAGAAAAGTGCCAAACAGAAATTCTGGAGCTGAAGCATCCAACAACTAAATTGAAAAATTCCATAAAGGGAAATCAAGAAAGAATCATCAAAACAGGTCATTTGAAATTATTAAGTCAGAGAGATAAAAATAAAAATAATGAGGAAAATTGAAGAAAGCCTAAGTGTTAAGCAAACCAATCTACATATTATGGGCAACTCAGAAGGAGAAGAGGGAAAGAGAATGGGTAGAAAGCTGATTTTAAGAAATAATGGCCCAAAATGTCCCAAATCTGAAGAAGAAAATGGACATCCAAATTCAAGAAACTCAACACTAGGATGAACCCAAAGAGGCTCACACTAAGACACATTATAATGAAACTGTCAAAAGTTAAAGACAAAGAATCTTGAAAGCAGCAAAAGAAAAGTGATTTGTCACAAACAAGGAGAGCTTTCATAGATTTCTCAGTGCAACATTACAAACCAGAAGGGAGTGGACTGACATATTCAAAGACCTAAAATAAAAAGAACTTCCAACCAAGAATACTGTCTCTAGCAAAAATGTCCTCCAAAAATGAAGGAGAAATAAAATTCTTCCTGAATAAACAAAAGCTGAGGAAATTTATCACCACTAAACCTGGCTTACAAGAATTGTAAAAGACAGCCCTTCAAGTTGAAATGAAAGAATGCTATCAGCAACATGATAGTATATGAAAATATAAAGCCTTTGGTAAAGGTAAATGCGTAAACAAATACAGAATTCTGTAAATACTATAGTGATCATGCATAAATCATTCTCAATTCAGATACAGAATTTAAAAGACAAAAGCATAAGAAACAGCTACAACTATAAAATTATGTGTTTCCATCCATTTTGTGCTACTATAACAAAATACCTGACCTGGGTAATTTATAATAAACAGAATTTATTGGCGGCTCACAGTTCTGAAAGCTGGGAAGTCCAATATCAAGGTGCCAGCATCTAACAAGGGCCTTCTTGCTGTGTCATCCTTGGGAGAAAGCAGCAGAGTGAGAGGGGGCAAGAGAGAGCAAGAGGAGGCCAAAGTCACTCACAGCACCAATTCCACCCATGAGTGCAGAGCCCTCGTAGTCTAATCACCTCGTAAAAGTCCCACCTCTTAATACTATTACAATGGCAATTAAGTTTTAACATGAGTTCTGGAGGGGACAAACATTTAACCATAGCACTATGGTAATAAATACCAAATATAAAAACATAATTTGTGACACTGATAACATTAAGTGAAGAGAGGTAAAGAAGTACAGAAGTGTATGCAATTGAAGTTATTGTTATAAGATGTTTTATGTAATTCTCATCATAACCACAACGAAAATATCTGTAGAAGATGCACACAAGAAAATGAGAAAGGAATCAAAGCATGTCACTATTAAAAATTCAACAAAACACAAAGGAAGGCAGCAAGAGAGAAAAAGAGGAACAAAATAACTACAATACATATAGGAAACTATGAGCAAAGTGTCAGTAGTAAATCATTATCATTCCCTAACAGTAATTACTTTAAATGTAAATTATTTAAACTATCCAATCAAAAGGCATAGAGTGGCTGAATGGATTTTTAAAAATCAAAATCCAACTATATGTTTGTCTTCAAGAGACTCACCTTAGACATAAAGACATTCTTCACTTCCAATAATGGATAGATCAACCAAATAGATGACCAACAAGGAAAGAGAGGACTTGACTGACACTATAGACCAATTGGACCTAAGAGACATAAACAGAACATCCCACCCAACAACAGCAGAATACCTTTTTCCAGAATAGATCACATGTTAGGTCATGAAATAAGTCTTAACAAACTTAAGATTGAAATCATACCAAGACTCTTTTGCAACCACAGGGTAATAAAACTAAAAAATCAATAGCAAAAGGCAAAATGGAAAATCCAAGACATGTGGAAATGAAACAACACGTACTTTAACAATCAATGGGTTAAAGAAGAAATCACAAGGGAAATTAGAAAATCTCTGGAGACAAATCAAAACAAAGACACATCTCAAAAACTATGGGATACATCAAAGGCAGTAGTAAGAGAAATTTCTCTGTTTGCAGATGACAGGATCTTATATGTAGAAAACTCAAAAGATTACACAAAAAACTTAGACCTAATAAACAAATTCAGCAAAATAGTATATGAAATCAACAGACAAAAGCCAGCTGCATTTCTATACATAATAATCTGAATAGGAAATTTAGAAATGATCCCATCTACAATAGCATCAAAAAGAATAAAATAGGAATAAACTTAACCAAGAAGTCTAGAGATTTGTACACAGAAAACTACAAAACATCACTGAAAGATATCGAGGAAGATAGAAATATATAGAAAGATATACCGTGTTCATGGATTGGAAGACTTAATGTTGTCAAAATATCCATACTACCCACAGCAATCTACAGATTCAACACACTCTTCATCAAAATATCAATGGCATTTTCGCAGAAATAGAAAAAAATCCTAATATTCATATGGAATCTCAACCCTGAAGAGCCAAACCAATCTTGAGAAAGAAATACAAAGCTGGAAGCCTCCCACTTCCTGATTTCAAAACGTATTACAGGGCCGGGCACGGTGGCTCAGCCTGTAATCCCAGCACTTTGGGAGGCTGAGGTGGGCGGATCACGAGGTCAGGAGATCGAGACCATCCTGGCTAACATGGTGAAACCCCATCTCTACTAAAAATACAAAAAATTAGCCGGGCGTGGTGGCAGGCACCTGTAGTCCCAGCTACTTGGGAGACTGAGGCAGGAGAATGGCATGAACCCAGGAGGCGGAGCTTGCAGTGAACCGAGATCCAGCCTGGGTGACAGAGCAAGACTCCATCTCAAAAATAAAAATAAAAAAATTATAAAGCTACAATATGATACTGGCATTAAGATAGACATGTACACCAAAGGACAGAATAGAAAACCCAGAAATAAATGCTCATGTGTATGGTCAAATGATCTTCAACAAAGGTGCCAAGGCTACACAATGGGGAAAAGATAGTCTCTTCAACAAATGATGTTGGTAAAACTTAATATCCACGTAACAAATGAATGAAGTTGCACCCTTACCTTACACCATATGCAAAAATTAAGATGGATTCAAGTCCTCAACATATAACCTGAAAACTGTAAAAATCCTAGAAGAAAATAATGAAAGACTGCATAACATTGGATTGGCAATGATTTCTTGGATATGTCATCAACAGCACAGACAACAAAAGCACAAATACACAAATTTTTCAAACTGAAAAATTCCTGCAAAGCAAAAAGGCAACCACCAGAGTGAAAAGTCAACCTATGAAATGGCAAAAAATATTTGCAAACCATATCTGTTAAGGAGTTAATGTCCTAAATATATAAAGAACTTCTGCAACTCAAAATACACAAAAGAAACATCTCAAAATGGGCAAAAGACTTGGATTGACATTTCTCTAAAGAAGATACACAAATGGCCAACAAGAAAATGAAGAATCCCCAAATCACTAATTGCTGTGATTTGAATGTATCACCTCTAAAATTCAAAAGTTGCCAATGTGACAGTAGGGGGTGGGGTGGGTCTAAGAGGTGATTAGACCATGAGGGCTCCTCCCTCGTAAATGAAATTAGGGAAAAACTTGAGGGAGAGGGTTCATCCATTTTTGCCCTTCCAGCTTCTGGTATGTGAGGACACAGCATTCTTCTCCTCCAGAGGACATAGTTAAAGACTCTATCTTGGAAGCAGAGACCAGGCATCTGTTCGTGTCTTCCCAGGCGCCAGAGCTGTGAGAAATAAATTTCTGTTCTTTATAAAGTATTCAGTCTATGGTATTTTTAGTAGCAGCCCAAAACAGACTAAGACACTAATCATTCAGGAGACTGGGACAGTGGCTCATGCCTGTATTTCCACCACTTTGCGAAGTTAAGACAGGAGGATCGCTTGAGCCCAGGAGTTCAACACCAGCTTGGACAACATAGTGAGACACCATCTCTACAAAAAGTAAAATAAAAGAAAAAAGAAAAATAAAATAAAAATTAGTCAGGCATGGTGGTGGGTGCCGATAGTCCCAGCTACTCAACAGACTGAGGTGGAGTGGGAATCGCCTGACCCCAGGAGCTCAAGGCTGCAGTAAGCCATGATTGTGCCACTGCACTCCAGCCTGGGTGACAGAGTAAGACCCAGTCTCAAAAAACAAAAAACCAAACCACAATGAGATATCACCTTACACTCATTAGGATGTTTAGTATTAAAAAAGAAAATAACAAGTGTTGGTGAGGATGTGGAGAATTTGGAACTCATGCCCTGTTGGTGGGAATGTAAAATAGTTTCAACTGCTATGGAAAATGGTATCAAGGCTCCTCAAAAAATTGAAAATAGAATTACCATATGATCCAGCAACTGCACTTTTGGGTGTATATCCAAAAGAATGGAAAACAAGATCTCAAAGAGATATTTGCACTTCATGTTCATTGCAGTATTATTCACAATAGCTAACAGGTGAAAGCAACCTAAATGTCCATCAACAGATGAATAGATAAAGCAAATGTGACATATACATACAGTGGAATATTATTCCACCTTAAAAGGAAGGAAAATCTGTCCTATATGACCCTTGAGAACATTATGCTAAGTGAAATAAGCCAATCACAAAAGGTTAAATACTACATGATTCTACTTATATGAAATATCTAAAGTCGTTAAACTCTTAGAAACAGAAATCAGAATGTTGGTTTCCAGGGGCTGTGGGAATCAGGGAAAGGGAAATTGGCATTCAATGGCTATAAAGTATCAGTTTTGCAAGCTGATAAATTTCAAGATATCCATTGCACTAAAGTTCTAGAGATCTATTGCACTAGCAATCTATGTGCATATAGTTAACATTATTGTACTGTACACTTAAAAAAGGTCACAATGATGAATTTTATGTGATGTGTTTTTAACTACAATAAAAAAATAAAATGCACCTCAAAGGACAAAGGAGACATTATATGTGTGTTTCTATTTACATAACATCTCAAAAAGGCAGAACTATGGGAACAGAGAACATAAGTGATTGCCAGAGGCTTGGGGTGGGAAGAGGGATATGAAAGGAAGTGTTTTACAGATGGAACTTTTCTGTCACCTAAGTGTGGTGGTTACAGGAATCTAAACATGTATTAAAGTTCATAAGTTGTTGGCCCCTTAAAAAACTTCAGTCTTTCTATCTGTTGATTTTATTTAATCAATAAAAATTAAGTACAAAAATGTATGAATTTGTGCATATGATTTTATAACTGATATAAACATCTTAATGATTCTGTGCCTTGTTGGTACTTAGGTCAGCAGTTTATGTGCCCCCCATGAGAGAAATCATAGCGTCATTTTAAGAGAACTCTATAAAATAATGACCATTTTAACTTCCATACCACATTTCAAATTGCTTTCTATGGCATCCTTTCAACACTGTTCTTCCTTTACTCATGTTTTTTTCTCCTTTTAGTAACTTGCTGTAAATTTGTTCTCATGCTAAATTATCATTTTATACTTTTCCTGATTAATGAAAAATAAGTTTATCATTTTATCTGTTCACCTCTTCTAGTCCTTTTCCTCATATCATGTTTAACACCTCCCAGCTTAAAGTCACTTAAACATGTAATTAAAGGGTTTTTAAAAATATGTCTTCTAGATTATTTATGAAGATGTTAAACAAAACTGAGTTTGACCTTAAACTCTGCCAGGTCTGCTAATCTAAACCAAGTTCATTCATCCACATGCTACTTCATTTTAAACTGTACATTGTTTATAGTCCCAAGATTCATTTCATAGTATCAATAACCAAAGACATGCATTTCCATTTCTCTAATGCATATGCTACCAAATGCTTACCCAAAAGTCCAGATGTTTTATGTCATTTTGTCTATTCATTTGATAATTTTATGAAAAATTTGATCTCACATCCTCTTACTGGCCACCTACGAGGATGCAAACAGCAGTGTGAGTCCATTAGAATCAGTTTGTTCTTAAGATTAGATAATAACTCAGTAAGTAAACAGAAGAAATGGGTAATAAAGTCAGATTCCTTATACAGATAAGCAGTTCTTCAGCTTGGAGTAACAACATGTTTTAAAAAAAAAGGGAAGAAAGAAAAAACAGTAAGGCAGAGAAGTTTCTTATTATGAAAGAATGCTACATGGTTCACAGACACAATCAGAATTAAGTAAAGCTGATGATTAAAAGTCATAAAATAAATTCTGTGATAGATGACACAATGTGGTGTTTGGATGTAGAGACAAAGAAACAACAGAAAAATAGAATCAAAGCTGAACTTTAAAGATAAATGTGGAATGTGAAGGCTTTGAGCTAGATTTATGTAATGATGAAAGAAAATTGTTGAAAAGGAAAAGCATTTGGACACATTAAATGCAGACACAAATAAACTGGTGTCCCCAATAAAATGGAGGAAGCTCAAAAATGACAAGCTAAAAATCTAAGAAGAAGCTGAAACAGGGAAATTAAAAAATAACTTCCATCTATATGGTGTCCAAAAGTCTGGTATACAAGGAAATACAGATAATATGGTCAAAGATGAAAAGGAAGGAAGTGAAATGAAATAACATAAAAGCATGTTTCTATATGTGAGATACGGGTAACTCAATTTATGGCAGGAGAATTGTAACCTTTGTTACACTAACAATGGTAAGTATGCCACGTGACTAGTGAATTACACGGGTCTGATTATGTCTGATTATGTAACCCTAACTGGATGACCTTCAAAGCCCTTTGCCAAAAGGGCTCATCCTCTAGCACCATGACATCTATACCTAATAACTATCTTATTCATTAAGGTAAGGTGCCTCATTACTGCCCCACAACATCTTGCTGGAGAGTTAATAATATAGAGTATCTTAAACCTAGCACATGATAATGTTTACAAGTGCTAATTCTCTTACTTTTCAATTCCCTTTCCTGGGAGCCCTATCCTTATGTACACACCATACTGAGATCATGCTGTGCTCATAACAGTTGTGTCTTTTTTCATATCCACTCTCTGAAAGATCTTCTTGTCCCTTGCTTTTTTTTTTTTTTTTTGAGATGGAATCTTGCTCTGTTGCTAAGGCTGGAGTACAATGGTGCAATCTTGGCTCACTGCAACCTCTGCCTCCTGGGTTCAAGCGATTCTCCCACCTCAGTCTCCCAAGTAGCTGGGATTACAGGCACCCGCCATCATGCCTGGCTAATTTTTGTAGAGACAAAGTTTCCCCATGTTAGCCAGGCTGGTCTTGAACTCCTGACCTCACGTGATCCGCCCACCTTGACCTCCCAAAGTGCTGGGATTAAAGGCGTGAGCCACCACAACTGGCCCATGTAACTTGTTTTTAATTTGGAAAAATGTGATTCATTGTAGAGGGCTACCTTCAATGTCAGTCTTTTTACCTTGCCAGGTAGAAATAGAAATGATCACTACTTTTTAGCTGTTCTCATAGCACTCTGGTCCTATTGCCAGAATTTCACTTATTTCATGGTTGTCTCTCCCTCTGACTCCAAGTTCCCTGAAGGCAGCAAAGGTGTCTGTTCTCTGCATATCCAGCGGTTAGCAAAGTTGATCATTGATTCGTTTCATTACTGAACACTACTTAAGCACTATGTTCTAAGCAACATGATCATTGATTCATTTCATTATTAAACACTAATAATGAAGCACTTGATTCATTTCATTATTAAACACTAATTAAGCACTTACTATGTTCTAAGCAACATAGATGCCAAGTTAAGAAGAAATAGTCACTGCTGTTAAAGAACTCCAGTCTACCTACATTCTGGTGAGAGAAGAATGAATGAGCCAAAGTCACTGTCCTCAGAGAACTCACATCCTAGCCAACAGAGGCTTCTGTAGAAGAATAACTTCAGGTCTTTAGCTCATGATACAACAGTTTCTTACAGGATGTAGTAGTTGTAGTAGTGAAACTCTAGACACCAAGGTTATAATGAGATGTGATCACAAAAAATGTAATTTGCATGAATTTTTTTTTTTTTTTTTTTTTTTTTGAGACGGAGTCTCGCTCTGTCGCCCGGGCTGGAGTGCAGTGGCCGGATCTCAGCTCACTGCAAGCTCCGCCTCCTGGGTTTACGCCATTCTCCTGCCTCAGCCTCCCGAATAGCTGGGACTACAGGCGCCCGCCACCTCGCCCGGCTAGTTTTTTGTATTTTTTTAGTAGCGACGGGGTTTCACCGTGTTAGCCAGGATGGTCCCGATCTCCTGACCTCGCGATCCGCCCGCCTCGGCCTCCCAGAGTGCTGTGATTACAGGCTGAGCCACCGCGCCCGGCCGAATTGTTTTTAAGATCAAGTATTTTTTTAAAAAAACAGATTTCCAGTTAATGAAACAAATACATTTGGTCATGATAGAAAGGAAATGCCACTAATTGATATAATTTTCTATATTGATATCTATTTTGTATGAACTTTCAACATAAATTTCACATGTTTTGATATTAAAGTAACATAGTATGCAGTTTTATCACCTTCATAAAGAGGATTGTAATATTTCAGAATTGTGTGCTTCACTTTGCTTTTCCTGCACTCTTATTTATTTAGAAATACTGCTATATGTCTGAAAAATATAAATCAGTGTTACATTTTAACTTTTAAAGTCATGAACAAAAAGCTTATTTTGTAAATTAGGACAATATTTAAGATAACTGCTTAGGGGTAGTAGAAATTCATCTTATATAGGTTGTGTTGCTCAAAAGGCACATGGAGGTTTTCTTAACAAAAATGAAGAGGGCTGATATAATATTTCAACTACAAATTGTACTCTCCTATTTAGTTTGCTTACAGGATGAGTATATAACTTTAATCTGCATTTATGGAATTAAAAAAATCTACACAATAAAGTTCTCTCGATTGCTTATGGTTTTCAATTTAACGAAACTATTTGCAACTCTTGGACAGCTTTCTTCCACTGCACAATTCTCTTTATGTAACTTCTTCCAACAAGCATGTGGACCGTGCTGAAAAAGAAGGCAAGCCATTCTGCATACTAGACTACACCAGGCAAAGCATATTGGGAAGAGCAATTTCCTATTCCTGAAGAAAACTACTCAGTCATGCCTCCAAGATCCCACCCACTCTTACAGTGGAGCCACTGCAGTGGGTTCTGGTAAACGGGATTGGGTAGAAAGAACATTGCAGGACAAGGACACGATGGATACTATTCAGCCTTAAAAAAGGAAGGAAATTCTGTCATTTGCAACAACATGGATGAACCTGGGGGACATATGTTAAGTGAAATAAGCCAGTCACGAAGGTCAAACACCACATGATCTCACTTGTGTAGAATTTTTAAATATCAGACTCACAGAAGCAGAGAGTGAGATGGTGGTTACCAGAGGCTGAGAAGGGGAGAGGCTGAGGGATGGGGAAGAGGTAGGTCAACAGGAACAAAACTAAAGATAGATAGGAGGAGTAAGTTCAAGAGATCTAGTATGCAACATGGTGACTATACTAATAACAATGTATTGCATACTTGAAAATGCTGAGAGCAGCTCATAAGTCTTCTAACTACAAAAATGTATATGTGTAATGCATATGTTAATTAGCTTGATTTAGCCAAATTCTACAATGTATACATATGTCAGAATATCATGTTCTGATAACACAAATATATACAATTTTTATTTGTCAATTAAAAAATGAAAAAGAACATTGGCGGAAAGATTAGGTAAGTGTGAGGACTAGGCCCTTATCAGACCCCAAATCTGCCAGCTCACTTGCTCTTGGACTTTCCAGCCTCTCAGACTATAAGCAATACATTTCCATTATTTATAAATGATCCAGCCTGTGGTATTTTGTTATAGCAGCAGGAACTAAGACAGTACAGAAAATCAGAAAGACCCAGAGATGTGTCAGCATAGTCCAGCCTCACTGGAGATTGGGGAGCATTGGTCAAGATGTGACGGACTTACCATCACAGTGGTTATTCCTGGTGTTCAATACAGCTGGAGACACAGCTCCAAGTAGACTTCCACTGCTCCCTATTCTGGTGACTCCACTACATTCATGACACAGCTTCTCTCTATCGCTTCCTCTTCACTTCTACTCTCTGGGTATCTTGAACACAAGTTCTCAGTGAGGAAGAACCTGACTGGGCTGGGTAATCCCATTTTAATATGAAGAGCCCTTAATGGCTGGTGTTTTGAAAATTTCCAGAGTCTAATTGATTGTGGCCAAGGCAACAGGAACAGATGGCCCAAAGCATAGCAACTTATGCATAACCAACAGCTAGGGCCACTTTATCCCAAGATGTTTACAAGTATGTCAGGTACCTAGAGTTTTACCGTCTGTCTAGTTCACTTGTATAGATGGCTTTCATCCAATAACTGTGGCATTATTTATTTATTTTACAGCAGGAACTATCCAGGATGCTAGGCTTTTAGTTGCTTAGTATAGACTGGAACAAATACCATATTTGATTTAAGAACAAACCACATTTTGCAGTACCCCAAGGTCACTGAATCTTTAGGATGACTCTGGTAGTAAAAATAATAACAAGAAAAGTAGTATAAAACAAGGTATCAAAAAAGAAAAATCTAGCAAACTAGGTTCCATAAAAGGGGGTATTTGATTTTAAATCTAAGTCTTTGGAAAAGTAAAGATACAATTGATAGCACTAACACTGTGGTAAATATAAACTCTTGCTTAAGCCAGTATCTGGAAGGGTGTGAAGGCACTATTTCTTACCAGACAGAAAAGTCTTATTAAATAAGTAGATCACAAATATACAAAGGCCAAATTAAGTCACAGAACAGATGTTCGGGTTTTTGTGGTGGTGTTTTTTAGTTTGGCCTCAAGTTCCCTCCCAGTACTTAAAGGACGCATCAGAGAGGTGTTTTTAATCTCGTCTTGTCTTTTTCCCCTCAGCGTTCTTACCCCTATCTCTTCCTCTCTCCATCTTCCAATTCCAGTCAATTGATTATTTTGGTTTTCTCCTGGAGAAGGCTAGAGGGGCAGCATCTGTCCTTTGGGAGAGAATCTTAAGTCCCTTGGAAAAGGAAAAACCTCCGCTACTATAATGCTCCTCTCTTTGTAACCACACCAGACCAATCGGGGTCAACTTTTATGTAACAAAGTTGTGAGTTGTTTTTCAGTTGCCATGGACTCCCAGGTTGAAGGTCACATAACCTGAGCATGCCCAGTTAAACCAAGCATGCAATCGCAGGGGGAACCTAAGTACTTGTATCAAGGAACTGAATAAAGAAGGGGACATTGCATGGCAGGACCTGGGATCCAATCAGACCAAGCTCTAGCGTCACCCCATGGCAGGATCCAGTCAGACCATGCCTCCTGGCATTGCCTCATTGCAAGAGCCAATCAGATCACACCTCATTAATCTATGCTTATAAAATCCAACCCAAACTCCAGCTTGGGGAGACAGATTAGAGCATTTCTTCCGGTCTCCTTGCCAGTTGACTCACAATAAAGCTTTTTTCTTTTCTCAAAAGCTGATGCCATGGTATTGGCCTCTATGTGCATCAGACAGTGAGCCCATTGATTGCTCAGTAATATCTTCTCTTGTGGACATTGATCACCTTGATAGCACACATGCATAGTGTCCTTATGCTCTGCTTTTCTTCCCTGATAAAAAAGACCCCTCCTGGGATGGAGGCTGGGGAGAGAAAGGGAATAAGGAGAGAAGGAAAGCCTGATCTGCCTCACGATCTTAATGAAAATGAATGGGGAGTAGAATCTGTGAGGCCCTGGCATTGCAATTGCTTCTTTCACATTAAATTAGCTTCCTTTCCCCTAGTGCATGTGTAATTTTCATTAAAGTTGACTCAGTCCCAAACAGGAAAGGGCGAACAGATTATATTATGTTAAAGCCTAGATTCATGAATGACACAGGAGCTATTGCAAATATATTGGGAATTTCTTTGGGTTTAAAAAGTAAGTCCAGTTGTGAAGTTTCTACAGTTTTACGTACATGGGTATAAATTTAAGTCAAAATGAATACCATTGCCTTCATTTGGTGGGTTTTGTATTTAGTTTAGTAAAATTTGGATTATAGTAGGAGTTTATAAAACCAAGAGATTTTATTTAAAAAGGTAAAAATTCACATGCAATTAAATGGAAAAAATATAATCCTAAAGTTCATGATATTTTCAAAATCTGTCACTGACACAAAATGGAATATAATGATATTGATTTTCGGTTAAAATGAAAAGCATTTAGAGAAGAGGGGTAAAGGAAGTCAATGTGTTAAAGGTAAATTTTCTTTAATATAAGAGATGTCAATTCAAACTATACTATAAGGCCTAAGTCATTTTTACTGAAGTAATGTCATCTAATACAGTTATTGAGCCTTCTACCTTAAAGATGTATGTGTCCTAATTAGACTTAATAAGATTTTACTGTAAGCTTTAATTGTATAGTTAATTATATTTCATTATTAACATCTTTGCCCACCAATCCAATCCAGCTTTCTTATTATCAATCCATCACAAAGCCCTGCCAATTCCAGTTCTGAAGTGTCTTTGTCTCTGCTACTAACACCACCTCTACCATCAGGTCTCACTCAGAGATTATTGGCACAGTCTCCAAATTGGTCTTCTGTTCTCCCACTCTGGTCTCTGTCCCATCTGTTCTCCACATTGCAGACAGAAGCAGGGGTTCTCAAATGCACACTTGAAGAGAAAGACATACTCTTTCTTGACTGACTGTGGCTTACAAGTGACCCTGCGATCTGACCCTTACCTGCTGTCCCGGTCTCAGCTTGCAGAAGCTCCTACTCAGTGTGTATTTTTCAGAACCTCACATGGTTCCAGTCATAGGGCCTAGACATGCATTTAGGACCCTCTGCCCAGAATCTTCTTCCCTCCTCTCTTGTTTGTTTTTTTTTTTTTTTTTTTTTTTTGAGACAGTGTCTAGCTCTGTCACCCAGGATGGAGTGCAGTGGCATGATCTTGGCTCACTGCCACCTCTGCCTCCCAGGTTCAAATGATTCTCCTGCCTTAGCTTCCCAAGTAGCTGGGAATATGGGTACAAGCCACCACACCCAACTAATTTTTTTTTTTTTTCGTATTTTTAGTAGAGACGGGGATTTACCATTTTGGCCAGGCTGGCCTCAAACTCCTGACCTCAAGTGAATCACCCACCTCGGTCTCTCAAAGTACTGGGATTACAGGCCCTCCTTTCTTAACCTAATTAACTCCAAGATCCTAGGTTCTCAACCCAAGGGCCATTTCCTCCAAGAAGACTACCCTGACCTCCCTCCTTGACTAGATCAAATGCCCCTCCTAAGTTAGTGCTGCATGATCTCCTCTTTGGCTCTTGTCAGTTAAACTGCTTTCTTCGTTTGACAATTTTTTTTTTTTTTTTTGGAGAGAGAGGGTCTCACTTTGTTACCCGGGCTGGAGTGTAGCAGTATGATAATAGCTCACTGTAACTTCAAATTCCTGGCCTCCTGGTGTCAAGCAGTCCTCCCACCTCAGCCTCCCAAGTAGCCAGGACTACAAGCATGCACCACTATGCCTGGCTAATTTTTAAACATTTTTCATAGAAATGGAGTCTTGCTATGTTGCCCAGGCTAGTCTTCAACTGCTAGCCTCAAGTGATCCTCCCACCTTGCCCTCCCAAAGAGCTGAGATTACAGGGGTAAGCCACCACACCCACCTGGTAATTATTTGATTAACTAATGTCTCTCTCCCTTACTGAACTAAAAGTTAAATAAAAATAGGTATCACATCTGCTTTTGCTCACACTAAAGCCTAGAAGAGTATCTGGCACAGAATTGGCACTCAATAAGTATATGTTGTATAAATAACATGAAAATAGCAAAAAGTAAATATAAGTACATTTAGTATATGAATTGAAATATAGACATGCAAAATTATTATTCCACAAATCCAACTATTTTAACAATTAAGAGAAAAATTACAAAACCCAGTTTTGGTGTTTGTCAGAACATTCAAAGAGTTCTTTTACTCAAATATATAGTTTTTCATGCCATCTATGACTATTAAACCATCAAAGTATGTGTGTCAACCTCAAACTCCAATGACACCATTTCAACACTCCAAAGTTATAAAATTAATTGGTTCATGACTCAAATTTAAAGTGACTCCAAATTTTAGCTTTGAGTTTTACAGCTTTTTTAACAATTAAAAAAAAAAAATACTGCAAAAAAAAAAAAAAAACCCTTACAATGGAATGTGTTTCTGATGGTAACTATAGTAGGAGAAATAGCACAAATTTAATAAAATGTGGAGTCCTGTGTTCTATTTTAAGGTGTCTAGGTGGTTTCTCATAATTTACATTTTTACCTCAATAAATATTGGCGTTTGTGAATTTTTCCTTGCCCGGACCATGTGCAAGTTTAAATGTGGTTAAAGATTTGGATAGTTAAGTTTTATGGTCAGAAATATTTGATTCTAAATTTGTAATCCTTGGTGCCTTCAGGGAAAGAGACATGTGTGAACAGTCTGGAATACAAAATTCCATTACAACACTGAACAGAAATGAAATTAACTCCTTAATTTTCTATGCAATCTTTGAGGAGATTTCCCCTTGCACAGTGTACTATACAGCCACTAATAGCTTGACTTACTGAAATAGAAAAATTTTGCCTGTGTCAGACATTAGCAATTGGATACTTTGATGATGTTAGACAGTACTCTGAAAACAAATCATGCTAATGATTCAAGAGCACTTTGTGTTTCTTGCTTACAGCTTATCTGTGTCATCTGAAAATAGCGCCTGGCATAGAGTAGGCATTTAATATTTGTTGACTGATAAGATGTATATGCATGTCTAACTTCAAATATAAATCCTTCTTTTTTTTGAAATTAATTCTTAATTCAGCTAATCTTAATGGCTGTGCAATGAGTACATCCATAGGTCTTGTCCTTTATAGGCAATAGAAGTATATTTCATTTGCATGGAAGAGTAATTCTTTTCAGTGGGTTTTTAATGTCTAAAAGGGCTGTGGGCCAGAATGAAATACGCATAGTTACTTGTAATTTAATTAATATTTAGTTTATTCAGGCCTTTAAATTCAGCTTATAGATATTGATGTTTTATTTATAAACCTCATATTCATGTGTTCAAATACAAAATAATGGCTTTTACTTTTCCTTTGATTGATTTCCAAGAGATCATAAATCTGACAGTTTCATTTCTGCTACTTATTTATTTATTACTCATTCTTTAAATACCATAGATTCAAATAATGATATAATTACAGCAGTCCCCAAACTTTTTGGCACCAGGGACCAGTTTTTGAGCGGGGGCTGGGAAGATGGTTTCAGGATGAAACTGTTCCACCTCAGATCATCAGGAATCAGTTAGATTCTCATAAGGAGCACACAACCTAGATCCTTCACATATGTAGTTCACCATAGGGTTCACACTGCTATAAGAATCTAATGCTACCACTGATCTGACAGGAGGCAGAGCAAATGCAGTAATGCTTGCTGGCTCCCCGTTCACCTGCCACTCACCTCCTGCTGTGTGGCCCTGTTCCTAAGAGGCCATGGACTGGTACTGGCCCACAGCCCTTGGGTTGGGGAGCCCTGATATAGTACATACTCACACCCACCACTGGCTTCAGGAATAAAGTATTACAAGTGCTTTTGAAGTCCTAGACAACTCCTCCCAAAATGTATCTCCTACCCAACACACCACCACTATTCTGAATTATATTCTAGAAACAATACAGTATATTGTTTTGCATGAAAGAGATCATGTTATAGGATGAGCTCTCTAGAAGCAGATGCTAACGTCGAGTTTGGGATGTTTCTGTGGCTTGTCTTTTCACTCTTTTTTAAATACTGGAATTAAATTTTTTACATTTTTATGTAGTCAAATTTATCATGTTTCCTTCATGATTTGTATTTTTTGTATCTTCTTTGAAAAACCTCTCTCTAGGCCGGGCTCAGTGGCTCATGCCTATAATCCCAACACTTTGGGAGGCCAAGGTGGGTGGATGACCTGAGGTCAGGAGTTCGAGACCAGCCTGACCAACATGGAGAAACCCTGTTTCTACTAAAAATACAAAATTAGCCAGGCGTGGTGGCTCATGCCTGTAATCCCAGCTACCTGGGAGGCTGAGGCAGGAGAATCGCTTGAACCTGGGAGGCAGAGGTTGCAGTGAGCCGAGATTGCACCATTGCACTCCAGCCTGGGTAACAAGAGTGAAACTCCATCTCAAAAAAAAAAAAGAAAAAAAAAACTCTCTCTACCTAAGGGTCATAAAGATATCCTCCTACATGTTAGGTTCCATGTAACCTCTATGATGGTTAATTTTATGTGTCAATAAAATTTGGCTGGGCCGTGGAGTGCCCAGATAGTTGGCCAAACATTTTCTGGGTGTTTCTGTGAGGGTGTTTTTGGATGACATCAACAGTTAAATCTGTGAACTTTGAGTAAAGCAGACTGCCTTTCCAATGAGGGTGGGCCTCATCTTATCAGTTGAAGACCTGGATAGAACAAAAAGACCAATCCTTCCCCCAGTAAGAAAAAATTATCCAGCTGATGGTCTTCAGACTTCAATTGCAACATGGGCTTTTCCTGCTTCACAGCCCTCAAATAAAAACGTTGGCTTTTCCTGGGGTCGCCCATATCACTACCCCATCTTGTAGATTTCAGACTTAGCCTCTGTAATTGTGTGAGCCAATTCCTTATCATCTCTCTCTCCTACCATATATGTGTGTGTGTGTGTGTGTGTGGTGTGCATGCACTATCAGTTCTGTTTCTCTGGAGATCCCTAACTAATACAATCCCCCTAGAAATAATTTTTGTATTAATATATGTGTGGAAGATAAGAATTCAATATTACATTTGTACAATTGGAAAAAAGTGTTTCATCACCACTCATTAAACAGTCCAGTCTCTGCTCACTGATCTGCTATGCTACCTCTGTTAAAATCAGTCCAGTGTGGGAACAGTGTCTTAATTGATACAGTTTTAAAATGAGTCTTGATATTTGGTACAACAAGATCTCTGCTCCCCTTTTCTTCTGGTTGTTTGGGGCCCTTTTTTCTTCTCTCATACAAATTTTATAATCTCCTTTTCAAGTCTGCTAAAAGATGTGTCTTTTTATTATAACTTCATTGTATTTTATTAATTGAGAGAGAATTGACATATTTACTAAGTTTTCCTATTCCCAAATTTATTTAGGCCATAACATTCTTACACATCTTACACATTCATACACATTTTTAATATTTATTAATAAATACATTTTGTATTTTGTTCAAAGATTCCATTTGTTGCTGGTATATAAAAATATCACTGAATTTTTTAAAAAAATAATTGACTTAAGTAGAATAACCTTATCGAATTCACTTTTTAAGTCTAATAATTTGCCTGTTCATATCTCTCGGATTTTCTTTGTAGACATCTATGAATAATGTCAGTATTTGTTTGTTTTGTTTTGTTTTACATTCTTTCCAATCTTTATACATTTATTTATTTTTCTTGTCTTACCACAAAGGTTATTCCTGTCACCCAAGGTGAAAGAGAAGCAACAATTGAAGCTATTCTTACCTCATACTTAATTTTAAAGAGCATTTTTCCTATGTCTTATCATTAAATATGATGTATGCTGTAGATTTTTTTCTATATACCTTTTAGCAGGCTAAGAATGTGTCTTTTTTCTGTACTAATTTACTGTCTTTTTAAATTTAAAATAATATCTTTTATTTTATTAAATGCTTTTTCCTGTGTCTATTGAGACAATATGGGTTTTTCACCTTTAATCTGTTAATATGGTATATTAATAAGTGTTATTTTTCTGCATCATTAACTTTTTTTTTACTGTTGAGAGATAATACCCTTAGAAAAAAGTGCATAGCTCCTTTATGTATGATTTAAATAATAATTAGTAAACAAATACCTGAGCCAAATGTGGTGGCTCACCCCTGTAATCCCACCATTTTGGGAGGCTGGTGCAGATTGATTGCTTGAACCTAAGAGTTTGAGACAAGCCTAGGCAATGTAATGAGACTCTATCTATATTAAAACATACAATAAAATAAATAAAATAAAGTAAAATAAAATAAAACAGGTAGGTGCAATGGCTTGTGCCTGTGGCCTGGCTATTTGGAAGGCTGAAGGGCTGAGGTGGGAGGATCACTTGAGCCTAGGAGGTCAAGGCTGCAGTGAGCCATGATCATACCACTGCACTCCAGTCTGGATGACAGAGGGAGAACCTGTCTCAAAAGAAAAAAAAAAAAGGAAAACAAACACCTGTGTAATTTACTGGTCAGGTCAAGATACAGAACAGTGTCTTAAGTTTAGAAGCTGCCTGTGAGCCATCACACCTGCCTCCTACTTCCCTATGCATCACTATCCTGACACATGTGATGGCCAATTCCTTGCTTGTCTTTATGGTTTGCCACCTATATATGAATCTGTAAACAATATAGTTTATTTTCACCTACTTTTGATTTCTTTTCATTTGTGATTGTTACATGAGGCTTTAGTTTGTTCATTTCATTGCTTTTAAGGGTATTTTCTTTCATTCTTGTTCACAGAATTTTTAAATGAATCATCAATGCATGCTGGATTTCATCAAACACTTTTGTATGTTTGCTGAGATGACCATATACATTTTTCCTTTAATGTGGCAGAAATCATTAGTTGATTTTTCTCATGTCAAACCAGGCTTTAATTCCTGGTACAAATACAAGTTGGTTATTGTATATATTAGTTATCTATTGCTCCAAAACAAGTTACTCCAAAATGCAACAGCTTAAATAACAAGTATGTATTATCTCATGCAGCTTCTGTGAGTCAGGGATCCAGAAGGTCTCACACAAGGTTTCAAGTCAAGATGTCAGCCATTGCTGCAGTTCCAACCTCATCAACATGGCAGTGGCAGGAGGCTTAACAGCTCATCGTGTGGTCCTCTCAATAGGGCTGCTTATGACATGGCAGTTGGTTTCCCCCAGAGTGAATGATCTGAGAGATAAATTAATAAAGGTAGAAGCCACCATATCTTTAATAACCGAATCTCAGAAGTGTTATACCATCATGTCTACTGTATTCTGTTGGTCACATACCTAATAGAATGTGGGAGGGGATGACCCAGAGGTAGTGAACACTGGGGCCTATTTTAGAGACTGGCTACCACAGTCAAATTGCTTTATACTTTTTCTGTATTGCTAGATTCAGTCTGCTGATTTTTTTTTTTACAATTTTTTAATCAATATTCTTGAGTGATATTGACCTATAATTTTTCTCTCTTGCTATCAACTTTATGCTAACCTTATAAAATGAGACTAGCAGCACTCTCTTTTTTACTCTCTGAGTTTGTGCATAATATGAGAATAGATCAGAATTATTTGTTCCTTGACTGTCAAAATTCAATGTGAAGCCATCGAAACCTGAAATTTTCCTTAATTCAATTCTTCAAATGTATTGAAAGGCCATTCAGATTTTAGCACCATTCTGTTTTTCTGTTTCAATAGTTTGTGTAAATTGTGCTTTGCTAGAATACGTTCATTCCATCTGCATTTTCAAACTTATTGGCATAAAATTGTTCAAGTGACTTTTTATTGTTTTTTAATATTTCTAACTTTTTTAGTGAGGTCCTCTTTTTCTTTTCTGATATTAGTTATTTTTGTGTTTGTGCTATCACTCTTTTTTTTTTTTTTTTTTTTGACTCACCAGAAGTTTGTCAATTTTATTAGGTGTTTTAGAGAACCACTCTGGCTTTATCGTATCCATAGTGTATGGTTTCTATTTAATTAGTTTCTGTTCTTATTTCTCTCATGTCCTTCCTTCCACCGTCTTTGTTGCTGCTGGGTTTTTTTGTTTGTTTGTCTTGTTTTGCTATTCTTTTTCTATTTTCTTGAATTACTATTAATTTTTAATCATTAATTTTTAGCTTTTTTCTAATATATGCATCTAATATACTTTTAAATGTTGCTTTAGCTAAACCTCATACGTTTTGTTAGGTAGTATTTTCATTATTGCTCAGTTCAAACTATTTTATTAATACCACTGTAATTTCCTATTTAACCCATAAGATACTTAGATGTGTATTTAATTAATTTCCAAACATACGAAGGTTTTCTTGATGTCTTTTTGTTGTTACTGATGTCTAACTTGTTGTATTTTGTTAGGAAATATGCTTATTATTATTTCATTCCTGTGACATTTGTTGACACCTGCTTTACAATCCAGTATATGGTGAATTTCTGTGAATGTGCTTGTTACATGTAGTGTTCAATATATGTTTATTAGATCAAGTTTATTAATGATATTTATACATATTTTTAGGAATTATTTTTCCATTTGCTCTTTCAATTACTGAGTGGCTATATTAAGTGCCACATTATGAGTGTGGATTTGTCTATTTCTCTTCATCTGTCAATTTTTAAAGCTAAACTATTAAGTGCATACAAATTTAAAATTACTAAAGCTACCAGCTGAAATGAACCTTTCATTATTATAAATTATTCCTGTTTATCTTGAGTAACACAGTTTATCTTCGAGGCTATTTAGTCTAAGAGCACTTTGGTTATCTGGGCCCTCTAATTTTCCAATGATACTACAGGTGAATTCTCCCCTTCCTTCCTTATCAAGGTGCAAGTTGGCATCTTCCCTTCATAATAAGCTTCAGCTTATTTCCCTGTTACTTAGTAAAATCATGCTCATCTTTTTCTCTATTTCCCTAAATAATATTGAGCTCCACAGGCCTGACTTTTTGCTATAAATTACAAGTAAAATTCCAGAGTTGGCTCTTAAAAAAGCAAATCTTCATAATTCACAAAAAGAATCTAAGAGACAGAGGAAGGAAATGTGCTTTCTCCTCTGCAGCTACAGAAGACTGACCGTCTTTGTATCATAAAACAAGTCCAAAGAATCTGATTCGATGTGGCATTGAGATGTGTGAATATTTGTAACTCTACTTGCTAGTTCTGTTCTTTAGCCTTACAAATTTATCCTTGGAAGGAAAATATGAACAAAAGCTCTAGAAATCCTTGCCATTTCCTTAAAAGTAATCTCCAAAGAGCCCTGTGATTCTGATGAGTCGTCTTACTCAGTAGCCAGATGCTGTCTTCATGTCATGATTGACGTTTCTGTGTTCCTATATACTATGAATACTCATGATTGTTCTGTCAAATCAGCAAAAAATTGCTAGCATTTTTTTCTACCCTCACCTGCATGATAAAAAGAATAAATGCATGTAATTCTACTAGATTTCTTATTTAACAAAGAGATTGATAGTCTTATCACATTTATGGCTGGACTTGGGATAGTTCTAGGGTCTGTGTTCTGCCTGCACTAGAGTTTATTCGTGTAGATCAGGTGTACTTCTGTCTGTTTTGATACTTGAGGAAGGGATGCTAGGGGAGGGGAAAGCCTCTATTTCCTGATTATGTCTCTAATTCAGGTGTTGCTAAACCTTTACTACTGTCAGAAGCTGTTAGCCCTGAGGGAGTGTTTGCTCTCCACTGTTTATAACCAAAGCTTTTTTCCTCGCTAAGTAAGGGGTAAAGGAAAGGACAAAGGTAGGTCTTCTAGTTCAGGCTAAGGCACTATCTGTGTGGACAACGAAGAGACTGGTTTCACGTGGGACTTTCTATGCACCTAGTATGTCTCCAGCAGTTTTAATTGATTTTTTTTTCCATTTTATTTTGTCAAGACTTTTTTGTTTTAATGTTTAGGGATAGTTCATATTAGACCTCAATTCCTCTCGTATCTTCCTCCCAGCAAGAGAAAAACAAACCGATGTGATTGGCACTGTGTGTGGCTTTTGCTGAGTCACCACCACCCTGCTGTGAGGTGCGGATTTCCGGGGCAACTTTCTGTGTCTTTCCTTCTGGGCTGCCTCTCCACACCCTGTCACCATCAGCCCTGCTCAACCCCAACATGGAGGTGTTAGCACAGAAGAGAATTTTGTCTCAACACCTTCCCCTTGCTTTTTTCTCTCTCTCGGTCTTGCATCTGCAAAATCTATCACAGATCTAGTATTCCAGCACGTAGCAAGCATTCAATAAATCTTTGCTAAATGGGTGACTAGAGAAATGATGAATACTATTTCTGAATAAGCAACTGAGGTTTTGCCTGTTAATTCCTACAACCCTCTGTGTCTGGCAACACTTCAGAGTTCTTAGAGAAGTGCTTTGCCTCTCTCTAGTTTGAAAATTCTCTGTGTGTGCATGGTATTTCTATATCTTATTCATTTATTGAGATGTGAGTGGGAGAAAAGTTGCATGATCTCTTCATTGTTCTCTGGAAGTAAAATAATAAAAATATACTTTTTAGTTTAATAAATTATAAAAGAAAATATGGATTGAAAATAATTTAGAATCTTTCTGGAGGGCAATTTGGCAGTATCTAGCCAACTTTTTTTTTTTTACCTAGTATTTTCAGAGTAGGAACTTATCCAAAAGATATACTCATACAGGTGAAAAATGGCACAGGAATAGGGTAATTCGTGGTAGTATTATTTGTAATTGCAAAAATTCTGAAAAATATGAATATCCATGAAAATGAAATTTCTCAGATAAATCCTGATGTATCTATACAACTGGATGATACCCAGAAGTAAAACAAAAAAAAGAGAGAGAGAGAGAGAGAAAGCCCTTTGTAGATTGATACGAAAAATCTCAAAGATTTATGGTTAAGTAAAAAATAATAATAACTTGCACAACAGTGTGTATAGTATGCTATAGTTTCTGAAAAAAAGAAAAAGGGAAAACTACATGTATATGTTTTATTTACACATACTAGCTCTGGAATGATGTGGAAAAATACTTGAGAAATATACCTTGCTTGTTTCCAGGTGGCAGAACTCCATGCCTAGGTGACTGGGGTATGTTTTTTGTAACTTCGAATTTTTGAACCACGGGAATGTATTACCTAATCAAAATTGAAAAGATAGAAAAAAAAGAAATACACCAAAATGTTAATTATCTTTTGTTGAGTACAATCTGAGCAACCTTTATTCTCTTTTCATGTTCGTCAATATTTTCCTCACTTTCTACATGGTATGCATTACTTTTATAATAAGGAAAGACAATTTTAGGAACAAAAATAATCATGTCTGATCATTTATTTACCAGTTGAGTCCCTTTTCCTATGGTTTAAGCATAATTTCTGCTGAGGAATGGAAAGAAAGAATGTGGACTTAAAAGATGTATGTTTGGCTGGGCACGGTGGCTCACGCCTGTGTAATCCCAGCACTTTGGGAGGCTGAGGCGGGTGGATCACAAGATCAGGAGATGGAGACCATCCTGGATAACACAGTGAAACCTCGCATGGTGGCACGTGCCTGTAGTCCCAGGTACTCCGGAGGCTAAGGCAGAAGAATCACTTGAACCCAGAGGCAGGGGTTACAGTGAGCCGAGATCGCGGCACTGCACTCTAGCCTGGGTGACAGAGCGAGACTCCGTCTCAAAAAAAAAAAAAAAAAGGTGTATGCTCTTCTACCTTTCTTAACATTGCAAATTAAGAACAGAATACCATCTGTTTTATTTTCTCCCAGCTAAACAATCTAAATCATTCTAATTTTTTGCTTTACTATCTCTAAAGATAGGTTACAACTACGTATGAAACACAGTACTAAGACATCTTCACTTTCTTTGTGTCCTCACTTGCCTCAGATCTCCACTTTATTTTGACTAAGTTCTAGACCAAGGAAGAATCTAAACAGAGTCACAATTTTCCCCCTGCACATTAAATCATATGATGATATGATGATATGTTATTACACCCACATTTTAAAACTTTAATATCTTGTGAATTTATCCTCTTAGCACTGGGCCATTGTGACTGATATATTTTAATTAATTTATTTTAATTTTAATTAATATATTTTAATTATCCTCACATAATAAAATTTGACCAAAAATTATTGTTCTAAGTAACTTAAATCACTTATTTATACAGATACTCCATGTGGCATATGAAGTCTTTGAACTGTAGTTACAGAGGTGATAGTTTAGCCAAATGGCTAGGAGTCATGCCTTCTTATTTATTTTATTTATTTGTTTACTGGGGAGAGGTACGGGGGCTGGTAAGACAGGGTCTCACTATGTCACCCAGGCTGGTCTCAAACTTCTAGCTTCAAGCAATCCTCCCACCTCAACCTCCCAAAGTCCTGAGATTACAGGTGTGAGCCACCATGTCCAGTCTGAGTCCTGCCTTCTTAAGGGAGGCTATGGACAGGGTGGTCCAAGTGGACACATGTAAAAACTTCCTTCCCCCTGAGACCTTGAGAGAGATGAGAGTACAATGCCCAGTGTTGGCAGAGAATTCCAAGGCTCAGAACATCAACATGGTCTCGTCAGTGGTGGAATTACTACCATAACTAGTAGAATAAGTTGTCTATGCTTGCTGAATGCCAACATGACTGGTGGTATAAAGGCAGCAAGCACATAGTTTGATGCACCTCCAACCAGGCAAATATCTCCCTCACAGCTTGCCCAGCCCTTGGAGCCTCTACCATGTCTCCACAAAAAATAAGGAAGGCGCCAGCTGCTACGTCCGCTTGCCTGACCACTTATTTCAGCGTCTTCTGCAACTTGCCACTGGGGCAAACCTAAATAAAAGATGCTCCAGACTAATCAAAGTCATAATTCTCACCCATTGTCATCCCAGAACCAGACTCTGTCCTCTGGCCTAGCCCATCCTTAAGTTTAGAAACCAGAAAACTCATCCTGTGGAGTTAGATCAGGAATGTGAATTCTAAAATCAGGCAGACCTGAGTTGAATTGGGACTCCCACCACTTACTATTTTAGTGACCTGAAAAAATTACTTAATGTCTCTGAACTTCCGTGTTCTTTTCCATAAAATCGGGATAATAATGTTTACTTCATGATATAGTTAGGAAATTAAATATATTTGTATAAAGTGGGACATCCTTCTTAATAGTCAATATTTCATTAGTTACTTTCCTATCTGATGGTTAAATTGTAGAGTAGTGTGAATCCTAGAATTTAAAAAACTAAATATATATATTTTATTTAAAGTATTTTTCATACTTGAACCTGAACAGTGATAATGTTAGCTAATTTCCACCAATTCTACAACTTTACTTTCAGTTCTGTCTCTTTCTTTCACAAATTATTTTTCTAATGTTTATTGCTCTGTTTTTAGAGGTTTTAAAAAAGAATACATAGAGAACACCTTTTAGTTTCTAAATATAATGTTATACTGGCAACCCATTTTAAAACTGAGTTCGGAGTTGTATTTATTTTCACATTTTCCAAAAATACTTTTCTATTGTGATGTGAAACAAACAAACAAAAATTCAACCCCAAATTATCTCTTCCTGTAATCAGGTAAATAAAATAGGCTTCTGAGTGACATACAAAAATATACTAAAATATTAATAGGACTGTTTTTCAGATTCGGTTCTTCAAAAGCTAACTAAGGTCAGTTTCCCTGGGAAACAGACTGAAATGGAGATTTATGTACAGTCATTTGTTGAGGAGGGCCCTGGGCCCCAAAACCTGTGGGAAAAGTGAAGGAAATAGGATTGGGCTGTGGGAGAAGCAGAGATGTGGTACAGCCCCATAGGTAGCTCTGGAGCTGGGAGGGCCCTTTAGGGTTCTCCTGACTTAAGTTAGTCTCCTGACTTGTCCAGTCTTCCTCTGTAGGCTGTTCCAGGAAGGAAGGTAGAGGGCTCAGCTGAGGGCAGTTCCCAGAGGGGATGCCACTGAGAGCTGAGGTGTGGTGGGGATGGTGGGGGTGCCTGAGTATTGACCACAACATCCACTGCATGCTTAAAATATATTCAGACTTTCTTAAACTCATGTTTTAGGTTTGTATTGCAAACTAATGTCTACCAAAGAGTTAACAGAAACAACCAAATTCAAGGCAGAGTACTTTTTAAAATCATCAAGAAGAAAATGAAAAGAGAAGAAAATACTTGTTCATTGGCGTGGAAACAGCATTGCAGTGAGCAGCATAATTGTTTACCATGCCAATTATTTATAAAACAAGACTATTTCCAAATATACGTAGCCCTCTTACTAATGTGCTAGTTTTATTAGTGTATGTCTTGAATATTTAACATTAGAATTTCGTAACTCGCCACCCCCTAATGCCCCAGAAGAGAAGCATAGATTTGATACATGTAGCTTCACGTCCAAGGATTATTCATGCAGAATCTCTGACAGTCAAAAGACATGAGGCTTCCAGTGACCGGTGAGGTATTCCATGGTCCAAGAGAAATGAACTTGGGCTAAACCCTGTTGAGGGAATGTATCACTTTCTTAAATTCATACTAAAGAAAAGCAAGGAGGAAAAGCAAGCAGTGGGGGAAGCAGGAATGAAAAGCTCTTTTCAATGGAATGTCAATTAATAAATGCAGAAGGAATCACAGAGTTAGAAAACCCACCATTTTGCAACCATCATGGTAATTATTTAGTGAAAAAAATCCATCAATGGTTGCTAAAACTATTGGTTGGTAGTTTAAGGGGTGCAGGATTTTTACATAGTCTCAAAGTATCTCCTCAGAGATTATTAGCTACAGAGAAGAACACAGGAACCACAGGGAAGAAATCTGGTAGTCTCCACCTTAACTGAATTTGATTCAACTTAACATCACCAATAATGGGAACCAGGTTTAGTTGTGATGCACCAAAAGATTATGTCATTGTTAATGTAAAATTCCTATCAAAATGCATAATCTTCCATTTAAACTTGAGAAAACAGTCAAGCAGACCTAAGTGTAAAAATAAGCTACAAAGTAACTGGCTTTCATTCTTCAAAAATGCCAATGACATGAAAACAAAGAAAGGTTCAGGAATTGTTCCAGATTAAAGGAGATCAAAGTACGTGATTACTAAATACAATGCATAATCCTGATCTGGCTCCTGAGTTAGGAAAAAAAAAATTGCTATGAAGGATATTGTTAAGACATTTTGAAAAATTTAAACATGGAATTTACCATAGATAAAAGTATTGTGTCAATGTTAAATTTCCTGGATTTCATTATATTCTAATAATGTAAAATAATGTTCTTATTCTGAAGAAGAATATACCGAAGTATTTAGGGGTTAATGTTTGTGGTCTCTGTAACTTAGTATCTTAATATCTCATTAAGTTCAGCTTAATAATATTGACACCATAATGTTAATAAATATATGTACACATAAAATAAGAGAGTGATAAAGCAAATGTGACCAAATGTTAACAATTGGTTAATTTAGAAAAAAGGTATATAAGACTTATTGTATAAGTCTTGCAACTTTATTCAAATATGATTTTTTTCCAAATAAAAAGTTAAAAATAGATGAAGATATAGATATATTCTAGCTCTGCCCACTGAAATGGCCTGGGAGTAATCTAACATCTTCAACACAAACTGGATCTGTTCCTCTAAGGTCTGAAATTTGGTCCTTAATACCATTTTCCATTACATGAACCCAGAATCCTTGGAAAAAATGACTGATTCTGTATCTGATGCACAGAAGGTATAATATAAGTCTGGGATACCTTATCAGGTCAGAAAGAAAGAAAATTTTCATATTATAAAGCTGGATCCAGAGGATCTACTAAGCAACTAAAAGAAGTAAACATTGGCTAGGATAAAACAATTAGAACATCAAAGAAAATAATGATTACATGTGAAATAGGTTTTATAGAAAACTTCATGAATTCATGATAGTACTCAAAAAAGAATATTTAGCACTAAATTTAAAAAAAGAAAGTAATTACTCCAGAATACATGACTGTTGAAACGTATTACCTGACTTACTTTGTTATCACATTAGTATTATTGACTCATTTATTGAATCAGTGAAGGAAGATCCGGGTTGATAGTTTTCTTTTTTCTTTTAGTGTTATAGCAATGTCACTTTATTGTCAATTCGTCTGCATAGTTTCTGACTAGAAGTCCACTATAATTTTTACCTTTTTTCTGTACGTAATGCGTATTATTTTTCCTCTAGCTAGCTTCAAAATTTTTCTCTTTTTTGTTGGTTTCTGGCAATTGAATATGACGCTTATGTATCTGTGATTCCTGTTTCATTTTGTTTTCTTACATATACTTACTGGTGTTCACTGAGACTCCTAGAGTGTTGATTTGGTATCTCATTAATTTTGGAAAATTCTCAGCCATCATTTCCTCATGTACTTATTCTGCCCTGTTCACTCACTCCTCTTCTTCTGGGATTCCAAATAGATGCTTGATTTTTTTCCCTCACAATGCTTGGATGCTCTACATTTTCTTTTTTGCTCCCTTCTCAGTGTTTTATTTTGGGAAATTTTTATTAACTCATCTTCACATTTAGTGATTATTTAACTGAGTCTGCTGATAAACCTCTCAAAGGTATTCTTCATCTCTGTTAACATGCTACCAATCATTTCCATTTCATTTGTTTTTGTAATTTTTATTTCTTAAATGAGTATCTGTCATCAAGGCTGAAGTGGAGTGGCGCAATCATAACTCATTGCAGCCTGAAACTTTTGGGTTCCATCAGTCCTTCCACCTCAGCCTCCCTGGTAGCTATGACTACAGGCACACACCACCATGCCTGGTCCACCACTCTGTCAATCCAGCTGCTTCAGGATGATAGGGAACACCTGGCTAATTTTTAATTTTTTTTCTTGTAGAGACAGGATCTTGCCATGTTGACCAGGCTGGCTTCAAACTTCTGGCCTAAAGCGATCCTCCCACCTCAGCTTTCCAAAGTGCTAGGATTACAGGAATTAGCTACTGTGCCTGGCCAGTCATCACTATCTTTAATTCCCTGACTGATAATTCCAACATCTGTGACATATCTAAGCCTAGTTTTGTTGACTGTTTTGTTTCTTCACAGGGTAGTGTTTCTTATTCTTCTGTTGAAAAAGAAAGACATCATGTGCAGGACAGTAGAGACTGAGGCAAACACTATTTCTGCCTGGAAATAGGCATGCCTCATCTTTACTAGGCAATTAGTGTGGGGTGCTCAATCAATCTAGTTATGAGATAGCCTAAGTTTAAGTTTTGTCATTACTACAGTTATTTTCAATGTGCCACTCTCAATTCTAAATCCCTCTGGAATTAACTTGGGTTTAGGGTGGAGGTTTGGGGGCTGATTTACCAGAGGGCTTTTATTTGTTTGTTTGTTTGTTTGTTTGTAGTGACAGCTGCAGCCTCAGCTTCAGATTTTCTTTTTGTGCCTGTGTATCAGAGAAGATCTCTTTGCATTCTCATGAGCTTCCCTTAGAAGTCGACTGTTGGTCAGCACGTGCTAGCCTTGTAGTAAGGGACATTTTCTATTGTTCTAGTTCACCTGTAGTCTTAGGCAGGAGCTGTAAACCTGGGTCTCTACACGAGTCCTCCTATCCCTCTCGCATCTGAAAGAAACCTCTAATGGGCCAAACTCAAGATATATTTCTGTCCCTACCCCCAAATTAAAGTTGTTTTTTTTTTTTTTTTTCTGTTCCACTCCACCAACTGCAATAGATCTTCACCTACCATAGCCAGATAGGGCAGGCTTCCTTTCCTTGCTTTATATCAGTACAAGACTTTCTTTACTGGGTAATTTGTAATAACTGGTCCTATTATGTATCAATAGATAATATATGCATTGGAAAGTCCCTGATCTCTTTTAAAAAAATCCCAGCACTCAAATCTCTTTCTCTCTCTCTCTATCTCTCTCTTTCAATTCAAAAAAGAAGTCATCCTTAGGACATAAAGCTGGGCAATGCCCTATTTGTTCTCTACCTGTGATCTCTTTCCCTGAGATGATTAGGCTTATGGCTCAAACTTGGAGATGGATGGCATGTCATTTAGAGAGGTTTGATATTTTAAAGTGGTTTCTTTATAATAATTATATAGAAAAACAAGCAAGGAAATGAAACAACTGTTGGATCCACAAAATGAACAATTAAACTCTTGGCAAATCAGAAAAGCAAAGCAAGAGTAATGAGTTACTGAACACTACACAATACAGAGCTTGGGTGTAGCCAGAGTGTTCTTAGAGCAGCTCTCACTCAGTTGAAGGCAATAGATCCCCTTTAATACATCCAGGGATTTCCAATAGGTGAGAAAATGACCATAAAAGCAGAGAGGCTTGAGAAAGAATAACACCATGGCTGTGAAATGCCCTTTGGCATGGGACAGGGTGGCTAAGAACAGACTGAAATTTATGCAGGGTTTAACTAAAATGGATACAGAGCTGGCTGCATAATTGGCAAAGTCCAATGCAAAATGAAAATGCAGGACTTATTCAAAAAGCAAGAGAGAAAGGTACCATAAAAGATGGTAAAATACTATAAAGCGTTCCCTGTCTTCTGCAGTCTCGCTCTCTCAACAGGTCATGGTGCTTTTTATTTTTTACTTTAAGTAAAGGAAACATCACTTTAAGTAAAGAAAAATTAAAATTGTAAATTGTTAGCATGGATTTAGCATTCATCTTTATATTGTGCATAGCCAGTTTAAATGTAAATATAAGAGCATTTAATTTGTATGCACAATTGCTGAACTTACACAATTTGTATTTTGTAGTTCTCACATGCCTATGTATTTTGTTCTTACCAGAACAACACCATCCAAAATTAACTCAACTGTTTTTATTTCGCTTCTTAATACCTGCATGTTCTACCAACACTTTCTACGTTTGACTTACTGACGTTAAGAAGAACTGAAAGGAAAAGGAACTATCTTTCCCTTTCTTGTACATCATCGTTTTCAGGAAAAGTAGTTGGCTCACATGGAGAAGTAACACAAGTAAGATAGGATATCATAGAGTTAGTCAGTTATTTGTGTTGCTTGGAACACTACAGCCTTCTTTTAGGATTCAAAATGAGGCAAGGTTTGAACACAAAGCTTGGCTTCCCAGGGCTGCCAGTGCCCAGCACACTCAGTCAAGACATATAAAACGCTTACTTGTATGCGCTTTGAGTCTCACAATTCCCATCCATTGAATGTCCACTGGCATTCTATGTTCATGGGTATCTCAACTCTATATGCAAACAGGTCAGCCAGTGATGGCATGTGTATTACATGTATACAGCCTCCGCTCAGGTGCACGCTGCATTTTCCCTTTGGACTTCACTTACAAAGCACAGAATCAAAGATAACATTATTAAGAATTGCAAGATGGAGACAGAAGAGCACTGACCAAATGTGGGGCCCTTGTAACTGCATGGGTTACAGGCCCGTGAAGCTAACCCAGAATGGCTATTTCAGAGGATATCAGGTACTAAGCCATGCAAACCAAGGAAGATAATTTCAAATATTCAGAAAACACTTCCATTTCTTTTGGAATGTAAATCTGAAGAAAGTGAATTATCATTTCGATTAATAAACTCAATTCAATGAAAAGCCAGTTTCCTAGCATCTTACTATAGCAAAGGAATGTCGACTGTCCAGGCAGTTTCTCCAGCACTTGGGCCAAGAATCAGGACTCCTAGGTTTGGCTACATTCTTTTGAAATGAGGAGAAAAAAATATATAGAGAACTAAAACAAAGACTTACCCCCTCCCAATGCATATTTGCTCCTCCCTTACAGAAATAGAGATACTGATTATTAGCTGGACATAAGGCTACTGAGAAGAAAGACTGCAGCCTCTACAGCAGACTAAGTTTTGTTTTTTTTTGTTTTTATTTTTTTGCAGAGACAGAGTCTGGCCATGTTGCCCAGTCTGGTCTTGAACTCCTGGGCTCAAACAATCCTCCCTCTTTGGCCTCCCAAACTGCTGGGATTACAGATATGAGCTACCACACCCGGCCTTGATACAATTTTACAATGAGAAGTGAGTGGAAATGTTTTGTACAATTTACAGAATGTATCCTTAAATAGAGTCTATGTGTGGCTTTCCCACCTCTTCCTCCTTCCTGCTGCTTGGAATAAATATATATATATAATAGAGACCCATCATGGATCATTCAGTAAAGGACAACACACTTTTGAAATCATAGTAACAAATTAGAGGAAGCCTCGTTACCTGGACAAATCTCCTGAGTAAAAGATCCCTCAGGCCTCCCCAGAGGCAGAAGCCACCATGCTTCCTGTACAGACTGCTGAACTGTGAGTGTATTAGTCCATTTTCACACTGCTAATAAAGACATCCCTGAGACTGAGTAATTTATACAGTTAAAAGGTTTATAATGGACTCACAGTTCCACATGGCTGGGGAGGCCTCACAATCATGGTGGAAGGCAAGGAGAAGCAAGTCATGTCTTACATGGATGGCAGCAGGCAAAGAGAGAGAGCTTGTACAGGGGAACTCCTCTTTATAAAACCATCAGATCTCGTGAGATTTATTCACTACCATGAGAACAGCATGGGAAAGACTTGCCCCCATGATTCAGTTACCTCCCACTGGGTCCCTCCCACAACATAAGGGAATTCAAGATGAGATTTGGGTGGGGACACAGCCAAACCATATCAGTGAGCCAATTAAACCTCTTTTCTTTATAAATTACTCAGTCTCAGGTGTTTTTGTTTTTGTTTGTTTGTTTGTTTTTGAGATGGAGTCTCACTTTGTTGCCCAGGCTGGAGTGCAGTGGCACAATCTCGGTTCACTGCAACCTCCGCCTCCCGGGTTCAAGCAATTCTCCTGTCTCAGCCTCCCCGGTAGCTGGGACTACAGGCACATGCCACCATGCCTGGCTAATTTTTTTGTATTTTTAGTAGAGATGGGGTTTCACCATATTGGTCAGGCTGGTCTCAAACTCCTGACCTCAAATGATCCACCCACCTCAGCCTCCCAAAGTGTTAGGATTACAGGCATGAGCCACCGTGCCCTGCCTTCAGGTATTTTTTTAAATAGCAATGTGGAAACAGACTAAAATGGAAAACTGGTATCAAGGAATGGGGCATTGCTATAAAGATATCTAAAAATGTGGAAGTGACTTTAGAACTTGGTAACAAGCAGACACTGGAATCTAAATCTCCAACCTCCAGACTCTTGAGTAATAAATAAGTAAATTAATTTCTCTCTTTCTAACCTGTTTCTTATACACAGCAAAACATATAATCTAATAAATATAAGAATAATACTCAAGAAGCTCACATATTTGAGAAACTTTTAGAGCAGCAAAAAGTCATTTATTAATTCACTCAACAAATTTGAAACTACTCAGCGTCAGGCACTGTTTTAGACATTGAGGATGCAGCTGTAAACAAGATATATAAAGTCTGCTTTCATGAGTTTACCTTCTAGGAGGGGGAAGCATCCAATCCACATATAAATACGAAATACAGTGGGAGGTGGTAATATGACCACTAAGTAGGATGAGATCATTAAGGAGAGTCAAGAAATGCTTTTCTAATAATATTATATTTGGGCAGCAACGTGAAGGAAGTAGTAAAATTGAAACCACTTTGTTATCTGGGAGAAGAACATTCCAGACAGACATACCAACAAATATTAAGTGGGAAGTGGGAGCAGGATTGACAGGTTTGAAGGACAGCAAGGTCACTTTGGCTGGGGCTGAGGGAACAAGGGGAAGAGTGTAGGACACCAGAGGGCGTAGATGGTAAGGACCTGGGATTTTCCTCTGCATGAATGATTAGAGGGTTTGTGGAAGAGGAATGAAACAATCTGAGTTATATTTTAGAAACATTTCTGCAGAGATTAGGTGAGAGGAGGCAAGGGTGGAACCAGAAAGACCAGATGAGAGTTGATAGTGGCATGGATGAGGGTGATAGTTGTGGAGAAATGGTCAGATTCTGGGAAAATTTTGAGGTTAGAGAAGACATGATTTGCTGCTGAATTGAATGGGAGGGAAAAGAGAATAAGGACTCAGGAATGACTCTAAGATTTGGCCTGATCTACACTGTCTTGATAAATATCCCTCTGTGAATTCCAGGGTGCAGATACAGACCTGGGAAAAGGAAAGGCTTTGTACTTCTTATGACACTTGCTATAGATTTAATTGCATTCCCTATGACCTTGTATGTGCTAAACATACATGTATTATTTCATTTAATTTTTACAGCATTCCTATTAGATGGCTGTTATCATCCTCACTTTTATAGATGAGGACACTGAGGTTTAAACAGGTTGTGTAACTTGCCCAAGGTCATACACCTAGGGGTGGAACAGCCAGTATTCAAACTCATATCTGCCTGATACCAAGTCAAAACTTCCAAACCACTCGTCTGTACAGCCTATGATGTTTTTACTCTTCCATCAGTTAGAGCAGGAGCTGAAAGACTAAGCCCCACAGGCCAAATCTGACTCCATCCCTGTTTCTATAGAGCCCGTGAACTAAGAAAAAAAATTTTATGGAAAAAAAAATCAAAACAACATTTTTTATAACAGTGGAAATTGATATAAAATTCAAACTTCAGTGTCCATAAATAAAGCTTTGTTGGAACACAGTCACACCTCTTCATTTACTTATTATCTATGGCTGTGTTTGGACTACAATGGCAGAGTAGATTCGTTTCAACAGAGACTAAGTGGTCCACAAAATCTAACATAGTTAATATCTAGCCCTTTACAGAAAACATTTGCCAACCCTGGTTTAGAGAATAAACTCTGTTCTAACGTTCATTAAATACCACATTTGCGAAACATTTCTACTGTAGTTAATATCTCTAAAGTCAGAGAAGGTAATGCTCTGTGAGAGAGAGTTTTTTTTAGCCAGTTAAGGATTAATTACTTTTGCAATTTTGTTCTACTGTGAAAGTGCAATACACAATGGACAGGAACCCAGCGTCAGAGTGACGGCAAATAACCTTTGACCTCTCTCTCTCTCTCCCTCCCTCTCTTTCTCAATTAGAGACCACTGAAATAAGCTATGTATCTCAGAAAATTGTGAGTTCTTGATATTTTGAAATTATTAGAGGATTTGCCTTTAGGAGCTCTTTTTGAAAATGTTCAATTCTCAAATTTCTAGCTTTGAAACTTATCATGCACTGATCTATAGAGGCTAATTGCAATCAAGTTTACTTCTACTAAATGCTGATTGATGGTGAGTAACCACGATAAATTGATCAAGGCACAGCGTTCTATAGTTGAATGAATCACTCGATTTCTGTCAGAAAATAATTACATAAGGTCTAAAAGCATGTCTCTCCCAGCAGAAAGCTTTGTAATGATCTAGTGTGGAGGGAGGTAAAAGTACAAAACAAGATAAGAGCCACATATGAGAATGTTTAATCTCTGTGCCAAGTACAGAAAGGAAATCTGCTCTATGGCTTTTATCTGTGAATCTAGAAGCAGCTGAGATGGTGAACCTCAGTGTATGTATAAATTTTTATCATTGTTGTTGGCTTTCTCTTCCAATAAAAGCCTTAGCTGAATTGAGCTGAAACAGCTTATTTTCATCCATCCCATTTGGGTCCAGTTCCAGAAAGAGTTGAGAAATCTCATCCTTGGAGTAGACTTGAAAAGAGACCCACCTGGATTGTATTTGTATGTGCATAGTAATACCACCTAGACTTCTCTGAGAGCTGGAGCAGGTTCTCCCCTTCCTTCTGACCATGCCAAGTGACCTCTTACCACACTCAACTATGATAGTTCATATCTAACTTTTCTGTACTACATTATTATGTATCTACTACCTCTGCAACAGATACTTTCTCTGGGACCAAACTTTTGCTTTAAAATGATAGGACCAGTCTCAGAGAGTCACCTATTGTATGACTCTATTTCCATTGCATTCTTTAAAAAAAATTTTTTTTAAAAAATTTATTGAGATATAGTTCACGTGCCATGTAATTCACCCATTTAAAGCGTACAATTCAATGACTTTTAGTATATTCACAGAGGTGCAACCATCACCATAATCAATCTTAGAACATTTTTATTAAGCCCTCCCTTCTAGATGACTTAGCCATCACCAACGATTCCCCCCTATCCCACCCAGCCCATGTCAACTACTAATCTCCTTTCTGTCTCGAAAGACTTTTCTATTCTGGACATTTCAAAAAGAAATGGAGTCATTTGTTGTGTGATCCTTTGTGCTTGGTTTCTTTCACGTGGCATATTTTCAAGGTTCATCCATGTTGTGCCATGTGTCGGTACTTTATTTCTTTTAATTGCCAAATGATATTTCATCGAATGATATGCTCCATGACACTCTTGAGATGACATTATAGACTTGCAGAACAGATGTCGGGGTGGTGGTTTGAGGAAGAGTTGACATGACTGGCTATGAAAGAAGAATAACATGAAGGATCCTTGTGATAGAACCATTAGGTAACTTAACTGTGGTAAAACTACATAGAACTAAACACACCTACTTACGCATACACACACACACACACACACACACACACACACACACACACAGGCAAATCTGGTAACATCTGAATAAAGTCAATGGATTGCAGTAGTATAAGTTTTCTGGTTAGGATATTGTACTCTAGTTATGCAAGCTGTTACCATGAAAAGAAACTGAGTAAAAGGTATATGAGATTTATTTGTATTACTTCCTACAGCCGCAGGTGAATTCATAATTTTGTCAAAATAAAAAATTTAAAAAATAATAATAGGACCTGGACAATGGTTCAAGGATGACAGAGTAAGAACCTCTGAAAATGTATTTCTCCATAAAAGCAACAAGAGCACTGGCAAAAAAAAAAAAAAAGAAAAAAAAACTGTCAAATTCAACTTTTCATAACTCTGGAAATTAACCAAAGGCTTGCAACAGTTGGAGTGCTTAGGCAAGAAAAATGGCTGAATCCTGGTAAGAACAGGAGGCTTGATGGCATTTTAACCTACTGTGTCCTCATCCTCCTCTCCCCAGTTCTAGAGTAGCCTTGAAAACAAAGAGAACTGCAATCATGGTGAAAGCCAACAATCTAAAAGCCACTGGAGGGAACAGAATGTTGAAGCCCCATTCCTAGATAATGGTCATTATGTGACCTGTCTGGCAGGTGCCTGGAAAATCTCACTCATAGGACTTGTCTTTATTTGACCTGACTCAGGGAGCATTCACCATGAACAGCATTTTACCCAAAGGTATTTGTCAAAAACGATTAGTGGCGATGATTTAACATCACAGCTGCATGAGGCTGTGATGATAACAGCTGGAACAAACAACAAGCTGACCAAAAACTTAAAAGGAAATGCTGGGGAATAAGATATTAATAATAAGCTTTGAAAAGCTCTGACATATTCCTGGGAAACTGGAAGGCAACACATATGCACAGGGCTGTGTACATGCCCAGGAGATAGCCGAGATGGCCCTAAACCCTCACCTCTGGCTAACTATCAGTCTCTGTGCAAGCAGGAAGTGAAATTTGAAGCAGCATTGTAAACTGCCTGTCTGAACATTGGAGGCATGTCCCAATATGCACACAACACCCCTTAGCAAAGGCTGGCAGACTTATTGGTTCCAAGAGTTTAAGGAAATCTCTGTATAGTCATTAACTGCCCATTAAGATAACCAAGAAGAGATGTCAGTGGTCACACATGAAAAAAAATCAGACTTCAGAGAATAAATTCAGGAAACTCACTAAAAAACAAACAGCAACAACAAACCCTGAGAATTGAAGGGAAATCTGATTTCCAGATTTGCCACATTATATAATTTAAAACATCCCATTTTTAACCAAAAATTATGAGAAATGCAAAGAAATAAGAAAGTACAGACCGACCACACACAGGAAAAAAGGAGGCAATAGAGATTTTCCCTGAGGAAGCTCAGATGGTGGAGTAACTAGACAAATACTTTAAATCAACTATTTTAAATATACTCAAAGAAGTCAGGAAAACTATGTCTAAAAAAAATAATAATAATAAAAGAAAGTAATGTCTCACCAAATGGAACAGAAAAAAAAAAAGAACAAAAAAAAATGAATAGAAACTCAAAGACCTGTAAGACACCATGAAGGATACTAACATACACATGAGAATTCCAAGGATAAATAAAAAGGGGAAAAACAAATGTTGAAATAAATAATGGCCAAACTTCTAAAATTTGATGTAAACCATTAATCTACACATCCCAGAAGCTCAAGAAACCCTAAGGAGGATAAACTCGAAGAGATACACACCCAGACACATTATAACAAAAGGAACTAAAGGCAAAGACAGAGATAATCTTGAAAGCAGCAAGAGAGAAGAGACATGTCAAGTACAAGGAATCTTCAATGAGATTAACAGCTGGTTATATATCAGAAATCGTGGAGGCCAGAGGCAGTGGAATGATATATTCAAAGTGCTGAAAGAAAACACTGTCAATCAAGCATTTTTTCAGAAACACTATCCTTCAAAAATGAAAGAGAAATTGAAACATCCTCAGATAAATAAAAATTGAGAGAATAGTTATAACAACATTGTTTATAATATTCCCAAAATAGGAATAACTCAAATGTCCATCAACTGATGAATGGATAGGCAAAAGTGATATATCCATACAATGGAACATTATTTGGCCTGAATGAAGTACTGATATATGCTACAACATGGTTGAGCCTTGAAAGCATTATGCTAAGTGAGAGAGCCAGTCACAGAAGACCACAAATATGATTCCATTTATATGAAATTCCTAGAATAGGCAGATCTATGGAGACTGAAAGTAGATTAGCAGTTGCCTCAGGCTGAGGAGTTGGGTTGAGAAAAGTAGGGCATGATAGCTATATGGCACAGGACTTTTTCCGGAGGTGATGAAAATGTTCTAAAATTAATTGTGATGGTTACACAACTCCATGACTATACTAAATACTATTGGATTGTATACTTTAAATGGATGAATTGTATGGCATATGAATTATATCTCAGTAAAGCTATTATCGAAAAGGGGAGAAAGGACTAAAATATAAAACTCTTAGAAGGAAACACAGACATAAATCTTTTTGACCTTTGATTAGGCTATGGGTTCCAGAAACACAGCAAGAAAAAAACTCATAAATTGTACTTTATCATATCTAAAATCTTTTGTGCTTCAAAGGGTACCATCAAGAAAGTGAAAAAATACCCACAGAATAAAGAAAATATTTGTAATAATAACTCAGATGAGGAAATTATGTTCTGAATATATAAAGAATTCTTATAACTCATTAATAAAAAGACTACTCAATTTAAAATAAGCAAATGATTTAAGTAGACATTTTTCCAAAGAAGATATGCAAATATACAATAAGCACATGAAAAGATGCTTAGTGGCATTAGTCACTAGGAAAATGCAATTAAAACCAAAATGAGATACCACTTCACACCCACTAGGATAGCTATAATTTTAAAAAACAGAAGATAATAAGTGTTGGTGAGGATATAAAATGGGAACCCTCAAATATTGCTGGTAGAGAAGTGGAGTGATACAACCACTTGGAAAACAGCTTGGCAATTCCTTAAAAACTTAAACGTAGAGTTATTAAATGACCCAGAAATTTCACTGATAGCTATGTATGTGTCTTGGTCCATTTGTGCTGTTATAACAATACCACAGACTGGGTAATTTATAAAGAAAGTAAGTTCATTTTTTTTTGACAGTTCTGGAGGCTGGGAAGTCTAAGCTCAAGGCACCAGTAGATCTGGTTATCTGGTAAGGGCTGCATCCCCTGGAGGGGAGGAACACCGTGTCCTTACATCACAGAAGGCTAAAAGAAAAGAGAGCCCAATGCTGTGTGAAGCCTTTTGTATAAGAACCTTAATCTCATTCACTAGGGAGAGGTCCTCATGGTTCATGGTCTAACCACCTCTTAAAGGCCCCATATCTTAATACTATCACATTGGCAACTCCTGCATTTTGGAGCGGACACATTCAAACCATAGCAGTTATGTTTTGGTTTTAAAATGTACCATGACTCACATTTTAACCAGCCAAATGTTAGGGGCATAGGGGAGTTTACGAATGATATACCATGAGGTCCAGAGGTCACAGCAGAAGAGTCTGGGAAGACAGAAAAGGGTGGGAAGACAGGTCAAATTAGTAGATGTATGATTAATTCAACAGTTATTCTTCTCACCATTTCAGAGGTTTCATGGGGTTGGGGGGAATTTAAGTGTTCAACTAGTGATGTTAGAAAGATACATGAATCAACCGAGGTTCATATGGTTGGTGGGCAAGGGTCTCCCCTGAATGTGGGAGCAGATCTTCCTAAGAAGCAGCATATCCCTTTTCCTATGGGAACAGCCCATCCTGGTTGACCATATACTGAACTGAGCACAGTAGGAGAATTAGAAGTTAGTATGTGTTAAAAGGAACCCCTCTATCCTCTTAGTATTTTCAAAGAAAGGAGAAAATGTCCTCTCAGTAAGAAAGAGAAATACGAGAGGAATTTTCAAGGTTTTCTCTGTCCCTTCACTAACTTCTCCCCAAACCTGGGAAGTAATTTATTTTTGAAAGGACAGAGCATGTGTGGTCCAGTCTTCTCTAGACTCTCTTTGTTGATGAAGGACACCTACTCCTTGCCCACCTTTCCTGAACCTTTCCAAGGTCAGCATAATCCTGTAGAGAAGGGGACCTTTTAGGGATACTGATAAAGGCTATAGCTAAGATTGTGATCTTCAGTTAGGTCTTATCAGTAATAAAGCTGGTATTTTTATGTCAGTATGCTTGATTCTAGCATCTATTTCTTATTTGGTTTTGAGCTAAGAGTGAGAATAAAGGTTTATTACTTAATGGCCTGTAAAATTCCCCAAAACTCTTAACTATGGAAAGCCAGATCAATCAGAAGGGCAGGGAACACTTGAGTAATTATCTTCTGTCACTGCTAGAGGTAATGGGAGCTAAGAGGTGAGCAAAGGGCATAATCAGGTGCTATTCTTGGTGCTCTGTTGGGCACCAGGAATATGTACAAGGCTCCAGGAAGGTTCTTTGTTTTCCCTGACAGTCATATCTCCTGGGTCAGTAGGAGACTGTGATTTCTTCCAGAAGAGTGATGGGGTTGTGGCATGTGACTGAAATACAAATACTAGATTCAGTTAACTTCCCTTCCACTTACTCAACACACATTTGTTGAACACACATCATGCATTCATTGCATTGTACAAGGTGTTGGAGATGTGAAGTTGAACATGACAGACAGAGGATCTTATTCCTTACAGACCTTTCCATCTGCAATGGAAAGCTCTTTGCCTCTTGATAACAGCATTTTACTCCAAAGTGCAGACTGTTTTTCCCTCTTAAGCTTCAGATACCTGGGACCTGGAGGAGGAGAGAATACTCTTTGCTCCCCAGATGCTGTCTCCAGGCATTAAGACTCCTAATGTCCTTCAAAGTTCACGTCATCAAACTTTCGGTCTGCTGTCCGTCTGTTGCTGGCATCTATCTGTCTTGATCCTCCCCTTCAACTGCTGATGACTTTCACACTGGGCCCACTGTCTTCTACGTCTACTTCTGTCTTCATTTTTTGATGATTCCAGTGGCCTTGTGGGTAATTCATCTGAGACAGGGTGCATGTCTAATTTCCTGCATGTTTTCTGTGTATGTCTCTCCTCTTTTTGCTCTCTCTAAAAGCCTGAAGGCAGTTTTCTTCTATCCCAGCACACAATGAAGAAGCAAAGACTCAGAGATACCTCTGCTGCAAATATGAGACAAGAAAACTCTGACACAGGCTTACCTAGAAAGAGAGGGTAATGGAAATGGTTTGCAAAGAGGAAAGCCTAGAAAGAACAGAGTTCTTGAAATGGAAAGGGGGCGGGGGCGGGAAGACAGACTCACAGTTGCAAGAACCAGGAAGTGGAGTAGACAGGACTCAGTGCCGAACAAGCATCAAGTGTCAAGGAAGCTCCCACCCACTGGGGACATCCTGTTGTTTCTGGACATTTACTGATGTCCTTGATCAGAAGGTGGAGAACTTGGTCATCTTGTATAGGGATAGAGGCATGGAGCAAAACTCACATCTCTGGCCAAGGTGGGACTGTGGAGGATCAGATTAGACTGTCCTAAGCCCTGTGCTGCAGTGACATAGCCCCACTGCCACACATTTGTACCATGGCCTCTCAACCCCTTGACTTCTCGCCTCCAAATATCTATTCCTCAACCCACTTCAGATACCCACTGTTATGATAATGACCTTGTCATCAGCAAGGACCCAACCCTGTCTGCACCCTAATATTCTCTTACTAACTTTCACCAATGCACACTTTGCAAACCTCATTAACTTCCTCCTTGTCTCTCTCCTCTGCTGTACTTTGGCAAAGCCCCAATCTGGTTAAGACCAACCATCTGCCTGTGCTGTGCCTGTCCCTGAGTAGCTGAGTGTTGCTGAAGAAAAACACATGGCCCTGCTGAACAGTCTCACTGTAAATCTGTAACTGCAGATCTCAAAGGGTACTCAGTACTTCCCAGGATCCTCTCACATCCCTGAAATATTTCCTCTCCCAACTCCAAGCTGGGTATGTACTACCTTCTTGCCCATCACGTAACCTATGTATAGCCCCTCTTCCTTCACCTCACTTCATCGGACAAGACCTTCTTCAACCGTCCTTCACCAAAGTCACTGTCTTACCTGCCCACACCCCACCCCACCCCTCTCTCTGCCATCTCCTCCCAGTGGCTCTGGACCCTGTCCTCTTTCTTGTGCTCAAGAACTCTGCTTCTACAGTTCCTCTAGATTTTTCCTGCCAGCATCCAAACATGCTGTAATCTGCCATAATAAAACAACAATAACAGGTCGGGCGCAGTGACTCATGCCTGTAATCCCAGCACTTCGGGAGGCTGAGGCGGGCAGATCATTTAAGGTCAGGAATTTGAAACCAGCCTGGCCAATATGGTGAAACCCCGTCTACTTAAAAATACAAAAATTAGCTGGGCGTGGTGGCAGGTGCCTATCATCCCAGCTACTCCCAGCTATTCTGGAGGCTGACAGGAGACTTGCTTTAACCTTGGGGGGACGGAGGTTGCAGTGAGCTGAGGTCATGCCACTGCTCTCCAGTCTGGGTGACAGAGCAAGACTCAGTCTCAAAACATAAATAAATAAACAAAACGACAACAGCATCTAATTTAGCATCATGGAACCTTTCAAATTTCCCTCTCATTCCTATGCTCCCTTTCAAAGCACAGCATTTTGAAGGCAGTGATATAATTACTATTTCCACTTCTTCCTGTCACACCCTGTCTTCAATCCACTCCATCGAGTTTCCATCCATATCACACCATGGAGATCGCTCTTGTCGAGATCTCTGCTGTCCTTCATGTTGCCAACCCCAGTATCCCATCTCTGCACTTATTATTTTTTAATTTTTAATTTTTAATTTATTAGAGACAGGGTCTCACTCTGTTGCCTAGGCTGGAGTGCAGGGGTGCAATCATAGCTCACTGCAACCTCGAACTCCTGGGCTTCAGTGATCCTCCCACCTCAGCCTCCCAAATAGCTGGGACTACAGGCCTGTGCCACCGTACCTGGCTAATTTTGTATTTTTTGTAGAGATGAGGTTTTGCCATGTTGCCCAGGCTGGTCTCCAATTCCTGGGCTCCAGCAATCCTCCAGCCTCGGCCTCCCAAAGTGCTGGGATTACAGGCTTGAGCCACTACACCTGGCCTTGCATTTAACTTACTCTCCTGCAAACAGCATTGTACACAGTGAACTACTCTATCTCCCCTTCTTCCTTTTGCTTCCAGGGCACACGCTGTTTTTGCTATTCTCAGACCTTGCTCACTATACTTTGTCAGTCTTTTTTTGGCCTCTCTTTTCTTCCTTTCCTTTAAACAAATGGTCCCTCCAAAAGGGCACAATCTGGGAAAACCATTAGAGCTTCTATTTTTTTCCTCTGAAAAAAATAAAGAAGAAATTGAGCTTTATGTAATACATAATACACATTTTATGCTGATGCCCTTTCTTGGTTGAGATTTCAGATAATTACATATCACATATGCCACACAGGGCATGCTGAGGGAAGAGTGGATTTTCCATAGTCAGAGTGGTTAAAATGGTATGCTGTAGTTTCTGGGTGCATAGTTGCATGGATTTATGGATTATATATTTTTAAATTTTTTATTACGATAAAATATACATAATGTGGAATGTACCATTTTAGGCAATTTTTTTTTTTTTGAGATGGAGTTTCACTATTGTTGCCCATGCTGGAGTGCAATGGCGCAATCTCAGCTCACCACAACCTCTGCCTCCCGGGTTCAAACGATTCTCCTGCCTCAGCCCCCCAAGTAGCTATAATTACAGGCACGCACCATGGCGCCCAGCTAATTTTGTATTTTTAGTAGAGACAGGGTTTCTCCATATTGGTCAGGCTGTTCTCAAACTCCCAATCTCACGTGATCCGCCCGAATCGGCCTCCCAAAGTGCTGGGATTACAGTGTGAACACCATGCCCGGCCATTTAGGCATTTTTAAGTGTACAGTTCAGTGGCATTAAGTACATTCACATTGTTGTTTGACCAGACCACCATCCATCTCCAAAACTCTTTTATCTTATCCAACTGTATCAATTAAACACTAACTCCCCATTCTCCCTTTCCCCAACCCCCTGGCGACCACCATTTTACATTCTGTCTCTATGAATTTGACTACTCTAGATACCTGTATGGTGTACAAATCATACAGTATTTGTATTTTTGTGGTTGACTTATTTCACTTAGCATAAGGTCTTCAAGGTTCATCTATGTTGTAGTATGTGTCAGAATTTCATTTCTTTTTGAGGCTGAATGATATTCCACTTTATGTATATGCCACATTTTGTTTATCCATTCATCCATCAATACATTTGGATTTCTTCCACTAATTGGTTATTGTGAATAATTGTGCTATATAAATGGGTATACAAATATCTGTTTGAGTCCTTGCTTTAAATTCTTTTGGGTGTAGACCCACGAGCGGAATTGCTAGATCATTTGTTAATTCTGTTGAATGAAGAACTGCCATACTGTTTGCTACAGCAGTTGAACCATTTTATATTCCCACCAGTAATGCATAAAGTTTCCAATGTCTCCACATTTTCACAATACTTCTATTTTCCATTTTCTTTTGTTTATAACAGGCATACCAATGGATGTGAAGGGATTCCTCATTGCAGTTTTGATTTGCATTTCCCTAATGATAAGTGATGTTGGACATCTTTTCATGTGCTTGTGGCCATCTATATATCTTCTCTGAAGAAATATCCATTCAAATCCTTAGCCCATTTTGGGGGTTGTTGTTGCTGTCATTGTTGTAGAATTGCTCTTTATATATTCTGAATATTAATTCCTTATCAAGTATATGATTTGCCTTTTCACTTTGTTTATGGTAACCTTTAATGCACAAAAGGTTTTAATTTTGATAAATTTCAATTTACCTATTTTTCTCCTTTGTTGCCTGTACTATCGGTGTCATATCCAAGAAATAATTGCCAAATCACTCTGTATTTTAAGAGTTATAGTTTTAGCTATTGTGTTTAGATCTTTGATTCATTTTTGAGATTGAGTCTCACTCTATCACCCAGGTTGGCGTACAGTGGGGCGATCTCAGCCCCCTGCAACCTGCGCCTCCTGGGTTCAAGTGATTCTCGTGCCTCAGCCTCCTGAGTAGCTGGGATTATAGGCGCCCACCACCATGCCAGGATAACGGGATACTTTTTGTATTTTTAGTAGAGACAGGGTTTCACCGTATTGGCCAGACTGGTCTAGAACTTCTGACTTCAGGTGATCCATCTGCCTCAGTCTCCCAGAGTGCTGGGATTACATGTGTGAGCCACCAACCCTGGCTGATTCATTTTAAGCTAATGTTTTATGTGATGTGAAGGAAGGGTTTAACTTTATTATTTTGCATGTAGATATCCAGTTTTCCCTGCACTCTTTGTTGAAGACTGTTCTTCTCTCCTTGAATGGTCTTAGCACCCTTGTGGAATATCATTTGACCATATGGTATATGAGAAGGGTTATTTCTGGCACCATTTGACCATATGGTATATGGGAAGGGTTGTTTCATATAACGTAAGGTATATGAGAAGGGTTATTTCTCTCTTTTATTCCATTGGTCTGTATGTCTGTCTTTATGCCAGTACCACACTGTTTTGATTACTATAGCTTTGTAGTAAATTTTGAAACCAGGAATTGTGAGTCCTCCAACTCTGTTCTTTTTAAAGATTGTTTTGGCTATTTGGAGTCCTTTGAGATTCCACATGAATTTTAGTATGGATTTTTCTCCTTTTGCAAAAATCACCGGTGGGATTTTGATAGGGATTACCTTGCCTCTGTAGATCACATTGAATAGTATTGACATCTTCACAATATTGTCTTCCAATCCATGAACACAGGATGTCTTTCCATTTATTAGTGTTGTCTTTCATTTCTTTCAGCAAGTTTTACAGTTTTTATAATTCTTTTCCCTTGGCGTGGTTAAGTTTATTCCTAAATTTTTTATTCTTTTTGATGCTATTGAAAATAGAATTATTATATAAATTTCCTTTTTAGGTTTTTTATTGTTAGCGTATAGAAACACAACTGATTTTTGTGTGATTATTTTGTATCCTGCAACTTTGGTGAATTTACTAGTTCTGTTAGAGTGTGTGTGTGTGTGTGTGTGTGTGTGTGTGTGTGTAATCTTTAGTCTTGCATTTACCTTTGATTTTTCCCTTTCTCTCTTCTCTCTTGCCTATACAAGCAAATAACCACCAGCTCATTTCAGTTTGTTTTGATTTCACAATGTTTCTGATCTTTGACTCTCTCTTTAGTCTCCTTGCAAACCGATGTGATCAAATGACATTTGTATCCAGAATGTCTGGGACAGTGTGTGAAGAATTAATTTTCTAAAATAGTCATTTTATCTTGCTTTCCCACTCAAAATTCTAGGAGTTTCATGTAACAGTAGAGGTTCCAGTCTACTCCCCCCTCATCTCAGAGGTAGCACTAGTAGTTAAAAGCTTAGGCTCTTGGGGTCAGGAGGACCTGGTGGAGGTAGAGATGCTGCTTACTAGCTGTGTAGCCATAGTTATGTTCCTCAGGCCTGCTCATTCTCTTTTTTCAGCTGGAAACTGGTGATCATAATAATAACTCCCTTGTAGGGTTATTGGGAGGCTTAAATGGAATAATGAATGTAAAGCATTTAATGAAATGCTCTCTTTCTTGTCCTCGCTCCCTTTGAGGCCTTTAGCTTGACTGTTTCTCCAAAGACACAGATGAAACTGATCTCCTGCCTCCTCTTATCTGTGTTACTCTTATGTCACTTATCACCTACTTCCTTGTACTGTTTATTATCTTTTTGTGTGTATCCGTGTTATCTTTCCTACCAAATTGTAAATTCTCCAAGGACTGAGAGATTGTCTTTTTTTTTCTCTCTCTCTTCTTGTGTTTGTGGCATGTTGTAATACAATGACTTATGACATGGTAAAAGCTGAGTCAATATTTGCTATTTAATTGTTTGACGTAATGAAATCCTTCGGTTGCCTGATTTTCAGTGTCCTGAGAACTGATATTTCATTTATTTTATCTGGGTTTTTTTTTTTTCCAGTGTTTCAGTCTTCCAATATTCATCTTGGTCAGAAGTATTAGTTCCCTACTTTGATTTTTAAAAACTGACAACATTTAAAGATCACTAACAAGAAAGTAATAAAGATGTCATTACTTCCTGGAAACCATCTGAGTGTATTTCAACCTATGTCTCTATCAAAAGTGGGAAAATCGAAGATAGACCAGGGTGGCCAGATAACATACCCAGTTATATCTGAATGTCAGATAAACAACAAATGATTTTTTTCATATAAGTATGTCTCATGCAATAGTTGCTTATCTGACATTCAGATTTAATTAGGTAGCCTGTATTTTTATTTGCTAAATCTGACAACCCTACCATGAAGCTTTAAGTTGCAGGGAAAAAGAAAAATGGGAGCAAGCATTATTCTTTGTGGAAATGAGACTATTGCTCTGTACTTAAAATGTTTCTGTGTCAAAAGAATACAGCTTGAGAGGTCATTATGAAACAACTCTTTACCACAACTATGACCTTACCTAAGATATGTGATGATAAAGCTAATGAACGATAACATTAACTGAAATATTAACAAACATTGCTTTTGAATATAAATGAAAACATTGTTTCTGTGAAATGCAATTGTGTACCGAATCAAAGAACTGGTTGGGCTTAAAAATCTTTTCTAATGAGTATATAAAATTATCATAGCATTTGCATATCTCTGTCTTCCGGAAAATACTGCTGCTCAGTCTGTTGAAAGCATGACCTCGAACTTGCAGGACAAATCTTGAGAAATTATCTGTGACAAGTCCTACTGCAACTGAGAAGAACATAATGCAAATCAGAATTTCTTGGCTATATTTACTCAAGATGGCAATGAGAATTTTTATGTGATTGAAGAACTTTTGGACATATTATTCATTATGGCACCATATAGTATCTAACTTGTTTTTAAGTCATAAATAGTTTAATACATACTAATCAAAAATGAGTAACTGTAAGCAGTGTTTCTGTGGAGTCAGAGTTAACCTTGGACTTGTTATCAATGTAAGCAATGATTTTCATCAATACAGCTGGTGAGTCAATTCATCACATCCTTTACCAAGTCCTTCACTTGGCCCTGGGTGGTGAAACATGGATGTCATCTTGGAAGTAGTAGCTTACTCAGAGCTGCATACTTTACTATAGCTTGAACATGAACAATTCTCCAGTTTACTTGATTTTTTTTTGTAGGAATCTGATATAATACAGTCATATATCTGGCAGGAATCTGACATAATACAGGTGGTTATTACCCTCAGAGAGAGACAGGAGTCTTCATTTTTAAATTCAATAATATTTATTGAAAGCCTAATGTAGGCTAGGCACTAGTTGGAGGAATGAACAAGATAAAGTCCTTGCTATCATGGAGCTTGCATTCTAGTGAGCAAATCAGACAACAAACAAATGATATATAAACAAGGGAAATTAACCAAGTGGTAGCAGAGAAGTGCTATGCAGAGAATTTAATAAGGTAGTGATGCTTTTTTAAATTAGGTGATGTTGGGGCTCGGAAACAGATATCCCAAAATATGGTGCTTTGACATGTGGAACTGAAGATGAAGCCTCAAGGTCTCTCTGACTATCCCCCCACCTTCTGTCTCTCATCTGTTGTCTCTGTCAAAGCAAAGGATGAAGTTGTTCTCTGAAGTTCCCTTAAAATTTGGGCCTGCCAAAGAAAACAATTACCTCTGGTGCCTTCCCTGAGTTTTCATTAACTGAACTCATATGGCCAGAAGAAAGACTAAAGTCTGTCAACACACCTGGACAGACTTGTCACAAACCATTGTCTGTTCTGTAGGCCCAACAGACTTTGTCCCAGGCCATTGTATATTCTTCAAGACTGCTGAATTCCCCTAAAAATAATTTGCCACTCCCCTAAAATCATTCACACTTCCCCACCTCCCTTTCCCCTAAGAGGAAGGGTATGTAACCATCCATACCCCTTTGTATGGTGAGCTAATCACTCTGTGATTCTCCCCCATGCACATGCCTTTTCTCCTATTCACCTGACTTTTGTCCACTGATTTTCAGGAAGCTGAGCCTTTAGAGGGTGAAGGGAAAGTTTTCCTTTGGCCCCTGCAGTGATTAGGATTGGCCTAAATGGGGTGATGAAATTTAAACACGGGCCTGAATGAAGGGAAGAAGCCAGTCATGCAAAGATCGGGAAGCAGAGCTTTAGAGCAGAGGAAGTGTGAAGGCCCCAAGACAGATGATCTTGGTGTACTCAGAAGGAAGACCAGTGCAGGGAGAGGAAAGCTGGAAAGAGATAAGGCTGAAGGTAGGCAGGGGCCAGGTTATATAGAATTATAAAGAACAGGAATTTATTCTTAGTGTGATGGGAAGCCACAAGACTTTTCAATTAAATATTTAATAAACGTATTTTGAAGCTGGGCGTGGTGCTCATGCATGTAATTCCAGAGCTTTGGGAGGCCAAGTTGGGAGGATTGCTTGAACCCAGGAGTTCGAGACCAGCCTGGATAACATAACAAGATCCCATCTCTACAAAAAATTTAAAAATTAGCTAAGTGTGGTGGCACTCACCTGTAGCCCCAGCTACCTGGGAGGCTGAGGTAAGAGGATTGCTGGATCCAGGAGTTTGAAATTACAGTGAGCTATGATAGTGCCGCTATATTCCAGCCTGGGTAAAAAAGTAAAACCCCATCTCTTAAAAATAAAAACAAGGTCCAGGTGCGGTGGCTCACACCTGTAATCCCAGCACTATGGGAGGCCGAGGTGGGTGGATCACAAGGTCAGGAATTCAAAACCAGCCTGGCCAACATGGTGAAACCACGTCTCTACTAAAAATACAAAATTAGCCGGACATGGTGGTAGAAGCCTGTAGTCCCAGATACTTGGGAGGCTGAGGCAGGAGAATCCCTTGAACCCAGGAGGTGGAGGTTGCAGTGAGCCGAGATGGTGCCACTGTACTCCAGACTAGGCAACAGAGCGAGACTGTCTCAAAAATTAAAAAATAAAAAATAAGTAAACAAATAAATAAACACACTTTGTGTATTCTTTTGAGATAAAGGGGATGTTCTAACAACGAGAAAAAGGTAGACGTTTTGAAAGAAAACTGAATAATGGATAAAGTACTTTTTTAAAATAAATCAACCTTAAGACCAGTCTTCTAATTATTGTATTACAAAGCATTCGTTAAACAGGATTTTCCCAAAAAGTGAAGAATATAACTATCACTTTTTAAAGAGTGATATGGTTAAAAAATCGTGTTAATTTTGAAATCTGATTTAACATTTTGTGATAAAGTAAAGGTCTGAGTCCAATTCCAATTTATTTAGATGCCTAGTTTTAGTGGTTGTCATAGAGAAGAAATATTTCTTGCAAAGAGGCCTAGATCCCAGTGAAGGAAGTGTATGGCTGGCTCTGCCACTAAGCCATAGACTCATTTTTCAGTTCCTTTCAGGAAACCTGTAAAGGTTTTTGCTAAAATTTAGCTTAGTTGTTTTCCATCCTCCCTGATGTCAAACAATTGTTCTTCTCATGTACATAGAGAATAGAAGGATGGTAATCAGAGCTTGGGAAGGGTAGTGGGGTGTTGGGGTGGGTTGGGAATGGTTAATGGGCACCAAAAAAACAGAAAGAATGAATAAGACCTACTATTTGATAGCACAATAGGGTGGCTATAGTCAATAATAACTTAATTGTCCATTTTAAAATAAAAAGTGTAATTGGATTGCTTGTAACTCAAAGGATAAAGGCTTGAGGGGTGGGTACCCCATTCCCTGTGCCATGTTTATTTCACATTGCATGGTTGATATGCATGCCATATCAAAACATCTCATGTATCCCATAAATATAAATACCTACTATGAGCCATAAAAATTAAAAATAAGAAAAAAAATTAAAAATTATTTTTTCAAACTAGTTGAAAAGTGAGAATTTCTTACATTTTGAATAAATGGATTTTAATGTTCGTGAAAATCTTCATTTGGAAGATTTTAAACAAGTTAGGGACCCAAATATGAGATTATTAGTGGCATATATCATTTTTGACATATAAAAAAATCTTATGATGATGGAAATACTTTCAAACATCTGTTTCCACGCTGTCACTATAGTATGAGCTTCTTTGTCATTCATTGTTAAAATATTTCTTATCTTAGGGAAATTCTGTAAGTGCAATTAAACTTTTTAAGAAAATTCCAGGTAGCATATTACTGACAACCATTTGCCATCAAAAAGAGGTCAGAAAATTTGCCCCAGGGCAAAGTGCTGTCAGGGTACACCTACAGAAGCTGGTGGAAGTCAGCGTAGGAATGATCACTTGGCTGAGGCTAGTTTCTGTATGAGATGGAGAAGGATTAAAAAGATGCTTGGGGGTCACTAAAACAAGATATCATGTATTGGAGTGAAAAGTTTAGCCTTTGAGCAATTGGTGTCTGGGCAACAGCTTAAGGACCCACTCAGTGACAAAAAGCTGATTTTGTCATTTCACACCAAAACAATCTTTTAAAAACCCAATCAACAACAGAGAAAACAAGCAAACAAACAAAAAAATAAAACTTTTATCTCTAAGTTCCCCTCCATTGCTGATATAACTGGCAGTAGGTCATAGAATGTTTTTTAGTGTGCCTCTAAATAAACCCTTAACATTGACTTTTGCAACTTCTTTTTCTCTGTATATTTGCTTTCAATATTTACTTCAGTGTGATTTCATCTGGATAGAAATGGATTTCATCTGGATTTCATCTTTAGGTGAACAACTCAATTCTGCAGTTCATAGTGACAGCCCTAATGCCAGGGGGCGACAGTGGAAATAATGGCCAGGCTTGGGAGAGCAGTAAAGAGAAAGAACAAGTAGCAGATCTTGCCAGGCCACTGTGACGTCTTCATTCTCCTCCAGCCCTAATTTGAAATAGTGGCATCATTATAATCGATTCAGGGAAATGTGGTCTCAGTGGGTACTTAGGAGCAGGAAGACGGGAAAACGGACTAAGCCAAGAGAAATAAAATGTGGTTGTTTTGCTGCACCACAGATACCCTGATTTAAAAACTCTATTTTGCTTCCATTGCTAGAATTTTTTACCAAGTTACAAATCAGAAGTAATCAAATATCCTGAAACTTCAGAATATGATGGACCAAAATTTTCACCAAAGTTACTCTTCTCATTGCCTCCTACTGATAATATATTGTACTGATCATTTTGTTTTTTGTGGATTAGTTATTCACAACTCTGGTACTTTATCAAGTTCAGTGTATCAAGCTCTCAAAAGACATAATTTGATTTGATATGTTTATCAGTTATTATCATTTCACAGTTATAAAATTAACAAATGGCAAAGCAGTAATCAAAACAAGAGACAATAAATTCAATTTTAGAAGGAGGTAGAAGGCTGGGCGCCATGGCTCACTCCTGTAATCCCAGCACTTTGGGAGGCTGAGATGGGTGGGTCACGAGGTCAGGAGTTCAAGACCAGCCTGGCCAAGATGCTGGAACCCCGGCTGTAATAAAAATACAAAAATTAGCTGGGTGTGTTGGTACGCTGCCTGTAATCCCAGCTACTCAGAAGGCTGAGGCAGGAGAATCGCTTAAACCCAGGCGGCAGAGGTTTCAGTGAGCCGAGATCGCACCACTGCACTCTAGCTTGGGCAAAAGAACAAGACTCTGTCTCAAAAAAAAAAAAAAAAAAAGGATGAGGTAGAGATCTGAGTATATGATTTAATCATATTAAATTAACAAAAAAGCAGAGCTGAAATACATGCTTAGAAAGCCAGTGACCAAAATATACTATGTGTACTAAAAGCAATGTAAAGGCCACCACAAACAAAGGCTACATGGGCATTTAAAAAGTTCAATTCTATTTTTCTGCCTCATGTGCAAATATATGAAAGAAAAGGGTAAAAGGGAGGAAATTTTTTTAAAGCATCTAAAAATTACAGTAAATGGAAGGGCAACAGGTTAATGGTGACTTGTACAATTTTCTCTTTTATAAACATGATTTTTCCTTAAATTTGAAGTTCGAATTGGTGTCTTTTAACTTGAAGCTATTGAAAACAACAACAGAAAATATGTTCACACAAGATAATTCCTTTAGAATGTTAAAAATATCCTTGGCCTATAAAAATGTTGTTTGCCCCCTGGTGGTGAAATTATTATTATTTATTTTTTTGTAAGTTAAAAGACTTTAATTGTGGAGTCTTAGCACTAAACATCCTATCACAAGCAAAAATAATACGGCATTACATATTTATATATTGGAAGTGGAGAGAGATGAAGCTGGGCTGCTGTATGGATTAGCAAAATGAGAACGATGCAATAGTCATATTTAGGACAGCAAATGTAAATTTCCCATATCTTACCATCTGGAACTAAGTTTTCCTTAATCTATCTCTATTTGTTTCTGTGTTGGTCATATTGCTAGTTCAGTATTGTAAAGAATGCTGCCTCCTTTTAGTAAATGTAATAACAGGCATTTATGAGGCATGGAATTTCTATACATAAACTAGCACCTTTGCTGGGACCTGTTGATCGTGGCGAACAGCAACTTTGTACTGTTTTACCTTGTGTTCCAATTTGGCATCACAAACAATATTAGGGCTCAGCGGCAGAATGCCAAAATCAAGCTGTAAGGCCTGAAAGAATAGATGATGAAGAGGTCTGCAAAAATTTCCTTTTGCAGACTAATTGGAGCCTTTGAATATGAGGAAAATGCAATGATCGCTGTGATTGAGAGTAGAAGAGAATATCTGGGTCAGTTAAAGGAACAAGGACAAAAACTAATTTTGAAATTTTCAAGAGATTTAAGCGAGTTACTAGACAACTTTGAAAAATTAATGATAATCCTGAAACTGTAGATGTTAGAAGAAAGAATTTTAACATGGAGTTTATTGTGACACATTAAAGTCCAGGGAAAGCAGAAAACATCACTGTCTGAAAATACAGCGCTAAACCAGAGGAAAATGATGACAGCGGCCAACTCTTTAGTGGCTAAATCGCTGAATGTGAATATTTTCCCTTCCTTTTGTTCAGTTGGGTGCCTGCTCTTAATACAGCATCTACTGTTTAACCTTAAGCTGAATTTACCGGAGAAATCATGAATAATATGTTTTTATAAAGCTGGAGCAAAAAAAAAAAATTAAATTGACTTTTACAACCAGTCATTATTTGGTAAAAATAAAACAAAACTTGTCTCCCACCATCCTGGGCAAGCAAGTGATTGGATACATTTTTGATGAAGTAGGCAATTACAGCTGAAGTTTGATAACAAATGCTTTTTTTTTTTTTTTTTTTTAGACAGAGTCTTACTCTGTAGCTGGGACTACAGGTGCATACCACCATACCTGACTAATTTTTGTACTTTTTTTTTTTTTAGTAGAGACAGGGTTTCACCATGTTTGCCAGGCTGGTCTTGAACTCCTGACCTCATGATCTGCCCATCTCGGCCTCCCAAAGTGTTAGGATTACAGGCATGAGCCACCGCACCCGGCAACAAATGCCTTTAAAGATAACATCTAAACATTTAAAAATAGGTAAGAGTTATTTATAGAAACCTTAATACAGTATAGATGGAGACTTCCCATAAAATGACAGTAGCTTTTAAACTGCAATTACTATATACCAGGCACTAACTATTCCACTTCATTCCCACAAGAACCTTATGATTTGGGGAGTAGTCTGATCCTAATTTTAGAGATGTGGAAACTGAAATTCAGAGATCACCCTAAGTGGTAGAGCCAGGGTGCAAATGTAATCAATCTGGCTCTAGAATCTTTGCTCCTCTTCACCAGGAGATTATTTAAGTAAATAGTACATTATTCAGGGAAGTGAAAACCATAGTGTCAACATGTTAGAAATATATTTATTATTTATAACATGAAGAGCATCTGTATTTATTTATGGAGACCTTCAAAATGATTAAAATTCAATACTGCAATACCCAGAGGATTATTTTCTAAGGAGGTGCTCCACCAAAACAATATTTTTCTAACCTTTGTCAACTCAATGTAAGTTTGTGAATGGTGTCTGGATAAATACATTACTGAGTGAAGATAATGTTCCATTAAAGACCAATGATATCTTAGAATTTCAAGCTCATATATTTGAGAAACAGCCATATAGGAGCTAATGAGAATATTTTAAGATGTAATGAGGGCCAGGATTTTTTAAATCATGGGGTAAACAGGCCACTAATGATGATTTAAGGAGACATTTGGACTTTGACTATAACATATCAATTTTATATATTCAATTTTGTTTGATATAGTTAAATTTGATCTTACCCAAAAGCAAAGGATAGACTACCAGTAGGAGGACTCTGTGAGTCCTACTGGTCTATTAAATTACCAGTATTCTTTCACCTTTTTCTCTGGAAAGTAGTGGTCATTATGATGTTGAAGTTCTCATGTAACAAGGTCAAAACTCCCATCAACCTCTATGTGAGTGACCTACCCAACACTCTGGATTCTTGCCCCTCTCTTCATTGCCAGTGGCATATTCTTCCAATGCATCTTAGCCATACATGACCATAGTCACACCTTGAACCTTGGCAATACCAGAACCTACAAAATGATGACTTAAAAAAAAATTTATGCATGAGCTGATATGCTCCCAGCTCACCTGCATAAGCACCATGATAAAAACAATTAGATGTCTTCATTGAAATCTTCACTTTAATTTATGCTGTGGTTATTTGTGTAACTCCTTACGTCGAACACATAGGTCATTAAATTTCTGCCTTCCTTCCTTAAGATATTTAAGGCTACAAATGTTCTTTTTTTTTTTTTTCTTCTCAAGACAGAGTCTCGCTCTGTTGCCCAGGCTGGAGTGCAGTGGCGCAATCTCACCTCACTGCAATCTCCGCCCCCAGGTTCAAGCAATTCTCGTGACTCAGCCTCCTGAGTAGCTGGGATTACAGGCGCACTCTACCATGCCCAGCTAATTTTTTGTAATTTTGGTAAAGAGGAGGTTTTGCCGTGTTGGCCAGGCTGGTCTCAAACTCCTGACCTCAAGTGATCTGCCCACTTCGGCCTCCCAAAGTGCTAGGATTACAGGCATGAGCCACAGCGCCCTGCCACAAATGTTCTTTGAAGTTACTGCCTTCATTACACCCCACAAGCTTTGCTACAGTTTGGCAATGATATGCTTAAATTTGCTTTGCTTTGTTGCATTTATTCATTTTGGGGTTTATTGAGCATATTGTGTTTGTGAGTGGTTGTTTTTTTCTTTCTATTTTAACAGCCTTAGTGAGACATAATTGACATACCACACAATTCACCTATTTAAAGTATATTTAAGTCAGTGTTTTTTTAGTATTCAATATACTAAACCAGGTTACACAATCATTGCCATAATCCAATTTTAGAACATTTTCACATCCCCTAAAAGAAATCTTACAGCCATTAGCAGTTAATCTGTAACCTTCTCTACTCCCTATCCCTAAGTAACCACTAATCTACTTTCTGTCTTTATAAGTTTGCCTATTCTGGACATTTCATATAACTGGAATAGATGATTTTTTGTGACTGGCTTCTTTCACATGGCATAATGTTTTCAAGATTCATTGATGTCATAGCATGTATCCATACTTCATTTCATTTTATTGCTGAATAATATTCCATTGCATAGATATACCATACTTTGTTTATTCCTTCTTCAGTTGATGAGCATTTGGGTTGTTTACAAACTTTTGATTATTGTGAATAATGCTGCTATGAACATTTGTGTACAAGTTTTTGTGTGGCCATATGTTTCTTTTCTATAGAAGTGGAATTGTTGGGTAATATAGTAACTCTACATTTAGCTTTTGGAGAAACTGCCAATTGTTTTCCTAAGGGGCTCCATCATTTTGAGTTCCAGCAGTAATGTGAGAGGCTTCCAATTTCTCCACATGTTCAACACTTTTTATTGTCTATCTTTTTGATTATAGCCATCCTACTCTGTGAGCAGTAGCATGTCATTGTAGTTTTGATTTGCATTTCCCTGATGACTACAGATGTTGAGCATCTTTTCATGTGATTATTGGTCATTTCCATATTTTTGAAGAAATGTCTATTCAACTCGTTTGCCCATTAACAAATAAAGGGGAGTTGTTTTAGTTGTTGTAAGAATCTTTTACAAATTCTGGATCTAAGTCCCTTATGAAGTATGTGATTTACAAATATTGTCTCCTATTCTCTTGTCTTTTTACTTTGCTGATAATATTATTTGCAGCATAAAAGCTTTTAATTTCTATGCAGTCCAATTTATTTTTTTTCTTTTGTCATTTATGTTTCTATATGTATAATGAACCATTGGCTAATCCAAGGTCACTAAGATTTACTCCTGTTTTTTTCTTACAAGAGTTTGGTAGCATTAACTCATACATTTAGGTCTAGGATTCATTTTGAGTTATTTTTTTCATCTGTGGTTTTACGTCTTTCATTACTTTTGTAAATTCTTGGCTATTATATCTTCAAATATTGCTTCTGCCTCATTCTCTCTCTCCTCTTTTTCTAGGACTCCAGTACACCACTGTGCACATGCCTATTAAGCTCTGTTCTATTCTTTCCATTTGTTTTTCTCTCTGTACTTGAGTTTAGGTATTTTTTTCTTGCCCAGTCTCCAAATTCACTAACCCTCTGTTCTGCTGTGTCCAGGTTGCTATTAAACCGATCCATTGAAATATTCCTTTCAGAAATTACATTTTTCAGTTCAATATTTTCCATTGATTCTTTTTTATGTATTTCAATACTTTTAAAATTCTGCACATTTTAATCCATCTTGTTCATGTTTTCTTCTATTTTATAATCTATGGCTTTATTTAATAATAGTTATTTTAAAGTTCTTATCTAAACTTCAACATCTGGCTTATCTGTGGATCTTCTATTATTTATTTTTTTTCTTGATTATTGGTCAAATTTTCCTGCTCTTCTCACACCTTATAATTTTTTTTTTTTTTACAAATGTTAGACTTTTATATTAAAGATCTATAGACAATATAGATGATGTTATTCTCTTCTAGGGGTAAACACAAACAAATAGGGTGATGTTCTGATTGCCTCTGTCTAATCAAGGATGAGCTGGGTTGGGATTGGGGTGCGGTTTCAGAACAACAGGCCACTTGTGGTTTTTCTCTATTCTTCATGTGTGATCCCGCTGGGATTTTGATCAAGAGCCTGGACGGCTCCTGCCTCCTCTGCTCTGGAGATTCAGTCCTGCCTTTGAGAGGTTTTAAACTTAGATCTTTAGCCTCCTTCTCATACAACTTCAAAAATAGTGTAAATGTCTTGAAGCAGGAGAGTGCTTGTGTATTTGAGGCAGGCTCCTTCTAAGCAGAATTAGCTTTCTATGCCCTAGAACATGGGATAATTTTACTCTGCCTATCACGCTCAGCTGCTCAGCCTCCTGCACCACCCCAGAACTCAGCAAATGTCCTGTGGGAAAACTGGCTGTATGTTTGGGGCTCCTCTATATTTCCAATCCATTACACAACTCACATAATGGTTAAACATCTCACTTGTTTCTCTTTTTCTGTGTAAACTCACTCTGCCCAGGCCAAGCTGGATGAGTCTATGCTCAGAATTAGTACATGTCACCAGGGAAGAAAACAGTGGATATTGTCACTCACTTAGTTCAGACCTCAGCAAAAGATTTATTTAATTGCACTGTAATTTTTGGGACAATGACTGAATAGGTAAAGAGGCCAGGCTAGAAGTCTAAATATGAATATCACTGTGGTCTTTGCAGGAACCTGGACAAGCAAGAAGATCATCTCAGGGTGGACAAGTGTCATTAGAGCTGGGCAGTAATGCCTTATGTCCATGAGAAGTATTATTAATAGACTCCAATTCTGTTTCAGCTTGGCCTTAGAAAGAAGCAAGAAGATCATCTCAGGGTGGACAAGTGTCATTGGAGCTGGGCAGTAATACCTTATGTCCATGAGAAGTATTATTAATAGACTCCAATTCTGTTTCAGCTTGGCCTTGGAAAGAGGATGGGCTCTCTTTAGATGCAGTAAGTCTCCGAGGTTCTCAGACAACATAAAGGTAAAACTCAAGAGGGAAATACTAGACTGCCTGCTAAAAGATCAGGGTAAGAATCCTAGATTTGTGGCAACATGGCACCAGTTTCAAATGTTTTATTGCACTTAATCTAATGATCAAATTAGGAGAAAAGATGAATGTTACAATAATATGTAAAAGTAATGCTTAAGATAATTAATTTCATCTTACTTTGATGTTTTACTCATTGAATAAACAGTAACCTAATTTAGGGACTTGGTAAAGATGACATTCACTTTAAGAAAACTGATATAACCAAAAATAAACTTGGCTGGGGGTGGTGGCTCATGCCTGTAATCCCAGCACTTTGGGAGGCCGAGGCGGGTGGATCACATCATGTGAGGTCAGGAGTTTGAGACTAGTCTGGCCAACATGGTAAAATCCTATCTCTACTAAAAATACAAACAATTAGCCAGGCATGGTGGCAGGAGTCTGTAATCCCAGCTACTCGGGAGGCTGAGGCAGGAGAATCACTTGAACGTGGGAGGCAGAGATTGCAGTGAGCCGAGATGGCGTCATTGCCTGGGCAACAAGAGTGAAACTCCGTCTCTAAATAAATAAACTAAAAATCTGTGGTAGGGGGAATGGTGGTAGGGAGGTAGTCACAGGATTCAATTCAACTAATTAAGTGCTCTCATGTGCTATGCACTGTGCTAAGCACTGGGGAATACCCAGAAAAGGCAATGCTGCTTGCTGTGGACTTAATGTTTTGATCCTTCCAAAATTCATGTGTTGAAGTTCTAATCGCCAGTGTGATGATATTTGGAGGCTGAGCCTTTGGGAGATAATTAGGTTTAGATGAGCTTATGGAGCTGAAGCCCCCATAATGAGATTAGTGCACTTATAAGAAGAGACATGAGAATTTTTTTTTTTTTTTGAGACAGAGTCTCACTCTGTCACTGAGGCTAGAGTGCAGTGGTGTGAGATCCCTACTCACTGCAACATCTGCCTCCCGGTTTCAAGCGATTCTCCTGCCTCAGCCTCCCGAGTAGCTGGGACTACAGGCGTGAGCTACCCCCGGGTACTTTTTGTATTTTTAGTAGAGATGGGGTTTCATCATATTGATAAGGCTGGTCTCAAACTCCTGGCCTCAAGTGATCCGCCTGCCTCGGCCTCTCAAAGTTCTGGGATTACAGGTGTGAGCCACCAGGCCTGGCGGAGAACTCTTATTTATCTATCCATCCATCCATCACCCCTTCTTCCCTGGCCACCTGAGGATACACCAAGAAGACAGCCATCTGCAAACCAGGAAGAAGGCTTCATCAGCACCCAACCATGCTGGCACCCTGACCCTGGACTTCTCAACCTCCAAAACTGTGAGAAATAAGTATCTGTTGTTTAAGTCACCCAGTCTAAAGTATTTTGTTATAGCAGCCCTCATGATAGATTAAAATGTGAGTAATTCAAGCATACCTATTATTTTTAAGCAAGATATACTTGCATTCATTTATGAATTCATTCAAAAATATTTCTAAAACTCCATACCAAGATTTGCATTTATTGATTTTATTTAAAAATATTTTTAACACTCCATACTAGGATTTTCTCAGTAAGATTTGCTTCCTAGTGTTTTTCTAACCTTTATCCAACATAGTATATTCTGACTATGAGAGGGAAGTAGCTTTATCATTACGCTATGGAGCTTGATTTAACTAACTAGATCCAAGATGGAAAGAGCATGAGGTCAAACTTTCAAAATTGAGCTAACTTTCTGAGTTTTAGTAGCATTTTTTGCTTCCTTCTTCCTCAACAAGAGTGGAGAGTTCAGGGAAGAGAAATGTGAGAAAGCCAAAAGGAAAATAAAGTTCACACAAGAGAATCGTGGTGGAGAAAATAACTTGAAAAGAGATTGAACAGAAGCAATGCAAGACTAGGAAGTGAGGCATTGTTACGGAAGAGAGAGAAGGTTTTTAGCCTGTCTTTTAAAACGGAAACATCTCAACTGAGGTCTATTTTCAAAAGAACCCCAACTGGAGGTGGGCTAAGATGGATAAACTCCATTCCTCCTCCAACTATGACTGAGTCACCATTATTAACTATTAATTCTACCAGGCCATTTTGTGGTATTATACCTGTAAATCTTAATTCATAATTGTTTTGGTTTGAATTCCTTTTCTGCTCTACCTCTCTCTACTTACTAGATTTGCCCCTTTTAGAACCTGGTTCAACTTGTCCTGTCTTCTTTGCTGAAGGACTAATTAAATGCACGGAAGCCATAATCAATTAATCAGGCTTCAAATATGCTTTTAGTGTTCGATAGCTGGGGGAGGGGAAGACAGTAGCTATTTCGGGGGAAGTCCACGAGGGGCGTTCCAGGTAGACGCGTGATGGCTATAACCTTCCCTGTCTCTCAGCCCGTTTTGGCGTAGATTCAGCTCCTCGACGCGCCCAACCGATTGAAAGGCATTTCACCTAGGCCCAGATCGGGGCGCCAGGCGTCCAGGCTTCCGGCCACGCCCCCTTCCCCGCGGTTGCTAGGAGACGTGATGTCACCGGAAGCGAGGCCTGGGATAGGCTGAGGCAAAGGGAAGCCTCTCCCCCTGTGCAGCCCAGGCGCCGGGCGCTGGCTCTCCAGCTGTGTGTAGGCCTGGGGGCCAGGGTCCGCGGAACGTATCGCCGACTGCGGCCCCGCCCGCCCGCCCAGCCGCTGGTCCGGCCGCGGGCTCCCGCCACCACCGCGCTCAGTCTGGGACCAGCCGCCTGGCGGGCCGTTCCGGTGCGCCTGCCCGCGCTTTTCACTGACGGGCACTGTTTCCCACAGCCAGTGCCGCCCGCCACGTCCCAGCTCTCGGCCAACGGAGGTGCGCGGCGGGTGACCTTTCCGAGCCCAGTGCGATGACGGCTCTGTGCTCCTGGCCGGCACAGCTTCCTGGGCGCCGCCAGCTCGGGCTAATGCCTTTCCCGCCGCCGCAGCCGCGGACGCCGCTGCTGTGGCCGCTGCTGCTGCTGCTGCTGCTGGCCGCCGTGGCGCCGGCGCGCGGCTGGGAGAGCGGAGACCTGGAGTTGTTTGACTTGGTGGAGGAGGTGCAGCTCAACTTCTACCAGTTCCTCGGAGTGCAGCAGGTAAGCAAGGAGGCGCGCGGGGCCGGGCGGAGAGGGGCCGGGGCAGGCGGCAGGCGACCCCGGTTCCTCAGAGAGTCGGACACGGAGGGCAGGGCTCGGTCACCCCGGGCTCTGGCTGCCCTCAGCCCGGGCCACCGGGGTCCTCAGCCTCGGAAGGACGTGTCCGTCTTCCCCAGATCCTTACTCCTGCTTCAACTTTTCTAGTCCCAGCCCCAGTGACAGGCTGGACGACGCCACTTGCCTGGGGTGGCAATGCCATCTCTCTGGTCCGGCGTTCTGGGGAAGAGCCTTCCCCCTCCAGCTGTGCTGGAGGAAGAAGGAAGAGTGGTGTGGGTAGACTTTTTTTGTTTTTAATTTAACACCTACCGTTTGCCTTCCTGTCCCCCTGAATGTGAGAAAGAGCAGCCGCTTCTCTAAACTGTCATCTTCCACCGAGACTTACCCTCATTCTTATTCTTATTTCAGCTGCCTCCCCTCCTCTTCCCTTCTGGGAAAGTAGGAATGCACTGTGACCAGTGTCTGTGTTGCAGAAGTTTTTCTTACCTCGTACTTGGACATCGTTTTTAGCCTGTTAGATAGATGTTTCTTTCGCAGTTTAGAAATCTGGAGGAATTTGAAGCCTCTACCAGGTTGGAGGTGTTAAGTTTTTTGGGCAGCACAGGACTTGGAGTGCGATTGGAAGAGAAGCCCCCAACCAGTAATGTAGGAATGGGTTTTTTTTTCCCCCTTTTCCTTTTGTTTCATTTTGTTTTCTTTTTTAGCTTGAGACATTAACTTGTAAAACCCTTCTGTTGCTTTTTAGTTCTACCATTGAGGGTGGTTGAGTGAGGGTAGATATCCAGTCTCTACCTGAAGTCTCGCGCAAAGGAGAAGATAACATTTCGCTGATTTCAGGCTTACAGGGTGAAAAATGTATATTTCACACTTATCTGATTGAGCCCTTCGTACAATGCTTTGAATAGTTATGGGAGTAAAAAATTAATGTTTACAATAGTTGTCATTCAAGGCACACTTCACATAACTAGATATGAAATGCACATCCCCCTCCCCCATAGGTTATCATAAATGTGGGTGAACTATTCAACATTTACTGAATTTTAATTTTCAAACATTGCATTTTCATTCCATCACTGAATATAAACTTACTAGGCTGCCAGGGTACCATGAGTCTAACAGTTTTTTATTTTTGTAAGAGTTATAAAGTATAGGCATGTCACACTTCAGATTCATATGTGCAAGCAACTTTGTAATAACTGTATTTGTGATCTGTTACCTGGTGCCCGCCCCTCCTCATAGAGACACTATATATCTCATTTTCAAAGCAAATGATGATGGAGTATGTGTAAAAATAATTAGTGAAATACTAATTTTGATGACTTTTAAGAATTTCTTTAATACTGGGAATAATTAGAATTTATCATTGTTGATTACATTCTTTAGGTAAAGAGAATCTTAAACATAACCCATCCAAAAATCTTGAAGATCCAGTTATTCATGAAAAATTAAGTGCCTTTAAGAGAGCAGAAATTTAATAGCAGTTTAAAATGTAGATTATGTAATCTAGCTTTGCATGTGAACTCTCATAGAATTTTCGTTTATAATTTCATGTAACTTGATTTGCATAGTTAGTTAGGCAGTGTGAACATCCAGAGCACTTGACTTTCTGGGCAAAGATGAGAAAATAAAGAAGCATGGATAATCAAGAAGATTCTTTGTCAAGGTAGAATCTGAAAAGAAGATTATTTTATTGTTTTTAACCTGTGTTTCTCTATACAGCTGTATTGAAATTGGAAAGAATGCAGGAGGAATTTTTTTCTGTCCAAGCAGAGAAACTGAATGGAACAAGTTTTTTTCTTTACATTGAATCTTAACTTTGTTAGATGACTTTCAGGGACCAGAAATTTGGTGGAAACAAACGCAACCTGTCCAAGGTCTTTCATGTGTAATTTTCAAGCCAGAACCATTTGGTGACTAGCCAAACATGAGGGACCAGAACAAAGTAGGTAGGCTACTGAAAGTGGTGACCTGGCTCTATGCACTAATCTCTTCTTCTTGTTCAAGCAACAGAGATGTATTTGTGCCTATTGGATTTTAAGCATTGGGAGTTGGCCTTTATATAAAACAAAACCCCTAACCTTATAGTTCAGTAGGGAGAAACAGACAGTAAACAACCAAGTAAATAAATATAAATGTTATATGGTCAGAGAAGGCCTCTGAGAGAAGTTAGGGAGTAAGCCATGTGGGTAATTGTGTTGTAGGCCATTTGGGCTGTCATAGCAAAATGCCATAAACTGGACAGCTTTTCAACAGCAGAACTTGATTTCTCACAATTCTGGAGGCTAGAAAATCCAAGATTAAGGCTGGAAAATCCAAGATTAAGGCACTGGCAGATTCTGTGTCTGGTGAGGGCCTTCTGGTTCATAGATAGCACCTTGTTGTCCTCACATGGTGGTAGGGACAGGCAGCTCTCTGGGGCTTCTTTTATAAGGAAACTAATCTCATCCATTAGGACTCCACCTTCATGATATAATCACCTTACAGAGGCCCCACCTTGTATTACTGTCACATTGGGGATTAGATTTCAACATATGAATTTTGAGGGACAAAAGCATTCAGACCATAGCATAGTGGAAGGGCATTCTAATAAGCACAAAAGCCAGGAGGCGGGAGCTTGCTTAGTATTTGAGGAATAGCAAGGCAGGCAGTATGGCCAGAGCAGAGTGATCAAGAACAGTAATAGGAGATCTGAGTCATGGGTGGTAAGGGAAGACCATGTAGGGCTTTGTAGGCCATTGTAAGGACTTCGGCTTTTACTTATAAGTAAGTTGGGGGAGGCCGTGTTTGAATAGAAAAGATACATGATTTGACTTGAATTTCAAAATGATCTCTTTAGTGTGCTGAGTATAGTCTGTGAGGTATTAGTTACTTAGAGGGATAATTGTGGTATAGATTGGAGCTGGGTGGTAGCAGTGGAGGTGGTGCAAAGTGGTCAGATTCTGGATTTAATTTCAACATGGAGTGAACAGAATTTTACTGATGGCTTGAATATGATAGGTGAGAGAAAAAGAGAAATTGAAGATAATTCTAAAGATTTTGGCTTCAGTAACTAGAAGGGTGCAATTGCCATTTATTGAGACGGAGAAACCTGGACTAGGAGCCTGGTTTGGAGAACATCAGGAATTTAGTTTTTGGATGTGCTAAATTTGGGGTGTCTATTAAACATTGAAGTTGAGCTGGTATGTAGGCAATTGGTTATTCAGGTGTAGAGTTACAAGAAGAAAGGTTTGGGCCGAAGATAGGAATTTAGGAGTCTGAGGCACTTAGTAACTTGAAGCGACAAAACTGGATGAGTTCACCAAGGGAATGAATGTAAAAGAGAAGAGAAGAGATCTGGGAGCTAAGCCTTGGGGATTCCAGACTTTAAGAGTCAAGGAGCTGGGTGCGGTGGCTCATGCCTGTAATCCCAGCACTTTGGGAGGCTGGGGCGGGTGGATCACGAGGTCAGGAGTTCAACACCAGCCTGGTCAATGTGGTGAAACCCTGTTTCTACTAAAAAGATAAAAATTAGCTGGGCGTGGTGGCAGGCGCCTATAATCCCAGCTACTCGGGAGGCTGAGGTAGAGAATTGGTTGAACCCGGGAGTCGGAGTTTGCAGTGAGCCAAGATCGTGCCACTGCACTCCAGTCTGGGTGACAGAGCGAGACTCCATCTCAAAAAAAAAAAAAAAAAAGGAGTCAGGGAGATGGAGGGGAATCAACAAAGGATATAGGGCAGGAATGACCAGTAAGGTAGGAGGCAAACCAAGACAAGGTTCTCTCAAGTCAAGTGAAAAAAGTGTTTCAAAGAGAAAGAGATCAGCTGGGTTAAATGATAATGATGATTCAAATAAGATGAGCTCTGAGATTTCACTGTTGGAATTAACCGTATGGAGGTCACAGGCTACCTCAGTAAGAACTGTTTCAGTGCAGTGGTGAGATCAATAGTCTGGATAGATTGGGTTCAGGAGAGAGTGAAAGGGAAGAATTGGAGACAATTAATATAGAACATTATTTTGAGATATCCATATCCTAAACTAGAAACTAGAGATGGTAGTGACTGACTGTGGCATCTTCTTTATCCCCTTATCCACCGGGTCTAAGGTAACTCAGTTACTCTGTAAGCTCTATAATTTGAATAGCAGATGACTTAGAACTTGGACCAGACCACCTTATGACCTTGGACAAGTTAGTTGCCTCATTTTTAGAGTAGATGGTAGCTTTTTATTTTCTTCATAGTAAGGCACAAAGTAGACTCCTAAATATTTATTGAATCAAACATTATAAACATTGTAACTAAATGTAAACTGTAATTCCCCAAACAAGTAGTTGCTTGACAGTTTTTACTCAACAGATTTTACTTCTATGTAATCTTTCACAGCCTTCAGGCAGCAGAAGAATCTCCTTCCATGTATTCTTAGATTTCAAGTCCTTTCTAGAAGTCTAGAAAGGGGTTGCAGAAGTCTTCGTTGAGGGGTATATACAGTTGACTTATTAGTCATTCATACTGTTTTTAGAATGACTTTAATAATAGCACATTCCAATTTGGGTATTGCGTCTTTTGAGAGGATATGGGGGGAAGATGGGAGAGGAGTATAGGAAAAAAATGTGCTTGAAAGATCTTTTGTTACCAACTTAAATTATAGGTTTCTGCACAGTATTTATATTTTGTGTAACAGCACCTGCTTCTCAGACATCTGTACTTATTGTGGGGTCAGTGGCAATTCTGTATTTCTTTTTCTTTTTTTCTTTTTTCTTTTTCTTTTTTGAAATGGAGTCTCACTCTGTTGCCCTGGCTGGAGTGCAGTGGCGTGATCCCGGCTCGCTGCAACCTCTGCCTCCTGGGTTCAAGCGATTCTCCAGCCCCAGCCTCCCAAGTAGCTGGGATTACAGGCACCTGCCACCATGCCTGACTCATTTTGTATTTTTAGTAGAGATGGGGTTTTGCCATGTTGGTCAGGCCGATCTTGAACTCTTGACCTCAGGTGATCCACCCTCCTCGGACTCCCAAAGTGTTGGGATTACAGGCGTGAACCACTGCGCCCAGCCTCTGTGTTTCTTTTAATTGTCTTTTGGGACCATGACTTTCCTTATCCTTTGTACAGTAATTCTAGCCAACAGTAAACACTTCATATTCATTCAGAAAATCTGTGAATTGAAATAATGACAAGCTAAATTATCTTAAATTTTGTAGTATTTGCTTTATGTTGAAGTCAGAGTTGTCTTCATGGTGCCAGTCAGTCATTACAGACTTCTGTTTATATAGCTAGAAAATGTGCTTCATTCTCTTTCTCTCGTGTTTTGTAACTAAATCCTTATATTCAGATGAATGCTGAAACTTGGTTAACAGAAGAAAAGCAGAAGAACAGTAATGTGCTTATAAAATATTTGGATTTTAGTTTTTAAATAGGAATTAATAAACCTTTTAAGCTTATTCAGTCTGTATTTTCAAATGTACAGATTAGCCATCCTGTTTAGAGGAGGGACAATTGTTGCCCATTCATCCGTGCCCCATGGTGGGGAGGAACTTCCCTAAAAAAACACTGCTGAGCGCTAGACCCATCTCTCACATCTTTCCATGGTGGTGTGAGTTACCTTGCTGGAGGGTGATTGCCTTTACTCTGTTTTGCTTGATTAGGAATAGCTAATCAGTCAGAAAGCTATGAGCAGTGGGAATCAGTCTCTTTGCACCTCTCTGCCCAGACCAGTAAGGCAATTATCCTAACCAGACTTACCCTTGAGCATACTGTCTCAAAGTCTAGACTGTAGAGGAGAGGGCACAAATTGCTAACAAGCCCATTTGGCCGTCACATCTAACCTGTATTCTTCAATAGCTGTATCAGTTATAAAGGTGATAGTTCATCTCTTGTCTGCCTGACTCCTGTGTCCACTTAGTTTTTTGGATGGGAAAAACCAGTTAGTGGGGCCTCCCCAAAGCCCATCACGGTCCTTTTTAGAAATGAAGTTGATGATTTCATTCATGAATGACAGTGAATTTGTACTGTGATTATCAATTTTCTCCGGTGATTCTTGTGGTGGAATCCACTGAGCTTGTGGTGTTGAGTGTAGTTCAGTCTTTCTCTGTTGAGTCGATTCCTTTGTACATGTGTGTTGTGTAATAATAGCTTCCCCATTTTTATTGTAGAATCCATTTTTTTTTTTAATTTGGAGAAAGAGATACACAAAATCTAGAATGGTAGATAACCTTTCAGTCATTTATATTTCTTATGTAGGCATGCAGAGAGTTAGAGCTGAATAAGTACTTGTTTAATTGTATACATCTTTGCATCAGATCGAATTTTCATACAATTAGTTATCTTATGTACACACTCTTTTTGTGATATGGTAGTGTAGTTTAGTGGAAGATGCCTGAGCCAATTTTATGGGATAAAGCAAGTCTATTGTGAAAATTTTTTCACCTATAATCTAGAACTGATGGAACAGAGACTTTTAGTTTTAAGTTTCCTTTTTCCTTTTATGCTATTCTCAGTTTTTTCTTTACTCTAATTATGAGAACAGTCTTAGAATATTTTATCTTTTGTTATTCATAGATAATAGCCTAAATGGAACTGGGAAAGTGGAATCGGCTTCTGCTATTACCATTATTCCTAGAAATATAATCTAAAATATTATATCGATCACCATTTAACCTAGTGATTGATTTAATGTGGTAAATTTCAAAATCATATTTTATTCGATGTTGATAATAAAACAGAGGTTAAGGTTATTTGACTTGATTGCTGGGAGGAGAATTTATATGGCAATTGTAAGTAGTGCCAATGAAAGTTGTTTGATAAAATGCCTAGTATCTATACTAAACCTTTTCTCAGCTTTGTTATGCTCTCTCTCAATGAACTTCTTATTCCACAGATGGTACTATGTGACTTTCAGAACTGTTTTCTAATGTGGGCATTGTTGGGTCTATTTAGACAGTAATGATACCAGTTAATTCCACCTAGTTAAAAACAATTCCAAAGCCTTTCTTACAGAGTTATACAAAGATAAAGGAATTGCAGTGGAAAGAGAGATTTCTGATTGGATGAAGCAGGACCCTAGATCATTTTATAATGAAGTTACAGTCATATTTTCAAAAATCTTTATTTTCATCAAAACACTTAATTGTAAAAGATGGGCCCTATACTAATGAATGTAAAAATATGATTATATGTTTTAAATAACAGCATAGTATTGCATTTTAAGAACTGAATAGTTGATATTTGAGTATTACTTATATTTACTGAAATTTTTTGTCTAAGAGTGTCATTAGGACCTAATTAGAAATTTAATCTAGAATTTATGTTTTATTCCCCATCTTAAGTAATACTAAATTATGCAAGGTTAGGATTCATTCACCATATTTGATGAGTATTTCTGATTACGTCATCCAGCAACTGAAATCTCATATGTAACCAGGCATATTGCAAAAGCAAGGGCATGCCACATTCTATGTTTTTGTTAGAATGTGTGTATAAAACAATGTACTTCATTATCAGATGGATGCCTGTTTTATTGCTACTGAGGCAGTAGGCATTAAGCTCTGTGCAGCTACACAGTTAACTAATAGTATTTGAGTTGTCTACTATTAAAGCTAAGAGTCTAAGATCAAGAATTAAAGGGCATGCCATAGCATATGCAGCAGCATTAAAATGGAGAAAAGCAACATTAAGATGCCACTAAGAGCAAATACTAGAATTCTGAAAGGTAGTAATATCCTTGGTTAAACACATTCTGGACTACATACAAATCCTGGTTATAGAAGGAACAAGAATTTTATTATTTTTATTTATTCGTTTTTTTTATTGTACTTTAAGTTCTAGGGTACATGTGCACAACGTGCAGGTTTGTTACATATGTATACATGTGCCATGTTGTTGTGCTGCCCCCATTAACTCGTCATTTACATTAGGTATATCTCCTAATGCCATCCCTCCCCACTCCTCTCACCCCACGACAGGCCCCGGTGGATGATGTTCCGCTTCCTGTGTCCAAGTGTTCTCATTTTTCAGTTCCCACCTATGAGTGAGAACATGCGATGTTTGGTTTTCTGTTCTTGCGATAGTTTGCTAAGAATGGTGGTTTCCAGCTGCATCCATGTCCCTACAAAGGACACGAATTCATCCTTTTTTATGGCTGCATAGTATTTCATGGTGTATATGTGCCACGGTTTCTTAATCCAGTCTGTCATTGATGGACATTTGGGTTGGTTCCAAATCTTTGCTATTGTGAATAGTGCCACAATAAACATACGTGTGCATGTGTCTTTATAGCAGCATGATTTATAATCCTTTGAGTATATACCCAGTAATGGGATGACTGGGTCAAATGGTATTTCTAGTTCTAGATCCTTGAGGAATCGCCACACTGTCTTCCACAATGGTTGAACTGGTTTACACTCCCACCAACAGTGTAAAAGAGGAACAAGAATTTTAAACTGTTACATGAGACCCAACTGTGGCATGTATAGTGAGCAGTAGTCAAAATGAGTTATGACCAGAAAGAAAAAGATCATTGTTGCCATTTACTGGGAAAGTATGAATAGACCGTGGAGAAATCTTAGGGTCCATACACATGAGGAAGGTAGAAATTTCTTATTTCTAGTCAACCCTTAAGGACTTTATTTATACCATTTAAACAGGTCAGGTTAAGGAATCTATTCCATGACCAACTGAATTTATACATTAAAAAGAAACCTCTGACTTTTAGAAAAGTTTTTTAAATTGCAAATCTTATTAATAGTTATTTTCAATCACCACACTTTTCGTTAACAGATAAGATTACTATTTAGGTTCTTTTCTGACTTTAAGTGGTGTTTTGTATTAATAGTTGGTGATTAAATTTGATTTGTGGAAGTTAACACGTATAAATATATATAATATATTAATATATAATATATATAAGTATATATAATATAAACATATATAAAGTAGGAAGTCTGGAAATTGTGATTTAATTATATCATACAATATTTCTGCATGGATCTTTTATATGTAGTAGGAAATAGACTTCTTGTATTTAAAGTATTTTAGTTCAGACATTTGGTAAAGTTCAAATGACAGCCATGTTGTGCAGTTCTGTAGTAGTTTTAAACAATCAATGTGTGACTTTTTGAATCACCCGTTTGGAAGTACATAAGATTTAACTTAAAGTAAATTAGGTTGATTTTGCAAGTGTTTATTGTGGAAAGCTTCACAGTTTTTCAACGTGCTGCCATCTCTTAAAACGTCACTGAAGCTTCTTGCTTTGAATTGCCTTCAAAGCTTGCAGCATATTCTTCACATTAGCCTCATTAGTAGTAAATGTTAAAGTTGGGTTTGGTTTTTGGCTATAGCAAATAGTCATTTGGAGCTAAATTTGGTGACTAAATTAGGTTAGGAAGCTCGGATAAATAGTTTGTATTGATGAAAAGATCTGAATATAATTTTCATGTAATGCTTATAGACTGCCTTGAGGACTGTTCTCAAAGAAAAGTTACAGAGAAGTTTTGAGTGATATTGACACAAAGTAATAAATCTGTAGCTTCACAAGGCAATAGAATGTGTTAGAGTAAATGACTCTTGGACTACTTATTACTTTGTGGGTAGCAATTTTTTTTTAAAAAAAGTTTGCTTGCAGGATAAAAATGTGTAAATAAAAGTGATCTTAATTTTAGAGAAGTGGGAAAATATAGAGCTAGAAGAAAATATTTCAATTATCTGCTTGCTTTTAATATTAACAAAGATCATGATAGTATTCATTATATATTTCTATAATAAAGCAAGTTAAAACCAAGTGGTACAGGAATTAGAATAAATGTTAGAGGCAGTAGCTGAGAATACCACTGAGGAAGAAAGCAGGATATACGCAGAGAGAAACAGATACAGAAAAATGCATAAATACAAATATAAATGAAAATGGAGTAATATCTCCATCTTGTGGCCTTCTTTGGATATTACCATTAAAAATGTTGAGGGGTTGTATTTTCACAACTGTAGGCATAAGTAAGAATAAAATATGAGACAGGCGGAAACAAAATATGAGTCAGAGAGTTCTTGCAGTATTTTGCAGGCACTTTTAAGACCGAGCTTCCCAGTTGGTGTGCTGCAAGCAAGTGTGCTGAGATAGTGATGCCCTCCCTTGAGCAGCTGTAACAGTTTACTCCAGTGTGCCTTACAAATACAATTTTCTGTAATGTGCCATGGTATGAAAGAGGTTGGGAAAACACTGCTAAGGCATGCAGTTCTGATGCTTTTTTTCCAGGGGAAGAGTTATTTATTTATTTATTTATTTTTATTTTTTATTTGTTTTTTGAGACAGAGTCTCGCTCTGTCGTCCAGGCTGGAGTGCAGTGGCGTGATCTTGGCTCACTGCAGCCTCTGCCTCCCCCATCCACGCCATTCTCCTGCCTCAGCCTCCCGAGTAGCTGGGACTACAGGCGCCCACCACCACGCCCGGCTAATTTTTTGTATTTTTAGTAGAGACGGGGTTTCACCATGTTCGCCAGGATGGTCTCGATCTCCTGACATTGTGATTCGCCCGCCTCAGTCTCCCAAAGTGCTGGGATTATAGGCGTGAGCCACCGCGCCCGGCCCCAGGGGAAGATTTATGAGAGAGAGAGGGTGCATGTGTGTGTGTATGCATTTATATACTTACAAGTATGTGTGTATAGTAAATATATTTATAAATTTATGAGTGTGTAGACTGAGTGTATAAATTTATGAGTATAAAATGTTTAGGTTGTAAAGTATATATATGGTAAATATAAAAGTATATATGTAAATATAAAATTGTTTTATAATATTAGTCTTATCAAAATATTTCCTAAAGATCCTTGTTTAGCTCTCATAGAAACAAAAGTATTGTTTAATGTATGGACGAGGGAATTTAGATAGAGACGGAATCAATAAGTCTTTGATTAATTAGCATTCTTTACCTGATTACTTACCCTGGATGTCAGAATGGCCATTAAATGTTACCAGAGTTTGCAATAACTCTAGAGTGATACTTTAATGAGCTGTAACCATCTGCTGTATGAAGAGGATACAAATGACTTTGAAATGTGTAAGTATTCAAATTCTGGGTAGTCTGAAGTAATATTTTGTGACACTAGGGGATAAGATAATATTTTACATACAAATGTTGACCGATGGATATTTCATATTTTGACAGCTGACAGACTCTTTCAAGCCATTCATCCCTCAGTGCAGCACTGTGCAATAGATAAATGATACAAAACACAGAGGTGATGCTAAATTTTCTAAAAGTTATATTTAAGAATGTAAAAAACAGGTGAAATTAATTTCTTTTTTTTGAAATGGAGTCTTGCTCTGTTGCCCAGGCTGGAGTGCAGTGGCACAGTCTCTGCTCACTGCAACCTCCTCCTCCTGGGTTCAAGCGATTCTTCTGCTTTAGCCTCCCTAGTGGCTAGGATTACAGGAGTGTACCACCATGCCCAGCCTGAAATTAATTTTGATAATGTATTTTATTTAACCCAATATACTAAAATATTATTCCAACATGGAATCACATTTTCAAAAATTATTATTATTTTTTGAGACAGAGTCTCGCTCTGTCCCCCAGGCTGGAGTGCATTGGTACGATCTTGGCTCACTGCAACCTCCACCTCCCGGGTCGAGCAATTCTCCTGTCTCAGTCTCCCAAGTAACTGGGAGTACGGGCACATGCCACCACGCCCGGCTAATTTCTGTATTTTTAGTAGAGACGGGGTTTCAACATATTGGTCAAGCTGGTCTCGAACTCCTGACATCAGGTGATCCACCCGCCTTGCCTCCCAGAGTGCTGGGATTACAGGCATGAGCCATCATGCCCAGCCAAAAATTATTAATGAAATATTTCACATTTTAGCTTTTTGTACTAAGTCAGCAAAATCCATGTATGTTTTATATTTATACTTCTAGCACACCTTAATTTGGAAGCGAAATTTTGATTGAAAATACTTTATCTGTATTGAGATTTCATAAGGCATATAGCTAACAAGTAGATTCACGTACCCAAATCGTTGTAAGCAAAAGTTTCCAGTAACTGAATAGAATATCAGTTTTTCAATTTAAATATAAATTAATTAAAATTAAAATTTTGGTTTCTCAGTTGTACTGTCACATTTTAAGTGCTTAAATATGTCTCATGCTTATTGGATAGCGTACATTGGATAGCCTTAGGAAATTAACATTTCTGTATTGTGTAGATACAGCTAAATGTTTTTGGGTAAAATCACTGATTATTGTTTCCATTTTGTTAGGGACATAGTTTGTAGTTTTCATATTTTTTTAAACCCGGTGTAGCTTTTGTTGTTTTGTTTTCAGGTTGTTCCAATTGTGCTAGCGATCGTATTCCTAGTTAGTTATCTATACTAGACATTTTGACCATACTTTGTTCTGTAAAGGCTATTGGTATAAAATTCGTGCTGTTCTAGGAACATTGGTTGTCTGAACTTCCATGCATAGGCTTGTCTGCTAAGGGTGGTTTCAGGTAATCACTTTAATTAAAGTTGGTCATTTGCTTCTGCTAGCTCATCTATTATATTTTATAATTCTTTAAGTGTTAATTATTAACTTAATATATATGTCGTTAGTGATATTTTGATCAAGAAATCACCAGAGTTCCTATTTTGTAGTTTTAGCTTTCAGGGTGCCCATTCTCCCTATTCTGAAACTCATCCATCTTCTGTATTGCTAGCTATGAAATATTCACTATATTCTCTCCTGTCATTTATTTTGATTATTTTAGTATCTTTAATTAAATGATTTTAAAAAGAGATTGCTAGATGCATTTCTGTTTGTGTGCCAGTCTGTTGGCTCTTTATAATACCAATCAGGGATTCTAACATCACCCTTTTTTACTAGCTGCCTCTGCTACCTTTTCATAGCTCCTGATGAGTACAGCTTTCCTTTGAACTGAATGATTAATTAGCGATCTTTTTACCTTTACCTTTTGTAATTTCATAAATAGCTGAGAAAAAGAAGTAGATTTTACTGTTGACAGTTCTTACACATACTTAGCTCCTGTTATTTCAAATGGACCTGGTACATGCAGGAAATTGCACTGGTGTCCAAGATACTAAACATTCGATGCGGAGGGAAAGACAACAACAAAACAAAAATTTTAAAACTGACAATAGAGTCCTGAAGTTGGTGGAGACCTCACGAATATCTCTTTCCTCATATAGGAGTCTCTTCTGTAGCACTCCCGGCCGATGGTCTTCTAGCCTGCTTGATGGTGTCTAACAATAGGGATTATGAAACAACCTGTTAAGTTTTTGTATAATACTACTCAGTGGAAATTTTATTCTTAAAGCCCAAATCATAATTCTTATCTACTTTCAATGTACTCAACTATCTTCTGGAGTACCCCTGAACATACTACTTCTAAATAATTTTTCTGCATGCCTTAAAATAAAATGCACAAGGGAAATAATTATTTGTTGATTTTCTCCACACAGTAAGGTCTTTTTTAAAAAAGTACAGCCAAACTGAGGGGCTATTTGTTTTCATTGTCTTTAGATATGTACCAAGGCCACCCTAAAGAAGACTCAAGCCGCCATAGTTATAGTTGTCTTGGCACTGCATTAGGCATGATTTGTGGTTACTATATACAATTCCCAGGGTTTATCAAAGTCAGCAATAGGAAAATTATGGAAGATTGAAAAATAAGATGATTTGTTATATGCCATCTTTGATAATAGAGGCCACAGAATAAACTTAATTAAAAATGTAGCCAGAAATTGCTATAGACTCTTGAGGCAGCACCCCTGTGTACAGTTGTGCAGTTTGTGTATCTGCTTCAGACCTGTCATTGTGTTATAAAAATGTTTGAGACTTTGGCATTGTTAAGAATTGCACATAGGTGGTTAAACTGTGAAGTAAATAATTCATCTTTGATAATTGAAATATTGTTTCTGTAGGTGGAATTTTAATTTTCAGACCTGTCTTGAGTGTGAGTTTCTCTCTTCTCTCTTTTCACCTCTCCCTAGTGGCTTTATAGATGTTTTTACTCTTTTCTCTGAGACACCTAGGAAAGAACTAGGTCTTATATAGGTGGCTTAGGGCTCCCTCCTGAGGTTACACTGGGGCCATTGCAGATCCAGATACCAAGCCTGCAGGTCCCTTGGCCTGATCTGGACTGTGGGGCTAAAACCATTGCCTCTTAACATCTCAGATACGTAATGTTTTATAAGTTGTAGCCTCAGGCAGTGTCCTTCTCACTGTTCACATTTTTTTTTCCCCACAGGCGGTGGATTGCCACTGCAACCCCTGATTTCAAGCAGCAAGCCTGGCTGTGATCCCAGGCCTTTGTAGAGTACTTTTAGTTCTCATCACTCTATGGGAGTCAGACTTCTTGTTTCGTCCGCCTGCTTGTAATCATGGAGCCCCGGAGGCCTATAGCTTAACCCCTATTTATGGCTACAGGTTTTCATTTGTTTTTGTCTCTAGAGATGCTTAACAAGTTTTTGATCATGGCTATATGTTTATAATTTTGTCTCTTTAAATTTAACTTTGGTATATGTTTGGTGTGGGGTTTCGGAGGAAGTCCCTCAAATACTTAGAGTGCAGTTTTCATGTTGGAACATTTTTAAAAGCTAGATTTATTTTATAATATTTTTTAATGTTCATTTTCTTATTATCTGAGAACCTTTTGCCACTTATCCAGAACTGTGGTCAGGTTGTTTATTCACAGTAATTTAAGAGGCTGTTACTTAGGCATTGAAAGAGACAGTCTACCATTCCATCCCTGTTCCTTTCTGGCAACTGTTCCCAGACTTTCAAGTCTAGGGGATAAAACAGTCAAGTAGCATTTCTAAAATAATCAAATCCTACAAGGTTTTGAATATAGTGATAAATAAGTCCATTATCTCAGAATGACATATATGTCCCTGTTATTAGAGATACCCAGAGGAGAGTCCTGCACTGTCGTGAAATTATTTAGAAAAATTTACCAGGTGGGAAAAGAGATATTGAATCTTAGGTATGTGTCAGAAAAACCATGGGCTAGGGAAAATTAATCCTCCTAAAGTTAAATTATATGCAGGTAATTTCATGTTGACCCTTTATAAATATATTTCACTCAGAAACCTCTTAAAAAGACTTTCTGGGCTAAATAACATTTTGTTTTCTTATAATCAGTCTTCAGAGATTCACAAAACAAAACATAGGACAATGAGGCTAACCCTCACTAAAAACTGTTTTAATAATCAACTTAATGGACAATAATAAAATTTTAGAATTCAATGGATATTAGCTTCATAGAATTAAGTGTGATCCTTAATTGAAGCTATAAGCAGTTTATAGAGTATACATTTGGAACATACTTTAAATGATTTATTTTTAAGGAAAGAAATATAGAATGCAAATTTACAAGAGAAGATAAAGGGCCCTTTCATTTTGGAATCATAGGATTTAGTCAGTTTTTGTATAATTTGAGGAGCACATTGATTTTTTAATTATTATATGCCTTTAATATTGAGTTGTTAATCTAAGAGAAGTCTTTTGAGGGTAACAACATGGAAAAGAACAGTGGTATAATGATCTTCTTAAAAGGCATTTTTACTTATAGGCAGCTGATGTGTTTCTAACATGGATAACAGTACTCTGCACCAATCCTCAGTGTTTTTGTAACACAATAGAATATGCACAGCTACCTAGATTATGTTAAGAAATTTTGATAATAAACCTTGCTTTTCATGTTTGTTAATTCATTAGTTCTTTTTACAGTATTTCTGTAAAATAGTAAAGCATAGTAAAGAATGAGAAACAATCACATTCTAATAATAAGGAGTGTATTTGAATAAATTATGACACATTCTTGGTGTGCTGTGAAATTAGTAGTAATATATGTGAAAATGACATAGCAACATGGAAAATACTTACAATGTTAGTGAAGAAAAGCCAAATATCAAGTTGTATTCAGATTTTATTGTAATTTTGCAGGATTATATGTGCACAAGGGCAAGACAGAAACATGGGCTAATGGGAAGAGTTTGAATTGTGGGACAGGTGGAATTTTATTTAGGGGCAAATATTTCATTTAGAGTTCTGCTAATATTACTAACATATATCCGTATAGATTATATTACTTTGGAAAGAGGAGTGTTGTACAATTAAAACACATTGGATAAATTAACAGATGTTTTCATGTTTATGAGATAAATCATATGGATATTTTAAAAACTTTAACCTATAATCTATTGAAGGTTATAAATGGGAAATTAAATAAGGTAATTTTTTTTCAAACAGCCTGGGTTAAATGAAGTAGATTTGTTGTCTGTGTTCAATAAAAGTGCTTACAAATATACTTACAGTAAGCTGTGGGTATAATTCTACATTCCGGTTAACACCATATTATCCTGACCAAGAAAGCTTAACCTTGAGGATGAGACCACAGTTTAGTGCCTCTAATCTTTGTATTATGCTTCTGAATGCTTTTGTATATACTGTATCTCTTTAATTCAGTATTGTAGATACTGCTGAACAACCAACTATATTATTATATTTACCCTTAAAATCCTCATAGTGCTTATAGGTTTAGAGCTGTGCTGTCCAGCACTGTAGCCACATATGGCTATAGAGCACTTGAAATGTGGCTAGACTAAGAACATTAATTTTACATTGTATTTGATTTTTAACTCACTTAAAATTTGAAAAGCTGAGGGAGTATAAAATGTTTTCCCATTAAACAATTTTATTGTTTGGATAGAACTATATTTCATTTATTTCACTTTAATCATCAAAAATTTGGCTTATGAATAGAGATGTATTGTTAAAAACTATACACTGGGCCAGGCGTGGTGGCTCACGCCCAATCCCAGCACTTTGGGAGGCCAAGGAGGGTGGGTCACTTGAGGTCAGGAGTTTGAGACCAGCCTGGCCAACATGGTGAAACCCCGTCTCTACTAAATATACAAAAAATTAGTTGGGTGTGGTGGCAGCTGCCTGTAATCCCAGCTACTCGGGAGGCTGAGGCAGGAGATTCGCTTGAACCTGGGAGGCAGAGTTTGCAGTGAGCCGAGATGGCACCATTGCACTCCAGCCTGGGTGACAAGAGCAAGACTCCGTCTCAAGGGAAAAAAAAAAAACAAACAAAAAAATTCCCAGCCCAAGTGTTAGCAAACTGAATCTAGCAACATATAAAATGGATTAAACACCATGATCAAGTGGAATTTATCCCAGGAATGCAAGATTGGTTTAGTACCTAAAAATTGCTTAATACAGTATTACATATTTATAGAATAAAGAACAAAAAATATGATCATCCCAGATAGAGAATAAAACTTTTGAAAGACTCAAATATTCATTAATAATGAAAACTCTCAACAAACTAGGAATAGAAGGTAATTTCCTCAACCTAATAAAGAGAATCTAAAAACCTATCTGAATAGACACCTTACCCAAGAAGATATACAAATGCTAATAAGCACATGAAAAGGTGCTCAGTAGTAGTAGTTATTAAAGATATGCAAATTAAATCCATAAGGAGGTAACATATTATGCCCATTAGCATGGCTGTAATTAACATGAAGGACAGTAAAAAGCACTGGTGAGGATGTGGAAAAACTGGAATACTTATGCATCGATGGTGGCAAGGTAAAATGCAACCACTTTGGAAAACAGTGTGGCAGTTTTTTTTAATAAAAATGTTAAACTTAATATTCATCTCAATTCCTCTTAGGTATCCACAGAAGAGAAGTGAAAATGTATGTCCACACAAAAACTTGTACATGAGTGTTCATAGCAGCATTATTCGTAATGTTAGCCAAAAATTGGAAACAATTCCAAATGCCTAGCCACCCTTGAATGGATAAACAAAATGTGGTGTATCCATTCAGTGCAATACTATTTAATATTTAGTAGAAAAAGAAAGAACTTCTGGGATAAACCACAACATGGATGAATTCCAAGAACATGTTAAGTGAAAGGATTCAGACTCAGAACAACTACATGTACGATTTCAGTTATTTGAACTGTCCAGAAAAGGCAAATAATGTATAGAGATGGAAAGCAGGTGGCTGGGCACGGTAGCACACGCCTGTAATCCCAGCACTTTGGGAGGCTGAGGCGGGTGGATCACTTGATGTCAGAAGTTCGAGATTAGCCTGGCCAACATGGTGAAACCCCATCTCTGCTAAAAATACGAAATTGGCCGGGTGCTGTGGGGCATGCCTGTAATCCCAGTTACTTGGGAGGCTGAGGCAGGAGAATCATTTGAACCTGGGAGGCAGAGGTTTCAGTGAGCCAAGATCATGTCCCTGCACTTCAGCCTGGGCAACAGAGCGAGACTCCATCTCAAAAAAAAAAAAAAAGAAAGAAAGAAAAAAGCAGGGTAGTGGTTGTCTGGGGATGGGGATTGATTGCAAATGGATGGGAGAGATCTCTGTAGGGTGATAGAAATGTTCTAAGATGGGATTTTGGTGATGGTTGCACAACTCTATAAATTTATCAAAATGTATTTTACTCTTACAATGGGTGGATTTTATCTTATGTAAATTGTACCTCAACCAAGCTGTTGGAAAAATAAGACATGTTATTTTATGGGAAATTTTCAGAATTTTCTAAATTGAGTCTTATTTGTAGATTAGTCTGTAAAAGAACTTAAATTGTGAATTATATGTCTGAGCATTTAAACATTTTCACTCTTCATCCTCTTCGTACATACACGTGCACACCCAGACACAACTCTGTGTAAACTGAGTATACAAGGTTATTTCTACTATTTTGCATCTATGCTGTCAGAACTTGGTCTCCCTATGTTTTTAGTTTTGATATTCATTACAGTGTAATTTCTTTAGTGTACAGTGTCTTGTTAATGTGTTTATATCTTTTGATTAGATTTTATACTTTCTAGAAAAGTTTCCAAATAACGCTGAAAGCTGAAATTTCAGAAGAAAAAAAAAATGATTTTAAATATATATGGCAGACTAATCACCCATCCATTCTCCTTTTAGTAGAACTCCTATATTATTGGATATTGGGGGTTTAAAAAGTACATTTTTCTGCCTTCTTTACAGGTAGTGGTGACCAATGAGCAGAAGACATGGGTTGGGCTCCTGGTAAAGCTCTTAAAGGGTGACACACCATTTTACCCTTGTTTATTCCTTCTTTTCTATTCACTGGGATTGGATGAGATGTATGTAGCTACCGTACCAGATGTCTTGCAACTTGAAGTGACCTTCAGAAGCCAAGAGAAGAGATATAGTAGTGGCCTGGGTCCTTGTGGCCATAACTGCCCCTGGAACTGCTTTACCTCTATTCTTCTTGTATGTAAGAGAAAAATAGACTTCTATCATTTTTTTAAGCTGTTGTTATTTGGGGTCTCTGTTATAAGCAGCCTGTTTCTGATATACCGTTCTTACCTGTATGAGGGATTGTTCTTTAAGTAATTTTTCTATTAAAATTTTTTATGTAAAAGCAAAGAAAAAGTAAATTTAAAAACATGATAGAAGAAAACCACTTTTGATATTTTTGTCTATAGAATTTCAGGTTTTTAATCTTCATGTATCTTTGTTACTGGCCTTAGTAACTTTGCTCATACTGTTAACTGCACCTAAATTTCTTTTGACTCCTTATGCGAGTTGTGAGTACAGTATGCAAACTGCTTTTTTGTTTTTTATTGTAGTAAAATACACATAATGTAAATGTTAGCATTTTAACTCCTTTAAAATATAAAAACCAGTGACATTAAGTACATTCACAACATTGTGCAACCATCTTTGTTATTCATTTCTAATACTTTTCCATCATTCCAAACAGAAACTGCACCGATTAAACAACAACTTACCATTCTTTCCTCACCACCAGCTTCTGGTAACCTCTAATCTACTTTCTTTCTTTTTGAGACAGAATCTCACTCTGTTGCCCAGGCTGGAATGTAGTGGCGCAATCTCTGCTCACTGCAGCCTCTGCCTCCCAGGTTCAAGTAATTCTTGTTCCTCAACCTCCCCAGTAGCTGGGATTTACAGGCGAGTGCCACCACGCCCAGCTAATTTTTGTATTTTTCGTGGAGACAGGGCTTCACCATATTTGACAGGCTGGTCTCAAACTCCTGGTCTCAAGTGATCTGCCTGCCTCGGCTTCCCAAAGTGCTGGGATTACAGGCATGAGCCACTGTGTCCAGCCCCTCTAATCTACTTTCTTACTCTTGAATTTGCCTATTATAAGCACCTGATATAAATGGAGTCATATAATATTTGCCCTTTTGTGTCTGACTTATTTCACTTGTCTTCAGGTTTCATTCATGTTGTAGTGTATCTCAAATTTTCATTCTTTTTTAAGGCGGAATGATATTCCATTGCATGTATATACCACTTTTATTTATCCGTTTATCTGTTGATGGACGTTTAGGTTTTCACCTTTGGCTATTGTGAATAATGCTGCTATGAACATTGGTATACAAGTATATGTTTAAGCCCCTGCTTTCAATTCTTTTAGGTTATATACCTAGAGGAAGAATTGCTGGATCATATAGTAATTCTATATTTAACTTCCTTTTTTTTTTTGAGACAGTCTTCCTCTCTTGCCCAGGCTGGAGTTGAGTGGCATGATCATAACTTGCTGCAGCCCCAAACTCCCAGGCTCAAGCAATCCTCCTGCCTCAGCCTCCCAAGTAGCTGGGATTATAGGTATGTGCCATCATGCCTGGCTAATTTTTAAAAAAAATTTTTTTGTAGAGAAAGGGTCACACTTTGTTGCCCAGGCAGTATTTAAATTTTTGAGGAACCACCAAATTGTTTTCCATAGCTGCTGTGCCATTTTACATTCCTACCAGCAATGTACAGGAGTTCCAGTTTCTCCACATCCTCATCAGCACTTATTTTCTACTTTTTTAAATGATAGCTATCCTAATAGGTGAGAAGTAGTATCTGTTGTGGTTTTGATTTGCATATCCCTAGTGGTTAGTGTTACTGAGCATCTTTTCATGTGGGTTATTGGTCATTTGTCTGTCTTCTTTGGTGAACTGTCTGTTGAAGTCCTTTGTCCATTTTTAATTGGATTTTTTTGTTGTTGGTTGTGGGAGTTATTCATATATTCTGGATGTTAATCTCTTATCAGATATATGATTAGCAAATATTTTCACCCATTCTGTGGGTTGTTTATTTACTCTCTTACGAGTGTCCTTTGATGCACAAAAGGTTTTCATTTTGATGAGGTCCAATTTATTATTTTTTTCTTTTGTTTGCCTGTACTTCTGTCATATCAAAAAATCATCACCAAATCTGATAGGAAGTTTTTTTCCCATATATTTTCTTGTAAGAGTTTTATAGTTTAAACTCTTATGTTAGTCTTCGATCTATTTTTTAGTCAATTTATATATATGATTTGAGGCATCAAAGAAAAATAGAACCTGACAGTAGTTAAAGCAGTAAAAACAAATTTTAGTCAGGATCAGTTGCAGTAGGAGAGAATAGACTTCGTTATAGACTGAAGCTTAATTCTGAATATGGAAAGTGGAGATTTATAGCCAAGGAACAGGGTCAGTGGATGGAAGATTAGAGGAAACATCAGAGTTAGGGGGGTCTCTGGTGAAATCAGTTGAACAAGGTTTTTGCCAAAGGCAGTCAAGATAATCAGGTATCACCTGGGGGTTGGTGGGGAATGAGGAATTTGGTCAGATATATTGAGGGTGATCAGATATCAATGGTAGGGTTTCTGGCTTAACTCTCTTAGCAGAATTCTTGCTAAAATTGGATGATGCAGAGGAGGAGATAGAAGTTCAAAAGTTGAGGCCTAGCTGTGAAGATGGTTTAGAGGAGCCTGACTAGAGTTTGGTCAAGAAGAGAGTCTTTGTTAAAGGTAAGGGTTCAGTTTTATTCTTTTGCATGCAGATATCTAGTTTTCCTGGCACCATCTGCTGAAAAAGCTGGTTTTGAATATACCTATTGTCTTATGTAATTTTTAAAACAGCCCTACTTAGTTAGGTATTTTATCCCATTTTACAAATGAGGAAATTGAATTTCAGAGACTTGCCCAGTCTCAGAAAACTAACAACTGGTGGAACTTATCTGTTAGGCTCAAAGATCATAACCATTATTCTGTAATTGTTTCTTACTATTTAAGTGTTACCTATTCTTAAAGGCCCAGCCCAAATTTAATCCCATTTTATTAAGATTGTCTCCATTGCTTGCTCTTCTGGTCAGATATGACTGCTCTCAATTCCATGGCAAATTTTTAATAGATTCTTAATTTATAGTACACCGCAAATGGTATGTGTTCAATACGTGCCAAATGAGTAAATGATAGAATTGTCATTCAGAATAATCTAACTGGCCGGGCGCAGTGGCTCAAGCCTGTAATCCCAGCACTTTGGGAGGCCGAGACGGGCGGATCACAAGGTCAGGAGATCGAGACCATCCTGGCTAACACGGTGAAACCCCGTCTCTACTAAAAAATACAAAAAAAAAAAAACTAGCCGGGCGAGGTGGCGGGCGCCTGTAGTCCCAGCTACTCTGGAGGCTGAGGCAGGAGAATGGCGTGAACCCGGGAGGCGGAGCTTGCAGTGAGCTGAGATCCGGCCACAGCACTCCAGCCTGGGCGACAGAGCGAGACTCCGTCTCAAAAAAACAAAACAAAACAAAAAAAAAGAATAATCTAACTGGTCCCCATACCATCGTAAACTATGAGTTGAAAGGATGGAAGTAATCAGGGAAAAATGTAATTCTTCATTTTGCTTAAGAAAATGATTTGCACAAATATAAAACGGGGAGATCTGGTTTGACTTCAGTAAAGATAAACACTCGGGTTTTAGTTGTTCACATGCTGAATTAGGCCAGCAGCATTATGCATCTGCTTTTAAAATTCAACTGTAATTTGCATTAATAAACGTAGAAACAGAGAGTGACTTGATCACAGAAAATGAGAAATTTAATGCAATCTACATCAAGGTATTATAAACACTCCTGGTACCACACTTAGGAGGAATATTAACAAACTGAATTTTTTTTTAAGAGGAGCTACAAATACAGTAGGGGTTCTGGGAATCTTGCCCAAAAAGAAGAACATATTTAGTCTGAAAAGGAAAGGCTAAGGAAATAGGTGATCACTGACTTCAAATATTAGACTTAAGAAATATATTTTAAAACTTTTTATTTATAATTTTTTATTTTGAAATAATTTTAGGCTTAACAGAAGGTGGCAAAAATAATACAGAGTTCTCATATACCTTTTACCTGGCTTTCTCAGATGTAACCTTAATAAATTGATAAAAACCAGTACTTTAACACTGTTAATAATACTATTATCTAGGGATGTTATTCAGATTTTCCAGCTGTCCCATTAACATCCTTTTCCTGGTGCAGAATCACACATTTAGTTGTCTTATCTCGTTTATGTCCACTCTGGGACAGTTCCTCGGTCTTTGTCTTTCTTGACCTTGACACTTTTGCAGAGGATTGGACAGTTATATTTTGAAGTGTCCCACAGTTTGGGTTTGTCTAATGTTTCCTCATGATTAAATTCAAGCTATGCATGTTTGTTATAAATACCATGGAAGTGTTGTGCCCTTTTCAGCGTATTGTATCAGGAGGCACATGATATCCATCTATCTCCTCACAGATGATGTTAACTTTGATCATTTAGTTAAGTGTCTGCCAGGTTTCTCCACTGTAAAGTTACTATTTTCTCTTTGTTAATTTCCTTGTAGGAAATTACTTCTTAATGGACAGAACTGGGAAATATATATGTGTATATAGTTTGTTCAGTATCTGGATTTTGTGTCTGTTTTTGTTCACTGCCATTTCTAGCACTTGTTTAGCACTGTGGTCAGTAAATATTTGTAGCTAATAATATAGAATAGTGTAAAGTTAGACTAGATAACCTAAGGACTTTCCAGCCTCACAACTCTGTTAATGTTTTGATTCTGGAAAAATAAGCTGGGGAACAAGACAAAAATAAACTCTGAACAGGATTCATAATAAGAAGAATGAAAAAGTCATAGGAGCAGAAAGCTTTGATTATTATCCAAAACAATGAAGATGTCAAAGGCCTGGAATAAACTTTGCTGTGGGTAGGTAAGAAAGAGAAGCTTGATAGTCCTTTTATCCATTGTACATTAGCTTGATTGACTTGCAGAAGGTAAAGTCATGGTGAAAAAGAAAAAATTATAAATAGGGATATCTCCTTTACAGGTATTCTGTCTTTAATTTACTTTCCATTATTTCTTACTTTATCCAGGTAGACCGGATCCAAGTACATGTATTCCCACTGTAAAACCATATATGGCTTCATATTCTGCAAAATCACACCATAAAAATAACAGTACCTATAGGAAAAATAGGGTTGAGGTAGAGCGTTCAAAATCTGTGAAACCTTATAAGCACTAATGAAACTAATACTACTGTAAAAAATTAATTAAATCTCCTCCAGCATCTTAACGTAGCGTCATAGTTCTTAAAATCCTTTAAACCCTTGTTCTCATACTTATTTGGGATATAGATTCTTTAGATCAGTTGAATAAAAACACATAATATGATTCAGAAAATAGCCCTTGTTACTAATCCTTAAGTTTGCAAATGGAGGAAATGTCTTTGCAGCTTCTTGAGCTGCACTCAGAGATTCATCAGATAGCTTTACATAGTAGAAACCATAGAAGTTCTTGAAGCCACAAAACCAGCTATTACTTATATTAATAGAAGGCATGTCTAATAGATTTCTAGCTGGTTTTTTAAAATGTCTTCATATTTTACTAAGGTTTTGTCTTTAATTGCAAGAAAACTTATCTTGGATCATTTAAAAAAAAAAATGAGTGTGCCAGGGGAAAAAAAATCAAGTCGAACTTACCTAACTGCATTATAAGAATATCATTCCGCTGTTTACTAATTATATGTAAGATCATTCAAGTTAAAAAATCATAGTAGCAATTAATCTGTAATAATCTGAGTAACCGATTGCACCTCAGTGACAGTGTGTTGAACCAGAGTCGATATTTCCTATATATGTATTTTTTATAGCCTTAAATGTTTCTGATAATATCGTATAAACATATCACTTACTGAATTTACAGTCTCTGAATAAATGGTGGCTTCATGATACAGTTTTGAAGGTATCTTCACCTTAGGATCCTTGGGTCTTGTATCAGCTCTTGTGGGTAGTTTGTGTATGTTTCCACAGTCTTTTAACTTCTTTCCCTCTTTTTCCTGTGCCTCATTCTACTTCATCTACTTTAGTAGTCACTAGCACTGCCAGGTTTTATGGAATCTTTGAAGGAAGTGTATGATTCCTGCCTTTTACATACAGGAAATAATTTGATAGTACTGGAAGACAGAATATAATCAATTGATAGACTGCTGCATGTTGTCCGTAAATACTAGGCCTGTGTGTGCAATTCCCTAGCATTGTCTGGTTTTACTGAAAGCACTTCAAGCTTAAGAAATTGCTGACCCCTGTCTTACTAGGTTCTGAGCCGATCTTTTCACTTGCTAATCGACTTTCCCACTTTACTGAAAGGAGAGGCTTTCAAATTCTATACTTTATCAGTGTATTAGTTCTACAAAATCTTGCTTCAAGAAATAATGGAAATTCTTAAAGAGTTTGCATGTTGTTGCATGTTTCTCTCTCCCTCTGTTCAAATTTCCTTCTTGATGGAGATGTGCTTCCGGGTGACTGGTTGCCAGGGAACTTGTATATTCAGAGGTACTTTTTGAATATTGTATTACCTATTTAAAAAGTTAAGAAAAATCTATATATATATTTGGATGATGAGGAATGAGATAGATGGAAGAACTTGTGAAGAGTGAAAGAACTTTAGGAAGAGAAACTATTGAAGCTTATCTAAATTACAAAATAAGTCAAATGCTCCTATATAAAAAATAGACATTCTTATTTTAAAAAAACTTTTTGCAGTTAAATATCATTTAAATGTTGCTTTGATGTACAAATATAGAAAAATATCTTGGACATAGGTTTTTTTTTTCCCTTGTCACTTTGAAAAGAAATTTACTTACTATTTTTCTGTAGGCTTTTCAAAGAATTTTTATATTAGACAATCTCATCAGCTTTCCAAAAGAGAGAAAACACTGAGTAGGAACCCTCACTATCCAGGTGGGGAAGTGGGGATTTAGAATGATATAATGTTCATATGCAGGGTTGCACTACAACATAAGCCTCCTGACTCTTAACTTAAATATGTATTGGATGTGTTAAGATGCGTTAAGATGTTTTATTTAATGTGAAAAAATCTTAATAATTGACTGTTGGCTCCTGGGCATGTATATTTTGGTCTCCTGCACTGGGAATCAATTCTAAACTCAAGTTCAAAATTGGCTTCTAGAATTAGGGTGTTCAGACTATGTAAATAGATATTCTGTACTTCTTTAAGCCACACAAGTCTTTTCTTGGGTTTAGTTCGTAATTACTACTTTGGGAAATTATGTCTCCTTCAGAGTTGTTGTTTTGATTCATATTTTAGTTCATGTGGATGTTTACAAAATAAGGAGTAAATTCTTGAAGAAAACCTGCTAATAGTTGTTTTATAGAAACTGAGCTTTGTAGATTAATTAGACTATATAAATTGCAGCTTTTAGCTACATAATAAAAGTTTACTTGCATAGTCATTTTGTGTTTGTTTTTTTTTTTTTCATTTCTTAAGTGTGGTAGTTTTCTTTTTAAAAAATTGCTAAGATAAGGTCTTGAATGTTGTTCTGGTATTTAAGTGCTGAGTCCTAGGATTCTGCTTTTGTGTTTGAGAATTGCTGGGAGAGTAAGAGGCCAGCAGTGTGAATGTCCACCATGTTCTACCTATCTACAAAGAAGCCTTAGTATGCTCTGGCTCGTTGATGAAAGCAGATTGGAGACTGTCACTGCTTTTTTCTTCTGTTGCTTACCATTGGCCCCCTTTACTGATGCTGCTTGTTTTGATTGGTTGCTTTTGCAATGTTTGTGCTGTTGTTGTTACAGAAGAAAAGAGAAATAGGGGAGCCTGGTGGGTGGGCAGGTGGCATTCAAGAAGACAGAGAAAGGCAGAAGCTACGGTGTTTGTCTCTTCCTCCACTGATTTTAACATGGCCACAGGAGTCATTAAACATAGCCTCTGTAGCATAAGGAAGGCAGAATTCTCTAGCTCATTTGCCTTTTGTTAGTGGGAAGAGCTGAGAAAAAAACAAAACTGGAAAACATCCCTTGCTCCTAAAATGCAAGGGTAACCTTTTCAGACTTCTATTGATTTTTGACGGGTTAAGGAATACAGTATATACATATTCGTTTAAACTCTCCCCCAGCAATATGGTCTGTTGGCATTTTCCTATTATTTGACTAGCGTCTTAAGAAGTATTATTACAAAGATTCAGTGACAAATAATGTGGCCAGGAGAAGACGTGGCATGTAATTTCAGATGACAGTGGGATGATGTTGGTACTTTCAGGACCTGTGGGTAGTAGGGAAAAGGTAGTGTAACAGTTAATAAATGTTTGTGTGGATTGCCTTAGTTTACAACTGAATAATCACATACTTTTATTATTGGCCCTACCTCATAGAATCAAAGCCTTTTACATATGCCAACATTTTACAATATGTTCATTACCAAATATTTCATGCCTGGTTTGTATATGATACTTTTCTAGATTTTGTAGAATATGTAAAAAATTAGATGCTTGTTCTCAAATATGGATAAAGAAGATACATGACTGTACTTTGGAATCAGGAAGATGAATACAGTTTCCAGCAATAAATCTATTACTGTCTTTTGAAAAAAAAATCTTATTATGTGGACCTTCAGGATTCAAAGTTACTCTTATAAGTAATAAATTGTAATTGTAGATAAAGCTGCTTATGCAGCAGCTGATTTATGGACCTCTTCAGTGCATTTGAAGATTTCCCTATTATATTTTTGCCCATCTAAATATGTTACTCTTTCCCTAATTTCCCCCTAATTTATCTAGAAAAAATGTGAGGTGAATCTAACTTAAAAAAAAAAAAAAAAAACTTTAGGCCAAAGAAGTTGAGTAGTAATCAGTTCATAGTTTAATAAAGGACACGTGTAGTTTGAGTTTCTGGGTAACCTTTCTTCCTTTGAAAGTGTTTCTTAATTAAAACCAGATGAGAGTAGCAAAGAAGGTATTCAGAACACTAAATAAAATTAATGTGCTTCATGGAATTTGCAGGATTCATCAATACATGTAACAATGATTTATAATTGCATTTGGTTCTAACACATATCAGTGTAGATCTAACAGAGGCACAGTAAGTAAGATAGCTAGTATAAAACACTAAGGTGAAGGGGTTAATTGGCCTTGCACAGTTCAATTTGCCACTCTAGTGGCACTTTCTGTTGTCTGTGTAAACAGAGTTGCTAAGTACTTTCCCACTAAGCTGCCACCCTTTTATTTATACAGTTGAACCACCAATGAGGAATGCATCAGTTTACCAGTTGTTAGGCCATTTCTTCCTGCCTTTTCAGCCCACTTCATGCCTTTTTCCCCCAGCTATTGCAGTATACCTCCCTAATAATTCCTTAGTCTATGATTTTGGTCTCTCTCACTCTCTTTCTCATTTATTTATTTATTTATTGCAGCTTATTTTTTTCTCATATTCATTGATTTGAGTTGGGATATTTATAACCTGGTTCTGTTCCTTTATACCTCATTTCTTCTCGCCTCTACTCCCATTTTACCAATTAAATTCTCAGAACTTGCTGCAACTCTTTCAAATAACTATTTTAAAGTAACATTTAAATAGCTCTGTAAAAATGAAAACATTACATACGTAGTGCTGAAGTCCTCTTTAACCAGCCTATACTGTATGAGTACCCCCAGTCTACTGTGAGTTAATATATTAAAATCTATACTTCCATACTGTTTTTATAATTTTTTATCTGTGTATATGTATTCATAAACATACTATGGTATTGTTAGAAATTTACATAAATGATATTATTTTGGGAACATTGTTTTTTTTTTTTACCCTGCATTATATTTTTAAGATGTATACATATTACATAAGAAGTATACAGTGGCTCAAGCCTGTAATCCCAGCACTTTGGGAGGCCGAGACGGGCGGATCACGAGGTCAGGAGATCGAGAGACGATCCCGGCTAACACGGTGAAACCCCGTCTCTACTAAAAAATACAAAAAAAATAGCCGGGCGAGGTGGCGGGCGCCTGTAGTCCCAGCTACTCGGGAGGCTGAGGCAGGAGAATGGCGTAAACCCGGGAGGCGGAGCTTGCAGTGAGCTGAGATCCGGCCACTGCACTCCAGCCTGGGTGACAGAGCAAGACTCCGTCTCAAAAAAAAAAAAAAAAAAAAAAAAGAAGTATACATATTACATTACATAGAGAAATCTACTTTAAACCATAAATTACTTCATATTAGATTGTATTTTGCAGTTATCTACCTATTAATGAATGTGTAAGTAACGTTGTTTTTTCCTCCATTTTAAACGATATCACAGTGAACAACCTTATAAATGTTGTCTTGTATATATTGCTACAGGTTTTTAGAGCAATGTTTTCTAAACAGCAGGTAATGAAGCCAGTGTAATAAGTTGGAATCTGTACTTTTAAGAAGAATAGAATGCAGTACAAAGTGTCAGGGTAAAAGGTCCTTACTTTTTCATGAAATATATATAATTGTGTTCTGAGTTGTGATATAAAATGTATTTCCTACTGTAGGTCTCAATAAAAAAAGTTTATGGTGTGATACAAAATAAATTTTGTGCTGTGTATCTTAATCGGCTGTGGTTTATGTACCCAGAATGGGTTAGCTGCATCACGGGTTACATACTATTTTGAATCTTCCTAGATACAGCAAAATTACTTTCCAAAGTGGCCGTACTAATTTACACTCCCCATGCCCTAATTAGTATTTGACATTCTAGCCAGACTTTTACATTTCCTATATTCTTGAGGGCGAACATTCCATTTTGTTTAAATTTTCATTTTAACTGGTGAGATTGAGCCTAACTTCCTCATTACTAAAAGGAAAAGTGTTAAGGCCTATCTGGTTGGTAGGTTACCACTGAAAATCGAATTTCTTTTCTTTTTTCTATTTCTTGGTTTTTTGTTTTTGTTTTTGTTTTTGTTTTTTGAAACGGGTCTCACTCGATTGCCCAGGCTGGAGTACAGTGGTGCAATCTCGGCTCATTGCAACTTCTGCCTCCCAGGTTCAAGTGATTCTCCTGCCTCAGCCTCCCAAGTAGCTGGGATTACAGGCATGCACCTCCAGGTCTGGCTAATTTTGTATTTTTAGTATAGATGGGGTTACACCATGTTGCCCAGTCTGGCCTTGAACTCCTGACCTCAGGCGATCCACCTGCCTTGGCCTCCCAAAGTGCTGGAATTACAGGCGTGAGCTACCGTACCCGGCCAAAAATCATATTTCAAGCTAAAGAAACTTTCATCTCCAGATCTTTTCTACCACTTCTTTTTTTTTTTTTTTTAAAGTAGTGAGCATAAAACTATGCAGCCTTAGTAAATAATTACCAAAAATAATTTTGTTAACTATGCACAGTCAGGTTTGTCACACAATTGTTTTGAAACACAGTTCTTTTACCTAATATGAGTAACCTCAGGTACAACTGCATATTTGAGGAATACTGATATAGCTCATTATGTGGATTTAGATTCATTTCAGCAAAAAGTTATCATTTGCATCTGTTGTATAACAGAAGATGGATTCTAGCCAAGTGCTAGGAAATATTTATCCCTTTGCTAGGATCACAATAGAACAATAGAATCTTGGTATTGAATAGAACATTAGAAAATAATTTTAGTCTAATGGTTGGTTATGTACCTTCAGCTTGATTTTCTCTGGTAATAGAAATATAGGACTTTCTTCTTAGGCAGCCATTTTCATTGTTAGTGTGGTTATTAAAACTTAACCTGATAACTGTCAGTTTCATTTATTGGTGCTACATTTGCCTTCAGGAGTCACATAGGAAAGACTGCCACTATAATTATGGCAGTTCAAATATTGGAAGTAACAAGTTTTCTTCTTTGGTTATAGAAATTTTGATTTTTGCAGAACTGATAAACCACAATACACATCCAATACACAGCCCTGTTATTTAGGTAATGTAAATATAAATATGTATTTATTAATTTCATTTCTGGCTTTATTGCTTCCTTAAGGCTTATTCACAAATTATCAGTTTTTAATATTTGTTTACTTCAGTTAACTATGTGATTTATAAAGTTGTGAACAAAGTGGAAGCTGATTTGAAAAATGGTGTTATATTTTGAAGGGCCTTTCAGCTTTCTATTCTTTTGAATCAAAGACATTTTATTGGAAAATATTATTGTATTTAGGTTCTCTGGTTCTGTTTTCAACCTGAAATACCCTGTTTTCAGTTTCTTGGTGTAGAACAGGAAATATATCAGCAACTCTTCTCCAGTAGTAGTTAGCGCAGAAATAGATCTGTTTTAAAACCAGTGGGTGATCATCTGTTCATTTTACATGAATCATAGCTGTAACCTCCTAATCACTCATTTAGAACAAGTAATGTTTTATATTGGACAAATAAAAATTATTTATAGGACCGATTTAACAACCAGTGTTACTCTTAAGGGAAAACAGGCAGTCAGATTAGATTAATTTAACTTGTAGAGTTTATTTTATCTTCAAGGCCAAATTTTTTTCTCATTTAAATTAATTGCATGCTCAAATATCCTTCAAACTCTGTATTTGTTTTCAAATGTGATAAAGCTGCTGCTTAGTTTTGAGAAGAAAGTTACATTGATGCATTTATTTTAGATTTAAATACATACTCTTAAGCAGAAAATTTATAGATTATTTATCATTTAAAGCTTTAAGTACAAATTCCTAATTAATATTTTTTGTGTAATGTCTTTCTTGATCCCTACCTGGGGCAATGCTACTCAAAATACTCAAAATATAGTCTGTGGACTTGTGCTGGTTTGCAGATTGTTACTTGTTTGCAATAAAATAAGAACAGAAACTGAGACTAAACATTTAGAAAATTTTATAGCAATTTTACGTGGTAATTGCATGCCTATGGAATCTAATAACAATGCTATTTGGAGTTACATTTTATATGTCTTTGTTTTTTAATTTCATTATTTTAGTAATTTACTTATGTTATATTTTACAAAAGTCCCCTTGAAAGCAAAACAAAGACTAGGTCACACTCTATGTCAGTGAACCACTACAGTAGAATGTAGTTTTTAATTTTATGCAGATATATACAAAATAAAGAAGATAAAGGAAAAGTGGGGTGAGAGAGGGTGAGCTTAAATTATAGAGTCCAATTTTTGAGTTTTTCTGAGAATTTGCATTTTTTTTTACATATTTGAAATCGGTTTACATGACACATTCAATCATATTTTCTCTTAATATCCTCCAGTTATAATACCATGGAGGTTGATCTAAAAGTCTAAAGTTTAGAAAATGATTTAGTTATCTTTGTCATATATTCATATTTGTACCATTTGCTCTTTAGTTTTAATGACAGTTTTAACAGAAGTAATTTGAATTTTGATGTCAAACTTCTCATTTCAGAATATTTTCAAAATAAGTTTTAGAAGAGTTTCTGACATGAGCAGAAATTTGTTGTGACAAATTATTATTTTTTTAAAGTACAGCATCTTTTGTTTCTCGAAGGAAGGAGCTTAAAAAATTGTCCCTGTTTTTCATATATCATTTATTCTAAGCAAGTGTTTCTTATTAAAAGATTCTTCAAATTCTGTTTTCAGTTGCTCTTTTCTTTTGATTTCTCATAGAACTTAAAAACTTAAGTAAGTTGGTCATTATAAATACATAACAGAGAAGAATAAGATATGACTCTTTGTAATGATTTTAACTTCTAAAGTGGAAATATGTTGTTAAGATAAACAGTTCATTACTTGACATAAATAGAAGATATCTAAATAATTATTTATTTCATTGCCAACTATTACTGAATTGTTGATGAGGGAAATCTAATGTTAAAAGGGAAATATTCAGTAGCAGTCATTGGTTTCCTAAATATCTCTAGAGAAATGATAAATTCAAAGGTGTTATGCCACATGTAAGATTAGATAGTTATTATATATACTCGTATATACTTCTGTGTCTAGTGTCATATCAGGATAAACTAAAATACTATTTTATTCAGTATGGTATAAAAGTGTAGAAACTAAAAAAATGTTAAAAGATACTTATGTAAGGTGATTGATATGTTAATTAGCTTGATTGCGGTGACTTTCATAGTGTATACATTTATCAGATTATCAAGTCGTATAACTTAAATATATGCAGTATTTAACTGTCAACTAGACCTCAATAAGTAGGGGAAAAGTTTAGAAGGTATATTTCAAAACTATCAGATGGAATTAAAGGTATGTAAGATATTAGAAATACAGAAAAATTAGGTTATGATTAGAGAACTCTTTGGCTAATAATTTGATCTTTTTTTTCCTACCATAGTCATAGAACGTACTAACTATGCCTGAGAAAATAATTTCAGAAATATTTTTGTGGGAATAGCACTACAGGCATCAAGTCAACTCTGTATTCCATTATGGTCCATGTCTGAAAATAAATCTTTGGTCTGTCACCTTTAGATAGAGATGCTGACATGGGAAGGAGTTTGTCGAGATCTACAAAGGAAAACATTCATTATGGAAGGACAGGAACAAATATTTGAACAGGATTGCAAGTACTTTCTCCCCTCTTGATAAATTTCAAATCCTTAATTTAAAAATGTTTATTAGCCTATCCTGTAACTGAGAATTTCCTGCTTCTGTTTGGTTTCTGATTCCAGTGCTATTTTTAAATTTTTTGTTTTTTTTTAAGTCATATTTTAATACCTGTTAAGAAATGTGGAATTTTTGTTGTTGTTTTCTTCTATTGACCTCCTTTAACAACTTAGGAAAATATGAAAATGAGAGAATTTATTAGATAATTAAGCTTTCAGAATGATACAATTTGGAAGGACACAGAGAGAATTTACCGAATGTATAGTATTCATTTTTTACAAACGCAAAGTTAAAAATAATGTAATTCAGATTTTTATTAATGTAATTTTGTACTATATAAATTTGTAATGTATTTTGTACTGGATAGTACAAAATTATATTAATATAAATCCGAATTACATTATTTTTAACTTTGTGTTTGTAGTAAATTCTTCCAGTGAAGAAAACTTAGAAACACCAAAATGCTGAGTAGTGAGAAATGCTAATACAAATAAATTGTTAAAAATCTTCCTGATAATAATGATAACTGAAGAAAGTAACTTAAATACCTAAAATATTTTTAGTTCTCAGTCTTACAAACTGTATGTAGGTTAAGGTGTAAAGAAAATCAGGAACTGAGTAATGGGAAACTCAGCAGATAAATATTATACTTTATGAATCTGAAAAAATTGGGAAAGTGCCAAGTGACAAAATGGGTTAATCACCACATTTCCATCCTACGTAATGCATAAGCTCATGGTCAGAAGATGGGGTTAGAGGTGGGAATACGATTTCATTGATGTTATATCCTTGTAATATAATACCAGTCATAGGATGCTATATAGTGAATCACAGAGTATTCACTGTTTCTGCTATTCATAGTTGGCCACACCATTATTTTATGTACTACTTAAAAAGGAAACATACTGCCAATGCTTTTTAAAATTTAGAATTTTTATATTTGTTAAAATAACCCTATCAGAATTAGTAAGACATAGATTATATTATTTATAACTCTCGTACATACCTGAAAATGAAAATGTATTGTGAAATCAACTGGCTAAGGAATTGCTATTGTTCTTTACATTCAGAATTCGACTCATTTGAATCACTTTTTGACTCAGTCATTGGTGTTCAATTTTTCTACATGCAGTCTTTATTCAGTATTTCTAAAGAGAATCAAGAACCACTGGCGCTGAATTCTTAAGCCAACTTTGCAATTATGATGAGTTAATTGATTTTTATACCCATTTTGGAAATGTTGCCAAATATGTCTGATATCCCCCACCCTCATCCTCTATTCACAGTTCTTTGGATTTTAGGAGTTAAAAGGTTATTCCAACTCTTTGTCCCTAGGATTTTCTTCCCTTTTTTTTTTTTTTTGAAATGAAGTCTTGCTGTGTTGCCCAGGTTGGAGTACAGTGTTGCGATCTTGGCTCACTGCAACCTCCGCCTCCCGGGTTCAAGCAGTTCTCCTGCCTCAGCCTTCCAAGTAGCTGGGATTACAGGCATGTGTTGCCACACCCAGCTAATTTTTAAATTTTTAGTAGATCTGGGGTTTCACCATGTTGGCTAGGCTGGCCTCGAATTCCTGACCTTAAGTGATCTGTCCACCTCGGCCTGGCCCAAAGTGCTGGGATTACAGGTGTGAGCCACTGTGCCCAGTCTCCTAGGATTTTCTTCCAACTCAAATTCTACAAGTTTTGTGGACACACAGGGAATGACAGCTGCCTTGTTATTGCCACTTATTACTGCTACAGCAGTGTTTGTAATATGCTAGCAATTTCAAGATATGTCATGAATTTTGAGAATTTAAAGTATGGAGAAAATACCCATTTTTAAAGCATAGTGGCTAGGAACTCAAAGTTGGGTTGCTGTAATACTAATTTTATGATCTTGGGTAACATAAGGTCTCTAATCCTTAGTTTTCTTACCTGTGAGATAAGAAGCCCTTACCTTGTAAGGTGATTGTGAGGTTTTGATGAAATTCTGTATGTAAAATACACTGCTTAACGAATGTTAGCTAATAGTTTATCTTAGGTTTTATGGCAGTGTGCTTTTATTGTTGAACTCCTTGTGTGTTCTTTTACTTGTTTAGTCCTTTTACTTTGAGAAAGTGGTAACTTGTAGAGAGGAAAAGATACTGATAAGTATAAATAATCCCTTGCAAATGGCTGAGTGAAAATCCTGAAAAATTTTTAATTGAACTTTATTGATGTAATATAAAACTATTCAAATAGTATCTGTCAATAATGGGTAGTATTGTGTGAAGGCTCATTTTAGAAACTTGAGACTAAGTGACTGTTTGATCTTTCTATTATTTTAGAAGGTAGTAAGTTAAGTTGTATAGATATATGGCTATCAAGCTGGAAACAGCATATACTAACTTCCCTTGAATGTTGGTATGGCCTCTGAGGTTTTGGCAGTGGATTCAGAAGAGAAGTCATGTGTGACACCTTTGTGTTTTGCCTTAAAAAGGAAGGCATGTGTACTGCCCCCTATCTATTTCCTTTTCTTGTATACTGATCATTGATGAAAACTCGAGTCTGCAGAATTTGGACCCAGAGATTGAAGTATGTGTTGAGCTGCCTCACTAGCTCTACACAGCTTATTTCTAGACTATTACATGAGAAGGAAACCATTTTCTCTCTTATTTAAGCCACGTATTTTATGATCTCTTTGTTACAGGGTCTTAGCCTATATCCTAACTAATACTTTTAAAAGAACAGCCAAACAGATTTAAAAGGAACTAAATAGTACTTCTAAATATGAAAAAGGGAATTGAAATAAAAACTCAATGGGTAAATAGGGATGCCTAGAGAAATGGTTGATTCTAGGGCTGGGACAGGAAAAATAGAGGATGATCCTGGAACACTGTGGTGCAAGAAAGTAAGGAAGTGCTTAAAAGAGTATTGCTTCGCAATTTAAAAAAAGAGAAGAAGAACTGATACATGTGGTAGTATGGATGAACCTCAAAAACATCATGCTAAATGAAACAAGCAGACACATAAGACTGCATATTGTATGGAATTTCTAGAAAAGGTAAAACTAAAGACACAGAAAGTAAATCAGTGTTTGCCTGCAGTTGGGTATTGGAACAGGGATTGACTGCAAATGGACATTATAGAACTTTTGGAGTGATGAAAGTATTCTAAAACTGGATTGTGATAAATGTTGCACAGCTAAATACATTTGTTAAAAATTATATTGTACACTTAAAATAGGTGAATTGTGTGGTATGTAAATTTCAATAAGACTGTAAAAAAAATTGAGAGATACTGTAAAAAAAAAAAAAAAGAAGAAGAAGAAAAAGGTGGGCAAAGCCGGGTGCAGTGGCTCACACCTGTAATCCCAGCACTTTGGGAGGCCGAGGCAGGTAGATCGCCTAAGGTCAGGAGTTCGAGACCAGCCTGGGCAACATGGTGAAATGCTGTATCTACTCAAAATACAAAAAATTAGCTGGGTGTGGTGGTGCATACCTGTAATTCCAGCTACTTGGGAGGCTGAGGCAGGAGAATTGCTTGAATCTAGGAGGCGGAGGTTGCAGTAAGCCAAGATGGTGCCATTGCACTCCAGCCTGGGCAACAAGTGTGAAATTCCACCTCAAAAAAAAAAAAAAGAAGAAAGAGGTGGACAAAAAACTCAGTAGTTAGCTTGGAGGGTCTCTCAGTGGCCAAATCTGGGCCAACTTAGACAACAGAATGATGATAGTAAGGGATTTTAACCTATAGGATAAAAGAAATATCCATGAATTTATACCTACATAAATAAATAACTGAACAAATAGAGGAGAAAGCACAGCTTTTTTTTAACAGTAGAATCCCAATTAACAAAGGTAAGACTGATGATGAGGCCGGGCGCGGTGGCTCAAGCCTGTAATCCCAGCACTTTGGGAGGCCGAGGCGGGCGGATCACAAGGTCAGGAGATCGAGACCACAGTGAAACCCCGTCTCTACTAAAAATACAAAAAATTAGCCGGGCGCCGTGGCGGGCGCCTGTAGTCCCAGCTACTCAGGAGGCTGAGGCAGGAGAATGGCGGGAACCTGGGAGGCGGAGCTTGCAGTGAGCCGAGATCGCGCCACTGCACTCCAGCCTGGGCAACAGCGTGAGACTCCGTCTCAAAAAAGACTGATGATGATTAAAAAAAAAAATCACCACTAGATAAACACCCCAGCAATAATTGTTACAGACAAGAATTATCAATGGATGCTCAAATTAGTTTTTAAAAGTATGCCCAGAATACTTAGTAAGTATTCCCACAAAGTATGTATTAATTATATAGGGAAAAATAGTAACTTCATAGGGAAGAAACTTGGCAGATACCACTTTAACCAAGTGAACAGTGTTACTATTACCAGTAAGAACATGTATCAGCATATTTACCCCCAATAGGATGTGCAGAGATGTGTACAATATAACTTACATGGTTGTCTTGACCCCAAAAAAGCATAACCTAAATTTAGTCATGAGAAAATGTCAGGCAAACCCAAACTATGGGACATTTCACACGTAACTCACTGGTACTCTTTAGAAGTGTCAAGATCAAGAAACACAAGAAAGACTGAAGAACTGTCACAAATTGGAAGTATCTACAGAGATCTGAAAACCAAATGCAGTGATCTTAGACAAAGTCTTTAGGTAATAGTGTTACAGGAAAGGGGTACCTGATCCAGACTCCAAGAGAGGGTTCTTGGATCTCGTGCAAGAAAGAATTTAGGGCGAGTCTGCAGTGCAAAGTAAAAGCGAGTTTATTAACAAAGTAAAGTGGTGAAAGTAAAGCTACTCCATAAACAGAGTAGGACATTGCCGAAAATACGAGGAGGAACGTGTCCACCCTAGGTACTATACTCATATATACGGGGAGGTGTGTTCTGCTACAAGGGTTTGTGTTAAAGGATTAATTTTCTTAATTACTATATTTTGCAAAATTGATATTATTATCTTTAAAGCAAAATTAGGAAATACCTTTGTTCTCCAGATACCGGGATATCTGGACACTCCCAAGTCTTGGTTTGTTTAGTAAACATTATTAATTTGTTCCCTTAAATGTAAATATCTAGAGGCCAGGAATGCCTAATTTTCTGGGAATGCAGCCTAGCAAGTCCCAGCTTCTTTTTCCTAGCCGTCACTCAAAATGGAGTCACTCTGGTTAGAATGCCTCTGACAATAGTATTGCATCAGTGTGTGAGTTTCCTGGGTTTAGTACTTGTAGAGTGGTTAACTTTCAGGAAAGCTGAGGTAAGGGTATATGGAAACTTTGTACTATTTTCACAATTTTTCTGTAAGTCTAAAATTATTTCAAAGTAAGAAGTTTTATAAAATACAAAATAGACTAGACAGCAGATCAGACTCAGCTGAAAAGAGACTTAGTGAACTGAAAGGGAAAACAGAAAAAATTATCTTGAATTATCTCTAGAGACGCAAAGAGATGCAGACATAAGGGACTGAGATATAGAAAATGTGAGAGATAAAAGATACATCTAATTGGAGTTATGGAAGTTGTATAATATTAATAGTAAGAACAAAGAAGCGGCAAGATTGAAAGATAATGACTGAGATATTTTTGAGAATTGTTGAACAATATAGTATTTTCAAGAAGCTAAATGAACCATCAACAGAAACAATAAAAATGCAGAAGAGAGGGAGAAATTTTTGAAAGCAATCAAAGAGAAAAGACAGATTATCTACAAAGGAATGGTAGATTGATGACTTTTCCATAGCAACAGTAAAGAAAAAGAGTGTATTGTCTTCAGGGCTTTGAGGAAAATAACCTCAATACTAGAATTCTACGCCAAGTGAAGCTGCCTATGAAGAAAAAGAACACAATGAAGATAGTTCCTGAAAAACAACAAAAACAGAGTTAATTTTAAAAAAAAACCCAACAGACTTTTTCTGAAACAAATACCAAAGACTAAACTTCAGGAAGAAGGAACATGATTAGCAGATGGAAAGTTTGAGCTGTAACATTGAATAGTGAATAAACATAATAATAAATATATAGATGCATCCTAAGCAAACATTGTCTGTGTAAGAGAAATACCTGATTTGTAAAGATGGTAAATAGGATAAAATTAAAATTTTGAATCTGGGCATGGTGGCTCATGCCTGTAATCCCAGCACTGTGGGAGACCAAGACTGGCAGATGGCTTGTACCCAGGAGTTCAAGATTGGGCAACATGGAAAAACCCCTTCTAAAAATACAAAAAAATTTGCCAGGCATGGTAGCGCATACTTGTAGCCCCAGCTACTGGGGAGGCTGAGGTGGGAGGATTGCTTCAGCCCAAGAGGCGGAGGTTGCAGTGGGCTGAGATCGTGCCACTGCACTCCATCCTGAGGGTCAGAGTGAGACCCCGTCTAAAAAAATAAAATAATAAAATTTGGGGTAATAATGGCATATGTTTGATGAGAGTGATCAGAGTTCAAGTATTCTAAGGTTTTTATATTTTTCAGAAGGGAACAACATTAATTAGACAACTTTGTTAAATTTAATATGCATCTAAAATTAACTAGAGTAGCCACTAAATAGAGCATATGACTTCCAAAAATGTATAGGGAATAGGGGTGGGGAAAGAAAGGGGCCTGTGGCCCCTAAGGGTTTAGAAAAACAAACAAATGGAAAACACTCATTCTAAAATAAATAAAGGCAATAAATAAAGTCAAGAAAGGAAAGGAAAGAGTAGAAACAAAAAAGCAAAAAGGCCCTGAAAAAATAAACAGGTAGAAAAACTTCACATGTATCAATAAACACATTAAATGGAAATGAATAAAATTATCTAAAGACAAAAATTGACCAAATGAAAAAATAAATGGCAAAATTAATATATGCTGTTGATAAGAGACATTTAAAATACAAAGATGCAAAAAGATCAGAAGTCAAGAGATGTAAATTAATATGATTTGACCCACTGAGTACTTAGAAGTAAGGCATTGACTGCCCTACTCAGTAGCACTTCCTTTTTTGCATAAGTGTTCACAATTATGTAAAGCAGATTTTTACATAATAGTTTTCTTTATAAACCTTCCACAACTTGTTCAAACCTTCAGCTTTATTCTATCTAACTTAAAACAATCTTTTAACACTTTAGGCAAGAAAAATCCACATTTTCATGCCTTTTTATAATCTTTTGCCAAAAGTATATTCTATTTTCCTTACACACCTTGCATGTAAAACTGTTCTTCAGTTGTCTCAAGTATGTGTTTCAGTGTTAACTCTTAGCAACTTTTACTTTTGGTGAAAATCTTGGTGAGTTCGGGATTCAAATTATGTACTGGGTGTGGAGCTAATTATAAATAGCTGTACTAATTATAAATAGCTGTAGTTAGTGAGACATATCCATATTTCTGTGTATTTCTTTTTATAAAATGTATTTTATTAAATTGACTTTTACCTGCTGTATGATGCTATTTATTCTCTTTCTTTATGGTAATCAGGAAGAACCAGAAAGAAACAGGTTCTTAGGAGCAAGTAAGATGTTCTTTGGTCACTTGAACAAAACTGAGTGACTTTCAACAAACTGATTGTTCTTTGTGAAATACTGAATTAAATGAGGGAACTGCTTATTCTAATTCTTATATCAGTTTAAACCATATTATTTTAAAACAAGAAAACAAAGGATAAGTTCCTAGAGCGAAAATTACATTGGAAATTAGAAGCCTGGTTTTCCTGTTTAATTGTTATATGGTCTTTTTCAATATTTTACTTTTTCTCATGTGTTAAAATGAATAGGGAAATTTTAAATAATGTACAGGAACAGTAGGAATTATTTTCAATGCTAAGTTAAACATAACACACTAAAAACGTCAGGCCAGGCATGGTGGAGTTAAAGACCTGGCTGGGCAACATGGCAAGACCCTCTCTCTACAAAAACAAAACAAAAAAATTAGCCAAGCATGGTGGCATGCACCTGTGGTCCGGGCTACTCAGGAGGCTGAGGTGGGAGGATCATTTGAGCCCAGGAGGTCAGGGCTGCAGTGAACCATGTGTTGGTGCCACTGCACTCCAGCCTGGGTGTGACAGAGTGAGATCCTGTCTCAAAAAAAAAAAAAAAAAAAAAAAAAAGCAATAAAGTAGCAAGTTTTAATTGCATCCTAGATGGATAGAATAGAATTTAGAGTTTAGAATAAAAATAGAGCCATCTCCAATTTTGAAGAAGCTTTAAGAAGTGGCATGTCTTAATAATTGGTCAAAAGTCTTATGTTGGAATTTTGAATAAATTATTATACATTAATTCACAATTATTTATTGGTTGCTTACTATGTGCCTAGCACTGTTTTAGGGACACAGCATTAAACAAAACAGACAAAATATCTGCCCTTATTGGGTTTATATTCTAGTGGAAGAGAGTAAGTGTAAATAAAAAATATGTATTATATACTAGTTACAATTTTATGGAGAACAATACAGCGGAGAAGAGGGATAGGAAGCGTGATGGGAGAGACTGCAGTTTTAGATAAGGGTAGACAAGGTAGGGCGATATTTGAGCAAAGACCTGAAGGAGGGAGGATGTGAATAATGAAGATAAGGGGGAGGACCATTTCAGGCAGAAGGATCAGCAAATGTAGAGGCCATGATCAGGGCCATGCCCAAAGTGTTCAAGGAACATGAGGGAGGCCTGAGTGTGGAGAAAGTTAGAGGAAAAGTGATGGGATATGAGTTCAGAGAGGTAATGAGGCATCAGGTCCCAGTGACTTCATACGCCATTTAAAAGACTTTGGAGGATGTGATATGATTACTTGACTTTAAAAAACAAAAGTAAAACGTGTATGGCAATAAGTTGCCATTTTATCCATTTTAAGTATACAATTCAGTACTATTAAGTACAATTACAATGTTGTGCAACTATTACCGCTATTCAAAATTCCCAAAATTTTCTCATCACTCCGAACAGAAACTGTACCCTTTAAGCAATAACCCCCCTTTTCCCCCTCCCCTACACCAACCCCTGGTAACCTCCAATCCACTTTCTGTCTCTATGAATCTGCCTATTGTAGATATTTCTTATAAGTGGAATCATATACTATTTGTCCTTTTGTATCTGGCTTATTTCACTTAGTATAATGTTTTCAAGGTTCATCTTTGTTGTAGTTGCGTGTCAGTACCTCAATCCTTTTTATAGATTAGTCGTAGCCATTGTATGTATATACCTCATTTTGTTTATCCATTTATCTGTTGATGAACATTTGGGTTGCTTTCACCTTTGGCTATTGTGAATAATGCTGCTATGAACGTTGATGTACAAGTATCTGTTTGAGTTTATGCCTTCAGTCTTTCGGGTATATACCTAGAAATGGAATTGCCAGATCATATGGTAATTCAGTGTTTAACTTTTTGAGGAACTGTCTTACTGTTTTTCACAAGCAGTTGCACTGTTGGAGCCCCCATTAATATATAAGGGCTCCAATTTCTCCACATCCTCGTAAACACGTTATTTTCCTTTTTAAAAATTATAGTGATTGTAGGTGTGAAGTGGTATGTATTGTGGCTTTGATTTGCATTTCCCTGATGGCTAATGATGGCATCTTTTCATATACTTCATGGCTATTTGTATATCTTCTGTGGAGAAATATCTATTAAAATCCTTTGCCTATTTTTTTTAAAATTTTACTTTAAGTTCTGGAATGCATGTGCAGAACATGCAGGTTTCTTACATAGGTATACATGTGCCATGGTGCCTTTGCCTATTTTTTAATTGGATTGTTTGTCTTTTTGTTGTTGAGTTGTAGGAGTTCTTTATGTATTCTGGATATTAGCTCCTTACAAGTTACATGATTGGCAAATACTTTTCTCCTTCTGTAGTTTTCACTATGTTTGTTTAGAGGCAGGGTCTTCCCTCTGTCCTCCAGGCTGGAGTGCAGCAGTGCAACTTTGGCTTACTGCAACCTCAACCTCTAAGGCTTAAGTGATCCTCCCACTTCAGCCTCCAGGTACCATGCTTGGCTAATATTTGTAATTTTTTTATAGGGACAGGGTCTCACTATGTGGGCCAGGCTGGTCTTTAACTCCTGGGCTCAAGTAATCCTCCTACCTCAGCCTTCTAAAGTGCTGGGATAATAGGCACCTGGCCTTAGTTGTCACTTTCTTGATTGTTTCCTTTAATGTTATTTGTTTTCTATATCTTACATGTTTTTATTCCCGAATTCTTCAATCACTGCCTATTTTTGTATTTAGTTGATTTTTTAAATGGTGTACTATTTTGATTCCCTTCTTTCCTGCTTTATATCTTTTTTAGTTACTTTCTTAGTGGTTACCTAGATTAAGTTAAACCTAGGTTGTTACAAGTTTAAGATGTTAATCGTAATTCCTAAGATAACCACTAAGGAGTTTGGCTTTTGATCTGAGTAAAATGGAAAACCGTTGGAGGCTTTTAACTGCATCTGTTTTTTGTTTTAATCTTTCTGCTGTGCTGAAAATAGACTGTTGAGGGAAGGTGCCAGGCAGGAGCTGAATGAAGTTGGGAGATACGTTAGATTTTGTAATAATCCAGGCGAAAAACCATAGTGGCTTGGCCCATTGTGGTAGTGGTAAGAGTGTTAGTATTCAGATTCTGAGTATGCTTTTGATAGTAGACCCAACAAAACTTACTAATGAATTGAATGTGGACTGTGAGAGAAAGAGGAGTCAAAAGTGACTCCAAAATTTTTGGGAGATGTAGTTACATTTGGAGATAACATTACAGATTTTAGGAGATCTGTATAAAATGGATTTCTCTCTCAATTTTTTTTTTTTTTTTTTTTTTTGAGATGGAGTCTCCCTCTGTCGCTTAGGCTGAAGTACAGTGGCACGATCCTGGCTCACTGCAACCTCTGCCTCTTGCGTCCAAGTGATTCTCCTGCCTCGGCCTCCCAAGTAGCTGGGACTATAGGCACCCGCCACTGAGCCCGGCTCATTTTTGTATTTTTAGTAGAGATGGAGTTTCACCATGTTGGCTAGTCTGGTCTCGAACTCTTGACCTCAGGTGATCTGCACGACCTCCCAAAGTGCTGGGATCGAAGGCATGAGCCACAGTGCCCGACTGGATTTCTCATCAATGTTTTAAAAATGTATTCCACATTCAGGAGAAACTAAAACATCTTGAGGATATAATATGTTCAGTATGGCTGGGCATGGTAGCTCACACCTGTACTTCTAGCACTTTTGGAGGCTGAGGCAGGCAGATCACTTGAGGTCAGGAGTTCAAAACCAGGCTGGCCAACATGGTGAAACCCCATCTCTACTAAAAACACACAAAAAATTAGCCAGGCCTGGAGGCGGATACCTGTAATGCCAGCTACTCGGGAGGCTAAGGCAGGAGAATGCTTGAACCCGAAAGGTGGAGGTTGCAGCAAGCCGAGTTCTCACCAGTGCACCCTAGCCTTAGGTGACCGAGCGAGACTCCATCTCAAAAAAAAAAAAAAAAAAGTTCAATATGTTGGATTTCTTGGTGTTTTGTTTTGTTTTCCTGTTAAACTATCAGGATATTTAGTGGAGTTGAACTAGAAAGGCCAATTCCTCATACCTTCCATGTGTTCTAGACTGAGAAACCGGGCTGTTGAGAGTATAGATTGTTAAATATTAAAAGAACATAAATTGGTAAAAGGAAAAGAAGGAAGGGTGAGAAGGAAAGAAGGAAAAGGAGCTCTGTTATTTTCATAATGTTCTTACCAAATGAACAAAGCATGTGAATAACTTTTAGAAAGAAGTTCGACAGCAAAATTTTTCTGCAAAAAAATAGTCATTTTTTTTCTGCCAAATCTGACGTTAAAATATATCAGAAAAACCTCATCCCTTCCATTTATATGAAATGTCTAGAAAAGGCAAATCTGGGCCAGGCGCGATGACTCACGCCTGTAATCCCAGCACTTTGGGAGACCGAAGAGGGCGGATCACGAGGTCAGGAGATCGAGACCATCCTGGCTAACACAGTGAAACCCCGTCTCTACTAAAAATACAAAAAATTAACTGGGCGTGGTGGCACGCACCTGTGGTCCTAGCTACTCAGGAGGCTGAGGAAGGAGAATCACTTGAACCCAGGAGGCAGAGGTTGCAGTAAACCGAGATCACACCACTGCACTCCAACCTGGGCAACAGAGTGAGACTCTATCTCGGGAAAAAAAAAAAAGACAAATCTGTGGAGATGGGTATAAGGAATCTTTTTTGGTTGATGGAAATATTCTAAAACTAGAGTATCATGATGTTGCAGAACTATATAAATGTGCTAAAAATCACTAAACACTTAAAACAGGTGACTTTTATGGTTTGTAAATTATACTTAAATATTTATACTTAAAGCTGTTAAAAATACATAAATATCAAAAATAAAGAAAAAAGCCTTCATTTCTCAACCATTTGGATTAGAATTTTATTAGTATTATATGGAGAAATTTTGATTGAACTTTTTAATTCCATTATAGTTTTAGGTTTCTACTTATATATTTCTGTTTTAAAATAGTATATATTTTATACAATGGTATTCTCAATTATATGCTTCTAATAAAAAGCCAAATCCTTGCTAAAACTAGTGTTAGGTAGCATATCTTATATGAAAATCAATATTACAGTAAAGCCCAGTAGAGAAATATGTGAATGGACAGAAGCGGGTATTATGAGCCTGTTTTAATATAAGAAAGGTATTTTGCTTAATAATAGTACATTAAGTTTGCCATCACTTAATGTACCATCACTTAAAGAAAGTGGAACATTTCTCCATGTACACATATATGAAAGTAAGTGCATTTTTAAAAAAAAGTTGGTAAGTATATGTACCAAACTAATGATAATTACTTCTGTTGAGAGAATGAGGCTTTGAAAAAGAATGTATATATTTATTTATTCATGTGTTACTTGTGTAACTGATAGAAAGCAAAGTATAAAGAGACTAAACAACTGAAAAGGAAAAAAGATGCCTGAGGCCTAAATAATGGCCGTGGTGATAGAGAAAAAAGTAAATACATGAAAAATGTTTAGTTGCCAAGTTGATATAGTACAGAACTATTGCAAAGATCAAAAATGAATGGGTAAGTAGATTATAGTAAATTAACTCAATGGAGCTGTAACATTACTTGACCATAAAATAACTTTATTAAATTTATGAAGTAAAATGGAAACTTTTATATATGCTAACAAAAGGAAGGTACAATATAATATGTACAATTTATTTACAGCAGTAAAAACAAATAGGAAAATAGAGGAAAAGAATTAAGATGACAATGAAAGTATTAATAATAATGTTAAATGAATAGAGGAGCCTTTATTCTTCCATGCTTTCCTTAAAGGGTTTCTGAATAATCAGAAATAAGAAACATTGCTATAATCAGGGATTGGCAAAATACATATGGTTAAAGTTATTACGGAGAATTCTGGCCAGGCGCGGTGGCTCGCACCTGTAATCCCAGCACTTTGGGAGGCTGAGGCGGGTGGATTACGAGGTCCAGCCTGGCCAAGATGGTGAAACCCTGTCTCTACTAAAAATACAAAAATCAGCCAGGTGCTGTTGCGGGCACTTGTAATCCCAGTTACTTAGGGGGCTGAGGCAGGAGAATCGCTTGAACCTGGGAGGCGGAGGTTGCAGTGAGCCGAGATTGCTGCACTCTACCCTGGGCGACAGAGCAAAACTCCATCTCAAAAAAAAAAAATTCTAGAAATAAGTAAGAACTGTCTGAAAAGAAAAATTTACACCTACTTTTATATATGTGTGTGTGTGTGTGTGTGTGAGATGTATGAACTGTTGGAGGCTTTTAACTGCATCTGTTTTTTGTTTTAATCTGTGCTGAATATAGACTGTTGAGGGAAGGTACCAGGCAGAGTCTGAAGTTGGGAGATATGTTAGATTTTGTAATGATCCAGGCAAAAAATTATAATGGCTTGGCCCATCATGGTAATGGGAGAGGTGTTTTATATATAAATATAAATTATATTCATATAAATATATTTATATAATTTATATATGAACATATATAAATGTACGTTTTATATATTAAAACATATATAAAACATGTTTATATGTATATAAATATAATTTATATATGTATATATTTATATATGTGTATGCATTTAAATTTATATGTGTATGTATAAGCAGCACTCTTAAAAATAATACCGCTAGTGTCCTCTTATTTAATCTATTAGCTTTCAAACCTATGGTTAATTAATATTTTTTGTCTAATTAGACACAGTTATTTTTATCATGATAGTATGATGTAAATGTATTTCCTAAAGTTTATGTGTTGGAAACTTAATCTCCAGCGCAACAGTGTTGAGGTGAGACTTTTAAAAGGTGATTAGGTCGTGAAGGCTCTACCCTCATGAAAGGGTTAGTGCAGTTATGGTAGGAGAGGGTTACTTGTTGGGGTGGGTTCCTGGTAAAAGGATAAGTTCAGCCCACTTCCCTTCTTTCTCCCTCGTGTGTGCTCTCTTGCCCTCTGTGTTCTGCCGTGGGATGATGCAGCAAAAGGCTCTCGCCAGAAGTGAGCCCTTTGACTTTGGACTTCTCAGCCTCCAGAGCTGTAAGAAATAAATCTCTGTTCTTTATAAATTACCCAGTCTCAGGTATTGTTAGAGAAGCACTATACAAAGACAATGAGGTTGGCCTATATATACTGACATGAAAAGAATTCAAAGGTAAAATAACTTTTTTCTTTAAATTTTTTAAGTAGTTTTTGAAAATCAAGGTATCATATCTACATATTCTATTACAACAATGCAAAACAGATGGACAGACATATGAATTTGGTATTTTCTGTGTTAGCATGTGGGATAGAACATAACACAGAATATGTGAAAATAACTTACTTTATAAGTGTAAGCATATGGAGATGCTAACATCAAAAAGAATGCTTTTGCTAAAATTTGGTTTTTAAAAAACTTAGTAATAAACTATTGTTTGATAAAAAATTTAATAAAATACAATAGATTTTAAGTGTCCTCATTACAAGGAAATTATATGAAGTAATGAAAATGTTAATTAGCTCTATTTAGCCATCTACAATGTATACCTGTTTCAAAACATCATGTTTATAAATATATATCATTTTTGTTATTAGAAAAATTAATCAAAAGGAAAAAATTTAACATATACAGAAATATGTAAAGTGAAAGGTGATATTTTCATACTTTGCCCCTCAGTCCCATTTGTCAGAGGTAATACTTTAAAAATTTTTTATGAAATTTCTGTATACCCTGTATCTCCATTATTTCCATGTTTGCTTACATAAATTTTACCTGAAGAGGTTTGCCCCTCATATAATTTTTACTTTAAGTAGTAAGATGTAGAGTGTTACTATTCTAAATCATCTGTAGATTTAAGAATTTCTGTGTTCCGGTAAGTAAGTTAAAATGGGGGAAAACTGGTTTCAGGTAAATTGTTCATCATTTGTTCCTGCAATGTTATAATGGATTAAATTTTTATTTTATATCACTGATTCTGAACTAGGGGCTATCCCTCCACCGAGGGACATTTGACAATGTCTGGAGATACTTTTGGTTATTAGAACTGGGGGAGTGGGAGTGGGTAATGCTACTGGCATCTGGTAGTAGAGGTTAGGGGTGCTGCCAAACATCCTACAATGCACAGAACAGCCTCCTACAACAAAAAATTACCTGGTTCAAAAATGTCAGTAGTGCAAAGGTTGAGAAAACCTGACTTAGAGGAAAGTGGTTAAGAGTGAGGACTACCCTGGCAGACTGCTCGGGTTTTGTATCACAGCCCCGCTACTAACTGTGTGTCTGTGGGTGGTTATTTAACCTCTTTGTCCCCAGTTTCCTTATTACATAATAATAGTAGTACCTATATTATAGGGTTGTTGAGAGGCTGTTTAATATATTTATTATAAGATATGCTTAGATTTGCACCTGGTACATAGTAGGAATGTTGGCTGCTATTGTTTTATTGTTTCTCAGTAAAAACTAAAATCTAATCAATTATGTAACATCAAAAGAATGGCCGATTAATGAAGGTATCTTAGTAATTTGGGGGAGTTTCTGAACATGATGATGAGAGTGACTAAGTTAACTCTGTATTTCAGCCTACTGTTTCCTATACAAACTTTTTTTTAATATTTGAAAAATTATTTTTGGGGCGATGCTGCCTCTTTGTAGAGCAGTAGCCCTTCGACTGAGATATTATTTCATTGGCCTTTTCTCCTAGATTCTGTAGTTGTAGTTTTTCCTCTTTGAAAGTTTCAACTCCTGCAACATAGTGTTAAATCCTTATTCTGATCTTTCTTCACTTCTAGGCTAGTGAAGACATTTTTGGGAAATATTATGACTACACCCTGAGGGTACAATGAGAGTGTCTGATATATGAAATCTAGCTTGTTTTTAGAGGCAAGAGAAAATAATTTAGTCACATCATGATTTTATTTCCTCTTTTAATAAGTATTATAGTGTACTATAAAATTCATTAATCCCAAGTAATTATTTGTGTTTCTCATTGCTATTCCTCTCAGTGGAGTAATTCATGAACTGTACTTACATTAAAACACATAATTTAACTAAAGGTTTAATTGAAAATATTTTTATATGCCTTGAAAATACAAAAATGCCCAGAAAAAATTTTAGATTGGGAGACAATAGATATAGTACTATTTTCTAGAAACATATGGCAACTTTATTTTTTATATAATTTGATGTAAACTATAAATAGCAAAGGTTAAAAACACAAACCCGTTTATTAAACTAACAAAAGAAGGTGTGTAAGTGGTGAAGAATACATAGTTGGGGTTTTTTTCCCCCTCTTTCTTCCTTTTTTTTTTTAAAGTTCAGTTTTAGTTTTTTACCACTTGATGGCAGTGATGGAGCTAGAGCTCTACCCTGAGAAGGTTAGGGCAAGAACTCATTATGAATAACAAAAGGGTAGGTACAAAGGAAATCCCTGACATTTTAATATTATTCACATTTCTAGGTGATATTACTTATATTGCAAGTGACAGTGACAGTAATGGGGGGAAAAGCCTCTAGATGGAGCTTCAGTACTTTCCAAGGGAAAATGTTTCCTGTATCTTTCCAAGTACATGTTTTATATTATTTTACATAATATATTAAATCCAGAATGGATTTTTAAAAAATAATATTTAAGGGTGAATTTATTTCAGCTGTAATTATGGAAATTAATTCACCAGATTACCTAATGATTTGAAAAAATGGCTATTTAAGTATATTTTGATTTCATTGTTAATATATGTTGAAAAAGTATGTTAAACTTTGAGTCAAACATTTCTGTATAGTATAAATGATTTGCATATCTAACAAGTTAGTAAAAGATATTTAATAAGAAGTCAGGTACTTAAAATCCATATTGCACTATAATTAAATCTGACCATCTATATTATTATGCCTATTATCATTCAACATTTGAGTTCCTAAGAGAACATAACTATTACTCCAACTCAGTTGCCCAACTAAAAAAATTTAAAACATTAGGAATTTTAATGTAAAATAATTTTTTAAAGAATATGTATGTTCTTTAGTAAATATTCTTTCATCACTAATGTTTTCCTTTTACAATCAGAGTCTATTATCACTATATATTGAAGGGAAGTTGTAATTTTTATTAGTAGAAATAGGATGTTAATGTTCTCATTGCACTGTTGATTTTAGTGTCTCCTTCTTGAATAATAAGAAAACTTGAAACAAGAACAACAAGTTTTCTGAGAATGACCCTGTATGGTGAAATTTCAAAAAGAATAGTAAGTTTTCTAGCTGGCCTTCTCAGGAGCCTGAGGTGGGAGGATTGCTTGAAACCAGCCTGGGCAATATGTCGTGACCCTGTATTTATTATTTATTGATTGATTGATTGACACGGAGTCTTGCTCTGTCACCCAGGCTGGAGTGCAGTGGCGCAATGTCACCTCACTGCAAGCTCTGCTTCTTGGTTTCAAGTGATTCTCCCACCTCAGCCTACCGAGTAACTGGAATTACAGGCGCATGCCACCATGCCTGGATAATTTTTGTATTTTTTTTTAGTAGAAATGGGTTTTCACCATGTTGGCTAGGCTAGTCACGAACTCCTGACCCCAGGTGATCTGCCCGCCTCAGCCTCCCAAAGTGATGGGATTAGAGGCATGAGCCACCACACCTGCCTGACCCTATCTTTAAAAAAAAACAAAAAGAAGAGTAAGTTTTCTTACTTTTCTACTAGTATGCAATTACTTAGGTTAATTTTGAGGTCTCATAAAGCATTCAGTGAAGAAAAAAACAGCTATTGCTTTAAGTTGTCCGTTTTTATGCACTCAAAATATTAGAGGGAAACCTTGGGTAATCTTTGGTTTGAAATTGACATGAGATAATAATTGTTTTATGATGAAAAAAAGTGTAACTGAAAAATTATAAGAGAAACCTGAAAAGTACTATTTGGGGGTTTTACTTATTTTCAGTTTCATGAATGAATGTTTTATTCTCTATTGAGACAAAAACCTTACTAAAACAGTAGTTGCCAGTAATTTTTTATGATTACACTCAACAATAATGGTAACAGTTGATTTTTTATTTGGCTAAGCAAATATGGTATAAATTCATTTCAGGATGTATAGTCAGCTAAAGTTGCAGCATAATTTGCTTGCTAATCACCTCCGTAGTAACAGTCTCCCAGAAAGGCATGCGTTGCTTTATTTGTTCCTTATCTAATTAAATTTTTTGGACTTTAGTAACAAAAGGACACTTTAGTAACAAAAGGACACATTTCAAGAATGTCACATAAATGTTCAAGCGTTCTTTTATGATTAATACTTTCTAAACATATATAATTGCATTAAATTAGCTTTTAATTGTGTAACAAAGTGAACTTGCAAAGTATGGCCTGTTTCTCAGGGGTAGGAAAACTCCACATTAAGGAACTATTATGCCACTACAAATATTTATTAGTGGTTACCTTGTAGTAGTAGTTACTAATGAAATAAATTTATTTAAAATAGTTATGGGTAAGTTTGGACTTAATTTGTAACTTGAGGAGTCTCTCTGGACAAAGGGAAACTGATAGTTTCTGTGAACCACTTGCACTATGAAGGAATGGTTTCTTTTTTTTTTTTTTTTTTTTTTTTGAGACAGAGTCTCGCTCTGTCGCCCAGGCTGGAGTGCTGTGGCCGGATCTCAGCTCACTGCAAGCTCTGCCTCCTGGGTTCCCGCCATTCTCCTGCCTCAGCCTCCCGAGTAGCCGGGACTACAGGCGCCCGCCACCTCGCCCGGCTAGTTTTTTTTTTGTATTTTTTAGTAGAGACGGGGTTTCACCGTGTTAGCCAGGATGGTCTCGATTTCCTGACCTCGTGATCCGCCCGTCTCGGCCTCCCAAAGTGCTGGGATTACAGGCTTGAGCCACCGAAGGAATGGTTTCTATATCAAGTTAATTTTACATTGTTAAACCTTTTTTTTTAAGGGAAAACAAATAAAGCACAAAGTTGTCATTTGCTGTAGAAACAGTTTAAACTGTCTTTAATTTGGTAGGGGAAACATTTCTCTATTTTACAATCATTTAGGTTGCCAGATTACGTTTTCTGCTTTTTTAACCAGTATATTGGCATTGTGTAGTGTCATCTGTCGTATTTTAGGCTTGTCTAGATTACTTTTTTTCTTTTTTCTTTTTTTTTTTTGAGATGGATCTCTCTCTGTCACCTAGGCTGGAGTGCAGTGGCACAATCTCAGCTCACTGCAACCTCCGCCTCCTAGATTCAAGCGATTCTCCTGCCTCAGCCTCCTGAGAAGCTGGGATTACAGGTGCGTACCAACACACCCTGCTCAGTTTTACCTTTTTAATAGAGACCTGGTTTCACCATGTTGATCAGGCTGGTCTCAAACTTCTGACCTTGTGATCCACCCACCTTGGCCTCCCAAAGTGCCACGGCGCCTGGCTGTCTAGATTACTTTTTTCATCTTTCTGGCAGTAGTGCCAAGTCTGAATTGAAGCATTTCTGCAGCTTCTCTATGAGAACTTTCTGCTGCATCTTGCACTTTTATGTTGTGGAGACAGCTGCTTTCCTTAAGCCTCATGATCCAACTTCTGCTAGCTTCCAACTTTTCTTCTGCAGCTTCCTCACACTTCCTGGCCTTCTCAGAAATGAAGAGAGTTAGAACCTTGCCCTGGATTAGGCTCTGGCTCAAGGGAATGTTGTGGTTGGTTTTATCTTCTATCCACACCACTCACACTTTCTCCATATAAGCGTTAAGGCTTTTTCACTTTCTTATCATTCATGTGTTCACTGGAGTAGCATTTAATTTCCTTCAAGAACTTTTCCTTTATGTTCATACTTGCCTGTTTGGTGCAAGAGGCCTAGCTGTTGGCCTCTCCTGGCTTTCAACATGCCTTCCTCACTAAACTTAATCATTTCTAGTTTTTGACTTAAAGTATGAGATATGTGACTCTTCCATTCACTTGAATATTTAGAGATCACTGTAGGATTATTAATTGGCCAAATTTCAATATTGTTGAGTCTTGGAGAGTAGGGAGGCCCAAAGAGAAAGAGAGAGATGGAGGTACAGTTGGTCGTTGGATCAGTCAGAACACATACAATATTTATTGATTAAATTTACCAGTTTATATAGGCATGGTTCGTGACTCCCCAAAATAATTACAGTGGTAATATCAAAGATCACTGGTCATAGGTCACTATAACAGATGTAATAATAATGAAAATGTTTGAAATGTTGCGAGAGTTACCAAAATGTGATACAGAAACAGGAAGGGAGTACATGCTGTTGGAAAAATGGCACCCATACACTTGATTGACTCAGGATTGCCACAAACGTTCAATTTGTTAAAAAAAAAATGCAATAGCCACAACATGTACTAAAGCACAATAAAGTGAGGCGGACTGCGCCACTGCACTCCAGCCTGGGCAACAGAGTGAGACCCTGTCTCAAAAAGAAAAAAAACAAAAATTCTGTGGATGACTACATATTTTTGCATTTGTAGACTACCACAGGAGAAAATTATATGACATGGAAAATTGGACTAAGAACATTTGTAGTACAGGACACTCATTTAAGCAAAAACTAAAGCAAATTTGAATGAAATCAACCCAGTTCTAAACACTAGTCATCATGCAAAATGACACACCAGTAAATACACAACTAGATTAAAAGTGTACTGTGATTATATTCCATAAAATGGCAGTCCTCCTTAACTCTCCCAGTTACCAAGTTAACTCCAAAGGTTTTGAGGACTGATTTACTTAGTTTGTCAATAAAAGGCAATCGCTTATTGGCCGGGCGCAGTGGCTCACGTCTGTAATCCCAAAATTTTGGGAGGCCGAGGCGGGCAGATCACTTGAGGTCAAGAGTTCAAAACCAGCCTGGGCAACATGGGGAAACTCTGTCTCTACTAAAAATACAAAAATTAGGCAGGCATGGTGGCAGGTGCCTGTAATCCCAGCTACTTGGGAGGCTGAAATGCAGGAATCACTTGAACTCTGGGGGTGGAGGTTACAGTGAGCCAAGATCCCGCCACTGCACTCCAGCCTGGGCAACAAAGCGAGAGACTCCATCTTTTTTTTTTTTTTTTTTTTTTTAAAGAAGGGGGTGGGGGGAGGGAGAAGGGCAAGGGAGCAATCACTTATTGAAGCATGGATACTTCAAAATAGACTAGGATATAACTCTTTAATTCTGGAAATGATTCAAAAGCATCCAGTTGGTTAAAAGCAGAGAACAATAAACTATACTCAAATATATCTGAAAATTATTTCAGCAATTTATTTCTGGTTCTCATAATATGTAATGTGAAGGAAGCAAATTGAACCCTCATTTTAAAACTGGTTAGGTACAGTTATTTCATGTCCCTTCCTGGAATCTTCCTTTTTTTCCTGTTTTCATTTGTTTGTTTTACAGTAGTCGGAAAACACTTAACCGAAATATACGTACAGATTTTTAAACTTTTAACTACTGAAGATGAGTGAAAGTTTAAAAATATTGCCTCCACTGTAACTGATAAGGTCTGACTTCATGCTGAGACAGATACAATTTGGCTACTCTTCTGAATTAATTAAATGAGTTTTACTAGCATCTCTATCCTAGAAATTCTCCAACTGGGAGGGAGTGAAGCATGAAACTGAGATAAGTGGCAAACATTTTTAAAAAGAGGTACTTTTAACTTGTCCCAAGCTCTTTCTGTACCTTAACTGGGTTCCTAATATCCAGTAGTCTCCCATTATCTGTAGGGGATATGTTCCAAAATCCCAATGGGTGCCTGAAACTATGTTTTTTCCTATGTATTAATATCTTATGATAAAGTTCAATTTATAAATTAGGCACAATACAATTAACAGGAATAATAATAAAATAGAACAGTTACAACAATATACTATAATAAAAGTTATGTGAATATGATCTCTCATCTTCAAATGTCTTAATATTTTCAGACTACAGTTGACCATGGGTAACTGAAACCTCAGAAAGCAAAAGCTCGGCCAAGGGAGCCTGTGCTATATACTACAGGTCACCAAACACACTGCCTGGAATTAGAAATTTCCACATTAATTTCAGTAATACTGACTTGAAGATGTTTATGATATTATATCTAAGTACTTCTTAGATTCAACATTTTATTTACTTTGCTCCTAGAATTATTTTGTGTAATGATTTCTGGCATTCTTGCAAGTAGTAAATATGCAGAAGTTCAAATATTCATATTTGATAGATACTTTAACATTCAAGACTGCAAGTTGGGCCAGGCATGGTGGCTCATGCCTGTAATCCCAGCTACTTGGGAGGCTGAGGCAGGAGAATCACTTAAACCCGGGAGGTGGATATTGCAGTGAGCCAAGATCATGCCACTGCACTCCAGCCTCGGCAACAGAGTGAAACTTCATCTAAAAAAACAAAAACAAAAACAAAAAGCAAGGAAGGAAATAAGGACTGGTTAGTATTAATACTTTTATTATATCCCGTATGTTTGAATCATGACATGAGAGAGAGATCTGAGAAATCAAACTATGTATTTGCCTTGCTTCTTTGTCATTTCTGCAAAGGTTGAATGATAAATTATTACAAATAATTTGACTACAATTTTGGTCAAAAGTCAAATGTAATAAAATATTTCAATTATTTTCGGAGATAAGAACTATGAAACACTTCCTAAAGGATAATGATCAGGAAATAATAAGCATCTATTGCATAATAAAATTTGTCTGTAGAAACAAAAGTTGTATACAATTCCTGGCCTCTGGAGCTGCTAAGCTTCATCGAAAAGATATGCAGTATCAAATTTTAGTTGACTCTTGAACAACAGAGGGGTTAGGGGTGCCGATCCTCCAGCACAGTGGAAAATCCATGAATAGTTTTTGTCTCTGCCAAAACGTAACTACCAGTAGCCTACCACTAACAAACAATTACACGTTATATGTATCATATACTGTATTCTTACAATAAAGAAAATGTTATTAAGAAAATCATAGGAGAAAATATACTTACTATTCATTAAGTGGAAGTGAATCATCATAAAGGTCTTCATCTTTGCATCTTCTCATTGAGTAGGCTGAGAGGACGGGCTAGTGTTGCTGCCTCAAGGATGGCAGAGGCAGAAGAGGTGGAGGAAGTGAAAGAGGAGTCAGGAGAGGCAGGCATGCTTGTATAACTTTTATTGAAAAAAATCTGAATATAAGTGGACCCTCACAGATCAAACTCCTGGTGTTCAAGGGTCAGCTATGTGTATTCTGATACTGATTTTTTAAATTACTTGCTAATTTGCTTCTTAAATTGGCTTCTGCTTCTCAATGTCATGCACAGGACATTTTGCACATGACATCAACGTGACATTTTGCACATCATGCACATGAAAGTTTGTTTCACTGTGACAGAATACGACAGACTGGATACTTTGTGAAGAAAATACACTTCTTTCTCACAGTTCTGGAGCTGGAAAGTCCAATATCAAGGTGACAGCATCTGGTGAGGGCCTTCATGCTGCATCATCCCATGGCATGAGAGAGAGCAAGAGATGGAACTGGCAACCTCAAGTCCTTTTATGCCATTAATCCATTCATGAGGGGGAGCCCTCATGACCTAAACACCTCCCATTAGGTCACTCCTCCCAACATTGTTGGCTTGGGGATTAAGTTTCCAACACATGCTTTCAGGGGGACACATTCAAACCATAGCAGGATCCCATTTTATTGATAGATTCTACTTTTGATGGATATTTAGGTTGTTTCTAATTTGGGACTGTTATGAACAATGTTTCTGTGAACATCCTTGTACATACCTTTTAATGAGTTTATATGTCCTTTTCTGTTGCATATATACTTGGGAATGAAATTACTGTATCATTGCTGGGTTTGTGTATGTTCAGCTTTAGTAGATACTGCCAAACCATTTTCAAATGGTTATAGTAGTTTATCCTCCTTCCAGCAGTGCGTTGGTGTTGTGGTTGCTCCACAGCCTTCACATTTGGGACTAATTATCTTTTTTATAAAAATAAAATATTTATACAGATACATTTTTATTTTGGCCATTCTGGTAGGTATGTACTGGTATCTCACTTTGACTTTAATTTGCTTTTTTTCTGTAATTATGGAAATTAAGTACTTTTAATATATTTAATGGCTGTTTGGATATAAAATGTATAGATTATAAAATATTTCCATGTGTATCAGCACTTTGGGAGGCAGAGGCAGGCAGATCACGAGGTCAGGAGATTGAGACCATCCTGGCTAACACAATGAAACCCTATCTCTACTAAAAATACAAAAAATTAGCCGGGTGTGGTGGCACATACCTGTAGTCCTATCTACTCAAGAGGCTGAGGAAGGAGAATCGCTTGAACCCGGGAGATGGAGATTGCAGTGAGCTGAGATTGCACCACTGCACTCCAGCCTGGGTGACAGAGCAAAAATAAAAAGAGGAAAAGAAAGGAATTTGAATTATTTTATTCAGCGATTAGTATGATTTTGATTTTGCATTTATCACTTCTCAAATTACTAAATTATCAGTTATTTTGTATAAAGTTGGAAATATGAAGAAACACTAATTTGGAGAGAAAGGGTTAAGTTAAATGTAGAATTAATCACTATAGATCTTCTTTTAAAGAACAGCTGGGCAAAATTGTACAGACTATCTTACCAGTCCTATCTCCATGTCATCTACATGTCCATTTTTCTCTTACTGCGACCTTTCAGACACCTCTGATGAAGGATGTAAAAGATCTCTCTTACTATCAACTTGCACCCTCATGCCTGTTAATTCAAAGAATTCCCCTCTCAACTTTTATTGGCCGTGACATTTTATATATGGCCAGAATCTATACTATTTATACTCAAATACTTTCATCTTACAACCAACCCACAGACTTAGACCTACATGTATCCTCTCCTTCTTCCTGCTAATGGTGTCCCCTCTTTGAATGCCACCTTGTCTCCCATATTTTGGATTCTGTCCCTTACTATACCCCTTCCTGCTCTGGAAACATACTGTCAGTGCTGCTATCTGTCACCTATATTTAAAGTCCTCTCTCAATTACATCTTTATCATAAGTATTTATGTAGATATGTTTCTTTAAAAAGACAAGAAATTCTCTCCCAGCCACATATCTTTTTCCATTCAACAGCCAAATTTCTTGAAAATTTACCTTCATTTTACACCACTCTTCTTAGGTATCTGTACCCATTACTCTAACAAAACAGCTGTTCCCAAGGTTACCAGGGATTTTCATAATAGCTCGTCCAGTTGATAACTTTTAGTGTTCATTATACCTGACATCAGCAGTACTGACAATGCTGACGTTCTTCAAAGCTCATTTAAGCCTTCATGTATTACCACTCTTCTGTTTTTCTTTAAGCAATCTCTTTCATACCTATTTGACTTTTCTTCATATACCAATGGCTTCTACATTTATATATGTCTAATACAAACTACTACTTTGAGTTTCAGACCTATGTAACCAGATGCTTAACTGGCAGTTCCACTTGACTATTTCAAAAACACCTCCTACTTGGCAAGCTCATTGTCTTCTCTAGCCTACAGATGTTCTTCCAGTGTTTTCCTATTTCTGCAGATGTTATCAGTATCCTTGCTTATGCAAGTCTGATACCCACAAGTTATCTATCATATACAGCCTTACTCCCAATCTAATTCATCAAAAGTTCTCATAACATTTTTTCTCTTTCCTGTTTATTTTTATTTTCCAGTTTTATTGAGGTATAATTGACAAAAATAGTATATATTAAGGTGCACAACATGATTTGACTTTTTTTTTTTTTTTTTTTACAGACTCTTGATTCTGTCTCCTTTGCAGATTATCCAAGACAAATTAACTTCCCCTCTTCCACAGTATTTTAATTCTCTCTCCCCTGTGATTTTCCTAGACTTATCTAATCTCTCTTACCTGTGCCATGCTGTGATTGCTACAATCAGGAAGTCACTGGGACCAGGAAACTGCCATGATCAGTTAGCCACTGCAGCTGCAGTGGGAACTTAAAACAATATATAAAATGGAAAGAGTTGGTCTGTCTTCAAGGGATTTACAAACCATACTATGAAAAACTTAGAAAATTTCCCTGACAATCTTTGAAGAGAAAGTAAATATGGAATGGAATATTACATGTCTATTTATATGGAGATAAGGATACATCCTTAAAAGGTGAATTAATTTCAGAGATGTAAAGAAAAGCATCCAGTATCATTCTATTACATTTACTGGTTTGCAGTTTTATTTTGAGAATTTATCAGTGTTTTTACATGCTGTAAAAATTTGCTTATTAAAATTGGAGGATAATATGGAAAAAAAAAAAAACTTTATGTGATGAAAACAATGGATTGGTTTCAACATTTATTTTTCCATGCCAGTGTCCTTTCCTATTTTGCCTAGTGTTGAAAGCTATGTTTCCCAGATCCACTTGCAGCAAGTATTCTGAATATAAGGTAGATTTGGCCCATGAGATGTACTCGTGTATGTTTTAGAAGGTGGAAATGAGATAGAGGCCATGCTTCTGCTGCTTTTGCTTTTCCCTTTACAGACATGGGTGCCTATCCTTTTTTTTTTTTTTTTTTGCTGGCGTGGCATGGATTTGAAACCAACATTTGCAGTTGACCGCAGTCATCTTTCTCACTTTCCTGACTACATACAGGGTAGAAACATAACATTGGGAAATTGGACTAGTCAGTTTAGCAATAGCAGTCACTGAAGTGTTTAAGAGATCCTGCTGTGGGCAGGGGAACTATGCTCTGGGTTGACTTTCAAGGATAGGGCTATTGTGTTTGGAAAGGAGACAGCCAAGAACAAGATTGTCTGGCAGGAACCACAGCAGAAAAAAGGCAACTGGAGCTCTGGGATTAGGGATCAGTCTGTGTCTGAAAGGAAATAAATACACAACAGTATTAGGTGAATGACAGATTGTAATGTTCCCTATGTCACATTTAGAACCAACTGGGCTGAGCTTTCAGATGAGCTCATTTGACATTGCTATTGGAAGGTACGGTAGGCAGAAGAAGAGGGAAGGAAGGAAGGTAAAGCAAATATGTGACCATTTTCCAGATAAGAAAGCTGAGGTTTAAGTAGCTGTTGAGGCATGCTCTGTTTTGTATATTTATTTTAATTATGTTTGCTAGGGAATTAATCTATTTTGCTTGCATTTCAAAAGAACTAGCTTTTTTCTCTTTTCTGTTTTATTAATTTCTGCAATTATGTTTACCTGTTTCTTCTTCCTACTTTGTTTTGGTGTATTTTAATTGTTCTTTTTCTGCTTTCTTGGCCTGGGCACTTGGTTCATTCACTTTTAGTTTGTCTTGTTAATAATAGCATATAAAGCTGCATAAATTTTCCTCTGTGTAGAATTTCATTTCTCATAGATTTTGATGTAAAATATTTTCCCTTTCATTAATTTCTAGGCTATTTGTAATTTAAACTTTTATTTCTGTCTTGAAAAAAAAATTTTTTTTAACTTGTAAGCTGCTGGGGTTTTTAAAAATCATCTTGGTCTCTGATGGTTATTTTATTTGATTATTATTTTTAAATGTAGTCTGTACTATCTCTAAGTTTTAGAATTAAGGCTTCCTTTGTGACCAGACTTATTACTCATTTTTCTAATGAACCGTGAATATAGGCTTGGTATTAACTGCTGGCAATATTTATATTTGTATGCTTATATTTATCTTTATTTTATTTTATTTTATTTTTTGAGACGGAGTCTCGCTCTGTCACCCAGGCTGGAGTGCAGGTGGCGCCATCTCGGCTCACTACAAGCTCCACCTCCCGGGTTCACACCATTCTCCTGCCTCAGCCTCCCGAGTAGCTGGGACTACAGGCGCATGCTGCCACGCCCGGCTAATTTTTTGTATTTTTAGTAGAGACGGGGTTTCACTCTTTAAGCCAGGATGGTCTCGATCTCCTGACCTCGTGATCTGCCCACCTCAGCCTCCCAAAGTGATGGGATTACAGGTGTGAGCCACCGTGCCCGGCCACTTATATTTATCTTATATATCTTATATTTGTAAACATAAACATCTCAAAGTGTTTTAAAAATTATTCAAATTCTGTATAATTTTGCTTATTTTTTGTTTACTTACTATGTCGTACTCTGGTAGAGGTATATTAAAATATTCTGCTGTGATTGTTTTTATCAAGTTTTTATATTTAGGAGTTTTGCTGTTATGTGAATGAATTTGGAGTGTTTAGAAAATAAAGGTTTATGACTGTTTTAACTTTTCAATGGATTAGACCTTTTATCATTACTTATTACCACTCTTTGTCTTATTACTTGCTTTTGACCCTGAATTCCCATTTTCCACTATTAATATCAACACTATTGCTTTTCTTTTGTTTGCGTCTGTTTTTCTTCATCTCCGTTTTCTGCCTTTTCGGTTTTGTTTCAAAGTTAGTTGATCAGTTGTATTTTGATAAGGGAACTCAGTATATGTTTGTATGTGTTAATGAGAAACAAATGCTTAATTTTGTTTTTCCTCTCTTGTCTGTAGTATTTATTATACTTTTTTAAGTTTTCTTTTGTTGGCTTAGTAAAATTTCTTTCTATTAATTTGGAAATTTTTATATGCTTTTCTATTACATAGTGGTTACCTTCTCATCCTTAAAGATGATAATAAAACCTATACTTTTCTACTAATAAAATCAAATAACAGCTTTTACTTTACCACTTACCCTTCTTGGTTGACTTCCTCTTATTTTTTTCTTTTTTGAAAATTCTAGGCCACTATTAGGTTGTCTCTTATGGCATATTTCTTCTGTTTTAAGAACACTTACAGATATGTATATTACATATACCAATCATACTTTTGTATTTATTGTTCACTATGCTTTTTTTTAATTATGAAAAACTTATAAACAGTAGTAGAGAGAATAGTTTAATGAATTCTATATTTAATCATCACTCATTTGATAATTATCATTTTCCTATATTATCCTTTTTTTCTGAAGTATTTTAAAATGAATATCAGACATTATGACATTTTATTCCTGAGTGCTTCACTCTGCATCTCTTTAGATAAAGAGATACTAAATACCCAGGATACTATTATCCCATCCAATATAATGAATAATTCCTTAATAGCATCTAGTAGCAGTCTTTATTCAGATGTTCCTAGTTGTCCCAAAATTGCCTTTTTACTCTGGTTTAATTTGAATCAGGGGCCAAACAAGTTACATACATTACATTTGTTCTGTTTCTTAAATCTCTTTATTATAAAACTGTCTCTCCTCCCTCTCTTTCTCCCCCGGCTATTGACTTGTTAAAGGGACCTCCTTTTCAAGATAAATCAGTGGCAAGATTTAGTCTAAGATCTAGTTACCAGATTATAGAAATGATTATTTTGTTTTGTGAATAGTTGGTCTGATGTTCCTGCCAACTTAATTCCCCCAGTAATTAGATATCAGAAGCAGCTGTCTCTTGAAGCGGCCGTCTTTTGTTTATCTATATTTTGGAGAACGCTTACCTTTTTAATCTTATGGAGAGGACAGAGGTGTATCCAACTCAAATAAATGTGTTATTGATCTCAATTTATTTAGATACTAGTTTAAAATAGGGGACAGAATGTATTCCTAAAATAAAGGAGCAGAATACATTCTTCTACTGTGCTCGAAATTGTTTTCTTATTTGTCAAGAAATCATTCTTATTGACCTTGACTCTCAAAGAATAATAAATGTTCTTTATCAGTAGCCAGGATTTGGTATAGATTAACCTATCACTGGTTACTGTATATAGTTTAAGGCTAAGGAAGTCAGTTAAAGTTATAATCTTACATAAATTTTAATACATCTCTCCAAAGAAGGTTGACTTTAACAGTGATCTATTATGGAGAAACCCAAAGCCTCCCCCTACTTCTTTTGTAGGATATTGGCCATAGAAGCCCAGACTTAAAATTTATAATGAAATAGGCCGGGCGCGGTGGCTCACGCCTGTAATCCCAGCACTTTGGGAGGCCGAGACGGGCAGATCACGAGGTCAGGAGATCGAGACCATCCTGGCTAGCACGGTGAAACCCTGTCTCTACTAAAAAATACAAAAAACTAGCCGGGCGAGGTGGCGGGCGCCTGTAGTCCCAGCTACTCGGGAGGCTGAGGCAGGAGAATGGCATAAACCTGGGAGGCGGAGCTTGCAGTGAGCTGAGATCCGGCCACTGCACTCCAGCCTGGGCGACAGAGCGAGACTCCGTCTCAAAAAAAAAAAAAAAAAAATTTATAATGAAATAAACTATATTATTGTATTTATTATTTTTGCCATGAAAAATAGTTTTTATTTTGAAACTTATTTCTAAAGCATTTTCTTTTTTCAATTTATTTTAAATTTTATATGCATCTGGTGTAAAATCTTATAATCCTGAAGATACTGCGATGAATCCAAGTTTCCTGCCTTATCCTTCTGATCCACTCACCAGAGACAACTTCCTTTACATGTCCCTATTATTTAGTTCTTCTAGTGATGACTGCAGTTGTGTACAGACACATATGTTTGTTTTCGTTTTTTTTGTTGCTTTTTTTTTTTTGAGAGGTTTGGCATGGGGTGAGAAAGCTGTGTTGACTGCTAAATTTACATGTGAAGGTCAGAGTAAAGAGGGCAAAGTCATTAGTAAGAGTTTAGCTTGAGCTTTTAATCGATAAATCAGATACGAAAATGACCCAAAGACCCAGTGAGAAATATGACATGGAATTACAGTCAAGCATTGCTTAAAGATGGGGATGCATTTTGAGAAATGCATCGTTAGGCAATTTTGTCGTTGTTCCAGCATCATAGAGTGCACTTTTACAAAACTAGATGGTGTAGCCTACCATACACCTAGGTAACATGGTATAGACTATTGTTCCTAGGCTACAGACTTGTACAACATGTTACTAAATACTGCAGGCATTTGTAACACAATGGTATTTATGTATCTAAACATAGAAATGGTATAGTAAAAGTATAGTAAAAAGATTTAAAATGGTACTCCTATATAGGTCAGCTCCATTATAATTTTACAGGAACCACTATCATATATGCAGGCCATCATTGACCAAAATGTCATGCAGTGCATTGACTGTATTAACTTTGAGGCAGTTGGTCTTGATTAATAACACTGTACAAATTAAGGGTCCCAGGTGTCAATTAGAGTTTGAAGTTCCTAAATATAATTTGGATGAATGTTGTCTTCCTTCCTCAGTGAATCTGATAGCCAAATAGATGATCTTCCCTTCAATTTAATACTCCTGAGTCTTTTTCAAGGGAGTAGAAGTTTCATTAAGAAGAGCTTACTTTGAGCGGGCCGAGAGCAGTGGCTCACACCTGCAATCCCTGCACTTTAGGAGGCCGAGGCAGGCGGATCACAAGGTCAAGAGATCAAGACCATTCTGGCCAACATGGTGAAACCCTGTCTCTACTAAAAATACAAAAATTAGCTTAGTGTGGTGGTGTGTGCCTGTCGTCCCAGCTACTGGGGAGGCTGAGGCAGGAGAATCTCTTGAATCTGGGAGGCAGAGGTTGCAGTGAGCCGAGGTCACACCACTGCACTCCAGCCTGGCAACAGAGTGAGACTCCGTCTCAAACAAAACAAACAAACAGAAAAACGGAGTTTCCTTTGGTCAGATCCTGGATAAGATCTTTTGGTTTTGGTTTTGGTTAACTAGCCAAGTATTTTTCTACTACTTGGCACACCTAAAAATGTGGGTATCACATTTGTGGAGACACTGTATAAATAGAATGAGTTTTAGATTATTGTCAATCCATTGATTAAAATCAGGGTCAGCAAACTACAGTACTTGGGCCAAAAGCAGCCACTACCTGATTTTGTAATAAAGTTTTATTGGAACACCACCATACCCATTTATTTATGTATTGTCTGTGGCTGCTTTCTTACTACAATGGCAGGATTTAATAGTTGTAATGAAGACTGTTTGACCCACAGAGCCTAAAATATTTACTATCTGTCCGTTTACAGAAACAGTTTGCCAATCCCTGATAAAAAGTAAAATAATAAGTTTCCCTTGAGTCACCTAAGGCAGATTTTTCAGTGCTGTTATGCAGCAAAACTTAGGATAGTGACCATGGAAGGTAGAAAGTTAGGTTGAGATTTTTCTTCTTCTTCTTTTTTTTTTTTCACGTGTGTTTATAACTCTAAATTTTCTTCTGAGCACTGCTTTTACCACATCCTATGTTTTGGCATGGTATGTTTTCATTTTCATTCATATCCTTCTCCTGTGATTTTTTTACTTTAAAAATTAAATATCGTGATTTTATTTTATTCTTGCTTAATCCTCAGTTGGTTTTAATTAGAAAAAATAGTTACGATTAACTATTAACATTAATGAATTAAAATCTTCCAGAAGGAATGAATCCAAACAGAAATATCTAACAACTAATAAAACCCTGATATTTTACGGCCTTTCCTATTTTAGTCTCAAACATTCTAAACATAAAGGAAGAAAGAGCTTTTCAGTTTTATTCTTTTAAAAAGAGCATAGGCTTCTCTCCTGCTACTGAGGATGGTCTTCTAACACATTCACAGTCATTTAGAGACAACATAATGGCACATTCATTCATATCACAGTATTTTCTAATTTCCTTTTTGATTAATTGTTTAAAAATGTGTTGTTTAAGGCCGGGCGCGGTGGCTCAAGCCTGTAATCCCAGCACTTTGGGAGGCCGAGACGGGCGGATCACGAGGTCAGGAGATCGAGACCATCCTGGCTAACACAGTGAAACCCCGTCTCTACTAAAAAATACAAAAAAATAGCCGGGTGAGGTGGCGGGCGCCTGTAGTCCCAGCTACTCGGGAGGCTGAGGCAGGAGAATGGCGTGAACCCGGGAGGCGGAGCTTGCAGTGAGCTGAGATCCGGCCACAGCACTCCAGCCTGGGCGACAGCGCGAGACTCCCTCTCAAAAAAAAAAAAAAAAAATGTGTTGTTTAATTTCCACATTCATGTGAATTTTTCACATTTCCTTTTGTCATTGATTTCTGATTTTATTTCGTTACGGTTGGAGAAGGTACATGGTATGATTTCAGTCTTTTTAAATATATTGAGACCTATTTAATAGCCTAAAATACAGTATATCTTGGCTAATGTTCCATATACACTTCAGAAAAATGTATATTCTCTTTTTGTGTGGAATGTTCTATAGATGTCTGTGAGATGTGTCTAGTTGGTTTACACTATTGTTCAAGTCTTCTGTTTTCTTACTGTTCTTCCTGATTGTTCCAGTCATTATTAAAAGTGGAATATTGCAGTTTCCATTTACTGTAGAATTGTCTATTTCTCCTTTCAGTTCTGTTAAATCTTTACTTCATTTATGTTGGGGCTCTGTTAGGTGCATGTTTATGTTATTTATATTGTTACATCTTCTTGATGGATTGACCTTTTTGTCATTAAATAATGTCCTTTGTCTTTTGTAACAATTTTTGTGTTAAAATTGATTTTCCTAATATTGGTATAGCCACCCAGCTCTCTTTTAATTACTGTTTGCAAGGAATATCTTTTTTCATCCATTCACTTTTGACCTATTTGTATTTTGGTTCTAAAGTGAGTCTCTTATAGACACCATGTACAGTAAATCCTCTTGCCATCATCAGTAGAGTCTTAGAAACTGCCACTTGCAGTAAGTCTTTAAATAGCATCATTTCCTTCAATGTTGTTTCATTATAGCATGAAGAAAAAAATTTTCATTGTATGTCATTTTACTTAAAGTTGCAGTATCTAAGAACCTTATCAATGACCGTAAGTGAGGACTTGCTGTGATGAGTCATGTTTGTTTTGAATTCATTCTGCCAATATCTGCATTTTAATTGGAGAATTTAACTCATTTAATTTTAAGGTAATTACAGACAAGGAGCGACTTACTTTTGCTATTTTGCTATTTGTTTTCTATATATTATATGTCTTCTTTGTTCTCCAGTTCCTCCATTACTGCCTTTTTTTTGTATTCAGTTTTTTTTCCTAGAAAATAAATAAATAAAATAAAGCTATTTTATTTACTTTTCATTTCTTTTACTGTAGATCTTTATATTCTTAGTTTTTGCCATGGGAATTACAATTAACATCTTAATTTATAGCAATCCAGTTTGGATTAATACCAATTTAGTGTCAATCGTGTAAAAATTTTTGTTAGAATGTTAGATGCAGAAAGGAAAAATTAAAAATTAATTTGAAAAAAGAAAATAAAAAATGTTGCTTGTATAACAAGCACTATTCCCTATTCCTTATGTTGTTTATTGTCACAGATTACATTTTTATGTATATAATGTCTGCCATAGACATAGATTTATATTGTTTATGACATATTTGTAGTTACTGCTTTATGTAACTGTCTTTTAAATCATATAGAGTAAAATTGAAGTTACTAACCAAAATGCATTAATAATGACTTTTATATTTATCTATGTAGTTACCTGTTTTAGTCTGTGCTACTATAACAGTATGCTTTATGCTGGGTAATTTATAAACAACAGAAATTTGTTGCTCACAGTTCTAAAGGCTGGGAAGTCCGAGATCAAGGTACCAACATATTCACTGTCTGGTGAGGGCCCGTTCCTCTTAGATAGTCCCTTCTGTGTGTCCTCCCAGGGCAGAAGGGCAAAAAAGGCACAGGTCTATGGGACATCTTTTACAAGGGCACTAATCCCATTTGACCTAATCACTTCTTAGAGGCCCCACCTCTTAATGCCATCACATGGAGTATTAGATTTCAACACATGAGTTTTGGAGGGATGCAAACATTCAGACCACAGCATTATCTTTATCAGTGTTTTTTATTTCTTTGTGCTGATTTGAATTACTTTTTTTTTTCTTTCAGCTTGAAGGACTCCTTATAGCATTTCTTATAAAGCATATCTACTAGCAATGAATTCTAGTTTTTTAACTGGGATATCATAATTTCTTTTGTTTTTGAGGGATAGTTTTGTTGGATATAGACTTCTTGGTTGATAGATTTTTTTTTTCCTGTTACTTTACTACCGTCTAGCTTCTCTAATCTCTGATGAGAAATTAGCTGTTAACATTATTGGGGATCCCTTATACATGATAAGTTGCTTCTGTTGCTGCTTTTGGGACTCTTTCTTTTAACAGTTTGATTATGATGTTTCTAGGTATGGATCTCTTTAGTTTTCTCCTACTTCGGGTTTGTTGAGATTCTTAGATATATAGGGGTATGTCTTTTATCAGTTTTTGAAGTTAGATGTCATTTTTTCTTTCAATATGTTTTCTGTCTCCTTTTCTCTGTCTTCTCCCCTCTTGGAGGTCCCTTATGTGTTTGTTGGTACTTTTAATAGTGTTCCACAGGTCTCTTAGGCTTTGCTCATTTTATTCATTTTTTTTCCTTTCTGCTCCCCAGATCAGGTAATCTCTGTTGATCTAAGTGTTCATTGATTCTTTCTTCTGCCTACTCAAGCCTGCTGTTGAGCCCCAACTAGTAAAATTTTCATTTCAATTATTGTATTTTGCTAGTCCAGAATTTCTATTTTGTTTTTTTAAAGTTTATTTTTGTTGATATTCTCAATTATGTGAGACATTATTCTCATACATTCCTTTAGTTCTTTGTACATACTCTTTAAGCATATTTAAAATAATTGATTTAGAGTCTTTGCCTAGTAAATGCAATATATGGACTTCCTCAGGTACAATTTCTTATTAATTTTTTTTCTCTGTGTGAGGACCATACTTTCTTGTTTCTTTACATGCCTCATAATTTTTTATTGAGTATTAGACATTTTAGATATATAATGTGGCAGTGATATTTTCTACTTTCTTAGAGGTTTTTGTTGCTGCTTATTGTAGTTGGTGTTGTTTGTCTAGTGACTTTTGTAGACACTTTTGTAAAGTTTATATTCTGTGCTGTATGTGGCCACTAGAATTTCTGTTCAGTTAGCTTAGAATCTCTGGTCAACTAATGATTTGGCAGTTATTTTCTTAACAGTTGGAGCCAGAAATATATAGTCATGCATCACTTAATGACAAGGATGCATTCTGAGAAATGCATCACTTGGCAATTTTGTCTTTGTGTGAATATCGCAGTGTATTTATACAAATCCAGATGGTATAGCCTACTGCAAACCTAGGCTATATGGTATAGCCTATTGCTCCTAGGCTACAAACCTGTATAGCGTGTTACTGTACTGAACACTGTAGGCAATTGTAACACAAAAGTATTTGTGTATCTAAACATATTTAAACATAGTAAAAATACAGTATAATAGGTAAAAAATGTACGTGTATAGGGTATTCACTATGAATGTATCTTGCAGGAGTGGAAGTTGCTCTGGGTGGGTCACTGAGTAAGTCGTAAGTGAATGTGAAGGCCTAGGACATTACTGTACATCGTATAAACACTGTACACTTAGACTACACTAAATTTATTAAAAATATGTGATCTCTTCAATGATAAATTAACCATACCTTACTATGTAACATTACTACTTTATAAACTTAACTTTTTGACTCTTTTGTAATAACACTTAGCTTAAAACACAAACTCATATATACCTGTATGAAAAATTTTTGTATCCTTATAAGCTTTTTTCTATATTTAAAATTATTTGATTTTTTTACTTTTTAAGCTTTCTTGTTAAAAATCAAGACACAAATACACATGAGCTTAGGTCTACACAGGGTCATGATCATTAATATCACATGTCATTTAATTGGAAGGTCTTCAGGGTCAGTAACATGCTTGGAACTGTCATCTTTTATAACAGTGCCCCTTCTGGAATACCTCCTGAAGGACCTGCTTGAAGCTGTTTTACACTTTATTTCTTCTACATAGTTTTTTAAAAATTGCCCTCTGAAATAACCGTAATAGTATAGTAAATACATAACCCTGTAACATAGTCGTTTATTATCATCAAATATTATGTACAATACACAGTTGTACATACTATACTTTTATACAACTGGCAGCACAGTAGGCTTGTTTACACCAGCCTACCCATAAACACATGAGTAATACATCGCACTGTGACATTAGGAAGGGTAACATGTCACTAGAAGATAGGAATTTTTTAGCTCCATTGTATTGTATTCTTATGAGACCACCATCATATATGTGATTCATTGTTGATGGGAACATTGTTATGTGGTGTATGACTATATAAATATAAATAAATAAATTTTATATATATATATATTTCCAGTGTTTGCCAGTAGACTGTGTATATCTTGGGGCCATGCCTTCAATACTTAGTTGGGCAGTTTACATCTTTCTTATCTTCAGTTTCTGCTTGTGCAGAGCCTGAAGATCAGCCAGAAGCGAGAACTTAGGGCCTTCTCAAGTGTTTCTGAGCATGTGCTCTGTCCTGGGCACACACATGGCCATCTAGTTTCCAAGGAATACATAGGACTAGATGTCATGTCACTTTTCACAAGGAACATGTCACTTTTCAGTCTGTGTGCCCAAGCTTTTTGAGAGCTTGTTTGGAGATTCTAGCAGGGGAGCGCAGCTACTTGTATACCCTTGACTGAAGACTGGTCCTCCTCTATCAGGGATGGTTGTCCTTTTGGACTGAGCATGCAGCTTCAGGAGGGATGCACATGGAGTGGTGAGGGAAGAAGGGGACACCCGCCTACCCAGCCAGATCAGCCAAATCAACCCTGGCGATCAGTGGGGTGACAGATGTCGCAGCCAGATCCGCCTCACATCCCCAAGCTTTTTGATAATTAACCATAGCTTACTATATAACATTTCTACTTGATGAACTTTTTAATTTTTTATCTTTTTGACTCTTTTGTAATAATGCTTAGCTTAAAACACAAACATGTATGTAGCTCTATAAAAATATTTTTGTATCCTTTCAAGCTTTTTTCTATATTTATAGAAACAATTTATTATATCCATTGTTTGCCTCAATTGCTACCCCTTACCCCATTCAGCACTGGCTAATACATTTGCCTGTAGGCCCGGCACGGTGGCTCTTGCCTCTAATCCCAGCACTTTGGGAGGCCAAGGCAGGTGGATTGCTTGAGCTCAGGAGTTTGAGACCAGCCTGGGCAACATGGCAAAACCCTATTTCTACAAAAAATAAAAAACAAATAAATAAAGTTGCCTTTAAATGTTTACAACAGATGGCTTATCTGCCCTGGCAGAGTTCTGAGTGTGGCAAAATAAAAGCAAGCCCTTTACACAGTTTAAGCCAACAGAGAGGTTAAAACAAAACAACCACAGATCTTTGAGAACAAGGTAAACTCTGATCCCTCTGGCACCAGGAACCTAACCAAGGCCTTAGGTTGGCATCGTTAAGACCCTTAGTGAGAATCATCTTTTTCTTAAGTGCTTGCCTAATTGCTGTAAATTTTGACAGGTTTTCAGAGATCAAATAAAGTTGATTCTGACCGTTTTTGTCAGGTTATTTTCACTGTTTCTGTGGAGGGACGAACTTGGAGTTCCCTAACATGCTGTTTTTTGCTGACATGCCATTGCATTGTTTCCATTTTGATAAGCTTACATTATTTTCAGGTTTTGTTGTTGTTGTTGTTTTGGAGACAGGGTTTCACTGTGTCACCCAGGCTGGAGTGCAGTGGTACAGTCATGGCTCACTGCAGCCTCAACTTCCTGGGCTCAAGTAACACGCCCACCTCAGCCTCCCAAGTAGCTGGAATTACAGGCGCATGCCACCACACCCAACTAATTTAAAAACTTTTTTTGCACTGATGGGGTTTTTCCATGTTGCTCAGGCTGGTCTCAGACACTTGGGCTCAAGTGATCTGCCTGCCTCAGCCTTCCAAAGTGTTAGGATTACAGGCGTGAGCCACCACACCCAGCCTCAGAGTGTTTTGTTTTGTTTTGTTTTTCAAAAGTTAAGATACGTTTCTTCTTCATAGAGGTCACCTGACTGTTAATAATTCATGTTTAGCTTGCCAACCATGAATGGTTAGCTTGCACATTTAGAAGGAAGAGAATTCTAACAGATGAATCCAGTAGATCTGAGTTAAAGATAGCCATTTCACTCACGTGCTATCAAAAAATTTTCTCTCCAAGCTAGAGAGATAAAACGTCTAATCCAGTGAATATAGGAGATGAATGTTCTAACATTCAGGTCTCTAATAGAAATGTGATGTCAAATGTATTAGACAAGCCAATACATACCACGGTCTTTACCTTTAAAGCTCCAGTGGAACATATTCACATTGTAGTTATGTGGACATGTTCCGTATAGTTTATCAGGTCAAGAATGTAATAGTTGTTCTCACTACCTTCCCAAAACTCTGTCTCATGGAAAGTTAGCCCAAATCTGAAGCTAAACAGCCAACATAAAGAGATCTGATTCTGAAGCAATATTTTCTGAGTTTGAATTCATTGAATACCTAATGTTAAATGAATACATAAGCTAGTTTGAAGTACAGCTTATCTAGAGCATGTCTTTGTAGATAAGAAAATCTTCATGTTTTTCACCTGTATCTACTTGAGGTAGAATTTATTGGTGAAATAACTACTGGATAGATTCTCAAGAGGAAAATAGTCAGGCAATATTTGTGTATAAGGAACAGAGCCCTGTTCCTTAGAAGAGAGCTGTCTGTATCTGTAGCTGGGTGAAAAACAACATGAGGTTGGTGAACTGTATCCTAAGGTGTAATAATCTGGGGGACCAGGAGGATGAGCCAAGAGGGTGGGAGATAAGGCTAAAAAAATTGGAAAACATAGGTGACAAAGGCATCTGGTAGCTGCTCAAGGATTTAGAGTAGGAGAGCTGTCTGACCACATTTACATTTGGGGTACATATGGTGGCAGAAAAATGGAGGATTGGGGGATCAGAATGGCAAGACTGGAAGCAGGGAAATGCCTTAGGTTACTATTAGTTGTTTTTATTTTTAAGTAAGAAATGTTCCATAGTGAGCATGTATTAATTTTGTAATAGAAGAAAATACATAGCTGTTATTTTGTATGAAATATACTTGTTGAATAATTTATGATATAGTCCCAATTTTTAAAAAATCTAAGATTAAAATCCCAATTAGAGATTGGTTATTCAGTTGACACTTGATGTCTTTGCTCAACAAAAGGATTCATCATAAATTTTCATTAAATAATCATTTGTTTCTACCACGTTATCTGTAGTCTATGTAGGGAACATGTCAATTTTATTAAGGAAATTAGAATGAAAATCACAACAATGTTACCTGCAGTACTTTACTAATTTTTATAGCTCCGCAGCCTTCCACAAGTCACAGAAATACTCAAACCCCGGGTAACATACTAGTCTGGAGCAACAAGCCCCAGAAAACTGATAATAAAAATAATGGTTTGTAAAGACAAGCCTGACAGACTAATTATAGCTTCACTTTGTCTCTCTCCAACTCTATTTAAAAACTATTGATAATATTTAGTCCCAGGTATATAGATTTTTTTGTGTTGGTTTGGTTTGGTGTTTTCATCATTTGAACTTCTTAGTAGTTTTTGGAATGACAGTCCGCTATCAAATGAGAGACATTTAATAAGCAAGTTTACTCTCATTTTTCCCAATACGAGTATGTTATTTGAATATACTTTAAGTTTAATACAGATCAAGTTTTAAACTCCAGCCAGGCACAGTGGCTCACACCTGTAATCCTAGCTAGCACTTTGGGAGGCCGAGGTGGTTGGATCACTTGAGGTCAGGAATTCGAGACCAGCCTGGCCAACATGGGGAAATCCTGTCCCTACTAAAAATACAAAAATTAGCTGGGTGTGGTGGCGCATGCCTATAATTCCAGCTACTCAGGAGACTGAGGCACAAGAATCTCTTGGACCCAGGAAGTGGAGGTTGCAGTGAGCTGAGATTGTGCCAGTGTACTCCAGCCTGGGTGATAGAATCAGACTGTCTCAAGGAAAGTTTTAAACCCTACTTGACAGTGTATTCTTTGTTATTATTATGCATTTTATACTGGCCATGTAGAAATGATGTTGTCTGATTTTACCTGTGCACACAGGATTATATAAAATGTAATTTTAATATCCACTTAATCTAAGTACTGAACCATGGTAACCTTTTAAATATATTTAAACTATACTAGTAATACATAAATATTGGGCAAATTTATTTTTATGAACCAGACTGAGGAGGCTGGCCAACATGGAAAATACCCTTTAAAGTACTGAGTAAATAAGTATAGTATATTTAACTCTTTCTAATGATAATAATTTTTGATAAATGCGAATTTAACTCTCTTCAGATAGGCATGCTTTTTGACATGTGAAAGTGAGATTCCCTAAGTTGTTGCTAAGATGATAAACTCAATATAAATAACAATAGAGAAACCTTACGGTTAGCCTGGGATTCAGAAATTGGCTTTAACATTTGCCAATAAATGAAGAGTTTCTTTGAAGGCACACAGATGTATTAATTTTTAATTTGTTTCTTTTTGATCTCCTAATTGCTGAAAAAGATTTATTGGTTAATTTTAGGAAGGCAAGTGTTTGAAAAGTTTCGCCAAATACTGTCTTCTTTAAATGACTGTATGGTAATGAAAAGTTAAGAGGAGAGCCAAATTAGATTGAATAATTGTTCAGTCATGTGGGTCAGGCTAGTTGCATAGCCTCGTTGTTAGACTGATTGCTCAAATTACATTGCCTGGGGTCCTGCACTTGGTTGGCTGTCTTCTCAGATCTTAACAAGGTTCTGGGAATTTCTTTTTCTGACAAAGTTTGCTTTGTATTTTCCCCTCCCCCTACCACCTCCAGGATGCATCATCTGCAGACATCAGAAAAGCATATCGTAAGCTTTCACTAACTTTACATCCAGACAAGAATAAAGATGAAAATGCAGAAACTCAGTTTAGACAAGTAAGTGAAATATGCTATTATATATATTTTTGTGACAAATGTATTAATATGTTGATGGTAGAAATATTCACTTATATATGGAATATTTTCATTTGTAAATGAGGTAGTAGTTTAAAATATAGTGTATATGTTTTCAAGTTTTTACAAAATACATTTTTACCATTTTGTATTAGCATCTCTAAATTCTTGGAGGGTCATAATTGTCATAATTTTCTTGTCTAAATTACAGCTTTTGTTTTTAAAATGCACATTTTAAGATAAGTATTACTTTTGTAACTGTCACAAAGGTTTATTTTGATATCAAGCATTTTTAACCTCTTAAGGTACTACCAAAACGTAAAGTGTTACTTATAATTGAGATTTCATCTGTTTATTGTATATATAGGCACATAGGATTTTCTGCATGTGTATTGTAGTGCCTTCACCCTCCTACGTGATTTTTTATAGTTGAGAGTATTTTTATTTTAAAGTAATGCTTTTATTTTAGTTGGTGGCCATTTATGAAGTTTTAAAGGATGATGAACGAAGGCAGAGGTGAGTGTTCATTTCTGCTTTTGAATTAAGATGTTATCATTTCATGCAACAGTTTATAAAGAATTAAGTCTCCTTAAACATTTTGTTATGTTAGTATTTTATTTTTGTTCCTTCCAAGAAATGCAGTGTTTTAAAAATGTGTGTTTGAAGCAGAGTTAACTTTATTGAAAGTATTCACTAGATTGATTCGATACTTACAAGCTTCAGGATTATGAGTCATAATGTTAGCAAGTCCTGGCTTCCTTAATACGACTTTTAACGTGAGTGTTTATGCCCTGGGAAATGCAAATACTGCTTGAATTCAAATAAATGTCCATTCTTTCCCATATGTCAGTAATAGCTCCTATCTGTGCCTGGTGCTTGGTGCTTTTTCCCCCACTATTCCTTAAATGTTTGAATTAGACCATAGTGATAGTCAAGTTAGTACTCTTTCTTGATATTTCCTCACTCTCAAAATAACCCAATTATATAAGCTTCTGTAAGCCTGTAGAAGATAGGGGTGGAAGAAAACTTCGCTTCTTGTGTCTGTGTCTTTTGCCTCCTTCCCTTCCTTTACTCTGCTCCGGCGATTCTGCGTTGAGGGTTAAACTTCAGAGTGGAGGCAGTCCCTCACACTAAGACTTCTCTGTGCCCCTTTCAGAAAAGTGGCAATATATTTATGTAGTAGTTTATAATGCCAGTGACTTAAGAGGAGATTACCCAGAGGCCCCTTTCCTCTACTCCTACAGAATGTATGGAATGTAGACATCATTTCAGCAACCTTCTAAGTTTTTTAAGTCATACCACAACACATATGCACATACACAACTAAAACAATAGTTTCACAAAATACTTCTTATTGCAAGTTAAACACATCATTTTCTATTCTAGGCTAGACTAGTCTTTTGATGTTTTTTATTTATTTATTTTTTTAAAATGTTGGTTGTAGTTCACCAAATTGATTTCATGAGACACTAGTGGACCACAATCCAAAATTTGAAAATGTTGTTCTACAGTACAAGAGTACCTTTAAAAAACAAAGCAAAACAACACCTAGGTATTTGAGATTTAGGCAAAAGCCAGCTTAAATATCTGTATCCTTCAATAGGGGGGTAATACATCTTTAGACAACTCTATAAATTATGCTGTGTTACATTCTGAATCTTTCCTCATATGTATTATCTGGAATTAGTCTGTATCCTAAAATGTTAGCTACCATTCTTGATTCTCATCTTAACCATTTAATTTGAATACCTCTGCTTGTCAGATTGCAAAGCACAAGGATTCAAGATCTTCTCTTAAAGTGTTCTTCGCTTTATAACAAGGGCTGGCATTGGTCCAGATACCATAGCAGACATTCCTCTGGTTTGAGATAATCCATACTGTTGAAAGAGTCCAAGAAGTGTGTTGAAAGAAGTTTTGGTCATTCTGCGCATATTTGTAGTTAGTTTCTCTGTGAGCCCTAGTTTTGTTTCACACATTTAAGAATGTGTCTGTAAAGGTAGCTTTATTTAGTCTTCTAATATCTTTGGCTTGAGGTGTTTTCTTTTTGTTTGTTGTTATTTTAAGTCAGTAAACTTTGTAATTTCTTTCAGTTACCAAAATTATTTCTATCTTTTCAAAACAAATCACTTCTTATATATAAATTGTTTCTTCATTAACATGGAATCATCTATTAATAAATAACATTATCTCTTTAGGATTAGTTCTCTCATTTATTTTAGAGAGTTGATAGAAAAAAATGAATGTGACAGTTACACAAACAGCTGTAGTATTTATACCCCTTGAGGCACAAGTAGCTCTTTGGTAGCTGGTTTTCCTTGAGGCAAAAGTCTTAACTAATCAAGCTAAGAATCACTTCTCTAAAGCTTGTGCCTGAGGCCAGGTGACCTGTGAGTATTTAAACATAGGAGACAGACATCTCTGCAGACAATTACTTAATGTTTATAATTCCTTTAGGGAAAAAAAAGAAGAGCACAGTCAGCATTATCTTCAAAAGAAGATTATCTACATATTGATATAAAAAAATACTTTTTGGTATCACAATTATTTACTATAAATATTCATTAAATAATACTTTCAAATGTGTAACCTTCCAGGAATTGGTAATTTGGGAAATTGTCAGACATGTTTCCTATTTATTTCCCTTTTATATAATTGTGTTTTCTCTGAAATCAGATGCATTATTTGAATTTTGCTGGAAAAGAGAATAGCAGTGAAATTGATAAATTAACAAACCAAATAACTTTTTGTAGAAAAAGAAAAAAGGAAACGCTGACTGGGTACAGTGGCTCACATCTGTAATCTTAGCACTTTGGGAGGCTGAGAAGGGCAGATCCCTTGAACTCAGGAGTTCGAAACCAGCCTAGGCAACATGACGAAACCTCGTCTCTGCAAAAAATACAAAAGTTAGCCTGGCATGGTGGCACATGCCTGTAGTCCCAGCTACTCAGGAGGCTGAGGTGGGAGGATTGCTTGAACCCCAGAGGCAGAAGTTGCAGAGAGCTCTAATTGCGCCACTGCGCTCAGCCTGGGCCGCAGAGCAAGACCCTGTCTCAAAAGAAAAAAAGAGGAAAAAGAAAAAGTCAGCTTTGTTTGATTTTTTTTAATGTCCTTATTTGGGTATAATTTGCATACAGTAAAAGTCACCTGTTTTAAGTGTACAGTTAAATGCTTTTTAGTAAATTTACAGGCTTGTGCAAACCATCACCACAGTCCAGTTTTAGAACATTTACATCATTTCAAAAAAGCTTTAGCCCATTTGCAGTAATTCTTCACCCTGATCTGCAGCTCCAGGCAATTACTGATCTATTTAGTGTATTTATAAATTTGTCCTTTCTGGACATTTCGTATAAATGGAATCATGCAATATGTAGTTTTTTTGTATGTGGCTTCTATTAACATAAGGTTTTTGAGATTCATCCATATTGTAGCATATACCAGTAGTTCATTCTTTTCTATTGCTGAACAGTATTCCATCGTATGGATATACCACTTATGTTTATCTGTTCACTAGTTGATGGACATGTGGGTTGTTTCCAGTTTGGGGCTATGATGAACAAGGCTTCTGTGAACATTCACATAAACTTCAGATGGACATATGTTTTCATTTCTCTTGGTTAGATTCCTAGGAGTGTAATTGTGAATAAATGTTTAAGCCTTTTTCTCCCCTAAGAACATAGACTACAGCTTGAAAACACACTCAAGTACTGCATAATGACATTTCACTCAATGAGGGACCACATATACAATGCTAGCCGAGCGCAGTGGCTCACACCTGTTATCCCAACACTTTGGGAGGCTGAGGTGGGAGGATGGCTTGAGCCCAGGAGTTTGAGACCAGCCCTGGCAACATAGCTAGACCCTATCTCTACAAAAAATTAAAAAATTAGCAGGGTGTGGTGTTGCATGCCTGTAGTCCCAACTACTTGGGTGGCTGAGATGGGAGGATTGCTTGAGCTACTTGGGAGGCTGAGATGGGAGGATTGCAAGGCTGCAGTGAGCCATGATCGTGCCATTGTACTCCACCCTGGGCGAGAGAGTGAGACCTCATCTCTAAAACAACAACCACAGCAACAAAAAAACCCAATGCTTGTCCCATAAGATTATAATATGGTATTTTTACTGTACCTTTTCTGAGTTTAGATATACAAATACTTACCATTGTGTTATAGTTGCCTACAGTATTCAGTACAGCAACATGCTATACAGGTTTGTAACCTAGAAGCAATAGGCTACCATGTAGCCTACATGTGTAGAAACTGTACCACATAGGTTAATGTAAATACACCATGATGTTCACACAACGAGGAACTTGCCTAACGGTTTGCCTAATTATGCATTTCTGAGACCCAATCACTGTCATTATTAAAGCATGCCTATAACAGGTTTTCGTGGTTATTGTAAGAAAGCCTAGCTTAGCAGCCTTCTCTAAACTCTTTAGCTAACTTATTTTGGGAAACAGTAGCCCAGCTATGTTCCAACAAATTTTTATGAGTGCCCTGAATGTTAGTGGAGGTAAAGTACTGAGTACCAGCCATTACATTTATATACTAGATTGCGCTTTAGTAATATTAACATAGCTACTTTTGTTTAAAATGTATTATGAATTTTTAACCAGTCTTCTTTTGCTTACCCAGTTGTGAAACTTTAAAATTTTTTGTCTGTTTCATGTTACTATATTTATATAAGTTGAATGTGTTTTTAGTTTACTAAATAACGTTTTATTTACAAATGCAAAGTATAGTTATTCAGCCTTAATATGTTAAACTTTTATAAATTCATTAACTAGTTATTGTAAATGTGATTACAGGTGTGTTCGAATCAAAATAAACATTAGTCTGAGAATAGGAAATTTATTTTAGCACCTTTCCTAAATAAAGTGCAGTGTACCACAATTTTTGGCATATATATTTTTTTTCAAAGAAGAATGAGAGCAATTAATTTAGACATGTTTTCTGTTTATAATGTTTGTACAAGTAGTTTTTATTCAAAGTTTCAAAATGTTACCTAAATGGAAATTATGTTATTATTGTTTTAAACTAAAAATTCCAGCTTTGTAATACAGAAAATTCATAATTTAGGCACATGCTAGAATTATTTAAATATTCATTTTCATAATATACAGATTTTTAATTTTAGTTACATACTTACTATTTGATATTTCAAAAAATAGTAACGTTTTAAATTTCCATGCATTTTTCTGCTGGTAACTTGAAAAAAATTTTAAATTTGTTTTCCAGTGTTTGTATTAGCCTAAATATGTTTCATGAATTGCAGATTATAGTATGAAACTCACTAATGAGTATGTAACCATTATTTTATGTTCATGATGTATATTGTAAGAAAATCAAATGAAATAAACACACATTAGGCCATATGTTGGATGTGTGGAATTGATTAATGTTTTCATTTCCAAGAAAATTCCATTATAATTCCCTGTGATCTTTAGCATTAGCGATATTTTTTATTGTAGAGATCTGTTTCTTTATATCTTACAACACATACATTTGTACATTCTTAATCTGACTTTAACAAATAGTTGAGAACAGTTTGTATGAATCCGAAATACAGAGCATTTTAACAGTGTTATATGTTTAAATACAGAAAAGCCTAATAAAGTGATGTTTTAAATTTTATGTGTCAACACAGTATTTCTTCTTAAATAACTTATGAAAATAGTGTCTGTGTGTACTTTAAGAAATTTATTTTCAATGTTTCATCAGGAAAGCAGTAATTTATCTTTTAACAGCATATATTCTAAAAAGTGAACTATAATGGAAGCTATCTTTCCTTAAAATGGCCAGTCATGTGAGCCATAATATTCATTGATAGTAAAATCAATAGAGCATTGATTCAAAGCTTAATCCTTAGAGACTGTTATTTAGAGTGACAGACATAGCCTAGTAAATATCTAGTTCTGTTTAATGTGTTCAGTGCATGAGGTTTTGCTATCTTGAATGTGTGCACTAAATACAATTTATACGTAGGGTAGAAAATAGTAGCTATTAACAGACACATAGCACTTTCAGTTATGATGGTGATAAAATATTTGATAAGAAATTCTTAGCTATGAGTTCAGCTGTTTTCTCTTCTGCTATAGTTCAGTTATATCCAAAGCAAATTTAATACTTAAGAGTGCTATTAAGGAGTTGTCTCCATTTTCTTAGATGTTCTTTATCAATAACTATACTTTTTTTCCTGAAATTATTTCATGGGAGAGGTTTGCTGAAAATAATGATTTTTATATTCACCTTTTTTCCCCCTCAAGAAATCTGAAGTAGAATATGGATTGAGAATAGATTCAGGACTTAAGATTGATTGGACTTCATTTGAATGTTGTAATCTTATGTTAGAGCACTTGAAACCTTTTTACCTATACATTTCTCATTTAAAATGAGCCGGTTTTTATAAGATTGATTTAAACATAAATTTTTGATAACATGAATGATAGTTTCTTATGAAGTCATATTATTATATCTTGATGTTAATATTCAAGCATTTCGATAAATATTGAAAAAGAATAACACCAGGTTTTTCTGATCTAGCTACTGCCAAACCATACATTAATTTGTAGACTCTTGTATATTACACAATTTGCTTTTTAAGAGTTTAGTACTAATTAATGACCTTTCCTTTCAAAATTGGTAATTCCAATTTGATGATACTGTTATTAATAACCTAAGTTGATCAAAAAGGTTTTCTAGATTTGCTAATAAAATATATTTTGCATTTATATCTGATGTTTTTCTACTGAAAAAAGAAGTTGCCTGTAATAAATCCTCTGCTTTATTTTTTTAGCATATCTCCAAGGTATCAATTTAATAACTATCAAAGTAGCTACTGCAGTTGTTGCATTTAAATTGATTTACATGTCAAGACTGGCAGTTTAGCAGCTGCGCTATTATTCCTAGATCGGTCAATTTACTTGAGAAAAACCTACTACTGAGTTCTACTGACCTGCCTGACAATATAGGCCCTATTTCTATTCCTGTAATTAGGCCTGCAACTAACTCAGAATATTTTTAATTAAAATATTTTGGTCAATGTGTTGCACCAAATTAGGCCTTTCAGTGAAGATTTAATTCTGGAAATAGTGTGATTAGAATATTTAATGAGTTGTGTTCAATTAAGATTAACAGGTTGTGTGTGTTGAACACAGTGTTTCTGTGTGACCATTTTGAGTTTTACAATCATAAATGTTACTCCTTATTTTTAACCTCAAAGATATTTGTTCAATAGTTGTCTGACAAGTAAATTTAAATTCAGTTGAAAATTTATTTTAAAGTAACTTTTTTATTCTGATAGTACCAAGAAAGCTGATTTGAAATGCATCAGCTTTTTAAAGGACTAGGAAAGCTTTTACTCTTAATGTTCTTCTCTTCCAGCAAAAGCCAAAAATGAGGAAATTGCCACTTAAATGTTTACAAATAAACAGTTGAGAAATCCAACGTAAACACTGGTTGTTTCCACATCTCTTTCTAATTTGGGAGTTTTTTATTTTCTAAAGGAATATAGCAATACGAAATTAAAAGGTACTCAATTTTATAGGCTTTTATCTCATTTAAAAGCTTTGATAAAATCATGTGTATAAATATTTCAACATTGAGCCACCATAGTATAGGGGTAGAAATAAAAGCACTGACTAGAAAATTTATTCAGAATTTGATTGTATTAATATGTAATTCATGGTAACAAATAGCTCTTATCTTGATCTTTCTCCTGTTGAGATCCTTCTTTTTGTTGCTGACTTCAACGGTGGAGTCTTTACTATAGACTAGTAGACAGGTAGACTACATGTAGCTCGTTTAGTTTAGATGTCACTCCAGGAGTCACAACTTTGGGTGCTGCAAAAATATGAGATCTAGTATCCACAGTGTATTACTGGGCACTTTTTTGAAGGGTGTCAGTGACTAGAGCTATCTACAGTGCTTTGAATTTACTAAACATTATAATGCTGGGAATGTATGTAAACATTACCTATTTTGGATAAATTATTTTCTTTTTCCTCTTTGTAATATAGGCACAAATAATTTTTTTGTTTTTATTTTAAACTCCCCATGAAAAACTGTTATATTTGTACTGTAGGTATGATGATATTCTGATCAATGGACTTCCAGATTGGCGACAGCCTGTATTCTACTACAGGCGGGTGAGAAAAATGAGCAATGCTGAGCTGGCATTACTCTTATTCATTATTCTCACAGTGGGTCATTATGCTGTAGTTTGGTCAATCTACCTGGAAAAACAACTGGTAAGTATTAGTAATAAATCAAATGAACTAGCCTCCTTAATTTTATATGGAATTTCAGACATTTATTTTTCAACTGATGAAAATTTCTATTTCTCTGTGTATACTTCTTATTCTAATAGTTTTATACTCAATGTTTGACATATTTCTAAGTCAAGAAGAACCCATGAAATAAGAAAATATTCTTCTTTTAAAAAATGTGGCACTTAAGTTTATTATAAAACTTTGTGAAAGCCCACATACGTAGCTGGGAATTAGAAGGTAGAACCATGTTTTAATTATCACCTTCCAAATAGAAATTTTTTTATGTAAGACTGACTTTAGATTTTTTTGTGTCATAGGCCTTTATATAATGAATGTTTACTTTTAAAATGTTTTAAGTAAATCAAATTGGAAATGAATATAATATTCTAACTTCAAAGATCAATTGGTTAAAAAATTATTACACTTTTCTTGGTTTAATATGCTACTCTATAGTTTATTCTTCTGTGAGTTTTTATTTATGTGTCAAAGATAATCAAATATATTTATCAGTATTCATGAATTAGCATCTGTTTACTTATTCCTTTTGAAGTGACATTATTAAAGTTGGATGAATGAGAAAAAGTGAGTTGAATGCTTTCTCTTCTTAGAAAACTTTGATTGCTATGGAGATGCACATGACTGACAGTGCTGAACTTCATGTGTGTTTAAGGCCTGGATACCATGGCAACAGTTATTGTGAAAGATTGATGATTTTACTTAATCATGTTGGACCCTACATACATTTGCATAAATGTTCCTCTATAATGTTTACCCTTCACAGAAGAGCCTAGATAACATTTGAAGTGTACATGTTAATGATAACCTGTAACCATAATTCTTTCCACATTAAGGATGAACTGCTAAGTAGAAAAAAGAGAGAAAAGAAAAAAAAGACTGGCAGCAAGAGTGTGGATGTATCCAAACTTGGTGCTTCAGAAAAAAATGAAAGGTGAGAGTATATAAAAATACTTCATAATTTGAAGCTGTTTTAAAATACATCTTTAATATGATTCAACTTCATATGTATGTCTATTTACATGTGCTCTCATTTATATCTGTGGTAGTCTTATAAAAGACTAATAAGGTGCCATTGTTTATGAGACAAATTCTAATCTTAAGCAAAATTTCTTCCAGTTTTTTTCCCCTATATGAAATGTTAATATATATTTAAATAATCCCTCAAATTCTTCTAGTTTGAAATTTTTATACTGAACTTCAGAAACAAAGTACTATTAGACGGACCTATCACTTAGCTCAGGAGTAACCGTATGTAGAGAGGCGGTGATATGCAGTACACTCAAAAAGATGCCACCATTTCTTCTATTGATTCATAGAAAGGAATAAAGGGTTTAAATAGTTCACACAGCAGGGCATGAACTGGGATCAATGAGGGATGGAGATCAGAGACTATTCTGCCTGTCTTCTATTCTGATGACATCAGTGAGTAATGCTTCAGTGAACTGCAAATGACATTAATTTTTATGTATTGGTTTGTTTATGCTACAGTCTTCATATCTGGTTGTCAGCACATGGGAACACTCTGATGATGGTTAGTTTTTTTATAGCTGAAGTAATCATAAGGCTTAATAATTCATTGTACAAAAGTGATGAAAAGCCCAGGTTAGAAAGAGGGCTTTTGTTTATCTTTGTAACTTGATTAGGAACCTCCTTCCCCAAAATCTTAGCCTGGTTTCTCTTACATGCTATATATATTGCATTTGTTGTGACTACTATATTTCATGATAGCGTAAGTCAGTTATAAATATTTCAATGAATAATTTCTTCATTTTTTTTTTGTTGTTGAAGTAGTCATTCAAAAAAGAGTTCATGATCTTTATAAAAATATTTTGTCTCCCAGCTTTCTCTGTATATTCCTCATTTGTTGTATGGTGTTCTTTTTTTCCCTCCCTTTAGATTGCTGATGAAACCACAGTGGCATGATTTGCTTCCATGCAAACTGGGGATTTGGTTTTGCCTTACACTAAAAGCATTACCTCACCTAATCCAGGTAAAATGTACCTCTTTTATATAACATTAGATCCTTTATTTTTAATCATTCATGAAATAATTTATGCCCATGTTGGCTTTCTGAATGCCAATATGCAGTGGATGCTGTATAATGTTGATTGAGTAGGATTTTTGTAAGTTAAACCTAATTTAGACAATTCTAAGATTATTTAGATATCTGTTTCTGTAATTATCTTTTATAATGGTTTTAGATTGCCTTAGAGTCCCAAGATGCTAGAAAAAGAAAAAAAAAATACTATCTTTAGTACAGAGATAAAAGCAATAAAAATTTAATCTACTGTTATCATTAAAAGCATAACCAGTAAAAAGGAACAGCATTCAAGTAGCTTGCCACTCATTATTTTAATAGCATTTAAGTACAGAGTGTTAAAAAAAAAAGAAAAACCAACCTTTACATGAACATCTGTATAATTATGCCAAAATATATATTGCTTTCCATTTTATTTGCAAATTTAAGAAGAGTGAGGACATTTTGTCTTATACAGGTAATCAGTTTCTGTTTCTATTTAGTCTTGATTAAATAATAAAATGTGTATATATATCATATTTATGTCAGTTTCTTTTTTTTTAATTTAGTATATCAAAGCATATTTTATTAAATTATTGCTTTGTTAATTTTGATTATTGCATCAGGTTAGAAAATCCCCAACACGTAAATATTTGAAAGTCAATAAAACACTTTTTGGTGTACAGATTCTGAGGTTGAGATTGTAATTTTTGGAGAGAAATGTTTTATTTTAGAAAATAAGTGTTTATAATCTAGAGGACCAGATAATATTCTATTCAGTTCTACCCACTTTGTAGTTACATAGTAGAGCTATTTTTCCTGATTGTTTAAGGAAGCTGACTACAACTTCTGCATTTTCCTTTATTTTTCTCATAATGAAAATTTTATATTTAAAGGAGAAATGTACCAAAATACTAGTGTACTTCTGTCCTTTGAGAAATTACCAGTTTTTCCATCAGTTCATCTTAATAGTTATTGCTTATAGAATCTTACATTTTGTTTACAGTTAATAGAGAAAATTTACAGTATTTTGGTAATTTGAAAGGTTTGTTTTTAAGTTGTTTAGTGTGTTATATTGTTTGCTTGAAAAAATACTCTGCAATGCTTGTATGCTGTCTGTAAGACTTAATGAGAGGGAAAGTCTTTATCACACTGGTATGTTTACGAGAAAATGAGACAGAAAAATAATTTTAGGGCAGATTTTCTTATTTTTTTAAGTCTGATTATTTTTTGCCAACTTTAGAATCTGTGCAACAGGCAAACCAGAATATAGATGAGTTTAAAAGTATATTCATGAGGCAGTATAAATAGAATGTTACATAACATGTCAATATTAAAAACTTCTTTGTAATTTTAATCTAATTTGAGATAAAGTTTATTTGGTAAAATTAACATATTTCTTGTTTAGCATCTAGAGTAATTTACCAGACTAGAACCAACATGTTATTATGGCTTAGATTTATAATTTACTTTAAAATACTTGCCTGTGATAGCTGTTAATTCATGTAACAGATTGATGGTTTTGCCTCATCACAAATTTGTAGAAAATATACAAAAATGAGGAATTTTACAGAAACTTTTTAGTTTCTTTAGAAACTCTGCTTTTTTTAACTGATCGGTTTAAATTTTAAAGTTTTTACTTACTTGATGGTACCTGCTGCCTTTCAGTTTTGAGATGAGAGGCATTAGGGTTTCAAGACCTTTTACATCTAATTTTTAAATTTTATTCTAATTATTTCTTCATGATAAATGGATTTCAAGAAGAAAAGTAAAATGATTTTCCTTTTTAAAGCAAATATTTGATATTTTTATTCTGCATTGGGGACCTTAGGTTAGTGTTTCTAGTGGTCACTAACAAAATAATGTCATGCAGTAGACTCTTTCAAATACATATTATAATAGTGAATGTACTTTAGATTGATAAACATTGCTTATGAAATACATTAGCAAAACAATACTGATCAATTGCTCTCAGGATTAGATTTTTGTCTGCTTTTTGTTTGTAGTATGCTATGACCTTTGTATTAACCTGAGATCTTCTTAAATAAGATATTTATGAAATTTAGTATGAGTCTTTTTCACCTGAAGTTATCTGGATTGGTAATTGGAACAGTGATCAAAAAAGAATGCTCTTAAGACTCTAAGAATAAAAAATGATAGGTACAACCTTAAAGTTTTAAAATGTGTACTTTATGCACCACTTTTGTGATATAGAACCATTGTTTTTCATTTTTATTTTATTTTTTTTTTGAGACAGAGCCTCACTCTGTCACCCAGGCTGGAGTGCGGTGGTGCGATCTCAACTCATTGCAACCTCTGCCTCCCAGGTTCAAGCAATTCTCCTGCCTCAGCCTCCTGAGAAGTTGAGACTACAGGTGCCCGCCACCATGCCCGGCTAATTTTTTGTATTTTTAGTAGAGATCGAGTTTCACCATGTTAGCCAGGATGGTCTCGATCTCCTGACCACATGATCCGCCCGCCTCGGCCTCCCAAAGTGCTGGGATTACAGGCGTGAACCACGGTGCCCGGCCATTGTTTTATTTTTAAATAAGAGTCCACTGATTGAAGTTTCTTGTACTCTTCCTGGCGTAAACTATGCAGATAATCTTGCTTTCTTTAAAGAAGAGTCAAACTAGAGTCTTGTGAAACAATGTAATTGTATAATCTTTGTAGATATATGTGATTTCCTCCAAGTCTTTCATAATTGGCTTTTTTACATCTAGTTAACATCATTTTAATTTAATTTAATTTTTATTTTCTAGAGACAGGAGCTTGCTATGTTGCTCAGCTGGCCTCATACTCCTGGGCTCAAGTGATCCCCCCACCTCAGCTGTCCAAGTAGCTGGGACTATAGGCACACACCTCCATGCTAGTCTTTTTTTGGGGAGGTTGGGGGTACCCTAGGTGGGACATTAAAACAGCATTTTTAACAACTCTTATTTTGAGCTTGCCAAAGCATTCAATTTGGTTTTTCAGAGAAACAGTTCTTACTCCTTACTCATATCTCATCCTTTTTTACATAGTAATTAATTGAATCATGTAATTAGAATAACAAGGAGGTTTAAGAGTTAACACAAGCAGCTCTTGTAAGTATACAGTAAATTAGTTAAGCACATTTAAGTTAAGAGAGTTTTACTTTTGGTGTAAATTCCCTGCATTTTATGAAAAGTTAATTAAAACTGAGCTGCAAATATTTGATGTCTGTATATAGCTGTTGGTTAAGAAGCAGGGTCCAAGCTAAAAGTGGGAGATTCAGAGGCTTCCAGCAAGTGACCTTTACATTGACAGAATCTGTACCCAAATCTTGTCATAGCAACAGTTCTTCAGTCTAATTTCTTTCCTTCCCATTCATCCTCTAAATACCCATTCCTTTGCTGCACTTCACATACATAAGGTCGTTTGGTAGGATTGGGAAAAGTGGCATTTCTGGCTCACTTGTGTTCCCAGGTTTGCTTTTATTACTTAGCATCTAAGAGCCTTAAGAAAACTCTTGTTGCCTGCTTAGTATACCTAAATTATTTTCTATTTCCTCCCAAACAAAATTACAAATGCAAATAATTATTTCCACATTTGATGTGTAAGGCGTCTTTTGGTCAGATGTTTAGAAAGACGATTCAGCCAGTTCAATAAACAGATACTAAATGTGTATCAGAACATGGCACTACTAGGGACTACAGAGATAAATATGCCTTCGCTAGGACCTTAATGTCAGGTAGCAGTTATAACACATGAGTTTAAATAACCATTCTACAATACGGTATATATGCTTCACATGTTTAATATGAACAGTGACTTCTATAGATATTCGAAGAAGTAAGGTTGTGTCTATTTGGGATGACCAAGAAAAACTAAAAAGAGGAACCCCTTGAACTGAGTATTGAAAGATGAATAGACACTTAACAGTTAAGTGCCCACTTTGTATACTAGGTGGTATACAAAGATAATTTTGTAGATGCAGTACTTCCCATAAAATCATACTGTGTTAAGGCTAAAAGCATCCTGAGGAAAACATTTTACAAGAGCCTTTTTTAAAAGAGGCTATCATGTAGCCCATTACTAGGTTCTCAGATTGTATTCCAGGTCTGTAGATTCTGACTATATCTATTTAGGAATTTATATTATAACAGGTAAGTCTGATATGACAAGTCTAAAAAGAATATTTAGACAGAATAAAGTTAATTGATAAGACAGCAAAGTATTTCTTTGATTACACACACATCTGTGAAAGATATGTGTACATTGTTAGGAATGGTAGAAATAAAGTACATAAGGACTGTGAAACCAGCAGAAAATATATGAAGTGGTTCTGTGATTGGGCAAGATAGAGGTAAAAGTATCTCTTTGATAGTTCCCCTTGCTTTTTGAGAAGGTCCTTATAACCTCCAGAGCACTGCATTTTGTTCCTTTCCTTTGCTCTGAGAAGGATATTGGGAAAATTATAAGAATTGATAGAAGAACAAAGCCAAAGAGTGAAAAGCTATTCTACTTAGTGGATGTTAAATATTTGATAATATTAAATTAATATTAAACATTTCCCAAGTAGGTCAGTATTCAAGGACAAGATGTATAGATGTTACCATATTTAGTCAAATGTATGCCCCATCTAATCTATATAGGCAGAAAAGGTAAAAGTCAACTGAGAAATTAAAGGAAAAGAATACAGTGTTTGTAAATTGATGAGTGAATGGAAGGCTGGTGTGTATGTTTAGAGAGATGAGAGAACACTGGAGAGGAGTAAAATGCATGACTACATACATGGAAGCAGGGGGCGCTTGAGGAAGTGTGTTGAGATAGCTAACAAAGCAAGTAGAGTGATCCCCAGAAGACATGGGTATGAATTAGTATATAACAAGGAACTTGGACTATATCAACAGAGGGCTTAAATTCTTTGAGGCAAGAATTTAATTATAACATTTAAAGTATAGCTCCTGTGACACTTTGACATCTTACCAATCTGTTTCTGCTCTTACAGTGGGTTTGAAGGAAGTACACATTCTCTTGGAATCTGACAAAAACCAGTCTTCTTTGTTGGTTGTATTCGGCTTGTAACCCCAGGAAGTTTTTCTAACCTCCAAAATGCCTGTCTTGGGTATTTTTAAATTGATCATATGTTGTGTAACGTGGAAAATAGCAAGTAGCTGATGACATATAATCAGTGCTCTGTGCATATTTTCAATTTAGCCGTTATAACTTAGTTTATTTTTGCAACTGTATCAGAACCTTATGTATTTTTGCCCATAATAATTTAGATTGCTCAGACCATCAGTTTCTCTCATAAAATCAGGAAGTGCCACATATCCCAAGTGATTACCAGTCTAAATCATAGACACAGTTCCCTGTATTTCCTGAGATCAAACAGGTCTTCAGCAGTCAGAACTTAATTTGCTTGAGAATTTGTTTGATTTTTCTAGGAATTCACCATTCAAGTTTCTCTCTGACCTATATATTACATTTCTCGGTAGCATAATTTATAAAATACAAAACTCATTTGGTTGTGCATTGCCTAAACTTGTAAATTTGTCACCTTTTTAAGTCCCAGTCCTATCTTTTCTCATTACCAAGCAGATCTAACAAGAACACCATTCAAGTAAAAATTGTCATAGGAAGTTTCCAGCATGCATATCCCCACCCCCATCAGGATGTATAGGTTGCCTAGGAGCAGTGGCTGAGAAAATAGAGGAATCTTCTCTGTACAGCTCTGGCTTTTACCAAAAAAAAAAAAAAAAAAAAAGGTTTCCTGAGAGTAAAGGAGTACTATACTTTATAAAACTATCTGTAAATGGAAGCATTCTCTCTCCCAAGAAGCTGCTTTTCCCGTGTAGACTACAACTGTGGACAAGCCTGGAGGTCACCCTCCCTGACAATTAGGGCCCTTCCTTTCTAGCTCCTTTGCTTCTGCTTGCTGGGACTCTGTCAGAAACCAAACAAACAAAACATTCACAGCTAATTAGCAGGAAAAAAAGCTTCTAAAAGGCTATGAGGCATTTGTTTCAAGCTGAGTCGCCTGCCCTTCTACTTAGAGTTCAACAGATTTTCCAAGGGATGAGGCAGCTTGCTTTTAATACTCTAAAACTTTTTAAAACTTTTCAGACACACACACACACACACAAACCTGACACAGGAAATACATAAACAAATGAAAAGAGATGGAAGAGTTCATCTGAATTTTTATAAGCTGAAACTCCACCGCTGCAGGACAGAGGGATACAGGAAAACTGGAACGACCTTACAACATAAGACAGAGATTCCTTACTTCCACCCTCTGAAAGTAAATCCTTGCATCTTACGCAAGTACTCAGATATCCAAAGACAGACTATAGAGTTTTGTAGGTTATTGCTAGATGTAGAAAAGATAAAAAGCCATAAAATGTTAGGTAGGATGTTAGCAACATATAGTCTCATCAATTCCATATTTTATAGATGGAAATACTTAAGACTCAGATTGGTGAAACAGTTCCCCAAAGTGACACAACTAGTTAATGGTAGAAATGAAACTTAAAACAGCTGAAAATAAATATTAAAATATAAGAAAAAAATATGTAAGAAATATAAAAACTAAAAAAGAATAAATTTCTCCCCAGGTAGATAACTAGAACTTTATAGTATAAGCTGTCTAATCTTAAACTCCCTGTCAGAATGTTCAGGCTGATTATAATTACAAATTTTCCTCAACTTACCGATTGCATCCTGAGAAGCCCATCATAAGGAGAAAATACCATAAGTTGCAAATACATTAAATATACCTAACCTCCTGAACCTCATAGCTTAGCCTAGCCTACCTTAAACATGCTCAGAACACTTACATTTGGCCTACAGTTGCATAAAATAATCTAAAACAAAGCCTATTTTATTTTTAAAAAGTGCTGAGTGTCCCATGTAATTTACTGAATACTGTACTGAAAGAAAATACAAACAGAATGATTGTATGGGCCCTGGAAGTATGGTTTCTACTGAATGCATGTCACTATCTCACCATCATAAAATGGAAAAATTGTTCTGTTAAACCATCGTTAAGTCAAGTTGGGAACATCTGTATGACATAAGTTGTAGAAGGATTCTTACATTGAGTTAGGGCTGAATAAATGGCTTCTACAGTCTCTTCTATCTCTTGGAACAAATGGAAAAAATAGTTTTTAGGCTTTGCATCTCCTTGAATATTACTGTCTCAGGTCAGAGGAAGACAGTAGCTTCTGGTTTTCTGTTTTGTTTTTATTACTTTTTGTGGATTTAGTCTTATTCTGTACAGAAATTTTGATTCATCAAAATATAAAATTTTAAAGTTTTTCTATATTTTTCATTATAGTTTTATTGCATATTATATGTAATTCTGAGATTATAGTATAAGCCAGTGGGAGAACAAAACAATATAGAGCATTTGATTTTGTGGGCAGATTTTCAGAAATGTACTTACGGTGTTTTCCTATATTGAAGGTTATTTCTAAGCTTCAAACAAAAGATTTGGGCTATCAAAATGAAAAAGAAATAGAGCATCCTCTATATTGTTTCTAGGTATCCTTCCTCATAACTTCCATATTCCTTATTCCCATCAGGACAGGTGTTTCCCTGCTCCTACCACTGTAAATCAATGCCTGCCCACCTGCCCGCCTTCCTACCTTCCTGCCTTCCTGCCTTCCTTCCTCTCTCTCTCTCTCTCTCTCTTTTTCTCTCTTTCTTCCTCTCTCTCTCTCTCTTCCCCTCTTTCTCTCTTTCTTTGTCTCTTTATCTCTCACTTTCTCTTTTTCTCTCTCTTTCTCTCCCTTTTCCTTTCCTTTCCTTTTCCTTTTTCCTTTTTCCTTTTCCTTTCCCTTTCCCTTTCCCCTTCCCCTTCCCCTTCCCCTTCCTTTCTGTTCCGGGGTACATGTGCAGAATTTACAGGTTTGTTTACATAAGGAAACATGTGCCATGGTGGTTTGCTTAATACCCATCACCTAGGTATTAAGTCCCATATGCACTATTAGCTATTTATCCTGAAGCTCTCCCTCTTCCCGCTCCACCGCAGGCCCCGGTGTGTGTTATTCCCCTTCTTGTGTCCATGTATTCTCATTGTTCAGCTCCCACTTATGAGTGAGAACATGCAGTGTTTCGTTTTCTCTTAGTTTAATGCCCTTGTTTCTTAAGTTTTTCTTTGGATTGCTTAATATGTTGACGTTTATATGGAGAGGTAAAAGCAAACCAAAACATTACCAACAGTGCCAGCTTAGCGTATTCTCTTATCACTTAATGAACTATGTCAAGAATGTTAAAGGATGGCCGGGCGCGGTGGCTCACACCAGCACTTTGGGAGGCCGAGGCGGGCGAATCACCAGATATCAAGAGTTCGAGACCAGCCTGGACAGCATTGTGAAACCCTGTCTCTACTAAAAATATAAATATTAGTCGGGTGTAGTGGCAGGCGCCTGTAGTCCCAGCTACTTGGGAAGCTGAGGCAGGAGAATCGCTTGAACCCAGAAGGTGGAGGTTGCAGTGAGCCAAAATATTGCCACTCTGCTCCAGCCTGGGTGACAGAGCAAGACTCCATCTCAAAAGCTAAAAAAAAAAAAAAAAAAGGTTTAATGTAAGGATATTCTCCATCTCACAGCTTACTAATCTTGGAAATACTGTATCTTCAGGGCTTAAACTAATTATCATCATTACAAAACCTTCCTTCATCAGGCCAACTGAAAAATTCTCATTGTATGTTCTCCATACTAACTGTGTAGCATTTACTATTTGTATTAATCACAGTAGACTGATAGACCTTAGTCTGTTTCCGGCATATGCCTCATGTCTGTCTGGTTGATAGGAAAGTGGGCATTCTGCTCTACCTAACCATTCAGGAGCTCAGAGCAATGATGTCTTCACCATCTTCTAGCTCTATCTATCTGGAACATGTGGCCTCCTTGCTCATTATGACAAGAGTAGAGAGCTGGAGGATTTGCATGAGCTTTTCTGTTTGGAAATGACACATGATATTTCCATCCACAGTCTATCCAGAACTAGTCCTCTAACCCCACCTAATCTTGAAAGAACAAGGAAATGTGGGAAAACAGAATGTTGAGTGAGCACCACTTTCTTTGCCAGTAATTCTTTCAACAAACTTTATTGATTGATTGCATTATTTACTTCGTGCCAGGTACTCTTTTAGGCCCTTGGGGCGGGGGTGGGGAGAGAAAGACAACAATTCCTGTTCTCATGGAGCTTATATTCTATATTCCATATTTTGGTTAATATTTATAGTTATTTTTACATATTCCTTAAGGGAAACTGTTATGTCTTATATAATCCCCATATATCCTAATAATGTACAACACATATAATAGTGGTTCAATAAATAAGCATAAATATCCCTGTTTAATGTCTTCTTGTGCAGGAGCCTGTGCTCTATAATTACATACAAAGAACACTCATACATTCTTTAAGTTAGCCATCGTTTAAATGTAAAACCTGTCCCCTGTTTGATGTCTATGCAGGCAGGTTTTGAACTCTTCAGGAAATTTTAAGTACTGGCCAAGGGCGGTGGCTCACGCCTGTAATCCCAGCACTTTGGGAGGCTGAAGTGGGTGGATCACCTGAGGTCAGGAGTTCAAGACCAGCCTGGCCAACATGGCAAAAACCCCGTCTCTACTAAAAAATACAAAAATTAGTCGGGTGTGGTGGTGGGCGCCTGTTATCCCAGCTACTCAAGAGGCTGAGGCAGGGAGAATTGCTTAAACCCGGGAGATGGAAATTGCAGTGAGCCGAGATCATGTCACTGCACTCCAGCCTGGGCGACACAGCGAGACTCTCTCGGGGAGAAAAAAAAAAAAAAAGAAATTTAAATACTAATACAGTTGCTTCTAGAATAAAATCTTTTGCTTATGGTTCCATTCATAAGGATTATAAACTCCTTGAGAATAGGAGTTCTTTCTGTTTGGAAAAATGTAAACTACATAATTTTAATACAGTATTATGGGTCAGGCAGTTCAGAGGCCTAATCAATTAAAGTAAGCATTTAATTATTCATTAAATGTTTATTAAGCTTCTGTAAGTGCCAGGCAGTATACTGGAGCTATAAGGATGGATTAGAAGTTTATATCCCCAGGAATTCTAACTTTCTGTGTAGGTAAACTAGAGTTTACTCTGGACCCAAGTAAGTTTTTATGCTTATTTTTTTCATTAAGCAATTTTACTATAATTTTATTCACTTGAATTCACCCCCCCCTGTGAAAAATGGGAGGGAAAAAAGGTTGAAAACAATTTTTTCTATTCATCCTCTTTTGAATGCTTGAATTCAAAAGCATACCTTAAAGAATAGCCATACCTTAGAACATACCTTAAAGAATAGCCACCTGGTTTCTTCTTGAATACTACCTCCAAAATCAGTCTATTTCATTTTCAGTTAATTATTAGGAAATGCTTATATATATGTATATTATTTTTATTTTTATTTATTTTTTTTTTGGAGACAGAGTCTCACTCTGTGACCCAGACTGGAGTGCAGTGGTATGATCTTGGCTCACTGCAACCTCCGCCTCCCAGGTTCAAGCTATTCTCTTTCCTTAGGCTCCTGAGTAGCTGGGATTATAGGTGCCTGCCACCACACCTGGCTACTTTTTTGTATTTTTAGTACAAATGGGGCTTCACCATGTTGGTCAGGCTAGTCTTGAACTCCTACCCTCAAGTGATCTGCCCACCTCAGCTTCCCAAAGTGCTAGGATTGCAGGTGTGAGCCACCACGCTCAGCTTCTTTCTTGTATTTATCCAAAATCAAAACTTTCATCTCTGGAATCATATATAGTAGTTTTTACCATTCTTTCCTATAATAAACCTTGAGATATTCTATGGTAGTTAGGAAGTTATCCCCAATCTTCTTATCTCTAATCCCTTATAAAAACAGAGTTTCAAGCTGCCTCCCTGTTTAATCACTTTCCTTTTAAAGTCTATTTGCCAGTGTATCTTAAAGTGCAATACCCCAAACTGTACACAAGGATGGTTGAAACAATGTAAAGTTGTACAGTAAAGTAGAATTGCTTGAGTTCATAGAATGTTAAGGAAATAATGTTTCCTGGAGTGGGTATATTGTAATTTGATTTCAAAGCGTAGGTACAATATGGAAAAAAAGAGAAAACATGAGGAGTGTTTGAATAAATGCTTAGAAATAGAGCAAAAGGAAGATAAAAGCAGTGAATGAAACTACGGAATGTATTGAAACTCTCAGATTAAGTAGAGTAGGTTAGGATGATTGGGTGGATTGCAGTCCTTAGATAAGTGTGGATTTGGATTAAACGTGTATTTCAAAGAGGAAGTTTTAGTGGGATTATGTGCCATAGCAGGAAGAAACATTAACAGAGAAATGTTCAAATTTGGCAGGACTACTAGGAAGAGTTTGCTATTACGCAGCAAAATGAAATAAAAAGGATGCAATTAAAAAGATCACATAAGCAAGAAGATACAGGATTTGGCAGGGGAATTTTGGTGAAGTATGAAGCACAAAACTCATCCTTTGTGTTGGAAAACAAGATCCTTGTCAAATTGGTAGAAGTAGTTATGAAAAGACCTGGCACAGTGGCTCACACCTGTAATCCCAGCACTTTGGGAGACCGAGGCGGGTGGATCACCTGAGGTCGGGAGTTTGAGACCAGCCTGACCAACGTGGAGAAACTCCATCTCTCTACTAAAAATACAAAATTAGCCAGGTGTGGTGGCACATGCCTGTAATCCCAGCTACTCGAGAGGCTGAGGCAGGAGAATCTCTTGAACCCGGGAGGCAGAGGTTGCGGTGAGCCTGAGATCGTGCCATTGCACTCCAGCCTGGGCAACGAGAGCGAAACTCCGTCTCAAAAAAAAAAAATAAGAAGAAGAAGAAGAAGAAGAATAGCTAACATACATATAAGGCCTAATTATGTGGAAGATGTCATTCTGTTTCCCAGGTATTAACATATTTAATCTTCATAACAGTCATATAAGTTAGGTACTTTTATTATCGCCATTGTATGGATGAGAAAATGGACGTACAGAGAAGTTAAAAAATTTGCTGAATGTCACATAGCTAGTAAGATGGCAGAGCTGAGATCTTAATTCAGATAGTCTGGCTCCAAATCTGTCCTCTTAATCACCATATTTCACTGTGCTATACTGTGATGATTGATTTCAGCCTACTTTCTTTTACCTCTCATAAATAACTAATCCGTGCCCTTCTTTTCTTGCATGTGCCACATTTCCTACTCCCCTCAAGGAGCCAATGCCTTCCTGACCTTTTCTTCTTCCCTACTATTAAAACTTACTCTGTGGAAAGACGCTAATAAGCTCATTCATTCGCACCAAGGTATAAATGACTCATATGGCTTAATATAAAATAATACTTCTTTAGGGCTGACTTTTTTTACGGGGGGTGGGGAATGTTAAGGGGCTATAAAAACTTAACCCAAAACCCCGTTGAAACTTAAACTGTATATAGGCATGGGAGAATGAGTAAGTTGGGTGATGGCCATCTGTGCTCTTCCAATCGTACCATTGTTTACCTGGCCTAGGGCTTGTGTGAATCCTCATAGAAATGAAGTAGGAACGTAAAAGTGGGGATGAAAAGAATTAAGAGATCTTTTACTATATTAATAATATATCTGTATTGTATTGAGTCAATTATTTTAGGAATACCTAATTTTTATTAGGTGGGGGAGTTCTGATAGAACCCCAAGAGACACAGACCCCCAGGAGAAAGCTTTAATTTGGCCACAGTCATAGATGAAAAGAGTTTCTAGGGTTTAAGTATTTATGTATTTACATCTGAGTCAAAGTAGTGTCAAAGATTTTGTTCCTTTTTTTCCTGCAGAAATAAAGCTCTCTCAGATGGGTCTATGATTTATCTGCTCTAGGAATCTTATAGTCTAGGAATGTTACCCTAGAGTTATTCTTGATACCCTTCTTTTTCTTATTTCACCTCAGTTCGTCATCAGGGCCCTTCATTTCTTGCCTTATTAGGTTTCTCATATATTTCAGTCTAGTTCAATTCAGTAAATACTTACTTACTGAGTACCTGCTTAATGGCAGATACTGTGCTCTGGGCATGTAAGTATTCCTATCTCAATTTCTCATCTGGAAGAGAATATAACATGATACAAAGCAGTTATAGACATGTTTAAATACAAAAGGTAGTATACAAGGGAGAATTACACTGCCAGAGAAGGTCAGAAAAACTTGCAAAGGAGATGGGTCTTGAATGGGTTTTCAAGGATTAATAAGAGTTCATCAGAATAATGCCAGGGAAGCACAATATTATAGGCAGAGGGCAAAGCAATTGCACAGACATGGAAGCACAGTGTGGGCTGGTAGCTGTTATACAAGTGGTATTCCTATAAAATATCTGCGGTTTGAGCCAAGGAGTGTGGTAAAAGATCTGTTTTGTTTATTTTCATTGTCAGGATCTTATATGCCTAGAGCATCAACTTGTTTATTTTTGTGTATGTCATTATTTAAGACCTATTTTTTTTTTTTTTTTTTTGGTACACCACTAAAGCCTTAGCTGTGTGCCACTCATTGAGACTTCGGTCACTGTATTTTGACACCTAAGTGTATGTATGCAGTATGTATCCTCAGTCCTCAATCCTCAAGACTTCATGGTAACGGTTTTTATACTGGTCTCTAAGGTTGGTAGAAGGAGGAGTGGCAACTTTCACTTTTATATACATGCGCATATAAGTTTTATAATCAGATTTGAAAATAATTCTGAATATCTATTGTAGTTAAAGGGCTAATATGAAAATAGCAGTAGTACTTTGTTAGTCACAGTAATATAAATTACTATGCCAAATCAGTTCAGCAAATGAGTTTTTCTGCTCTTTGTACATGCAACAGTATATTATGAAAATAGCTGGCCGGTTGCAGTGGCTCATGCCTGTAATCCCAACACTTTGAGAGGCCGAGGCGGGATCACAAGGTCAAGAGATCAAGACCATCCTTGCTAACACGATGAAACCCCGTCTCTACTAAAAATATTTTTTAAAAAAATTAGTCGGTCATGGTGGTGGGCGCCTGTAGTCCCAGCTACTCAGGAGGTTGAAGCAGGAGAATGGCATGAACCTGGGAGGTGGAGCTTGCAGTGAGCCAAGATCGCGCCACCGCACTCCAGCCTGGGAGACAGAGCGAGACTCCATCTCAAAAAAAAAAAAAAGAAAGAAAATAGCATACAATGGAAGAAAACAGGAAGAGGATACCTCCTTTCCATATCTGAGAGAAAAAATAGTTTAAAATTATACTCAGAATTTCTTGTCGTAACTGGCTCTCCAGGAGAGAAAAATCATAGACAAATGTTTAATTTCTACTCATCATAAAATCTGAAAACAAAAAGAAAAGCTATAAAATGAATATAATGCTTTAAAATTAAGTTATATGGAAAATATTATTGAAGCACACTGATTTTTATGCTAATTTATGTATGCCCTTTTTTTTTTAAGGATGCTGGGCAGTTTTATGCTAAATATAAAGAAACAAGATTGAAGGAAAAGGAAGATGCACTGACTAGAACTGAACTTGAAACACTTCAAAGTGAGTTTTAAACATTAGTATTTTAACAATATCATATAAAATTAATGATTTAAATGTAAATTATCTTTTAAATTCAGCAGTAATTAAATTTTCTGGTTTTCTTTTTTTTTTTTTCCCCACTCCCTAGTGGAGGCACTTGTACTTAATGTGTTTGACATGGAACATACTACATTATAGCATTACTTTACCACCCAAAGTTTGGTATCAGAAGGAAGGATAAAATCAGCTTGAGTCATGTAACTCCTCAAATCCAGGGGCATCCAAAGTCTGCAAAGCCCTAAAATACTTCAGTATTTTAATTACGATTGATATTTAGTGCTAGTTTAACCGGTTAATCACCCAACTTGCTGTGTAACAGTTGTAGTTAGGAAACCTGAAAATACCAATGATTTTTGTTTTGAAAGGTTTTGTTTCATTTGCAGTATTGTTATATAGTGTGAACAACTTTGTATAAATTATCAGTATGTTGAAAAGAAATCTTCCATTGAACACAAAGACAGTTCTTGCTGATTTTAGGAAAAGTTGAATATATTATTTAAAAAGGTGTTTTCTCAGCTCCAGTCCTTTTGTCTATTTTTGCCTTCTCTACCTCTTGGCTCCCACACATATATGCTCTGTCTCTTTGCATTTCTTTATTTTTATTCCAAGCACTTAATACTACTTTAATTTATATGTTAGTTTTGTTTACCATCTGATTTCCACCCCACCCCCCACCCCCAGTAGAATGTAAGCTCCGTAAGGATAAGGTCTTTATCTGTTTTGTTCACTGTTATGTCCCAGGTTCTAGGGGTTTGGGTGTGGTCATTTTAGGGGGTCATTTTTCAGTCTGTCACAATCCTTCAGGTGTCTGGACAGCTTTAGAACAGAGACCGTTCATCTTTGTGTCTGCAACATCAAACAGGGTCCTGGCACATAATAAATGTTCGGTAAATGGATGGATGTATGAATTCATGTAATGCCATGAATATTAATGAGCATCCACTGAGCACCTAGCCGTATAAAACACCATCTCGAGAAGCACATTATTTAATTCAAAAAGTTTCAATACTTACAAAATAATATTCACATCAACTATATAATTGTTTAAAGTAGACTTCTGTTAAGAAGAAGGAGTTAGAATGATAGAGGATTATTACATACCAAGATTGACATGTGTGTTAAGAAGTAGGAGTGTGCAAGTGAAACTCTGTCATTTTTATGTAATTGTTATTTTAGGAAAAATTGGTACATAACAATTGCTAAGCCTTTTCAGACTAATCACAAGAAGAAGAAAAATTACAATTGTAAGAGAAGAGAAGACTATCGGCCAGGCGCCATCGCTCACGCCTGTAATCTCAGCACTATGGGAGGCCGAGGCAGGCAGATCACCTGAGGTCAGGAGTTTGAGATGAGCCTGGCCAATGTGGCAAAACCCCGTCTCTACTAAAAATACAAAAATTAGCCATGTGTGGTGGTGGACACCTATAATCCCATCTACTCGGGAGGCCGAGGCAGTAGAATCACTTGAACCTGGGAGGTGGAGATTGCAGTGAGCCGAGATCACGCCATTGCACTCCAGCCTGGGTGACAAGGGTGAAACTCCATCTCAAAAAAAAGAAAAAAGAAAAGAGAAGAATATAAAATTAATCCAAAATTTACCTAGTGGCAACATAAATACACTACATTTCATTGCTCTCATAGACACAGCTTATCATTTCTATGTAATTTTTTGTTAAAAAACTTAATTGTTGTAATTTTGGAGATGTGTTAGAATTCTTTAACAGTAACAAGACTAAGTATATACACTACCCTTTCTGAAATTAGAGGTTAAACATGAAGTGTTTATCACTATACAAAAGCTCATTTTGGAGTTAACTATTTTTCCAAAATTGTTCAATGACTTTTGTTCTGCTTAAGAGTTTTATATAATTCTCAAACATATTTAATAGTTTCTTCTTGGCTGGGCACAGTGGCTCATACCTGTAATCCCAGCATTTTGGGAAGCCAGGATGGGCGGATCACTGGAGGTCAGGAGTTCGAGACCAGCCTGGACAACATGGTGAAACCCCATCTCTACTAAAAATACAAAAATTACCTGGGCGTGGTGGTGGGTGCCTGTAATCCCCACTGCTCAGGAGGCTGAGGCAGGAGAATCACTTGAACCTGGGAGGCAGACGTTTCTGTACATCGAGATCATGCCACTGAGCTCCAACCTGGGTGACAGAGCAAGACTCCATCTCAAAAACAAAATGTCTCTTTTAATTTTGTCATCGTCTGATTTTGTAAAAATCACAAGCTAAAAAATATGTAAATATCTGAAAGTGAAAATGTGTAACAGTCTTCACTTTACACAAATGTGTAACATTTGAAAATTCATCACTAGCTTATCAGTTATTGAAACTCAGAGTGGAATAAGTGAATACCAGAAAGCATATTAAAAACAATCCTCATACTATGCTCTGAATAATAAGACTGTTATCTTGCATGCTGCCTTTATCAGTGGTATATTTAGAAAAGGCGATGGTATCAACATTAAGAATGTTAAAGAACAGTCACATTTACTGTTAACAATGTCAGACTGTCATGTATTTTTTAATGTAGTCTCTAATGGTTACATGCAAAGAATATTTTAATTAATTTTGTTAACTTCATTACAGTATTCTGCATTGTATACTTTAGAATTAATACATAAAGGCCCCAAATCCCCCAGTGTGCATTTCATTTGCCCCATCCTTCTTAATTTTAAAGACCATCATCAGAATATCAAGTTCATAATAACATTTCCATCTACTTAATTGAGTAAATGCATCTCATGTAGATTAGCAATAGCTGTTTTATGCTGCCTGTTTTTCATGACCTAATTGCTAATCTGCCCTCATCTGCTTTACTGCTTAGATTGTGCAGTATTCTCTGAGGGCTGCACTACAACTACTTCAAGTAGGGTGCGATAGTCTTATTAAAATGGTATTTTAGATATGGGGGGGCAGTGAAAAGGGTGATTTCTTAAAAATAAATATCCTTCTGAGAAGTCTTTATGCAAAAGAAATATTGATATATGTTTGGGAAATTTGGGGCACTTATTATAAACCTTTAATCAATTTTGTAGTTTAGGTTTAAATAAGTTGAATACTTACAAATATTAGACTTTTGAGGGTTAATGATTTTTTTGCACATTCTCTAAGCATATGTTTCATTCTAAATTAATGAAAGTGAATTATGTGTACTAAAACAGCCCATATCATGAATGAGAAAAAGACATGTTTGACTTACTTTATAAAGAAATTGTAAAGGTCACAATTTGAATAGACAAGGAAAGGAAAGTATAGAAGTAAACTTGATTATTTCCTTGACCCCTTTCTTTGTACCTTATATGATTTTAAAACAAAACCAAAATTAATCAAAACACTGCTGCCAAGTACTTCCTTTAAATATGGAGAAATAGTTCCCAACATTAGTTATGTTTTTCTTGTTTTGTGGTCCTTGTTGCATGCCCCAGAAAGGGATTGAAGTAGGGGTGCCTCAGGGACACCCTGTAAGATGAAGCACTCAGTGAGAAAGTGGGGGACAGAATGTGACTTTTTAGCGTGGCAGGATGAGAAAGTTTAGTCACCTTCCTTAAGACTAAAGGAAGAGTGATTTTCTAGAAAACTCAGGTTCATGAAGAAAGTAGTTGATTTGGGGGTTGGTAGAGAAGAAGAAAAAATAGATTGAAGAAGAGTAGCCACAGTTTAGGTTAGAACACTTTGCCTGTGGTAACATAGGGTGCTCACGGATGGGAGCATACTCTCTGAGATAACTTATGCAAAGACGTATAACCAATCACTAGCTCCAGCATATCTGAAAACATGACCTAATAGAATCTCTGTACCTTATGCCATTTTATATTATAAAACCTAAAATCTAATAGGAGCCCTCGTTCCAAAACAGTTTATATATAGGCAAATAACATCTAAAGAATATAGTATTTTATCCTAGGTACTTTTACCTAAGGTACAGTATAATATCCTAGGATATTTGAATACCAATGAAAGTGTGAAATTTTAAAATCATACAACTCAAATATAAATTTACAATTCCCTTAATATTTCAAATCATATAAGTATATAAATACATAAGTATATATATTCAATATATAAGGGACTGATTTTGTGGAAGACAAATTTTTCCATGGACCTGGTGGCAGTGGGGGATGGTTTTGTGATGAAACTGTAGTTAGATTCTCATAAGGAGTGTGCAACTTAGATCCTATGAGAATTTAATGCCGCTGCTGATCTGCCACGAAGCAGAGCTCAGGCAGTAATGCTTGCCCTCCTGCCGCTCACCTCCTGCTATGCGGTCTGGTTCCTAACACGTATGGACTGATACCAGTCCATGGCCCAGGGCTTGAGGACCCCTGCTGTACATGAAGTTGATAAAGTTTCCCTCTATTCCTAGTTTTCTGAGCATTTTTAGAAATCATGACGGGGTATTGAATTTTGTGAAGTGTTTTTTTCCTGCATCAATAATTGTGATTATGTGATATTTCTTTTTTGGTATATTAATACGATAGATTACATTATTGGATTTTGAATATTGAACCAACTATGCGTACTTGGAATAAACACCACGTGGACATGGTGTATAGTTCTTATTGTTGAATTCTATTTGCTACTATTTTGTTAAAGAGTTTTACATCTATATTCATGAGAGATATTGGTCTGTAATTATCATTGTCCATTTGTGCTGCTGTAACAAAATACCTGGGAAATAGCTTGAGACTGGCTCATTTATAATGAACAGAAATTTAATTCTCACTCTTCTTGATGCTGGGGAGTCCAAGATCGGGGCATCAGTAGGTTTGGTGTCTGGTGAAGGTTTCTGTCTGTTTCCAAGATGGCACCTTGTTGTTACATCCTCTGGAGGGCACAAACGCGTGTCCTCACAGGGAACAGAAGGGGAAAAGGGGCTGAATGCTGTGTGAAGTCTGTTTTGTAAGAGTCTTAATTTTTTCAAGAGGGAAGGTCTCTCATCACCTCCCAATGGCCTTTTCCTCTTAATATTATTGCATTGGAGGTTGCTTCAACATAAATTTTGGAAGGACTCAAGCATTCAAACCATAGCATTTCACTCCTGACCACCCCCCTCCAAAATTTATATCCTTTTCACATACAAAACATATTAATTACATACCAATAGCCCCCAAAGCCTTAACTCATTCCAGCATCAACTTTAAAGTTTAAGGTCTATAGTCTTATCTAAATATAATCTAAATCAGATATGGGTGAGACTCAAGGTACAATTCATTCTGAGGCCAATTCCCCTCTACCTGTGAACCTGTGAAATCAAACAAGTTATATGCTTCCAGATTATAATGATGGGACAGGCATAAGATTGATATTCTCATATGATATTCTCCCATGCCAAGAGGGAGAAATGGGAAAGAATAAAGGGGCAACAGTCCCCAAGTTGAAAACCCAATATGGCAAACACCATTAATTTTTGAGGCCTGAGAATAATCAAGTTTGACTTCATGTTTCATCTTCCAGATACACGAGAGTAGAGGTTGGGTCCCCAAGGCTCTGGGCAACCCCAGCACTATAATTTTGCTGGTCACAGCCCACGGAACAGCTACCACAGGCTGGAGTCTCATGTCTGCAAGCTCTCCCAGGCTAGAGTTGCATGCTGGTGGCTCTGCAGTTCTGAGGTCTTAGTGGGGTCCCTACTCCTATGGCTCCACAGGGCATGGCCCTAGTTGGGGTTGTCTCTGGTGGCGCCACCTTTGTGGCAGTTCTTTGCCTGGGCGCTGAGGCTCTATGAGGCATCCATTGAAATCTAGGTAGACATATCTCCACAACTCACACACTTTGTGCACCTGCAGAGTTAGCACCACATGGATGTCACCAAGGCTTACTGCTTGTGCCCCCTGAAGTGGTGGCCTGAGATGCACCATGGCCTGCGTGAGCCGTACCTGAGGCGGCTGAGGAGCATTGTATCTGAATGCACGGAAAAGAAATGAGACATCCTGAGCAACAAGCCCCATGGTTTCACAAGTGTTTTGGGCCCCTTTTTTGAAACTGTTCTGCCCTCAAGGACCTGGTGGTCTGAGCCTGCTATGAGAAGGGCAGCACAGATAATCTCCAAAATACCTTTGCAGTCATTCTTCTATCGTCTTGATGAATAGCATCTGTCTTCCTTCTATTCATATTAAATCTCCTTATGAAATGTTTGCTTGGCCACACCGTTGGCATTCTTCTTCAAGCATACTTTAAAACCTGACCAGGCTGAGAATTTTTTAAATCTTTAACTTCTGCTTTCCTTTTAATTATAAATTTTATATTTAATTTTTTTCTCTCTTCTTGCATTTTACTATGAGTAGTCAAGAGAAGCCATGAAGCATCCTGAACAATTTTCTTAGAGATAGAGGTGTCATCCACAAAATATCCTAGCCCATTGCTCTTAAGTTCTGCCTTCCTCAAAGTAATAGGACCCAAAACACAATTCAGCCAAGTTCATTGCCACTTTACAGCAAGGGTGGTGCTTCTTCCAGTTTCCAATAAACTGCTCCTCATTTCCAACTAAAGCCTTATCAGAATGGCCTTTACTGTCCATATTTGTACCAGTATTCTGATCACAACCACTTAGATCATCTCTAAGATGACTGAGGGTTTCTCTACAGTTCTCCTCTTCTTCAGAGCTCTCACTGGAAGCATGCTTAATGCTTTAGCATGCACTTCAGAGCTGTTCTGGCTTCTTCTACCCATTACTCAATTTCAAAACCACTTCTACATTTTCAGGTATTTGGTATAGTAGCACCACCAGTTCTCAGGATTACTTTCTATTTTAGTTTATTTTGTGCTGCTATACAAAATACCTGAGACTGGGTAATTTATGATCAACAGAAATTTATTCTTACAGTTCTGGAGTCTGAGAAGTCCAAGATCCAAGGTACCAGCAAGTTTAGTATCTGATGAGGCCCTGGTCTCTGTTTCCAAGATGGCACCTTGTTGCTGCATCCTCTACGGGAGATGAATGCTGTGTCCTCACATGGCAGAAGAGATAGAAGAAGAAAGGGGACAGAATGCTGTGTGAAGCCTCTTTTATAAGGCCTTTAATCCTATTTATGAGGGAGGAGCCCTTATGACATAATCACTTTCCAAAGGCTCCACCTCTATGAGACTGTTTCAACATGAATTTTGGAAGGGACACAAATGTTCAAACCATAGCATTAGCTTTCTCTTTTTGCACTGTCTTTGTATGACCTTGCTATTGGTAATACCAGCTTCATATAATAAAATAGGAAGTTTTCTCTCCTCTTCTATTTTTTTTTTCTTTTGAAAAACAGAGCTTTGCTCTTCTTGCCCAGACTGGAGTGCAATCATGCAATCTTGGCTCACTGCAACCTCCGCCTCCCAGGTTCAAGTGATTCTCTTGCCTTAGCCTCCCAAGTAGCTGGGATTACAGGCGCCCACAACCATGCCTGGCTAATTTTTGTATTTTCAGTAGAGATGGGGTTTCACCATGTTGGCCAGGCTGGTCTCAAACTCGTGACCTGAAGTGATCCACCTGCCTTGGCCTCCCTAAGTATTGGGATTATAGGCATGAGCCGTCGTGCCCAGCCTTCCTTTTCTGTTTTCTGAAAGAGAATGTCTAACACTGGTATTAATTCTTGAAATGTTTGGCAGAATTCTCTGGTGAGATCATCTGAGCCTGAATATTTCTTTCTTTGGAGTATTAAAATAAATTAAATTTGATTTATAGTTATAGAGCTATTTAAATATATTTCATGTTTCATTTATCTATTTCATGAGTGAGTTGAGATAGTTTGTGTTTTTTGAGCAATTGGTCTTTTTCATCTAAGTTGTCAAATACATGTATCTAGAGTTGTTCCTAATATTTGCTTTTTGTTCTTTTGATGTCTGTATGCCCTGTAGTGATTTCACATTTTTAATATAGGTAACTTTTGTCTTCTGTTTCCTTTGTCAGATTTGCCAGATGTTGATCTTTTCAAAGGACCAGTTTTTTTGTTTAGTTGATTTTCTCTATGGTTTTTGTTTTCAATTTCATTGATTTCTGCTCTTGTTTTGATTACTTCTTTCCTTCTGTTTGCTTTTGGATTGTTTTGATCTTCTTTTTATAGTTTCTTGATGTGGAAGTTTAGATTATTAATTTGAGACTTTTTCTCTTTTCTAATGTCAGCATTTAATGCTATACATTTCCCTCTCAGCACTGCTTTGGCTGTGTCTCACATATTTTGATTTTTCTTTTTTTTTCTTTTTTTTGGCAGAATGTCAAACAGAACTCCACTCTGTTGCCCAGGCTGAAGTGCAGTGGTGCGGTCTAGGCTCACTACAACCTCTGCCCCCCAGGTTCAAGCAATTCTCCCACCTCAGCCTCCTGAGTAGTTGGGATTACAGCATGTGCCACCATGCCTGGCTTATTTTTTTATTTTTAGTAAAGATAAGGTTTTACCATGTTGGCCCAGGCTGGTCTTGAACTCCTGACCTCAAGTGATCCACCCACCTTGGCATTCCAAAGTGCTGGAATTACAGGCGTGAGCCAGCGCGCTTGGCCACATATTTTGATACATTTTTATTTGACTCAGCTCAGTATTTTTTTTCTTGAGATTTCCTCTTTCATCCATTATTTAAAAGTATATTGTTCAGTTTCCAAATGTTCAGGGCCCTTTTTGTTATATTTCTATTAAACATTGGTAGTTTGATTCCCTTTTCATTAGGAAGCACACTCTGTATGAGTTAAATTCCTTTAAGTTTGTTCAGATCTGTTTTATGGCCCAAGATATGATCCATCTTGGCATATATTCCAAGGACATTTGAAAAGAATGTGTATTCTGCTGTGGTGAATTGGAGTGTTCTATAAATGCCAGTTAGATCCAGTCGGCTGATGGCATTGTTGAGTTGTATATCTTTGCCGATTTAGTTATGCTATTAATTATTGAGAGGGGGTATTGGAATTTTTTACTGTATTTATAAATTTGTCTTAAGTTCTGTCAGTTTTTGTTTCACATGTTTTGCAGCTCTGTTGTTTGGTGCATACACATTTAGGATTGCTATGCCATCTTGGTGGATCTTTTTATCATTATATAATGTCTCTCTTCATTCCTGGTAATTTGTTTTTGCCTTATAGTCTACTTTACCTTACCTGATACTAGTATAACTACTTCTGCTTTCTTTTGATTAATGTTTGTATGGTATATCTTTCCAATCGTGGTACTTTCAACCTGCCCATATTGTTATATTTGAAATGAGTTTGCTATAGATAGCATATATATGTAAAAAAGATGAAAAACCATATGTGTATATGTTTGTGTATGTGTATTAAATAGACAGTTTGTGTATTTGCACTGTTTACATTTAATATAGTGATTGATCTCTTAGGGCTTAAGTCTGCCATTTTATTATTTTCTATTTTTTCTCTCTCATTATCATTTCTCTGTTTTCTCTATTACAGATAGCATTTCTCTGTTATAAATAGCATATATATGTAAAAAAGACAAAAGACTGTGTGTGTGTGTGTGTGTGTGTTAAATAGACAATTTGTGTATTTAAACCATTTACATTTCATATAGTGATTGATATGTTAGGGCTTAAGTCTGCTATTATATTTTTTATTTTCTATTTTTTCTCTCTCATTATCATTTCTCTGTTTTCTTTCTGCCTTCCTGTGGCTCAACATTTTTTTAGAATGCCACTTTAATTTATTTATGGTTTTTTTTTAAACTATATTTCTTTGTATCACTTTTTAGTGGGTATAATAGGTATAATGTTATATATACATAACATATCACAGTCTACTGGTGTCAGATTTTTGCTATTTTGACATGTGAAAACCTTACCTCCCCTTAAATCCCTTTACCTTCCTTGTTTATAGTATCATTGTCTTTAGTATTTTCTCTATAACACTGAAGGTTATAATTTTGATTTAACCGTCATACATAATTAGAAAACTCAAGAGCAGGAGGAAAGTCTATTGTGTTTACTCATATTTTTTTTCTTTTGTCCTTTCTTCTTTCCTGGTTGTCCAATATATTTTCTTTTATGATTTTCCGTTTATAGAGCTTCCTTTAGCCATTATTGCAGGATAGGTCCACTGGTGACGAATTCTTTTCGTTTTCCTTCATCTCAGGATGTCTTGGCTTCCCCTTCATTCCGGTAAGATATTGTTACAGGATATTGATTTCAGGTATAGCAGTTATTTTCTTTCAACATTTGAAAAATGCTGTGCCACTTCCTTCTGGCCTCCATGGTTTGGGGTGAGAAATACACTGTCATTTGAATGCTATTTCTACTACAGATAAGGTCTTGTTTCTCTGTTGCTGCTTTTAAGTTGCTGTTCAGAGTCCCAAAACTTTCCAGGGCTGTGTTTTTAGTTTTTTGTTTGTTTGTTTGTTTGTTTTGTTTTGTTTTGTCTACTTTGTTTTTCAGATTAGGCAATTTAAAATGTTTTTCTATCCTCAAATTCACTGATTCTTTTCCCTGTTTGCTTCATTCTGCTGTTGAGCCCATCCATTAAGTTTTTAACTTCAGTTAGTGTACTACACATCAGCTCTGACATTTCCATTTGGTTCTTCTGTATGTCTTCTATTTGTTTTTGCTGAAACTTTCTATTTATTTGTTTCAAGAATGTTCATTATTGCTTGTCATATCATTATTACATGGCTGCTTTAATAGCTCAATCAAGTAATTATTTATTTATTTTTTTGAGATGGAGTCTCACTCTGTTGCCCAGGCTGGAATGCAATGGTACCGTCTTGGCTCACTGCAACCTCCCCCTCCTGGGTTCAAGTGATTTTCGTGCCTCAGCCTCCCAAGTAGCTGGGATTACAGGTGCACACCACCACGCCCGGCTAATTTTTGCATTTTTAGTAGAGACAGGATTTCACCTTGTGGGTCAGGCTGGTCTCGAACTCCTGACCTGAGATAATCTGCCCACCTCGGCCTCCCAAAGTGCTGGGATTACAGATGTGAGCCACCACGCCCAGCCAAGTGTCTCATGCGTCCGTGTGAAGAGACCTCCAAACAGGCTTTGTGTGAGCAATATGGCTGTTTATTTCACCTGGGTGCAGGCAGGCTGAGTCCGAAAAAGGAGTCAGCAAAGGGTGGTAGATTATCATTAGTTCTTATAGGTTTTGGGATAGGCGGTGAAGTTAGGAGCAATGTTTTGCGGACAGGGGGTGGATCTCACAAAGTACATTCTCAAGGATGTGGAGAATTACAAAGAACCTTCTTAAAGGTGGGGGAGATTACAAACTACATTGATCAGTTACGGTGGGGCAGAAACAAATTACAGTGGTGGAATGTCATCAGTTAAGGCTATTTTCACTTCTTTTGTGGACCTTCAGTTGCTTCAGGACATCTGGATGTATACGTGCAGGTCACAAGGGCTATGATGGCTTAGCTTGGACTCAGAGGCCTGGCACCAAGGAATTTAAATATCCCTTTTATCTTGTTGGCATCTGTTACCTTTTCTCATTCAAATTGAGGCATTCTTGATTCTTGGTGTAACAACTGATTTTTTATTTAAATTTGGACATTTAGGGGTATTATGAAACTTTGGACCTTATTTAAGTCTTCTGTTTTACCTGGTCTTCTTTGGCAATACTCTAGCCATGGAAGGGGTAGTGTTGCCTGTTACTGCTAGATAGAATTGAAGTCCAGGTTTCCTATGTGGTCTGTTTGACAGATGAGGAACGGAGTGTTTGTGGATTCTCAAGTGGGTATGGGTATTCCTGCTTGCCTCGACCTCCACTGATAACACGCTGTCTAGGAAGAGGAGCAGCAATACCTACTTACTGCAGCCCACTTGGCCTCCACTGACATTATGTGGGGATGGCTTTGCTACCATTGGGCAGTTGTGAAAGCCCTGATTCTTCACTAGGCTTCTGTTTTTGTTTTGTTTTGTTTTGTTTGAGAGGAAGTCTCATTGTTTCGTCCAGGCTGGAGTGCATTCGCGCAACCTCGGCTCACTGCAACCTCTGCCTCCCAGATTCAAGCGTTCTCCTGCCTCAGGCTCCCTGGTAGCTGGGATTACAGGCACACACCACCACACCCAGCTAATTTTCATGTTTTTAGTAGAAACAAGGTTTCACCATGTTGGCCAGGCTGGTCTTGAACTCCTGACCTCCAGTCATCCAGCCCCCTCAGCCTCCCAAAGTGCTGAGATTACAGGTGTGAGCCACCACACCAGCCCACTAGACTTCCTCTGTAACCACACTGTCTGGTAGAGGGAGAGACACCTATTACTTCTGGGTGGATATGGAGGTTCAGGAGTTCAAGACCAGCCTGGCCAACTTGGTGATACCTATATAGTCTCTACTGACTTTATTAGCAGGAGGAAGATCCACCTTATCTTTTAGCCCTTCTCTCTCTCATCCCCCTGGTGGGGAGGTTGGGTGCCTCATTACAGGCTGCCAATGGCAGAAGCCTAGGTTTCCCATTAGTCTTTGCTGTCATGGTGAGTGGTGGGATGGGGGTGACACTACTTTCTGTCTTGTTTGCCTGAATTAGAGTGGTTATTGTCTAAAAGCTTTATCTTTTAGACAAAAGATAAATGCCTGTGCTGTCTCTTTTTTGGTCCTTTAGCTAGAGAGAGCAGGCTGTTGTTTTTGTTTTGCCCGTATATGTGTGTCTGTGCCTGTTAGTGTTTCTGGGTTGCTAGTTTCTGCAGCACCAAATCTGAGATATGTAAGAAACACAAGAAAAACTCATAGAACTGACCACTCTGGGTATTCTTGAGCCCTGCAGTACCTAGCTGGTCAGCTTTCTCTCTAACTTTCAAATTCTTCTTGTGTTTGTTTTATATATAATGGTTAATTTAAGATGAGTAAACAAATAACTTGTTTACTCTTTTATCTTTTTTATAATTCTTAGTGAGACAAGTGTGGAAAAGTTCTCCATTTTTTCTGAAATGGAAGTTTTATATTAATTTCTCATATGGTTGGGATCTGTGCCTCCACCCAAATCTCATGTCGAAATATAATCACCAGTATTGGAGGTAGGGCCTGGTGAGAGGTGATTGGATCATGGGGGCAATTTCTCATGAATGGTTTAGCAAATCCCCTTGGTGTTCTTCTTGAGACAATGAGTTCTCATAAGATCTGCTTGTTTAAAAGTGTGTGGCACCTCCTCCCTCCCTCTCTCTCTCTTTTGTTTCTGCCCCTGCCGTGTAAGACACCTGTTCTCCTTTTGCCTTCTGCCATGATTGAAAGCTTCCTGAACTGCCTCCCCAGAGGCAGAAGCAGTCACCCTTCCTGTACAACCTGCAGAGCTGTGAGCCACTTAAACCTCTTTTCTTTATAAGTTACCCAGTCTCAGTTATTTCTAGCATTGTGAGAATGAACTAATACACTTTGTAAAACGACTTTTTTAAAGCTTATTTATTTATGTAGTTTTTAAACTTTTAGGTTCAGGGGAACATGTGAACCTAAAAGTTTAAAAACTACATAAATAAATAAGCTTTTAAAAAAGCTTACATAGGTAAACTCATGTCACAGGAACTTGTTGTACGGATTAATCACCCACATATTAAGCCCAGTACCCAATAGTTATCATTTATACTCCTCTCCCTCCTCCCACCCTCCAACCTCAAGTAGACCTCAGTGTCTGTTGTTTCCTTCTTTGTGCTCATAAGTTTTCATCATTTAGCTCGCACTTTTAAGTGAAAACATATGGTATTTGGTTTTCTGTTCTTGCTTTAGTTTGCTAAGGATAACAGCCTCCAGCTCCATCCATGTTTCTGCAAAAGACATGATCTCATTCTTTTTTATGACTGCATAGTATTCCATGGTGTATATGTACCACATTTTATGGCTGCATAGTATCCCATGGAGCATATGTACCATATTTTCTTTATCAGATTGGTCATTGATGGGCATTCAGGTTGATTCCATGTCTTTGCTATTGTGAATAGTGCTGCAGTGAACATTTGTGTGCATGTGTCTTTATGGTAGAATGATTTACACTCCTCTGAGTATATATTCAGTAATGATATTGCTAGGTTAAATAGTAGTTCTGCTTTTAGCTCTTTGAGGAATCACCATACTGTCTTCCATAATGGTTGAACTAATTTTCACTCCCACCAACAGTGTATAGGTGTTCCCTTTTCTCCACAACCTTGGCATCATCTGTTATTTTTTGGCCTTTTAGTAATAGTCATTCTGACTGGATTGAGATGGTATCTCATTGTGGTTTTGATTTTCATTTCTCTAATAATCAGTGATATGGAGCTTTTTTTCATATGCTTGTTGGCTGCATGGATGTCTTCTTTTGAAAAGTGTCTGTTTATGTCATTTGTCCACTTTTTAATGGGGTTGTTTTTCTCTTGTAAATTTATTTAAGTTCCTTATAGATCCTGGATATTAGACCTTTTGTCACATGCAAAGTTTTCAAAAATTTTCTTCCATTCTGTAGGTTGTCTGTTTACTCTGTTGATCGTTTCTTTATGCTGTGCAGAAGCTCTTAAGTTTAAATCTCAATTGTCAATTTTTGCTTTTGGTTCAATTGCTTTTGGTGTCTTTGTCATGAAATCTTTGCCCATTCCTACATCCAGGATGCTATTGCCTATGTTGTCTTCCAGGGTTTTTATAGTTGGGTTTTATGTTTAAGTCTTTACTCCATCTTTAGTTTTTTGTATATGGTGTAAAGAAAAGATCCAGTTTCAATCTTCTGCATATGGCTAGCCAGTTATCCCAGCACCACTTACTGAATAGGGAGTCCTTATTGCTTGTTTTTTTCAGCTTTGTCAAAGGTCAGATGATTATAGGTGTGCAGCCTTATTTCTGGGTTCTCTGTTCTGTTCCGTTGGTTTATGTGCCTGTTTTTGTATCAGTACCATGCTGTTTTGGTTACTCTAGCCCTATAGTATAGTTAGAAGTCAGGTAGTGTGATGCCTCCAGTTTTGTTCTTTTTGCTTAGGATTGCCTTGGCTATTCAGGCTCTTTTTCATTTTGTATGAATTTTAAAATAGTTTTATCTAGTTCCTTGAAGAATGTCATTGTTAATTTGATAGGAATAGCATTGAATCTGTAAATTACTTTCAGCAATATGGCCATTTAAATGATACTGATTCTTCCTATCCGTGAGCATGGGATGTTTTTCTACTTGTTTGTGTCTTCTCTGATTTCTTTATTTGAGTTTTGTAATTCTCGTCGTAGAGCTCTTTCACCTCCCTGGTTGGCTGTATTCCTAGGTATTTTGTTCTTTTTGTGGCAGTTGTGAATGGGATTGCCTTTCTGATTTGACTCTCGGCTTGGCTGTTGTTGGAGTATAGGAATGCTAGTGATTTTTGTACATTGATTTGTATCCTGAAACTTTGCTGAAGTTGTTTACCAGCTAAAGGAGCTTTGGGCCAAAACTATGGCGTTTTCTAGATATATAATCATGTCAACTGCAAACAGGGACAGTTTAGCTTTCTCTCTTTTTATTTGAATGCCCTTTATTTCTTTCTCTTGCCTAATTGCTTCAGCTAGGACTTTCAATACTGTGTTGAATAAACTGTGTTGAATAGAAGTGGTGAGAAAGGGCATCCTTGTCTTGTGCCGATTTTCAAAGGGAATACCTAGTTTGTTGAGAGTTTTTTTTTTCTTTTTACATAAAGTGGTGTTGAATTTTATTGAAAGCTTTTTCTGTGTCTATTCAGGTAATCATGCAGTTTTTGACTTTAGTTCTGTTTATGTGAAGAATCACATTTGTTAATTTGCGTATGTTGTACCAACCTTGCTACCTGGGGATGAAGAATACTTGATTGAGGTGGATTAGCTTTTTGATATGCTGCTGTATTCAGTTTTCCAAATATTTTGTAGTTTTTGCATCACTGTTAATCAAGGATATTAGCCTGAAGTTTTTTTGTTGTTGTGGCTCTGCCAGGTTTTGGTATCAGGATGATGCTGGCCTCATAGAATGAATTTGGGAGGAGTCCTTCCTCCTCAGTTTTTTGGAATAGTTTCTATAGGAATGGTACCAGCTCTTCTTTGTACATCTGGTAGAATTCAGCTGTGAATCCATCAGGTCCTGGCCTTTTTTTAGTTGGGAGCCTAATTTATTACTGATTCAATTTTGGAGCTCGTTATTGGTATATTCAGGGAATCAATTTCTTTCTGGTTCAGTCTTGGGAGGGTGTGTGTGTCCAGGAATTTATCCATCTCTTTTAGGTTTTCTAGTTTGTGTGCATAGAGGTTTCTGTAGTAGTTTCTATTGGTTATCTTTACTTCTTTGGAGTCAGTGGTAATGATGAGTCCCTTCATCATTTCTAATTGTGTGTATTTGGATTTTCTCTCTATTAGCCTAGCTAGTAGCTTATCTATCTTGTTAATTAAAAAAAAAAAAAATCCATTTCTGGATTTGTTTATCTTTTGAATGGTTTTTCTTGTCTCTGTCTCCTTCATTTCAGCTCTGATTTTGGTTATGTTTTGTCTTCTGCTATCTTTGCAGTTGATTTGTTGTTACTTCTCTAATTCTTTCCGTTGTGATGTTAGATTGTTAATTTGAGATCTTTCTGACTTTTTGATGTGGGCATTTAGTGCTATGAATTTCCCTCTTAACACTGCCTTAGCTGTGTCCCAGATATTCTGGTATGTTGTATCTTTGGTTTCATTAGTTTCAAGTAACTTCTTGATTTCTGCCTTTATTTCATGATTTATCTAAAAGTCATTCAGTAGTATGTCATTTAATTTCCATGTAATTGCATTCTTTTGGGCAAGTTTCTTAGTCTTGACTTCTGTTTTTATTGCACTGTGGTTCGAGAGTGTGTTTAGTGTGGTTTTGGTTCTTTTGTATTTGCTGAGGACAGTTTAATATTCAATTATGTGATCAATTTTAGAGTATGTGCCATGTGGCAAGGAGAAGAATGTATATTCTGTTGTTTTGGGGTAGAAAGTTCTGTAGAGATCTATCAGATCCATTTGGTTCACTGTTGATTTTGAGTCCTGAATATCTTTGTTAATTTTCTGCCTCAGTGATGTGTCTAATACTGTCAATGGAGGGTTGAAGTCTTCCACTAGTAATGTGGGTGAGTCTTTGTCTCTTTTTAAGTCTCTAAGAACCTGCTTTAATCTTTAATTAGGATTGCAACCCCTGCTTTTTCCTGTTTTCTATTTGCTTGGTAGTTTTCCCTTCATTTCTTTATTTTGAGCCTAAGGGTATCATTACTTGTGAGATGGGTCTCTTGAAGGCAGCATACCATTGAGTCTTGTTTTTTTATCTGGCTTGTCACTCTCTGTGACTTTTAAGTGGGACATTTAGCACATTTACATTCAGGGTTAGTATTAATATGTGTGGATTTGATCCTGTCATTGTATTATTAGCTGGTTATTATGTTGACTTGTTTGTGTGGTTAATTTATAGTGACACTGGTTTGTGTATTTTTGTATTAGCTTGTAGCAGTCTTTCGTTTCTGTATTTATGCTCCTTTATAAATGCTTATTTAAAAAGACATCACTTGCAATTGTAATGAAACACCCCAGAAATAAATACAAACAACTGAATTTATTTGCTTTTTTAAAAAATAACTGATTCTCTATATGTAGCCCAAATTAGTTCTGCTATTGCTCAACTTCAATGGTGATTTCATACCTTTCAGTGTAAAAGCATTATCAATAATTATTCAGTCATTTCTCCTAATAGCATTTACTGTGTTAATAGTTTCACCTCTCTATGAAGAAACAGTAAATAGTCATACACACACTCAAACACATACATACCCACATGCAGTTATATTTGAGTACTTTTGTTTCTGGGAGAATTGCTGGGGAAAATGCTGTATATTTTAATTTTAATAGATACGTTTAGACTGCTTTCCAGAAAGGCTGTAATAGAATAATTCACCTTTCCTCCACCAATTTAAAAGTAGCCTTTTCCCTGCCAACAGCACATCTGAATTAGATTTTAAATTTGTACCCATATGATTGGTATAAAATTATATCTTGGTATTACTTAATTTGTATTTCTTTAACCTTTAGAGTGTATGAGCCTGTTTTCTTATTTCTTGGCCATGTGGATTTGCTCAATTGTGGATTGCCCATTTATGACCTTTGCCTATATTTTTCTATTGGATTGCTTATCCCCTTGTCCATTTATAAAATCTCTTTATAGCAATCTTCTCTTTATACTCTGAATTGGATACATCCTTTTCAAATCTATTATTTGTCTCTTGATTTGTTTACTCTTTTATCTTTTTTGTAATAGCATCTGGGTTTTCATTCTTAATTAAGACGTCTCCTTCCTTTAAATAGTATATGTAGTTTTTAAGATTTCTTTTTGCAAAATTTTTATTGTTTTGGCTTTTAAAGTCAACTCTCTTATCTATCTGGAATTTATTTGTGTATACAGTGTAAGAGTATGTCCAATTTTCTTTTAAATGGATATTCAGTTGTGTAAGCATTACTAATTAAATTGTTTTCCCACTAAATTGAAATACAGACAATCCTAGACTTATAATGATTTGACTTACAATTTTTTGACTTTATGATAGTGCAAAAACAATACTGTACTTTGAATTTTGAATCTTTTACTGGACTGGCAATATGCGGTAGGATACTCCCTCATAATGCTGTGTAACAGCAGCAGACTGCAGTGTCCACTTAGCCATATGATCATGAGGGTTAAAACTGATGCCCTACGGTGTACTGTGTCACTGTGTTATTTTGCCCAACTGTAAGGTAATGTAAATGTTCTGAGTACACTTAAGGTAGGCTAGACTAAGCCATGATGTTAGTTTTATTAAATGCATTTTCAAATTAAGGATGTTTTCAATATATGGTAAGTTTATCAGGATGTAATCCCATAATAAGTCAACAAGCATTGGTATTTACAGATTCTCTATTCTCTTGTAGGAATTTATCTATTCCTATGCCAGTATATATTGATTTTGTTACATTGGCAGTTTAGTACATGCATATACACACATACACACAGGGTGGTGAAAATACTCTTATAAGGCTGTTTGAGTTTGACTATAGTAATTAAGAATAGAGTTGCTTCTCAGTGTCAAGTCTCCAATTAAAATGGTGTGTGTGTGTGTGTGTGTGTGTGTGTGTGTGTGTGTGTGTGTGTGTGACAGAATCTCACTCTGTCACCCAGGCTGGAATGCAGTGGTGTGATCTCGGCTAACCCCACCCACCACCTCCTGGGCTCAAGTGATTCTCATGCCTCAGCTTCCCAAGTAGTTGGAATTACATGCATGTGCCACCACACCCAGCTAATTTTGCATTTTTAGTAGAAGAAGCGTTTTGCCATTTTGCTCAGGCTGGTCTCAAAATCCTGGCCTCCAGTGATGCATCTGCCTTGGCCTCCCAAAGTGCTGGGATTACAGTTGTGAGTTACTGCTCCCAGGCCCAAAATAGGATTTAATAAGGAGCCCAATGGATTGCCATCTGTTCATAACTACTGTTGCCAGATCATATTTCACCTTTGTAAAATATTGAAAAATAAATGTATACCATTTAGTGAGAGCCAGTTTTTTTTATAGATGAGAAAGTTGATGCTGTTCTAAGTGTTAAGTTATTTGCCCAGTATTATTTAACTATTGCATGGTAAAGTTAGGATTACAACATTAAATTGAAGCTCTTTTTATTGTGCCAAAATGAAATATTTTGTGAAAAGTACTTTGAAAACAAAGGTGTTTGTATCAATGCAAATTGATATGATGGCTATCTCATGATCGTCTCCACAATAGTAGCAGCTCTGAGTTTTGTTTAGAAACAGTGCAATGGTTTATGTACAATAATACTTATAGCTAATTATTTATAACAGAACAATTATATTTTGATATTTTCTTTCAGGATATATGGACTATGAATAAAATGTTAGAAATTAATTTTATTCTTTAAAAATCTCAATAATTGGTTCTTTTAAACATTTTTTAGAACAGAAGAAAGTTAAAAAACCCAAACCTGAATTTCCTGTATACACACCTTTAGAAAGTACATATATTCAGTCTTATGATCATGGAACTTCCATAGAAGAAATTGAGGAACAAATGGATGATTGGTTGGAAAACAGGAACCGAACACAGAAAAAACAGGTAAATAAACTTTATAAAACTTGTTTTGAGTAAAACATTTATAGAAAAGCACATAAAATATAGGGTTAAAATACAGGATTAGCTCACAATATAGTGCTTTGTTTTATTGCACTTCACAAATACTGTTGTTTTGTTTTGTTTTTGAGATGGAGTCTCGCTGTGTCACCCAGGCTGGAGTGCAGTGGTGCGATCTCAGCTCACTGCAAGCTCCGCCTCCCGGGTTCATGCTATTCTCCTGCCTCAACCTCCCAAGTAGCTGGGGCTACAGGCACCCGCCACCACGCCCAGCTAATTTTTTGTGTTTTTAGTAGAGATGAGGTTTCACTGTGTTAGCCAGGATGGTCTCGATCTCCTGACCTCATGATCTGCCCACCTTGGCCTCCCAAAGTGCTGGGATTACAGGCGTGAGCCACTGTGCCCGGCGGGGTTTTTTTTTGTTTTTTTTTTTTTTAACAAATTGAGGGTTTGTGGCAGCTATGAGTTGAGCAAGTTTACAGGCACCATTTTTCCAAAAGCATCTCCTTTGTGTCTCTATATAACATTTTGGTAATTCTTGTGGTATTTCAAACTTTTCATTATTTTAACATCTGGTATGGTGATCTCTGATAAGCGACCTCTGACGTTTCTATTATAATTATTTGGGGTACCGTGAAGTGCACCCGTACAAGTCAGCAAACTTAATTGGTAAATATTATGTATATTCTGCCTGCTCCACTAATCAATCATTCTCTAGTGTCTTTCTGTCTCCTCTGGTCTCCCTACTCCCTAAGACACAGCAGTATTGAAATTAGGTCAATTAATAACCCTACCGTGGCTTCCAGGTGTTCAAGTGAAAGGCAGAGTTGCATGTGTGTCACTTTACATAAAAATGGTTAAACTTGGTGAGGAAGGCATGGTTGAAAGCCAAGACAGGCCAAAAGCTAGGCTTCTTGCACCAAACAGTTAGCTAAGTTGCACATGCAAAGGGCACATTCTTGAAGGAAATTAAAAGTGCTATTCCAGTGAATACATCAAAGATAAGCAAGCAAAACAACCTTATTGCTGATATGGAGAAAGTTTGAGTGGTCTGGATAGAAGATCAAATCAGCCACAACATTCCCTTGAGCCAAAGCCTAATCCAGAGCAATGCCCTATCTCTCTTCATTCTAAGAAGGCCAAGATAAGTGAGGAAGCTGCAGAAGAAAAGTTGGAAGCTAGCAGAGGTTAGTTCATTAGGCTTAAGGAAAGCAGCTGTCTCCATAACATAAAAGTGCAGTGTGCAGCAGCAAGTGCTGATGGAGAAGCTGTAGCAAGATATCCAGAGGATCTAGCCAAGATCATTGATGAAGGTGGCTACACCAGCCAACAGATTTTTCAACGTAATGAAACAGCTTTCTACTGGAAAAAGATGCCATCTGGGACTTTCATGGCTAGAGAGGGGAAGAAGTTCATGCCTGGCTTCAAAGCTTCAAAAGACAGGCTGACTTTCTTGTTAGGGACTAATGCAACTGGTAACTTTAAGTTGAAGCCAGTGCTCATTTATCATTCTGAAAATCCTAGGGTACTTAAGAATTGTGCTAAATCCATTCTATCTGTGCTCTATACGTGGAACAATAAAGCCTGGACGACAGCACATCTGTTTACGGCATGGTTTACTGAAGCCCGCTGTTGAGACCTATTGCTAAAAAAAAATATTTTTTTCAAAATATTACTGCTGATCGACAGTGTACCTAGTCATCCAAGAACACTAAGGGAGATATGCAAGGAGATGAGCATTATCTATATGCCCACTACCATAACAGCCATTCTGCAGCCTATGAATCAAGGAGCCCTTCCAATTTCAGTTTTATTATTTAAGACATATATTTGATGAGGCTGTAGTTGCCATAGAGAGTGATTCCTCTGATGGATCTGGGCAAAGTAAATTGAAAACTTTCTGGGAAGGATTTACCATTCTAGATGCCATTATAAATCATGCAATTCATGATTGATGGGAGGAGGTCAAAATATCAACATTAACAGGAGATTAGAAGAAGTTTATTCTAATCCTTGTGGATGACTTTGACGGGTTCAAGATTTCGTTGGAGGAAATAACTGCAGATACAGTGTCAATAGCAAGAGAGCTAGAATTAGAAGTGGAGCCTGAAGATGTGACTGAATTGCTGCAATCTCATGGTCAGACTTGAAGAGATAAGGAGTTGTTTCTTATGGGTGAACAAAGAAAGTGTTCTTGAGATGGAATCTCTTCCTGGTGAAGATGCTGTGAAAGTTGTTGAAATGACAACAAAGGATTGAGAATATTCTATAAGCTTCACTGATAAAGGAACTAGCAGGGTTGGAGAGGGTAAAAGGCTATCAAGCAGCATCACATGCCTCAGAGAAATCTTTTGTGAAAGGAAGAGTTAATGCATCAAACTTCATTATTGTCTTATTTTAGGAAATTGTCATAGACACCCCAACCTTTACCAGCCACCACCCCAGTGAGTCAGCAGCCACTAACATGGAGGCAAGACCCTCTACCAACAGAAAGATTATGATTTATTGAAAGACTCAGATGGTTGTTAATACTTTTTAACAATAAAATATTTTTTAAATTAAGTATGTACATTGTTTTTTGGACATAATGCTATCACACACTTAAACTAAGCTATAATGTAAACGTAGCTTTAAAATTTTTTTAAATTTTTTTTTTTGAGACAGTCTCTCTGTGTCATCCAGGCTAGAGTGCAAGTGGCATGATCTTGGCTCACTGCAGCCTCTGCCTCCTGGGTTCAAGAGATTCTTATGTCTCAGCCTCCTGAGAAGCTGAGATTATAGGCAAGTGCAATCACGCCCTGCTGATTTTTGTAATTTCGGTAGAGATGGGGTTTCACCGTGTTGGCCAAGCTGGTCTCAAACTCCTGGCCTCAAGTGATCCGCCCACCTCGGCCTCCTAAAGTGCTGGGATTATAGGTGTGAGCTACTGCGCCTGACTTGTAAACATAACATTTATAAGTACTGGGAAACCAAAAAATTTGTGTGGCTCATTTTTTTTATTTATTTATTTATTTATTTTTTTGAGACGGAGTCTCACTCTGTCGCCCGGGCTGGAGTACAGTGGCTGGATCTTAGCTCACTGCAAGCTCCGCCTCCCGGGTTTACGTCATTCTCCTGCCTCAGCCTCCCGAGTAGCTGGGACTACAGGCGCCCGCCACCTCGCCCGGCTCGTTTTTTGTATTTTTTTAGTAGAGACGGGGTTTCACTGTGTTAGCCAGGATGGTCTCGATCTCCTGGCCTCGTGTTCCGCCCGTCTCGGCCTCCCAAAGTGCTGGGATTACAGGCTTGAGCCACCGCACCCGGCCTATTTTTTTACAGTATTAACTTTATTGTGGTAGCCTGGACCTGAACTTGGAATATCTCTGAGGTATGCGTGTATAGAGATGCAGCTCAGCGAACTATCACAGGTGACGCAAGTTAACCATTGCGTAGATCAATGACTAGAATCCAGAAACCATGCCACTCGCTATTTCTTTTCTTCCACGAAGATGATGACGTTCCTGACTTCAGAGTAGTTTTCCCTGCTTGTTAGTTTATAAATAGCATCATTTCATATGTAGTCCTTTGTGTATGATTTCCTCTATTCAATGTATTTGTGAGATTTATTCATCAGTATATTTGTGAGATTTATTAATAATTGCATATAGCAGTAATTTATTTTCATTGCTGTATAATACTTTATAAATATAGCACAATTTATTTTTGTTGGAGAAATGTAGTGTTTTCAGTTTGGGGCTATAATGAATAATTTCTCTGTGAACAGTCTTGTGCATGCCTTTTAGTACGTATATGTGTAAATTTCAATTTTTGGAGTTAGTTGCGGGGTCAAAGCTCAACTTCAGTAAATACAGTTGATCCTTGAAAAACATAGGCTTAAACTGCTTGGGTCCACTTATATATGGATTTTTTTCCAAAAAATATTTTGGAAAATTTTTAGACGATTTTGGGTAATTTTTCAAATCTCAAACCACGTAGCCTAGAAATATTGAAAAAATTAAGAAAAAGTTAGGCATGTCATGCATAAAATATATATAGATACTAGTGTATTTTATCACTTATTACCATAAGATATATATAAATCTGTCATAAAAAGTTAAAACTTATCAAAATGTACACAAATACTTACCGTACATGGCACCATTTGCAGATGAGGGTAATGTAGACAAATGTAAATATGCAATACTAAATCATAACTGTGTAAAATAAACTGTAGCACACAGTGTACCTACTATACTACTATAATAATTTAAAACACCTCCTGTTGCTGTTGCAGTAGGCTCACGTGTTGCAAGTATTGGCTTAAACCTCCCCATGATGCTAATCATCTCTGTGTGAGCAGTTTGTCTCTCCAGTAAATTGCATAGCATAGAAAATGTGATCTATCTTAGTTCTTATGTGTTTTTTATCATGTTTAGTAAAATCCTGTAAACCTTGAATAACACCATCGGGCCTATGGAAAGTATCACTAGTGATGCTAGGACTGCTCTCGAGAACCAGAGAAAAGTCATGACATTACAAGAAAAAGTTGAATTGTTTTATAAGTACAGTAGAGTGAGGTCTGCACCTGCTGTTGGCTGCCATTTCAGACAGACAACAACATGAATTTAGGGTATTGATAAATACAGTACATTACTAAAAAGGTGTTTTCCTTAAGATTTTGTGTTCTCTAGTTTATTGTAAGAATGCAGTACATAAGCATGCAAAATATGTGTTAATTTATTGTCTATATTATTATTAAAGGTTCCAGTCAACAGTAGGCTGTTAGTAGTTAAGTTTTTGGGGAGCCAAAAGTTATACTTAGATTTTCAACTGCCCAAGGGTTGGCGCCCCAGCCTCCATATTGTTCAAGGGTCAGCTGTGTTTTCCAAAAGTTTGTGTCAATTTATATTTTAGCAGCAGGATATGAGTATTCCAGTTACTCTATATTTTTGCCAATACTTGGTCAAGTCTTTCATATTTTAACCATTCTAGTAAGTATGTGGTGATACCTAATTTTGGTCTAAGTGGCATATCCTTTAATGAATAAGACAGAACACCTTTTCTTATGGTTATTGGATACTGATATCTTACTCTGTAAAGTGCCTTTCCAAATCTTTCTTTAATTGTGTTGACTTTTTGCTTTTGAGACTGGATTATAAAGAGTTCTTTCTGTATTTCAGAAATAAGCGTTTTGCACATATTTTCTCCCATTCTGCTTGGTGTTTTTTTGCTCTTAGTGTTGTCATTTGATGACTAGAACTTACTCATTATGTTAATCAGTCTGCCTTTTCCTTATTTGGTGTTTTCTGTGTTCGTGTGTGTGTGTGTGTGTGTGTATGTATATATATATATATATATAATTTTTTTTTTTTTTTTTTGGAGACAGGGTCTCACTGTGTCACCCAGGCTGAAGCACAGTGATGCAGTCATGGCTCACTGCAGCCTCAATTTCCCAGGCTCAAGTGATCCTCACACCTCAACCTCCTGAGTAGCTGGAACCACAAGCATACACCACCACACCCAGCTAATTTTTTAATGTTTTCTAGAGTTTGGGTCTCTCTGTGTTGCCAAGTCTGGTCCAACCCCCTGGGCTCAAGTTATCCTGCCTCAGCCTCCCAAAATGTTAGGATTTACAAGCATGAGCCGCCACGCCTGAATGAACAAATATTTTTCTGTCTCACAACTATAAAGATTTTGAAGCTTTATTATTTGACTTAAACATTTCAATTAAACATCCTGGAATGTTTTGTTTGTTTGGCATTAAGTAATGATCAAGATTAATGTTTTGTTCCAAAAGTTCTCCAAACCCATGGGCCTGCTACAAATTATTTTAAAAACTGCATCCTACAGCTCTACAAAGGTCACTTTAATCATAATCCAAGTGCCCTTAACTGTGTAGGTCTGTTTCCAGATGTTCTGCTTAGTTCCATTTATCTACTTGTTCATGCTTGTGCTACTACCACACAGTCTTAATCACTGTAGCTTCATGATAGGTATCCAGTACAGTAATTTTCCAATTTTGTTTTCCTTCTTCAAGATTGCCATTTTACATTTTCATATAAATGTTTAATGTAGCTTGTTTTCCACAAATTATTCAGCTGAGATATGTAATTGGGATAACAATTATATATGTATCAGTTGTGGAGAAATTGACATTCAAATTGTATTAACTCTAAAACCCATAAATAGATCCATTAGTTTAGATCTTTTGAAGTTTTTTCAGGCTGGGCACAGTGGCTCACGCCTGTAATCTTAGCACTCTGGGAGGCTGAGGCGGGCAGGTCACTTAGAGTTAAGAGTTCCAGACCAGCCTGGGCAACATGGTGAAACCCCATCTCCACCAGAAAATACAAAAATTAGCCAGGTGTGGTGACATGCACCTGTAATCCCAGCTACTCAGGAGCCTGAGGTAGGAGAATCTCTTGAACCCAGGAAGTGGAGATTGCAGTGAGCAGAGATCATGCTGCTGCACTCCAGTGTGGGCAACAGAGCAAGACTCTGTCTCAAAATAAATAAATAAGTAAATAACATTTTTTCAATAATGCGTTGCAGCTTTTTGTACATATGAGATATTTTTTATTAGATTTATTTTGTGTTTTTAAATGATTATTGTAAGTGGCATTGTGTCTCAAATTTCACTTTCTAATTATATTTAGTATATAGAACTAAAACTGATTTTTGTCCAACAATCTTGTACCTAATAACCTTGCTAAATTTTATTTATTTATTTTTTTGAGACAGAGTCTCACTCTGTCACCCAGGCTGAAGTGCAGCGGCACGATCTCACCTCGCTGCAACCTCCGCCTCCCAAGTTCAAGTGATTCTCCTGCCTCAGCCGCTTGAGTAGCTGGGATTACAGGTGCCTGCCACTACACCCAGCTAATTTTTGTATTTGTAGTAGAGATGGGGTTTCGCCATGTAGGCCAGACTGGTCTGAACTTATGACCTCAAGTGATCCGCCTGCCTCAGCCTCCCAAAGTTTTGGGATTACAGGCGTGAGCCACAGCACCTGGCTTATTTTTTTAATTCTAATGGTTTCTCTGTATATTATACATTTTTTCTTATTCGTATTGATTAGAATCTCCAATACAATATAGAAGTGGTGATAACAAGTATCCTTGTTTTATTCCCAATCTCAAAGAAAGCTTTCATCACTGAAAATCTTTATTTCATCATTGAAATTGTTTATTTAACTTGTGGCTGGTTGTGATGGCTCACGCCTGTAATCCTAACACTTTGGGAGGCCGAGGTGGGAGGATTGTTTGAGGTCAGGACTTCAAAACCAGCCAGGGCAACCTAGCAAGACCCCATCTCTACAAAATAAATGAATTAGCCAGGCTTGGTGGTGTACAACTGTGGTCTCAGCAAGTTGGGAGGCTGGGGCACGAGGATTCGTTGAGTCCAGGAGTTTGAGGCTACAGTGAGCTCTGATCACACCACTGTACTCCATTGTCTCAAAAAAAAAAAAACTTTTATCGCTGGGCGTGGTGGCTCAAGCCTATAATCCCAGCACTTTGGGAAGCTGAGGTGGGTGGATCACCTGAGGTCAGGAGTTCAAAACCAGCCTGGCCAACATAGTGAAAGCCCGTCTCTACTACAAATACAAAAATTAGCCGTCTGTGGTGGTACGTGCCTGTAATCCCAGCTACTCGGGAGGCTGAGGCAAAAGAATCACTTGAACCTGGGAGGCAGAGGTTGTAGTGAGCCAAGATCACACCACTGCACTTGAGCCTGGGTGACAGAGCAAGACTCCCTCACACACACAAAAAATAAAACAAAAACAAAACAAAAACATTTTTATCTTGTTACTATTAAATATGATGTATGCTATAGGCTTTTTATAACATTCTTGTTGAAATGTACTTGACAGAACATAAAATTCGCCATTTGAAAATGCACAGACACTTAAGTGGTTTTTAGTTTATTTAGGTTGTGCAACCATTACCACTGTCTGATGCTAGAACATTTTCATCGCATCAGAAAATAAAACCATATTATTAGCAGTTAGCAATTCTCTGATCTCCCCTCTTCTGGCAACCACTAACTAACTTTCTATCTCTGGATTTGTCTATTCTGGACACTTTATATAATTGGAATTATACAATATGTAGCCTTTTATGTTTTGCTCCTTTAATTTGGCATAATATTCTCACGGCTTATTCCTATCATAGCGTATAACAATACTTTGTACCTCATCTCTCTCTCTCTCTCTCTCTCTCTCTTTTTTTTTTTTTAACAGACAAGGTCTTACTGTGTTTGCTTTGTTGCCCAGGCTGCCGGGTCGCAGTGGCATAATCATGATCATAGCTCACTGCAACTTAAATCTCCTGGATGCAAACAGTCCTCTTGCCTCAGCCTCTCGAGTAGCTAGGACCACACGTGTGTGCCACCAAGCCTGGCTAATTTATTTTTTTGTATGGATGGGGTCTCACTATGTTGCCCAGGCTGGGCTTGGACTCCTGGCCTCAAGTGATCCTCCCTCTTCAGCCTCCCAAATTGCTGGGATTGCAAGAGTGAGCTGCTGTGCCTGGCCTTCATTTTTTTTGTGACTGAATAATAATGTGTGAATATGTCACATACTATTTATTTGTTACTCAGCTAATGGACATTTAATTAGATTCTGGGTCTTTTGGCTATGTTACAGCTGCTATGAACATTCTAATACAAGTCCGTGTGAACATAGTTTTGTGGTTTCTCTAGGGATTACAATTAACATCTTAATTTAGAGCAGTCTACTTAGAATTAATGCAAACTTTAAAAAGTACAAAAACTTTGCCCCTGTTCCACTTCCCTTTATGCCTGTTCTTATTATTTATTATTGCCACAGATTAAATCTTTATATATTATGTTCTCATCAACCTAGATTTGTAGTTATTGCTTTATGCAGTTGTCTTTTGAATTAGATTTTTAAAAAGAAAAGGAATTACAAGCCAAAAATGTCTTTATAGTGTCTTTTCCGCTTACCTATGTTTATACCTTTCTCGGCATTTATTTTTCCATAGGGAGTTGAGTTACCGTCCAGTGTTATTTTATTTCATCCCTAAGGACACCCTTCTGCATTTGTTGTAGGGCAGGAGTGCTAGCAGTGAACTCTCTCACTTTTTATTTTACTGAGAATATCTAGATTTATGCTTCATTTTAAAGGATAGTTTTTTTCCAGATATATTAATTCTTGGTAGAATTTTTTTTTCACCACTTTTGATTACATAATGCTATTACCTGCTGGCCTTCATCGTTTCGGATTAGAAATCAGCTGTTAATCTTATTGAAGATTCCTCGTAATCATGAGTTACTTCTTTGGGGCTTTCAGTATTGTCCTCTCTTTAGCTTTGATGGTTTGATTATGATGTTCCTTAATATGAGTCTGTAGCAGGAAGAGCTGCAGACAAGAACACCTCAGACACCGAGTTGCAGAAGGAAAGGGCTTTATTCAGCTGGGAGCATCGGCGGGCTCACGTCTCCAAAAACCGAACTACATGAGTGAGCAATTCCTGTCCCTTTTAAGGGCTTACAGCTCTAAGGGGGTCTGCATGAGAGGGTCATGATCGATTGAGCAAGCAGAGGGTATGTGACTGGGGGCTGCATGCACTGGTAATTAGAAGAGAGCAGAATAGGACAGGGATTTTCACAGTGCTTTTCCATACAATGTCTGTAATCTATAGATAACATAACCGATTAGGTCAAGAATTGATCTTTAACTACCAGGCCCAGGGCACAGCGCCAGGCTGTCTGCCTGTGGATTTCATTTCTACCTTTTAGATTTTACTTCTTCTTTCTTTGGAGGCAGAAACTGGGCATAAGACAATATGAAGGGTGGTTTCCTCCCTTTGGTCCATTTGAATTTATCCTGATTGGAGTTCATTGAGCTTCAAATTTTGGAAAGTTTAGACCATTATTTCTCGAAATATTTCTTTATTTTTTATTTATTTTTATTTTTTTATTTTTTTTTGAGACGGAGTCTCACTCTGTCACCTAGGCTGGAGTGCAGTGGTGTGATCTCAGCTCACTGCAAGTTCCGCCTCCTGGGTTCACACCATTCTCCTGCCTCAGCCTCCCGAGTAGCTGGGACTGCAGGTGCCCGCCACCACACCCAACTGCTTTCTTTGTATTTTTAGTAGAGACGGAGTTTCACCGTGGTCTCAATCTCCTGACCTCGGGATCCACCTGCCTCGGCCTCCCAAAGTGCTGGGATTACAGGCGAGAGCCACTGCGCCTAGCTGAAATATTTCTTACCCGCTCTCTCCTCTTTCTCCCACTACTCCCCACCACCTTCTGGCACTTCCATTGTTCATATATTGATATGTTTAATGATGTTTCTGAAGATTTATTCATTTTTCCTTTATTCCTTTTTTTTTCTGTTCCAGATTATTTCAATGCACATATCCTCAAGTTTGCTGATTCTTTCATTTCCTGCTCATACCTGCTGTTGAGCCCCTCTAGAGAATTTTTTATCTCAGTTATTACACTTTTCAACTCCAGAATTTCTATTTTGCCTTTTAAAAAACTTAATCTGTTGATATTCTGAATTTGGTATGCCATTGTTCCCATGCTTTCATTTAATTCTTTAGACATGGCTTCCTTTAGCTCATTGAACATATTTAAAATATATGATTGGCCTGACACAGTGGCTCACGCCTGTAATCACAGCACTTTGGGAGGCCAGCGCAGGCGGATCACCTGAGGTCAGGAGTTTGAGACCAGCCTGGCTGACATAACCCTGTCTCTACTAAAAACACACAGAAAATTAGCCGAGCATGGTGGTGGGCACCTGTCATCCCAGCTACTTGAGAGCTTGAGGCAGGAGAATAACTTGAACCCAGGAAGTGGAGGTTGCAGTGAGCTGAGGTCACACCACTGCACTCCACCCTGGGCAACAGAGTGAGACTCCGTCTCAAAAAAAAAAAAAAGATGATTTAACATTTTGTCTAGAAAGTTAATTGTCTGGTCTTCCTCAGGCACAGTTTCTATTTTTTTCCTTTATGTCTGCCATACTGTCTCATTTCTTTAGTCTGTAAGTTTTCGTTGTTGAAAATTGGACATTTTGGCTGGGCATGGTGACTCACATCTGTAATCCCAGCACTTTGGGAAGCTGAGGCAGGAGGATCACTTGAGGCCAGGAGCTTGAGACCAGCTTGTCCAACATGGTGAAACCCTATCTCTACTAAAAATACAAAATTAGCTGGGTGTGGTGGTGCACAGCTCCTCAGGAGGCTTAACCACAAGAAGCGTCTGAACCCGGGAGGCGGAGGTTGCGGTGAGAAGAGATCACGCCACTGCACTCCAGCCTGGGTGACAGGGTGAGACTCTGTCTCAAAAATAATAATAATAATAATAATGAAAATTGGACATTTTAAATGTTATAAATTAGCAATTATGGAAATCAGATATCTACTTTTTAAAGGACTTGTGGTGTTGGGCTTATTGTAGTTGTTTGTTTTTTAGTGAGTTTTCTGAACTAATTCTATGAAGTCTCTATTTTTTGTTATGTGTAGCCACTGAAGTCTGTTACGTTAGCTGGGTAATCAGCTAATAATTGGGAAGAGATTTTCATAAATGCCTGGAAGCAAAAATTCTTTCCGTCTTTGCTTTGGGTTCTGTATTGGTTTACAATTCTGCCTTAACACTTTGTTTTGTTTTGTTTTTTGCTTCCACATAGCCTTAATGTCAGCAGCAGGTGAGAGTTTAGCTCCTTCTCAGATCTTTCCTGAGTATGTGTGCAGCCTTGAACATGCACACGGCCTTCTAGGTTCCCAGGAATGTCAACATTTCATGCCTCAGCCTTTCCTCTCAAACTTTTTGGTTTACCTGTTGTTTGCCCCAACTGTTTTAATAGCTTCATGCAACATACAAAGACAATATTCTGTAAATTTTTTTAACAAATGCCCCCAGGGAGGCAGCTTTAGCATAAGGCTAGTTTTAAGTTAGGGAAAATAAAGACAAGCCTTTTAAACCTGTCTTCCAGGGAGGTACCAAACAGGACAGAACAAATAATTTCCATTCTTTGCAAGTTAGTTCATTCTGCATCTTCTAGTACTAGTAATACGGGTTGTGATGTTCACAGGTTGTGATCACCCAGGAACAGTGGGTTGGACTAGAGTAAATTAATGTGCCATAAAGTTACTGTTCTGATCAAAAATCAGATGTCTGTCTTTCTGTCTGTCTTTTGTTCTTTCTTTTCTCTCTTTCTTTCTCTTTTTTGATATGAGGTCTTTCTCTGTTGCCAAGGCTGGAGTGCTGTGGCGCCACTATAGCTCACTGCAGCCTTGAACTCCCAGGCTCAAGCAATCCTCCCACCTCAGCCTCCGAAGTAGCTGGGACTACAGGCATGTGACACCAGGCCTGGCTCATTTTATAATTTTTTTCTAGAGATGGGGTCTCCCTACATTACCTAGGCTGGTCTCCAACTGTTGGGCTCAAGCGGTCCTCCCATCTCAGCCTCCCAAAGTGTTGGGATTACAGGCATGAGCCACTATACCAGGCTCTAGCTGGTTTTCTTAAATATACCTTACTCATGGTGCTGCAAGCCTTTTGTTAATTTCCGGAGTTCAGAAAAAGTCGATTATATAGTTTTGGCTTTTTTTTGTTGTTGTTGCTTTTGTGGAGAGGTGGAATTGGGAGTTTCTTACTCTTCTGATTTTGTCCACATCAGTATGGGGTTTTTTTTTTTTTTTTTTTTTTTTTTTGAGGCAGAGTCTCGCTCTGTCCCCCAGGCTGGAGTGCAGTGGTTTGATCTCGGCTCACTGCAAGCTCTGCCTCCCGGGTTGAATGGGTTCATGCCATTCTCCTGCCTCAGCCTCCCGAGTAACTGGGACTACAGGCACGCGCTGCCAAGCCCAGCTAATTTTCTGTATTTTTAGTAGAGATGGGGTTTCCCCACGTTAGCCAGGATGGTCTCGATCTCCTGACCTCGTGATCCGCCCGCCTCGACCTCCCAAAGTGCTAGGGCTACAGCAGTCTAGATTTTTAAAAAATCAAGTTAAGAAGTTTTCTTTCTAGTTTTGCTAAAAATTTTTTATTTATTGCAAATGAATACTGTTAAGTGTTATCAAATATTTATTTTTGCATCTATTAAGATGATTGTGTGATTTTTCACCTTTATTTTGTGAATGAGATAAAGTATACGGATTGATTTTCTGGTATTAAATCACTTTGTTTTTCTGGAATGAACCCTCTTTGGTCCTATGAAATACTATTCTTTATTATTTGATTTGATTTGCTATATTTTTAGGATTTTTGCTTTTATGTTTATGAGAGAGATTCACCTGTGATTTTCTTTTCTTATAATATTTTTGTCAGGTGTGGTGTCAGTTACATGCTGGACTTATAAAATATGAATTTTTAATCAAGTTTTTATTTTAAAATAAATAAAACTATAGATTGACGGGAAGTTTCCAAGACAGTACAGAGTTCCTCTGTACCTGTCACCCAGTTTTTCCTAATGGTTACATCTTATGTAACTATAGTGCAATATCAAAACCAGGAAATTGACTTTGGTACATTGGCTGTTTATAGATGTATGTCATTTCATCACCTATATATTTATTAACCACTTCTCCAACAAGATTTAGAACTATTTCATTGCCACAAAAATGTCACTCATACTTCTCCTTTATAATCACACCTGTTGATGAAAAAAGCCAAGCTCTGTAAAATATTTAAAGAGGTTTATTCTGAGCCAAATGTTAGTAACCATGGCCCATGACACAGCCTCAGGAGGTCCGCAGGTGTGCCCAAGGTAGTTGAGTTACAACTTGGTTTTATACATTTTAGGGAGACAAAAGTTACAGGCAAAGGCATAAATCAATACATATAAGGTATACATTGTTTAGCTCAGAATGTCAGGACATTTCAAAGTAGGGGCTTCCAAGTCAAAGATTTCCTGATTAGGAATTGATTGAAAGCATTAAGCTTTGTCTGGAGAATTGAAGTCAATATAAAGAAATGCTTGAGTTAAGATAAGGGGCCTTGTAGAAGCCAGGGTTCTTGTTATGCAGATGAAGCCTCTAAGTAACAGGCTTCAGAGAGAATAGATGGCAAATGTCTCTTTTTTTTTTTTTGAGACATGGTCTCATTCTGTCACCTAGGCTGGAGTGGAGTGCAGTGATGTGGGCTACTGTCTCTTATCAGACCTTAAAAGGTGTCATATTCTCCAAAAATATATCTGGAAAAGACCTAGTAAGGGAAGGAGATTCTCTGCAGAATACAAATTTTCCCCACAAGAGATCGCTTTGTAGGGCCACTCCACAATGTATCAAATAAATGTATTTGGGGACAAAATACTTTGATTTCCTTTAAGGACTGTTACCTGTCTTGTGATGCTATACCACGGATTGGAATTTGGTATCCTATTGCTACAAAGAATCTGTTTTGTCAGTCTTATGATCTCTATTTTAATGTTAATTTTTGGTCAGTTGTGCCTAAACTCCAAAGGAAGGAGGGTGTAATGAGGCATATCTAACCTCCCTTCCCATCATCGCCCGACCTAGTTTTTCAGGTTTTCTTTGGGATCACTTGGACCTCAGTGGAGGTCCATAAATTTGGTTTGGGGGGCTTCAGATTTTATTTTTGGTTTACACACCCATTATCCACTCACCCTCCTTAACCTCTGACAACCAATTCTCTAGAGTTTTGTCATTTTGAGGATCTAATGATATTGAGGATCTAATGTCATTTTGAGGATCTAAATGGAATAATATGTGACCTCTTGAGATTGACTTTTATAGTTAGCATAATGCCCTTGAGAGTCATCCAAATGTTAGAGTGTATCAGTAGATTTCTTTTTATTGCTGAATATTCCATTGTATGCCTGTACTACAGTTCATGTAATTATTTCTCCATTTAAGAATATTTTCATTGCTTCCAGGTTGGGTTTTTGTTTTTTTTTTTCTTTTTGAGACAGAATCTTGCTCTGTCACCCAGGCTGGAGTGCAGTGGCACGATTTTCTCAGCTCACCGCAACCTCTGCCTCCCGGGTTCAAGCAATTCTCCTGTCTCAGCCTCCTGAGTAGCTGGGACTACAGGCTCACGTTATCATGCCCAGCTCATTTTTCTATTTTTTAGTAGAGATGGGTGTTGTGTATAAAGTTTCGGAGCTGCAAAAGGAATAACATTCGAATAGAAAATTTTCTTTTTAACTCTCAGCAAGGCAAGTTACTTCTATAGAAGGGTGCACCCTTACAGATGGAGCAATGGTAGGAAGCGCCCACTTGGACAATGGAGGGGAAGGGGTTCTTATCCCTGGGCCCTGCTGCTGTGTTGTTCCCCTATTGGCTAGGGTTAGACTGCACAGGCTAAACTAATTCCGATTGGCTAATTTAAAGAGAATGACAGGGCGAGTGCTTTGGGGTGAGTGCTTTGGCAGGAGCCAGGGCAGAGCAGGTGGCAGGTAATCTGAATGAGTTAGGGTGGAGCAGGTGATCAGAATGAGTTAGGGAGGAGTAGATAGTCAGAATGAGTCAGGGTGGAGTAGGTAATCGAAAAAGGTTGCTTTATGAGGAAGTTAAGTTCAAAAGTAGAAGGCAAAGAATTGAACATACTGACATATTCTTTGCAAAGAAATTTACAACTCATATCTAACACAGGGTTTCACCATGTTGGCCAGGCTGGTCTCAAACTCCTGGCCTCAAATGGTCTGCCCACCTCGCCCTCCCAAAGTGCTGGGATTTTAAGTGTGAACTACCATGCCCAGCATGTTTCCAGTTTTTACTAATTACAAGTAAAACTGCTGTGAACAAATTTCTTGTTTGAAGAGTTTATTTCTCTTGGGTATTGTGGAGTTACTGGGTCATATGGTAGCTCTATGTTTAACATTCTAAGGAACTGCCAAGCTTTTTCAAAGGGGCTGTACCATTTTACATTTTTACTAACAATATGTGAAAGATTCAGTTTCTTTGCATTCTCACCCATGTTTGGCATCATTATTTTTTATTTTAGCTATTCCAACAGGCATGTAGTGATATCACTTTGTTTTATTTTCCATTTCCCTAATGACTGACCACATTGAATATCTTTCATGGCTTATTTGCCATCTATATATTCTCTTTAAAGAAATCTTTCTTCATGTCTTTTGCCTATTTTCTAATTGGGTTGTTTACTTTTTTGATGTTAAAGTTTGTGAATTCCTTAAATATTCTAGATGTGGGTCATTTATCAGATTTTTGATGTACAAATATTTTCTCCTAGTTATTTGTAACTTGTATTTTTATCTTCTTAACAGGACCTTTGGCAGAACAAGTTTTTAATTATGATAAAGTCCACTTTAGTATTTTTTTCTTCTATAGAATGTGCCTTTAGGTCATACCTAAGATCTTTTGTAACCATGCCATAGGTCCCAAAGAGTTTCTCCTGTGTTTTCTTCTAAAGATTTAGTAAGTTCTTTATCTTACATAAACTATATGATCCACTTTGGCTTATATTTCTCTAAGATATGAGGTTTAGGTTAAGGCTTTGGGGTTTTTTGTTTCTGGTTTGTTTTTGCCTATCAATAATCCAACTGTTTCATCACCATTTGTTTAAAAGACTATCTCTGTTTGTTTTTTGTTTTTATTCCCTGGAAAAGTTGCATAAGATTGAGGTTATTTCTTCCATAAATACTTAGAGGCAATCACTGGTAACGCCATCTGGGCTTTCTTGGAGGGTTGATTTTTAATTGGGTTCTCATTTATTTAATACTTACATGATCATTCAGATTTTATATTTCTTCCTGAGTCAGTTTAGCTTAGGTTGTGTTTTTCCCAGAAAGTTGTCAGTTTGTTTAAATTATGGAACTAATTAGTATAAAGTTGATCACAGTGTCTTCTTATTTTAATTTAATGTTTATAGTAGTACTGTCCAATAGATAGAACTTTCTGTGATATGGAAATGTTCTGTATCTGTGCTGTCTGCTATGGTATTGATACTGTTGGGCTGGGGGAGATCCCTGAATGCCAGTGGGACCTCAACCCCAGCTGGCGTCCACGCCCTTGACACTGTTGCAAGAATGAATTAAGGATAAGTCAGAAAATAGTGAAAATATGGAGATTTATCACAAAGGGGAAAGTATATACTCAAGAAAGGGGAGTGCGAGCATCCTCAAGAGAGAGTCGCACATAGGATGTGGGGTTTCCGTCTTTATGGGTTTCTTTAACCAAGGGGTAGAATATTCATGAAGATTCCTGGAAAAGGGCAGAGATTTCTTAGAACTCTAGTGTCACCCAGTTTTTTTGTTTTTTTTCTGTTTTTTTGAGACGGAGTTTCACTCTTATTGCCCAGGTTTGAGTGAAGTGGCACGATCTCGGGTCACTGCAGCCTCCGCCTCCCGGGTTCAAGTGATTCTCCTGTCTCAGCCTCCTGAATAGCTGGGATTACAGGCGCGTGCCACCATGCCCAGCTAATTTTTTGTATTTTTAGTAGAGACAGGGTTTCACCATGTTGGCCAGGCTGGTCTCAAACTCCTGACCTCAGATGATCCGCCTTCCTTGGCTTCCCAAAGTGCTGGGATTACAGACGTGAGCTGCTGCGCCTGGCCTGTCACCCAGTTTTACACCAAATATGGATGTTCCTGAAACTGTCATGATACTGGTAGCTGTGTGATTTTTGTATGTTAATGAGCATATAATGAGGTTCTAGGTGAAACCTAGGTCAAATCCAGTGCCATGTTGGGACCAGTTGGTCTCAGCCAGCTTGGTCTACTCCTGGGTTTTCAGGGTCTTATCAGTCCGTAGCTGCAGCTATTTCAATAGATTCCTTTTGCTAGTCATGTGAAAGTGCTGCCTGAAATTTTCTATTCTGTGATCACTTTGTATTATTCCTCTCTCAGCAACCACCTTGTATTATTCGTGTCTCAGTATGCGGCTCTTGAGCACTTTAAATTTGACTAGTATGACTGAGAGACTAGATTTTAAATTGTGTTGCCCTGTAAATACTTTAAATTTTACTTTAAATAGCTTCAACTGACTAACAGCTACCATATTAGCACACACCTATAGGTTGTGTAATGATGTCCTCCTTTTCATTCCTAATATTGGGTATTTGTATATTCTTATATTCCCTCTCTCTCTCTCTCCTTTTCAGGCCATTAATGTACTAGTCTTTTCAAAGAACCATCTTTTGCCTTTTTTGAGTCTTGCATATTGTATGCTTGTTTTCTTTGTTACTGATTTCAGCTGTTTTATTTTTACTTTCTTTGAGTTTAATTTGCAATTTTTCTCTCTCCTCTAAAGATGGAGAATTACTATACTGATATTTAGTCTTTCTTGTAATATAGGTATTGAAGGCTATAAATGTCCCCCTAGGGTCAGCATTAGCTGAAAAGCCAGTTTTAATAATTTGTGTTCTCATTTCCCATTTACTTAAAAAATAATTCTAGTTCTCCTTGTGATTGTTTTCTTGACCCATTGACTCTTTATGAGTCTGTTTCTTAATTTACAAATACATGAGAATGTTCTAGTTATCTTTCTGTAATTAATTTCCAGCTTAATTGTTTTATAATAGAACACACTCTGATTTCAGTCCTTTGAATTGTGTTGACACTCGCTTTATGGACTACTCTATAGTCAGCTGTTTTAAATATTTGATGTACTCCTGAAAGAATTGTGTATCTGTGGGTTCAGAATTACATATATGTCAATTAATTAAAGTCTGTTAACTATGTTTTTAAATCCTTTTATTATTATTAGTTTGGGGTTGCTTGTTTGACTAGCAATAAACATTTATCCATGTTTATTCGTGTATCAGTGACTTGCCTTTTTTTGTGCTAAGTAATATTCTATTGTATGAGTATATTAAAGTTTTTTAATTCATTCACTATTTGATGGACATTTGAGTTGTTTCTAGTTTTTTAACCATCATTAATAAATCTGCTATGAAGATTCAGGTGCAAGTCAAGTCTTTGTATGGACAGATGCTTTCATTTTTCTTGAGTAAATGCCTTGTGGGATAATGACTAGAACGCATGATAGGTATAGTTTAACTATTTAAGAAGCTGCCAGACTATTTTCTAGAGTAGCTGTTGATTTTTACATTTCCACCAGCAGTGTGTGAGAAGTGCAATTGCTCCACATCCTGGCCTACACTTTTTATCTTCACCCTCTTTAATTTTAGCCATTCTAGTGGATGTGTAGGAGTACCTCATTGTGATTCTGATTTTCAGCTCCCTAATGATTAATAATGCTGAGCATCTTTTCATGTGTTTTCCATTTGAATATCATGGTTTATGAAGTGTCCATTCAACCCTGTCGTCCAGTTTGTCTTATTGCTCAGTTTAAGAGCTCGTTATGTAATTCAGATACAAGTGCTGTGTTCCTGTATGTTTTGCAGATTTGTTCTCCCATCATTTGGCCTGCTTTTTATTTTAGTAAAAGTATCTTTTGAAGAGTAAAGTTTTTAATTCATATGTTCAATTTTTTTTTCTTTTATACTTCTTTTTATATGTCATATTTAGGAAATCTTTGCCAAACTCGAAGTCACTAGGATTTTCTTCTGTTTCTTTCTAGAAGTTTTCTTTTTGTTTGCTTGTTTGTTTTTAGACAGAGTCTCACTCTGTCACCCAGGCTGGAGTGCAGTGGCATGATAACGGCTCACTGCAACCTCTGCCCCCAGGGTTCAAGCAATTCTCCTGCCTCAGCCTCCCAAGTATCTGGGACTACAGGCGCGTGCCCCACGCCCGGCTAATTTTTTGTATGTTTTAGTAGAAACAGGGTTTCCCGGGCCAGGCGCAGTGGCTCAAGCCTGTAGTCCCAGCACTTTGGGAGGCTGAGGCGAGCGGATCACGAGGTCAGGAGATCGAGACCATCCTGGCTAACATGGTAAAACCCCGTCTCCACTAAAAAATACAAAATCTAGCCGGGCGAGGTGGCGGGCGCCTGTAGTCCCAGCTACTCAGGAGGCTGAGGCAGGAGAATGGCGTAAACCCGGGAGGCGGAGCTTGCAGTGAGCTGAGATCCGGCCACTGCACTCCAGCCTGGGCAACAGAGTGAGACTCCATCTCAAAAAAAAAAAAAAAAAAAAAAGAGGGTTTCCCTGCATTAGCTAGGGTGGTCTCCATCTCCTCACCTCGTGATCCACCCACCTTGGCCTCCCAAAGTGCTGGGATTACAGGTGTGAGCCACTGCACCTGGCCTCTAGAAGTTTTATAGTTTTATCTTATAGTTAGGTTTCTGATCTATTTTAAGTTACCTTTTTTGCAAATAGGGTGAGGTAAGGGTCAAAGTTTATAGTTTTTTCTTTTTGAGACAGGGTCTCACTTGGTCACTGAGGCTGGAGTGCAGTGGCACACGATCTTGCTTCACTGCAGTCTCTGCCTCCTGGCTCAAATGATCCTCCTGCCTCAAGTAATCTTCCCACCTCAGCCTCTTGAGTAGCTGGGACTACAGGCGCACGGCACCATGCCTAGCTAATTTTTGTACATATTTTAAATACAGACAGGGTTTTGCCATGTTACTTAGGGTGGTCTTGAACCCCTAGACTCAAGTGACCCACCTGCCTTGGCCTCCTAACTTCCTTGACAGGCCTGAGCCACCACACCTGGCCATTTTATCTTATTTTTGATGTTGGAAAGCATTCAGTCTTTTACCACCAATTGTGTTAGGTGCAGGCCTTTAACAGATGCTCTCATCTAGGTGAGGAAAGTTACTTCTATTTCTAGTCTGCTGAGAGTTTTTATCATGAATAGATCTTCTTTTCTGCATGTAATAGCATGATTATGTGGTCTTTTCCTTTTATCTGTTAATATAGTGAATTCTACTGGTTGATTTTAAAATCCTAAACCAGACTTGAATTCCTGGAATAAACTTCATTTGGTCATTATGTGTTAGCCTTCTTATATATTGTGGAGTTAGTCTGCAAATTTTCTTTTCAGTTTATGTCTATGTTCATATTGGTCTATAATTTAGTTTTACTTTAACATTTTTGTCTGTTTTTTATGTCCAGTGACAGTGATATTGACCTTATAGAACACATTGGGAAATGTTCCCTCCTCTGTGTAGAATTTCATCTATTTCTTCTTATGGGTTCTTTGATGGTTTGTGTATTTTAAGAGGTCTGACCATTTCATCTAACTTGTTGAGTGTACTGGCATGAATTGTTTCTAATAGTTAGTTATTTTAACATCTATGGAATTTATAGTGATGTCTCCTCTCTTATTTCTGATATTAGTAATTTGTTTCTTCTCTGTTTTAGCCTCTCTTGAGCTACATCAGCTTTTGGTTTTGTTGATTTTTCTGTTTTTTCAGTTTTGTGTGTCATTGGTTTCTGCTCTTATATACCTGTCTTCTACTTTGTTTGTTTGTTTTTTTGTTTTTGTTTTTTTGTTTTTTTTCTGAGATGGAGTTTCACTCTTATTGCCCAGGCTGGAGTGCAATGGCGTGATCTTGGCTCACTGCAACCTCCGCCTCCCGGGTTCAAGCGATTCTTCTGCCTCAAGTAGCTGGGATTACGGGCATGCGCCACCATGCCTAGCAAATTTTGTATTTTTAGTATAGATGGGGTTTCTCCATGTTGGTCAGGCTGGTCTCGAACTCCCAGCCTTAGATGATCCACCCACCTTGGCCTCCCAAAGTGCCAGGATTATAGGCATGAGCCACCTCACCTGGCCTTGGTCTTCCTTTTCTAATTTCTTAAAAAGTGGAAGATAAGGTTGATTTGAGAACTTCCTTCTTTTTCTAAGTGTTAATGCTTTAAATTTCCTCTGAGCATTGGTTTATTTAAATATAGTTTATGGCCGGGCATGGTGGCTCATGCATGTAATCCCAGCACTTTGGGAGGCCGAGGCAGGCAGATCACCTGAGATCAGGAGTTTGAGACCAGCCTGGCCAACTTAGTGAAACCCTGTCTCTCCTTGAAATACAAAAATTTGCCAGGCATGGGGGCACGCACCTGTAATCTCAGCTACTTGACAGGCTGAGCAGGAGAACTGCTTGAACCCGGGAGGCGGAGGTTGCAGTCAGCCACGATCACACCACTGCACTCCAGCCTGGGAGACAAAATGAGACTCGGTCTCAAAAAAAAAAAGTAGTTTATATTTTTTTATATTTATTTGTATTATGTATATTATATTTTAGCTTTAGCCCACAAATTTTAGTATCATATTTTCATTTTTATTCAAATTAAAACATATCCTAGTTTCCCTTGGTTCTTTAGGCCATGTTTTGTTTTTTAACAGAAGGTATTTTGCAGAAATCTTTCTCATACTACCTCCTGTTTGCATATGGTTTTTAGTCTTGTTATTATTATTTAGGTGTTACTATCACAGGAAAGAGGTCCAGATCCTAGACCCCAAAAGAGTGTTCTTGGATCTCACACAAGAAAGAATTCAGGGAGAGTCCACAGTGCAAAGCAAAAGCAAGTTTATTAAGAAAGTGAAGGAATAAAAGAATGGCTACTCCATAGACTGAGCAACCCCAAGGGCTGCTGGTTGCCCATTTTTATGGTTATTTCTTGATGATATGCTAAACAAGAGGTGGATTATTCATGCCACCCCTTTTTAGACCAACTAGGGTAACTTCCTGATGTTACTGTAGCAGGACGAGCCATAGACAAAACTCCTCAGACACCAAGTTAAAGAAGGAAGGGGTTTATTTGGCCAGAGGCATTGGCAAGACTCCTGTCTCAAGTGCCGAGCTCCCCGAGTGAGCAATTCCTGTCCCTTTTAAGGCTCACAACTCTAAGTGGGTGCGTGTCAGAGGGTCGTGAGCAGTGGATATGTGACTGGGGGCTGCATGCACCGGTAATTAGATCGGAACAAAACAAGATAGGGATTTTCACAGTGCATTTCTATACAGTGTCTGTAATCTATAGATAACAGAACCAATTAGGTCAGGGGTCGATCTTTAACTACTAGGCCCAGGGTGCGGCACCAGGCTGTCTGCCTGTGGATTTCATTTCTGCCTTTTAGATTTTACTTCTTCTTTCTTTGGAGGCAGAAATTGGGCATAAGACGATATGAGGGGTGGTCTCCTTCTTTATTCCCCCCTTTTGAGACTCTCACTCATTTTATTAGTGGGAGTTCTCACTTTCATTTTCACTACCCATGTCTTCTTGCAAGACAGATTGATAGTGATTTATATAGTATCCTTGTGCTGAAGCATTTTGGTGAACTAAGGTAGTGATGAAGCCTTTTATCATTTGAAGAAGTGCAGGTATCAAACAAGAGAGCAGTAGGCAGGTTCCTATTATTATTATTATAACTCCTATTATTAGAGTTTTAAATCCTCCTAACACTGGGAACCATTTTCCAAACATGGCCCCAGGATCAAATCCATGCCACACTTGCACGGGCACATGTGCCAGTTTTGTCGTATCTCTAACTATGTCTTCAACTACTTGCCCTTGATCATCTATTTATAGACAACAATTAGTAAGGTTAAATTTCCCACAGACCCCTCCTTCAGCTGCTAGCAAGTAGTCGAGAGCCAATCTATTTTGATAGATAGCATTTCTCATCTGAGTTTCTTGCTGGGCCAGAATAGTCAAGGCTCTGCTGGTTTTTTTAGTGATTATTTCTAAGGCAGCTTGTAACCATATGAATTGGTTGATCATGTAAATGGGGGTCCGGTATCCCCACGAGCCATCTTGTGCCCAAGTAACAGGCGTATAATATTGTATGATTCTCTCAGTGGGCCATTCATCATCTTTCCAATTTCCTATAGCTATGCTTCTCTTTTCACGGGGAGCATAGACCGGGAAGCCCAGGAGTTTGCCTGTTTTTATAGAAAGTAAGAAGAAAGATGGTTTAATATTGCCAATAACACAACTACCTGCCCACTGGTCGGGTAATTTGGCATAAGCTCTATGCCCACATACCCAGTATAATCCAGTGGGGACTGTCCAGTCCCGGTGGGACTCCGGGTGGGTCCACACGGTTTGCAACTTTGGGAATTTGCTAAATGGATTCCTCTCTGTTTGATTTGAACTCCATCAAGTGACTGCTTCTGTGGTAGCATTACACAGTTTCTGTCCCAGACAACTAAGTCGTCCTACGGGGTGAGTGAACTCTTTTCCTTCTCTAGCTATGCAATATTGTCCAATAATTGAGGCTTTTAGGACCCAGAAATTATCAGGGTGATTCTTTTGAGCTGGGAATTCATCAGGAACTGGGTCTGTAGGTACTAATTCTCAGACTTCCTATGGCCGTTGATCTTTTATTACAGTTCCTCCACATACGTAATATGAAGTGACATTGAGAGACTGTGCTACATCCTTGGCTAATTGGAAAAACAAATTTCTTGTTTTTCCTGGAATTTCTGGTACTGGTACATTTAGTTCATCATAGAAAGTTTGAAACACTGGTTCAGGAGAGGGTTCGTAAACTTCTCCTCGAACCAAGATATTTACTCGAGGATCCAGTCCGGCCCCATCGATTCCTAAGGTCACAAGCTCCCCTTTTTCCAGTGAGGATCAAGGGGATTGGTTATTACTAGCTCTAAGGGGTTACATTGTCCTTTAGTACAGGAAAAGCCATTTTTTCCTCACTGAAGATGGCCTGGATCCTTTCCAGTTTTTATCCAAGTGGCCCAAATGACACACGACCAGTATCCACATTCATTTCCACACAGTCCTAATTCATGACAAAAGTACTTATTTTCAGTCATACAGCCTTTTTACCAGCTAAAAGAGCCACATCCTCTTCCTAACTTATTGCTATTATTGACGGCACAGGCATCAAATTTCAAGATTATGCGTTTGGGCACCCCTTTTTCTTCTGTTCTGGCTAATACTTTACTTGTATCATTTATGAGTCCCCACCAGTCTTCAGTCCTTAATCTTACTTCAAAAACTGTGGACATGGGAGGCTCAGAGGGGTCATAACACACATCTGGTCAGTCATTTCCTGGGCCACATACCTTGTACTGTGTCATTATGTAAACATGTTCCTTTTAAAGTTCCTAGGCATTCATAGTAACTATAGAACAGAAAGATTGTTTTAACTTGTTGCCCTACCTCGGTAACCTGATGTATACACTGAGAGCAGTCTTCCATGCGGGGAAAATCAGTGGAAGTTTTTACTATACAAGTCCAAATTATAAGGAAAATGAGTCCCATGATGATTCTTCCCATGCTTCGGCCGTGCGTAGATCAGTCAGCTTCCAGGTGTGACTGGAGTGGGGCTTGTCGTCCTCCTCAGAGTCACTTTGCGGGGGTTGTCCAGGCTCAGCTTTGCCTCCCAGGTTTCATCAGCTACAGGTTTCACATGGCTGTGGTGGATCCGGGCTGGGACTCCTTCTACCTTTACAGCTGTGGGAGTGGTCAGGATGGCGGTCTGAGGTCCTTTCCACCGTGGCCACAAAGGGGCTATATTCCAGTCCTTGATCCACATGCGATCACCTGGAGAGAAAGGGTGAACTGGGGAGAATAAGCTGATGAGACACCTCTCATTTACCCAAGTTGAGATTGTTTGTGTAATTTTTCCTAAAGCCTGTAGCTGTCGCTGTAATTAAATTTCACCTAACTCCCAGGGAGGGCCTGGAAGCTCCCGTAGTATAGGAGGAGGCCTATGATACAGTATTTCATAAGGGGAGTATTCTGTTTTCTTAGAAGGAGTGCATCTAATTTTAAACAATACTGTAGGAAGGGCCTGTATCCACTTTAATCCTATTTCCCAACGTACTTTCCCTAAACTATTTTTGACAGTCCGATTCATTCGCTCCACCTTTCCGGAACTTTGAGGTCGGTAGGCGGCATGTAGCTTCGAAGTGATTCCTAGTGCTTTTGCTGTCTTCTATACCAAGTCAGCCACAAACGCCGGCCCGTTGTCTGAGCCGATTCGTAAGGGCAGTCCAAACCTAGGAATAAGATCTCGGAGAAGCACACGGGTTACCTCTTAGGTCTTTTCAGTTCCTGTTAGATAAGCCTGCACCCACCCAGAGTAAGTACACACAAGAACCAGCAAATACTTGTTACCTCCACATTTCGGCATTTCTGTGAAATCCACCTGAAGATCCTCTAAAGGAGCTGTTCCATAAGCTTGTCTGCCGGGTGGAACAGTGGGGCCTTGCCTCGCATTGTACTGTCAGCAAGTAACGCACCATTGTGCTACTGCTTTGGCAAGGGCTAGCAAGTGTGAGACCTAGAAGTACCGGCCTAACAGTTTTTCAAGTGACTCTTGACCTAGATGAGTGATTTCATGCACAGCCAATACGATTGTGGCTCCTAGCAACTGTGGCACAGCTACCCTCCCATCTGGCAATCTGATCCATCCTCCTTTTATTACTTGCCCCCCTTCTGCATGGAAGAAGTCTTTTTCTTCCTTAGAATAGGTAGGTACCGGCCGGACACGGTGGCTCACGCCTGTAATCCCAGCACTTTGGGAGGCCGAGGCGGGCGGATCACGAGGTCAAGAGATCGAGACTATCCTCCTGGCTAACACAGTGAAACCCTGTCTGTACTAAAAATACAAAAAAAAAAAAAAAATTAGCCGGGCGAGGTGGTGGGCGTCTGTAGTCCCAGCTACTTGGAGGCTGAGGCAGGAGAATGGCGTGAACCCAAGAGGCGGAGCTTGCAGTGAGCCAAGATCGCGCCACTGCACTTCAGCCTGGGCGACAGACTCCGTCTCAAAAAAAAAAAAAGAATAGGTAGGTACCAGGTCAGGTGTTTGAGGGAGTAAGGGGGCTACTACTGATGCCCATTAAGGGGTAGATGTTGCTTTTCGAGCTTCTGAATCAGCTCGAGAGTTTCCTAAGGTCACTGAGGTGGAGGCTCACTGATGTCCCCTGCAGTGCATGACTGCCACCCTCTAAGGTTTCCACACTGCCTCCAGTAATTGTAGAATTTCTTGTTGATATTTTTTGTCCTTTCCCCCAGAGTTTAACAGACCCTTTTCCGTATATAATGTTCCATGCACTTGGAGGGTTAGAAAGGCATATCGAGAATCAGTGTAATGCTTACCGTCTTACCTTCAATGAGTTTTAGAGCCTGAGTTAAAGCAATGAGCTCAGCCTTCTGGGCTGAAGTACCCTGTGGCAACAGTTTGGCTTCAATGACAGTATCCAGAGTTACCACTGCATATCCTGCACATCTTTCTCCTTGTGGGTTAACGAAGCTGCTCCCGTCCACATATAATTCCCAGTCTACTGATGCCCTTGGCTGGTCCCGAAGGTCAGGTCTGCTAGAATAGACTGAGTCCAACACCTCTACACAGTTATGCTCGACCGGGCTCTCTGAACTGGGAGCAGGGTGGTGGGATTTAGGGGGTTACAGACTTCAGTAGTTACGTGGGGATTTTCACATAGCAAGCTTTGGTACTTGGTTAATCTAGCATTTGTTAGCCAATGATGTCCTTTGGTATTCATCAAAGTTACCACAGCATGGAGGGCCTTTATATTCCAGTTTTGCCCAAGCGTTAGTTTATCTGCTTCTTGCGCTAACAGGGTTGTTTCTGCCAGGGCCCTTAGACGTGGTAGCCAGCCTTTGGAAACCCCATCTAGTTGTTTTGAGAGACAGGCCACTGGCCTTGGCCAGGGCCCCACAGTCTGGGTTAAAAACTCCAACTGCCATTTTTTCTCTTTCTGACACATGGAGTGTAAAGGGCTTTGTCAAATCTGGTAGTCCCTAGGGCTGGGGCCAACGTAAGTTTTTCCTTTAACTTACAAAATGCTTGCTGTTGTAGAGGCCCCCAATCAGAAGGCTCCCGGTCACCCCCCTTTGTAACCCCGTACAAAGGTTTGGCTAGTACTGCAAAGTTTGGAATCCATAATCTGCAAAACCCTACAGCTCCTAGAAATTCCCTTACTTGCCTCTGGTTTTAGGTTCCAGTAGGCTGCAGATGACCTACTTTCTTTCTGACCCCAGGCTGCGCTCCCCTTTCCAAATAGTGAATCCCAGGTAGCGTACCTGCTATCTGCAGATCTGAGCTTTGTTCTTGGACACCTTATACCCACAGTCCTCCAGGTGCCGAAGCAGGGCATCAGTCCCTTTTGCGCAACCGCCTGCCGTGGAGTGTCCCAGCAGAAGGTCGTCCATGTACAGGAGCAAGACGCAGCCTAGGTCTTTAGCGGGAAACTTTTGCAGGTCTCGAATCAGGGCCTCCCCGAAGATGGTAGGGGAGTTCTTGAACCCTTGGGGAAGCCGGGTCCAAGTGTACTGAGTAGTGACACCTGACTCTGGATCTTCCCACTGAAAGGCAAACAGCTTCTGGTTCTCAGGAGCTATTCTGATGCTAAAGAAGGCATCTTTTAAGTCTGGACAGGTAAACCAGCTGTCCTCAGCCGGCAGCAGCCCTAACAAAGTGTAAGGATTAGGAACTGTTGGGTGCGGAGTCACTGTAGCTTGGTTGACCAAGCGCAAGTCCTGTACTGGCCAGTAGTCCTTGGTCCCTGGCTTAGGGACAGGCAGCAGGGGAGTGTTCCATGGAGACTGGCAAGGAATAGGCTTTCAAGCACCTGAGATGAACCTGGATTCCTTCGAGAGCTTCTCTGGGAACCAGATACTGCTTTTGTCTAAATGGTTGAGCCCCAGGCTTAACTTCTGTGGGTACGGGGGCTTGGTTGACCACCAGTCTCGGAGGGTTATCCTCTGCCCATACTCGGGGCCGTCACTCAGCTAAAGCTGGTTTTGTGTCTTGGCCTGGCTCGGTTAGAAAAAGTCTCAATTCTTCCCGGGGGACCGTAAGGGCCATGATAACTCCTGTTCCCGGTAACTTTAGCTGTAAAGAGCCCTGTTTTGTAAAAGAGATGATGGCTCTTAGCTTGCTAAGCAAGTCTCTTCCCCGCAAGGGCAAGGGACAGCCAGGCATGTACAAGAACTGGTGAACTATCTCATGTCCCCCCACCGAGCAGGTCTGTGGTAGAGAGGAAGCCTGCTTAGTGGAAACTCCTGTTGCTCCAATTATATCAATGATTTTCTTGGATAAGGGAGCTACCGGGGTGGTCACTACTGAATGTTCAGCACCAGTATCAACCAAAAACCTAATGTCCTTGCCCCCAATTGTAATCCTGACCGTGAGCTCCTTGGGGGCACTTGAACCCCGTCCCCTTCAGTCCAGTAGCCCTTCAGCCAGATTGAACAAAGCTCCCTCGTCTTTATCTGAGGTCTTTTGTTCCGAACCACTTTGCTTTTCCTTCAGCTGGGGACACTTACCTTTCCAATGTCCTATTTCCTTACAATAGGCACATTGGTTATGTCGCAAGCATGGGTGATTAGACTGGGTATTCTTCCCTGAACCCCCCTTTCCCTCTCCTTTCAGGGAAATTCCCTTAATGGCCGCGGCCGGTAAGTCGGCGTTTCACCTAACCTGGTGTTCACCTTCCTGATGGCTTTCTCTGCGGCTTGTTGCATCTCTATTCACAAACACTTGATTGGCTATTTTCCGTAACTGTGAGATGTTCATACCCACAAACCCAGCCTGTTTCTGCAGTTTTCTCCTGATATCTTCTGCGCTTTGACTAAGGCCATGTTAATCATGCACTGATTTTCAAGACTATCTGGATCAAAAGGAGTGTACATACAGTAAGCCTTACACAGTCTTTCATAGAATTGCACTGGACTCTTCTCTTTTCCTTGGATAACCTCAGAGACCTTATTTACATTTGTAACCTTTTGAGCCCCTTTCTTTAGACCTTCTATTAATGCCTCACGGTACCATCTTAGCCTCTCCATGTCTGGTCCCTCGTTCGGGTCCCACTGGGGGTCTGTTCCTGGCAGTTGAATTCTTATATATTTTGGGGGGTTTTGGTAATTGGCTGGGACGTGCTCCTCTAGCCACTTAGTTACTGCCTGGAGCAGCCTTCGCCTTTCATCTGTATTAAAGAGGTACATGAGCAGCTGGTGGCAGTCAACCCAAGTAGGATTATGAGTCTGTATAATAGTTTGGAGCAAGTCAATTAAAGCTTGAGGCTTTTCAGTGTAAGATGGAGTATTATTTTTCCAATTGAGGAGGTCAGCAGAGGTGAAAGGTTGATACACAAAGGCACGCCTTTCCACCATGTGTCCATCCTCATCTACTCCAGTATATCGCTGCTCTCTCAGGGGCATTTGGATTCCAGTCTTGGGCTGTAAGCGAGCTGCCAAGGGAGGAGTTTCTCCCATGGTTTCACTTCCTCTCTTGTCTACTCTGGGTGGTCTAGGGGTGTGGTCATCTGGTGGAGGTGGAGGTGCTGTGAGCTCCGGGGTGGGGAGCCCTTCCTTCCAATAAGGAGGGGGTATTGCTGGTACCAGTTCCTGCCATGATTCTTCTGGTATTAGGTCAAACAGGACTTTTGGTGCCGACTTCCCTCAGTGGGTGGAGCGAGGACCTTCCTTAACTAACTGTCCCTTTGCTACTAGTACTGCTGCTGCCTGTCCTCTTAACCACTGTGGGGGGTTCAAAACTAGCTATAACCAAGAATCTCTATATGGGAACTGATCTGGGTACCCTGACTTACAGGTTACCCTGTGCTATACCTTCAAGACAAGGGACCTGTCCAGGCTTCCTTCTGATGGCCAACCCATCTCTAATGCTGGCCAGTCTATCTCACACAAAGTTCTAAGTTTTCCTGGTGTCATGGTGACTCCATAGTCTTCCTTAAATCCCTTTTTGAAATTTTTCAACATAGTTCCTAGTGGGTAGGCTTACTTTGTGCCTGACCCATGTTTCCTTGAGACAAACACCACGCTCACACCACATGCACACCACAAAACAAAGAATGGGTAAAAAGGGCACACACACACACGTTTACAGTTTACTCCAAACCAGAATCAAAAACCAAAATCAGAGTATCAAGAAATCTAAGCCAGGTCAAAACCAAAACCAAAGTATCAAGCAACCCAAGTCAAGTCAAAAACCTACACCAAAATACCAGTACAGGCACACCGTGGGTGATCAGGCCACGCTTCCACTCAAATGGAGTAGGCAAGTTCCCAAGACCGGTCCTGTCAATTCAAACCAAGTCTAAACGAAAACCAAAACCAAACCAAAGCACCGATAAAGGCATGCTGTGGGTGATCAGGCCACGCTTCCACTCAAATGGAGTGGGCAAGTTCTCAGGACTAGTCTTACCAAGTTTCAGATGTACGGACTCCAAGTACCAGTTCCTTCCCAGTGTTCAGCCACTGCGTTGATCCTCCACAGGGGCCTGCTACACACTGTTCTGGCGAGGTGTCCCACCGGGACAAATGCCTACCTGGGAGCGCTCTCAGGATCTGTTGCTTGGCCTGGTCGGAGTCCTCCACAGGGATGTTCCACAGGGCAGGCTCAAGCTGCCTAAGGAGCTGCCTCGACCATCCGCCAATCACCTCGCTTCCCGGTCAGGGAAACAAGAAATATAGCAGGACGAGCTGCAGACAAAACTCCCCAGACACCAAATTAAAGAAGGAAGGGGTTTATTCAGCCGGGGGCATTGTCAAGACTCCTGTCTCAAGTGGCAGGCTCCCCTAGTGAGCAATTCCTGTCCCTTTTAAGGGCTCACAACTCTAAGGGGGGTGCGTGTGAGAGGGTCGTGATTGATTGAGCAAGCAGGGGGTACGTGACTGGGGGCTCTATGCACCGGTAATTAGACCAGAACAAAACAAGATAGGGATTTTCACAGTGCATTTCTATACAATATCTGTAATCTTTAGATAACCAATTAGGTCGGGGTCAATCTTTAACTACCAGGCCCAGGGTGTGGCGCCGGGCTGTCTGCCTGTGGATTTCATTTCTGCCTTTTAGTTTTTACATCTTTCTTTGGAGGCAGAAATTGGGCATAAGATGATATGAGGCGTGGTCTCCTCCCTTATTACCATGGCATTTGCAAACTATCATGGCGCTGGTTGGAGTGTAGCAGTGAGGACCACCAGAGGTCACTCACATCGCCATCTTGGTTTTGGTAGGTTTTGGCCGGCAGCTTTACTGCAACCCGTTTTATCAACAAGGTCTTTATGACCTGTGTCTTGTGCCAACCTCGTTTCTGTCTCATCCTGTGACTTAGAATGCCTTAACCGTCTGGGAATGAAGCCCAGTAGGTCTCAGCCTCATTTTATCCAGCCCCTACCTAAGATGGAGTTGCAGTGGTTCAAATGCCTCTGACATTACTGTTTTTGAAATTTGGGGTAAGCATTAAATTCATTTATATATAGTATTAATATTGACATTTGGGGTTTAAATCTATTAGGATTTGCTGTTTATCCCTCTTGTTTCAAATTTGTTCCTGTGTCCTCTTTTGCTTTCTTTTGGATTAATTTTTAATATTTTATTTCTCCTTTCTATGAAATTGATGCAGTTATATACTCTTTTCATTTTATTTTATTTTTAGTGAATAATTTACCACAGCCTTGTTTGAATTTCTTTGCCTTTTTCCAGAAAATGCAATGGGTTTAGAACCTTTACCTCATCTGTCTTCCTCCTGCCTTTTGTGTTAGGAGCTAATTTTATCTCCTTAAAATTCATGTTGAAGTCCTGACCCCCCATTACCTTAGTATGTGACCTTATTTGGAAATAGAGGATCTTTGCAGATGTAATTAAATGAGGTCATACTAGAGTTTTTATCTATAGAACTGTGTGATTAAGCAGCATTAGCTCTCTTAGAGTCCTTTGTTTCAAAGCCTGTATTCTCTTTCTCATTGAACTTGTATCTGTGGTTTCTGTGGTTGAACTTACCATAGAAATGTGCACACATTAGACCCTCAGTAAGTACTTGTTAAGTTAATCAAGCGCCCAATTAGTCATAGTGACCTCTGCTGAGAGAGCATAATCTTGAGAAGAGTGGGAGACAAGATCCTGGTCTCTAACGGTTGGAATACTTCAATTCTAGTTTTGGGGGTTTTTTTGTTTTTCTTTGAGGCAGAGTCTCACAGTGTCTCCCAGGCTGGAGTGCAGTGGCGCCATCTTGGCTCACTGCAACCCCCACCTCCTGGTTTCAAACAATTCTCTTGCCTCAGCCTCCCAAGTAGCTGGGATTACAGGTGCGCACCACCACACCTGGCTAATTTTTTGTATTTTTTAGTACAGATGGGGTTTCACCGTTTTTGGTCCGTCTGGTCTCAAACTCCTGACCTCGTGATCCGCCTGCCTCAGTCTCCGAAAGTGCTGGGATTACAGGCATGAGCTACCGTGCCTGTCCTGATTCTAGTTTTAACATTGCCATTTGTTATTTTTATGATCTGGGTTTTAGTTTTCTTACCATTTAGTATCTTATAAAATATGAAATTATCTCCTCTTTCTATTTTAGAGATAAGAGATGTGTGTTAAAAACATTTTATAAACTCAGAAACCCTAAAACATGAAGTTTTTCTCTTATTCTCGCCTTGTTTGGTATCTGCTATCGTTTTCAAAGTTTGCTTAAGTTTTTTTGTTTGTTTGTTTGTTTTCTCCTTTTCATTAGTATAAACCAAAGTGAAGATAAATATATATCCTAGTTACCCTTTCTGCTGTTTGCATTTAGATTGACTCTGGCCGGGCACAGTGGCTCATGCCTGTAATCCTAGCACTTTGGGAGGCTGAGGTGGGTGGATCACTTTAGGTCAGGAGTTAGAGACCAACCTGGCCAACATGGCAAAACCCCATCTCTACTAAAAATACAAAAATTAGCCAGATGTGGTTGCACACGCCTGTAATCCCAGCTACTCGGGAAGCTGAGGCAGGAGAATCACTTGAACCCAGGGAGTGGAGGTTGCAGTGAGCTGAGATCATGCCACTGTACTCCAGCCTGCGTAACAAAGCCAGACTCTGTCTCAAAAAAAAAAAAAAGTTGACTTTTTTCCCAAGAGTTTATCTGTTAGTTTCCCTGACTAGTTTTTGTTTTGTCCAGTATTTATAATCTAAAAGATCTCACAAAGTGTTGATGTAAAATGTCATGGCAGTGAATGACCATAGACAGAGCTAGTATGTCTGTGTATAACCCCTATGCCTATGTCTATAGGAGTTATACCATAGTATACCAGAAAAATACCATAATAGAAAACTCTGTTGATTTTTACTGATGATTCCATGTCAAATAGGGGAAATATAAAATTTTCATCATTATTTTCATCATTCTTAACATATTTTGAGTGTTAGATACTGTCCTATGTGCTCATGGAGTGGCTCATTTAACCTCACAAGAATCTTAGGTATAGTATTTTCTTCATTTTACATAGGAGTTTGAGTATCAGGGGCATTGTGCTATGTTTAATTTAGTCATATGCAATAACCACTTTTTAGGGCAAAAACATTCAAATGTCAAGAATCTTACATGGCTCAATCAGCATTATTAGTAAGTTAGGCATTAAGCCATTCCCTTAAGAAGGAACTTCTTAACCTTCTTAAGTTCTTGGAAGAGTCAAATGTAGGTAAATTCTCCAGAATTTGCCAGGGATTTCATCAGTGACAGTGCCTACAACACTTGGTAGGAATAAATGAAATATGACAAATATCCAAGTAGTGGGAAGATCAGATGAAATTTTAAAAATTATAACTGATGATTTTTAACTGCCTGACATTTTGTGAGTTAAGTTGATGATAGTGTTTTTTTCAGTTTCCACAACAATGTAGTTAAACATTTTAAATCTAATAAGCAGATACCAAACAATTTTTTGTGGAAACAGTCATTCAAATTTATGATTCATGAGAGTAAGGTTCTAATTTCATCAGGTAAGCCAAAACAAATAATTTTCCACCATAAATATTATAACAAATAAACTCTTTTAAAATAAAATATTTTCTTCCTCTTCACCCCTGGTGACCTAGTGGTAATGTTCTGCAGTGTTTTACGTAGGAGACCTGGATTTCATATCTGTTCTCGTTATCTGTCTCCCTGGGGCTGCAATGAATAAAATAAGAAATAAAATCACTATCCTGCATCCTTATTGCCATGGGCTGTGCCCTTGTCAGATTTTGTAAGCTAAGCTAGCTGGACCTGGTTAGTATTGGGTTGGAAGACCTCAAAGAAAACAAAGTCTGTGGAACACAGATCTTGTATACAGCCAGTATTTCATCTTCCATGAAACCTTGTCTTACAGTTATTATTGTACTTTCCTCTTTACTATTTGATTGATTTGCTTGCTCCGGGTAAAAAGAAAGGTCTTTTAAAGTAAATGGCATTCTGGTCATTTAAATCAATGCACTTATTATTTATTTTTCCTTTTCAAAATTGAAAAATTGTTTAGTTTGAAAGACATTTGGTTTTAATCTTGAGAAGGCAGTGTCCCAACTAGCAGTGTTTTCTACTGTGTAAAAATTTACTTTCTCAGAGACTTTTCATTTTATTCATTGTTATAAAATGCCTGTTCTGTTTCTTTTTGTTTTGAGAGATAATGTTGCCCTTACTTTACAAACGATGCAACACATAAAAAAATTTTTAATGCATATAACTGTGTGAAGATCCAAAATTACAGCTGTTTTCTTGTTCCCTTTAAAACCTAGGTTATATACTTCTTAATTTTAAATTATAATTTAGAACAATCTCAAATACCAATACTTTTAATTAGGTAGATGTGGTTATATATGTAAAATAAACAACACATATAATTCAGTAAGAATTGCACTAATGTTTGTTGACATTCATCTTTTTTACATGAATAGACCCAGTTTACCTAAAGTTGTTTCTCCCAGAACGTGCACACACAAACATACCTGTTTTTTGTTTTTTTGTTTTTTGGCTTTTTTTTTTTTGAGACGGAGCCTCATTCTGTCGCCAGCCTGGAGTGCAGTGGCGCAATCTCAGCTCACTGCAACCTCCATCTCCCAGGTTCAAGCAATTCTCCTGCCTCAGCCTCCCGAGTAGCTGGGACTACAGGCGTGTACCACCATGCCCAGCTAATTTTTGTATTTTTAGTAGAGACGGGGTTTCACCAACAAACATACCTTTTATAAGTACTGATGGTATGGATGCATACATACACACCCCCTAATATTCCCTAACACGCTGATTTCCTTCTTCTCTCTCTCCCTTTTTTTCTTCCTATCTTCCTACAAAGGAACACTTTTTTTTTCTAATGACATTTTACATAGAACCCCAGTATATTAAAGAATGATACAAAAAGCAGAGCTTCTCTGGTTAATGCCAAAACGAGGGAGGCTAAAGTCTCGTCATCTCAGCTTCTTCCTCACTCCATGAGGTAGAACCTTGGAAAAGCCCTAAAATTCCAAGAAACATGTCTGCCCTGCTTAGTTTCACATTTATCTATATACACAAAAATTTAGTGGTTTTGGAAGACTTTTCTTTTCCTGTTTAAAAGTGTTAGCACTAAGAGTATGGTCCTGAAAAGTATTCAACAAGGACTCTTAATGGTTCTTACTCTACTCTTATGCCAAACCCTCTTCATTTCCGAGTAAAATGGCCCCCAAACCAAAATTAAACTCCCAAAGTCATAGCAGTCAGTTAAAGATAAATGGCATATCCTTCTTTATTAATAAGGATAGTTGTTATTTGTATTATGGAGTATTCCAGAATCAATATACTTTATAATCTAGTACCATTTAAGATAATATTTTTTGGCCGGGCATGGTGGCCTGTAATCCTAGCACTTTGGGATGCCAAGATAGGTGGATCACCTGAGGTCAGGAGTTCAAAACCACCCTGGTCTACATGGTGAAACCCCAGCCGAGATAGCACCATTGCACTCCACCCTGGGTAAGAATGAGACTCTGTCCCAAAAAAAAAAAAAAAAAAAAAAAAATTTTTTTTTCTACGTGTCATTAGTGATTTTTTTAGAGGATAGTTTTCCAACTATCTTACAACGTAACCAATTTTAAACCAGCCCTCAATTCTAGAATATACCATGAGTGTGTTGGTAAATTTTTTTAATTGGTTCTTAGGAGGAAAAAAAGCCTTGATTTGTGACATTTGCCAGTTTTAGTGGTATTAATTTCTCCCACCGTGGCTGATTTCAAGCTATCAACGTGAAACACCAAAAGTGGAATTAGAAGTAGATGCATAGTAGTGGATTACCATTATATAATATTTCCGCCGTGCAGATACAATAGATGTAAATATCCTCAAAGACATACACAATAATAAAATGTAGTAAAATAGGAAGTGATGAATTTTGAGTCATTATTACTTTTTTAGTATAATTTAATTATGTTTACATAATTTTTAATGATGCATATATTTAACCAGCTTACAGAGTTTCTGAAAATAGCAGTTGCTCTCATGAGCTGGTATGAGTAGACTTCAGCATACCACTGTTCTTTGGGAAAATTTGGTTTCTTTACCTTTCAAAACAAAACCCTTTAGAGATAATATCTACCTTCAGGAGAATTTAGAAAATTCCCACTCTAAGTCTAATTCAACCATCCTCAGTCTCTGTGACTATCTCTAAGATTATTCATTATAAATAGTTATGTAGATTATTTTGCTGTATCTAGGGAATATTTAGACGATATAAACACCAACCTGTTTTCTGTTTTGTTAGGTTATTCTGTCTGTCTTATTAAGTCATCTGTTACATTATTCTGTAGTCACTTAATCTCATTGCTTCCTGTTAACTTGCCTAGCAAGATGACTTGAAACTATCAAAATGAACATCTTCCCTATGTCTTAACAACACAACCAAAAAAGAGGCGGTCAGGGTGGCAGTGGTGGGGGCGGGGCTGGCAGAACGCTGATTACCTTGAAGTATTTGGTAAGGCTCTTTTTTTGCTAGATTTTCAGCTACCTAAACTGTTTTATTGTTAAGAACACAGTTTTCTTTTTTAAGCTTTTAAATGTAATTAGTTTGGTAACAGCTGAAGTCTCCAGTGGTAAGTCTCAATCTGTTACCCTAGCAATCACCTATTTGTATTCATCATTGATAATATCAGCTTGTTACTGAATATTTTTACTACTCATTAGCTTACGCTTTAATAAAAATTGTTTTTTATCACATACATTGTCTAAAACAGTTTTTTTTTTCCAAAAATCTGAGCTTTGCCAGTTAGAAAATCATATATGTTATTGATTTGGCCTTTTGAATTAAAGATATTTATCACATAAGTATCAAGATAAAAAGAATAACTTTCTCTAAACCTTGTCTCTGACTATTGCAGAATGTGTAAGAAAAGACCCCCTAATGAATGCATTATTATATGGCACTATTAAAAATACACTTCAGGGTTCTTTTGATCATCGTGACAGAAAAGGGCCAGTGATTTGAGATCTCAAAAAAATGGGATATTTATTCACTGTTTATGTGTTTTGTATTCTTGCTTTATTAAAATTCTATTTTAACTCTATCAGTATTGATTAAATGCCTATATTTTGTAAGATTCTATTAGAGGTAGAACTTTTTAATAATGGAGTACAAAAAAAAGTCAGATCTTAACTAGATTATTTTCTAGAAGAATTAATGGAACTATGGTTAAAGTAGATTTTTATCAGCATGTCTCATTCACTTACTAATACTCTCTAATGTTATCTTTAGTTTCATAATATCAAAGACTATATTTCACAGATGGCTAAGAAACTTTACAACCATTTCTCTTGTGATGACTATTTGACTTTAATTTTTTAATTATAAATTTATTTTCTTAGAAATTTTCTACAATAAAAACAGTTTACAGTCAATTTTTAAAACACCAATATTGATAATTAAGTCTTTAAAGTAGGTCTTTTGTTAAGCCTAATTATAAGCATATCTTATAATTAATGGCTGCTGTCATACCACCTGCTCTCTTCTTCCTTGAATCTTATCACATCTATGTTGCTTTGAAATCTGAGAATGCTTTTCACTTCCTAACAGCTGATATGCTACTTGTTCCAGTCAGACATCATATTACTGATTAGGTGAATACTACTTCCTGTTTTTTGTTTTTTTTTTTTTCCTATATCTCTAAATGCACCACTTCTGTCTTAGGAATATGACATTAAATAAAACAGATACTTAATTAGATTTCGTTTTTGTAGAGGTAAGGAAATTATAGAAAAGACAAGTTACAGTGTATTAAATGCTTTCCAAAAGTAAAAGTTTGACAGTATTTAAAATACAACCTTTACCTATGGAGAAACAGTTTTTTGTTTGTTTGTTTGTTTTTAAAGATCCACACTTGTATCTGACAGTCCTTTTATAATGTAAGGTTTTTTCCTCATATACTGTAGTATAGGTTTTAGTTTTTATAGTTTATATTTTTTTCCCTGCATCCAGCCTTCTTATTAACATAAATAACTACCTTTTAGGAAGAATTTGAGATATAATTCTTATATTATAATTACCTGGGGACTTATATTTCTCTTCTGTTCTAGTATAAACAACCTGATGGTGGAGTTCATGGCCTTTTTATCTTTGTATCCACTGTAGTATCTATAGGGTAAATGTAATTAAATTGAGTTGGTGAATTAGACTGATGCCACTAATTTGTTTCACTTAATCACTCAATGCCTATTACATGTTCTTATCCTTTATGTGTTGATCTTTCAAAGGACAGTCTTATTTCTGTCATTTTAAAGTTCCTGGGAGTTATCTTCCCATATTCACAACTAGGAATAACAGGGGTGGCAGAGCTAACTTGTTTTGACACTGGATTAGATTCAAATGAATGAACCAGAAAAGCAGTTTCCCCAATGACAGGTTTTTGTTTTGTTTTGTTTGAGATGGAGTCTCACTCTGTCGCCCAGGCTGGAGTGCGTGACCTCAGCTCACTGCAACCTCTGTGTCCTGGGTTCAAGCAATTCTCCTGCCTTAGCCTCCTGATTAGCTAGGATTACAGGCATGTACCACCACGCCCAGCTAATTTTTATACTTTTAGTAGAGACAGGGTTTCACCATGTTGTCCAGGCTGTCAGAGACAGTTTTTAAGTAGAGATATTCTGGTACAACAATATGGTTAGTATTGAGGAAATAATTTTTTACCAAAATAAAAGGTGGGGAGGCCAAAGGATGCTCCTGAATGCTACTTTTTATTCATTTTTAATGTGTATCAGACTACTCCCATAAATGTGGTCAGTTTATTCTCTGCCAGGGTTAATCTACATGTTAAGTAAAATTAAATGCAGAAGATCCTTTATCAATATATAGTACCGTGAAAAATTCACTTTCTCATGAACTAACAATACTCAAAGTAGAGAGAGTGAATTCTTGGAAGAAACACATGTGGAGCAAAGACACAAAGCCAAGACATTTCAACAGTATGTTCCAAATGAGATAGGCCAGAACGACTCTGGAACATGGCAGGAGTAGAATATGAGATAAAGCTGGAAAGAAAGGTAGGTAACAAGATGTATAAGTTTTTGAATGCCAAGTTAAGAAGTTTAGATTATTTTATATAGTAGGGAATCTTTGGATTTTTAGCTGGAAGGAATGGGTTATTGACATGCTCTGTTTTGTAAAGATGACAGTAGCAGCAGTAGACTGAAACTGTGGAGTGAGAGTGGAAATGAAAGAAATTTTATAATTGATGCAGAAATAAAATTCAGACTTGCCGAAAATCATAGCTAACTAGTAAATGGTGGAGTCAGAACTCAAATGATCTGACTCCAAAACCACTACACTATCCACCCTCCACAATATAAGCATATTATAAGCATTTGTGTGTGTCTCTTTATTAGGAGAGCAAGCCATATCTTTTCATTTATGTCCTGTTTCTTAGCATAGTACCTAAAAAAAAAAAAAAAAGTGGGTACTTTGTTACTTCAATCAGTAAATATTTACTGAGCACCTGACCAAGCATTATGCTTGGTATGAATATGGTTTACCTCTGGTAAATGTTGCCAGTCTTCCCAAGTAATTGTAACCAGTTTATACATCCACCAGTTCATGAGAGTTTCTGTTGCTCCACACCCTGACAACACTTGATATTATGTATCTTTTTTCATTTTAGCTTTTCTGGTGGATATCACAATGAGGTATGATTTTTTTGTTGCTGTTGTTGTTGCTGTAAGAGTTTTTAAAAATTGAGGTGAAACCCACATAACATAAAATTAACCTTTTAAAAATGAACAGTTCAGTAGCATTTAGGACATTGACAGTGTTGTCCAACCACCACCTCTGTCTACCTCCAACACATTTTATCACCTCAAAATGAAATTTTGTACCCATTAAGCAATTGCTTCTCATTGCCCCCCTCCACCAGCCCATGACAACCACCAGTCTGCATTTTGTCTCAATGAATTTACCTTTTCTGAATATTTCATTTAAAGCAACTCATACAGTATGTGACCTTTTGTTTCTGCCTTCTTTCACTTAGCATATTTTGATGTTCACATTGTAGCTAGTATCAATCTTTTTATGACTGAATAATGTTCCATTTCTGTGTCTGTGTGTGTGTGTGTGTGTATCTCACAATTTGGTTTTTTTGTTTGTTTGTTTGGTTGGTTGGTTTTGAGACAGAGTCTCGCTCTGTCGTCCAGGCCGGAGTGCACTGGTGTGATCTCTGCTCACTGCAAACTCTGCCTACTGGGTTCACGCCATTCTCCTGCCTCAGCCTTCTGAAGGCAGTAGCTGGGACTGCAGGCGCCCGCCACCAGGCTGGCTAGTTTTTTGTATTTTTAGTAGAGACGGGGTTTCACCATAGCCAGGATGGTCTCAATCTCCTGACCTTGTGATCTGCCCGTCTCGGCCTCCCAAAGTGCTGGGATTACAGGCATGAGCCACTGCGCCTGGTGGTATCTCACAATTTGTTTATCCAGTCATCCATTGATGAATGAATGGGCTGTTTCTACCTTTTACATATTGTAAATGATGGTGCTACAAATGTATGTATGTTTATTTGAGTTTCTGTTTTCAATTGCTTTGGGTATATACCTGATTGGAATTGCTAGGTGATAATGGTAATTTTATGTTTAACTTTTTGAAGTACCATCAACTTGTTTTCCACTGCAGCCAAATCATTTTACATTCTCACTAGCAATATATGAGGATTCCATTTTCTCCATATTCTCGGCTTCACTTGTTATTTTTCACTTTTGTTGTGGTTGTGATTGTTATAGCCACCCTAGGGTGTGCAGTTATATCTTACTATCTCACTGTGATTTTGATTTGCATTCCCCTAGTGACTAATGATGTTGAGAAGCTTTTCACGTGTTTTTTGGCCATTTGTTGTGTATCTCCTTTGAAGAAATGCCCTTTTTTGAATTGGGATGTCTTTTTGTTGTTGAGTTTATTATAATTCTGCATACTAGATCCTTATCAGATATATGAATTGTAAATATTTTCTCTCATCCTGTAGTTTTTTTCACTTTCATAATAATGTTCTTTCATGCACAAAAGTTTTTAATTGTGATGAAGTTCAATTTATTGACTTCTATTTTTGTTGTATGGACTAAGAGTACATTGTCAGATCCAAGAGCATGAATTTTACTGCTATGTTTTCTTCTATGAATTTTATGTTTTTTCTTATTATATTTAGGTTGTTGATTCATTTTGTGTTAATTTTTATTTATGGTGTGAGTTATGGGTCCTGCTTCGTTCTATATTTATAGTCTCAGGACCATTTGTTGAAGAAACTGTTTCTATCTCCATTAAATGGACTTGTCACCTATGTCAAAAACCATTTGATCATCTATGCAAGGTTTATTTCTGGCCTCTGTATTCTTTTCTGTTGTTCTGTATGTCTTTCTTCATGCCAGTACCACGATGTTTTGATTACAATAGGTGTGTAGTAAAATTTGAAATCAGAAAGTGTGAATTCTCCAGCTTTGTTCTTTTTCCAAGTTCATTTTGGCTATTTAGGGTTCCTTGAGATTTTAATGAATTTTAGCATGGAATTTTTTGTTTCTGCAAAAAATGTCCTTGCGATTTTGTTGGGTATTGCATTGATGTGCATAGATGTGCACAGTAGTCACATCTTAACAATATTGTCTCCCTTGTGCTAAGAAGCACTAAGTAAAAAAACGAAAGAAAAGAAAATTTAAATATTAAGTCTTCCAATACATGAACATGGGAAGTCTTTCCATTTATTTCTGTCTCCTTTAATTTCTTTCAGCAGTGTTTTATAATTTTCAGTGTACAAGTCCTTCACCTCCTTAGTTAAATTTATTCCTAAGTATTTTATTCTGTTTCTTGCTGTTGTAAATGGAATTGTTTTCTTAATTTTCTTTTTTATATTGTCCATTGTTAGTGTCTAGAAACCCAACTGCATTTTATGTATTGATTTTTGTACCTATAATGTTACTGAATTTGTTAATTCTAGTAGTTTTTTTTTTGTAGGGTCCTTAGAGTTTTCTGCATATCAGATTATATCTGTGAATGGAGATAATTTTACTTTTTCCTTCCAATTCAGATGTCTGTTATTTCTTTTTCTTACACAGTTGCTCTGGCTAGAACTTCCAGTACTATGTTTAAACAGAAGTAGCAAAAGTGGGCATCTTTATCTTGATCCTGATCTCAAAGGAAAAGTTTTTAGTCTTTTACCATTGAGTATGATGTTAGCTATGGTTTCTCCATAAATGATCTCTATTATGTTGAGGTAGTTTCCTTCTATTCCTACTTTGTTGGGTGTTTAATTATGAAAGGGTGTTGAATTTTGTCAAATATTTTTCTGCATCAATTGAGATGATCATGTGTGGGGGGGTTTCCCTTTTGTCTGTTAATGTGATGTATTACATTGAATGATTTCTCATGTTGAATCAACCTTGAATTCCTGGAATAAATTTCACTTCATCTTAGTGTATAATTGTTTTCATATGCTTTTCGATTTGGGTTGCTAATATTTTTTGATGATGTTTGTATCAATATTTATAAACAATATTGATCTATAGTTTCTTTTCTCATGGTGTTTTTGTCTGGCTTGGGAATCAGGGTAATACTGGCATCATAAAATGTGTTAGCAAATGTTCCCTTCTTTTCAGACGTTTTGTAAGATGTTGAAAAGGACTGAGTTATTTGCATTTCCCCTCTTTTTTTCCCTCTGTCAGTATTAGCTTATCAGTTTTGTCTTTTTAAAAAATGACATTTTATTTCATATTGATTCTATTATTTATCTGTTCTCTGTTTCATTTTTATTGTTTCCTTCCTTTTGCTAGCTTTGGTCTTTGATCTCCTTTTTCTACTTCCTTCAGGAATAAAGTCTAAATTACTAATTTGAAATACTTCTTATCAATGTAGGCGTTTACTTTTTTTTTTTTTTTTGACAGAGTCCCACTCTGTCACCCAGCCTGGAGTGCAGTGGCACGATCTCAGCTCACTGCAACCTCTGACTTCTGGGTTCAAATGATTCTCTTGCCTCAGCCTCCCAAGTACCTGGGATTACAGGTGCGTGCCACCACACCCGGCTAATTTTTTTTGTATTTTTAGTAGAAACAGGGTTTTGTCATGTCGGCCAGGTTGGTCTTGAACTCCTGACCTCAAGCGATCCGCCTCCTTCAGTCTCCGAAAGTACTGGGATTACAGGCATGAGCCACTGTGCCTGGCTGGTGTTTACTATTATAAGGTTCCCTTCAAACACTGCTTTCACTGTATTCATACATTTTGGTATTTTTTTTATTATTTTCATTTGTTTCTGAGTGTTTTCAAGAAATTTCCTTTTGATTTTTCTTGTACTCATTGGTGGTTTAAGAGTGTTTTAATTTCCACATACTTTGAATTTCCTCGTTTTTCTTCTGTTCCTGATTTCTGGCTTCACTTCTTGTGAGTAGAGAAGATACTTTGTGTGATTTCAGCAATTTAAAATTTATTGACGCTGTTTTGTGGCTTGGTAGATATTTTATCCTAGAGAATGTTCCATGTGCACTGGAGAAAAATGTGTATTCTGCTGTTATTGGATGGATTGTTCTATAGATGTCTGTTAGATCTATAGTTTTATTCAAATCCTCTGGTTCCCTATTTATCTTCTTTCTAGATGTTCTATCCATACTGAAAGTGGAGTTATATTGAGGAAATACTTGAGGACATTGGTCTGGGCAAAGATTTTTTTAGGGGTAAGACCTCAAAAGCACAGAAGACAAAAGCAAAAATAAATAGACAAAAAGGACTGCAACAAGCTAAAAATCTTCTGCACAACAAAGGAAGCAACAAAGTAAAGAGACAGCCTACGGAATGGAAGAAAATATTTGCAAACTATTCATCTGACAAGGGATTAATAACTAGAATATATAAGAAACTCAACTCAATAGCAAATAAACTGATTTTAAAATGAGCAAATGATCTAAATAGACATTTCTCAAAAGAAGGCATTGAAATGGCCAACAAGTATATGAAAATAAATGCTTAGTATCACTAATAATCAGGGAAATGCAAATCAAAACCACAATGAGATATAATCTGACGCCAGTTAAAATGGCTGTTATCAAAAAGACAAAACAAGTGTTGGTAAGGATGTAGAGAAAGGGAAACACTAATAGTTCACTGTTGGTGAGAAAGTTAGTATAACCGCTGTGGAAAACAGTATGGACATTCTTCAAAAAACTACAAATAGATTTACCATCTGGTCTAGCAATCCATCTGCTGGGTATGTATCCAAAAGAAAGGAAACCAGGGTATCAAAGTGATATCTGCATGCCCATTTTTGTTGCACCACTATTCACAATAGCCAAGATACAGAATCAGCCTAAGTGTCCATTAGGAGATGAATGGATAAAGCAAAAGGTGTGTTTGTGCATATAGATATGGACACACACTCAATGGAATATCATTCAACCATAAAAAATAATGAAATTCTGTTACTAGCAGTAACATAGATGGAACTAGAGGACGTTATGTTAATTTTAATAAGCCATGCACAAGAAGATAACTATCATAAGTTCTCACTCTCATGTGACAGCTAAAACACTTGATCTCACAAAGGTAGAAAGTAGAATGATAGTTACCAGAGACTGGTAGGAGGGAGGGATGATGAAGAGAGGTTGGTTAATGGTTGCAAAAATGCAGTTGGAAAGAATAAGTTCTAGTGTTTGATGGCGTAGTAGAGTGACCATAGTTAACAGTAATTTGTTGTATATTTCAAAACGGCTAGAAGATAAGATTTGGAAAATTGCCAACACAAAGAAATGATAAATTTTTCAGGTGATGGATATCCTAATTACCCTGATTTAATATATGTATGCATGTATCAAAATATCACGTGTGCCCCATAAACATGTCCAATTATTATATATCAATTTTAAAAGAAGAAAATTGGGAGAAAATAAATGATATTTTAAAGTCACAAAAATTGCTGAATTCTAACTGTTTGACATTTTTATGACTGCCTTGCTGGTTCTTTCGTAGAGGTACACAGTCTGGAAGTGACAATGCTTACAACACAATATGAATGTAAAAGTAAAATAATGCATAGGTGCAAAGTGACACCTAAGGGAAAAGAAATGACACTTAAGCTGAACATTGAGGAGTAAGAGCCAAACAACTAGAAAAGGGGAGAGGACCTAGGAGTAATACATATTTATTTCTGGTAACTATATTATGTGAAAAATGTATATGTCTTTATCATAGAAGCTTCCTATCTATTTGTCCTTGACACTTTCAAGCAGGATTCTTAGTTATTACCTCTCCCATCTAAGCCAGAACTGAAAACGGAGTTAAAAAAAAAAAAGGTCATTATCCAGTTGTCTTTCATCTTTGATATGGAAATGTTTATTTTTGAAATACAAATGGAGATAACATCAGTTTCATTATTTTGTGTTGTAAAATGGAGGTAATAGTAGGTTGTTGGGAAGATTAAATCAGTTAGTTAATGTAAAACACTTTGATACTTGGCATGTAGTGTTTAATCCTAACCTCATTTTGGCTGGCTTTTAAATTTTCTGTCTTCCATCTCACTAATACTCTTTATAACATATATGTTTAATTTGCTTTTATACCTATCTACTGAATATTATATTTCAATTTTAAAAAGTTTTAATGGTAGAGGCTCTACTTGGTACTTTATCAAATCCTTTTGGTAAATATTTATATTTTTCTAATACCTGTGCGTATGTGGATATTTTCATGCTGGTCTTTTATTTCTTTAAACATAGTAACACCTTATCCACAGATGCATTCAGCCACAGGGATGGTCCAGATACCTGGTCAAGCATATTGTGGAAACTTTAAACCTTTGATTTTTTTTTTTGCCATATTAAATGATTTTTGGCAGAACCCAAAATTGTTTTCTAAAGGAGTTCCAATAAAGTAGCAGGTAGCTACTTTCACAATTAAAAGATGATAATAATAGCGGTTAATGTTTGTTTATTATTTATTACATGACAGGCATTGTGCTTGAACTCCTTCAGTTCACAGACATTGTACGCAAACTACCTCAGTTAAGCCTTATACATCAACTATATGAGATAACATTATTATTATTTCTCATTTACTGATGAGTTAACTTGAGTTATGCTTTTTGCACAAGTTTATCAATTAGTGATTAATAAAACTCAGAATCATCCAGAATGTAGAACCAACAGATAAGGATGGAAAATATAGGAATAGTTAAGAGACACTAAAGATAGAATGTTTAATACGTTTTAGAAGGAAAGAATGGGAAATGCAGTATTATAATTTTTTAAAAAGACAGATTTTTCAGAATTGGTAAGAAAAAAATCCTTGTATTTGAGTGGTACATAGTATACTGAACAGGATAAATAAAAACAATCTACCTCTAAACAAATCAAGGAGAAACTGTTGAACATTAAAGCAAATAGAAAATCTTAAAACTAACCACAGGGAGAAAACAAAGGAACACCAGTTATACTACCAATTACCTTCTCATCTGCAACAAAAAATATCAGAAGAAAGTAGGAAAATATCTTCAAAGTGCTGAGGGAAATCATTGTCAACTTAGCATTTTATGTATTGTTAAAGTATTAGTTGAAAGTAGGAATAAAATAAAGATATTTTCAAACAAACTAAGGCCTAGCAGTTTGCCACTCATGGACCCTTACTGTGAAGTCTACTTAAGGATGTGCTTCAGCAAGAAGAAAATTGAATGTAGAAAAAAAGAGAGGGTATTGAGAAAAGGTTGTGACAAAACAGGGAAATCATGTTGATAAATCTAAAACATTGACTGTAAAAGAAATTATTGTAATGATGATGACTAGTTTAGAGCAAGGTAAAACAAACTAAAACTAAAATACATGACAGCAACACTTAGAAGATGGGAGAAAAAAATCAGGGAAACATTTTAGGGTACTTGTATTTAATGGGGGGAGGATAGATATGGATTTACTTTAGATTTGTTAGTGATTGTTTAAAAAATATTGGATATTCGGCCGGGCGCAGTGGCTCAAGCCTGTAATCCCAGCACTTTGGGAGGCCGAGACGGGCGGATCACAAGGTCAGGAGATCGAGACCATCCTGGCTAACATGGTGAAACCCCGTCTCTACTAAAAATACAAAAAACTAGCCGGGCGAGGTGGCGGGCGCCTGTAGTCCCAGCTACTCGGGAGGCTGAGGCAGGAGAATGGCATAAACCCAGGAGGCAGAGCTTGCAGTGAGCTGAGATCCGGCCACTGCACTCCAGCCTGGGTGACAGAGCGAGACTCCGTCTAAAAAAAAAAAAAAAAAAAAAAAAAAATGGGATATTCATTACTGTAGCTAGAATGTAGAACTTCCAAGCCAGTAGAGGGAGGATTATGAGCAAGAAAACTTTGCCAGTCTGAAAGAATGTAGGAAAAGAGAAAGAATAAAAGAAAGCACATGGTAAATAGCATAAATTAAGATGAGGAATAAATCCAGATACTTCAATCACAATAAATGAAAATAGGCTATAATTACCAGTTAAATAGCAAATATTGTCAAATTAAAAGAATGAAATCCAGCCATATGTTATTTACAGGAGAGACATTTAAAGCATAATGTCATTGAAAGGTTGAAAGTAAAGAGATGGGCCCAGCCTGGTGGCTTACGACTGTTATCCCAGCACTTTGGGAGGCCGAGGCGGGTGGATCACCTGAGGTCAGGAGTTCAAGACCAGCCTGGCCAACATGGTTTAATCCCATCTCTAGTAAAAATCCAAAATTTGCCAGGCGTGGTGGCTCACGCCTGTAATCCCAACACTTTGGGAGGCCAAGGTGGGTGGATCACAAGGTCAAGAGATTGAGACCATCCTGACTAACAAGGTGAAATCCCGTCTCTACTAAAAATACAAAAAGAAATTAGCCGGGCGTAGTGACAAGTGCCTGTACTCCCAACTACTCAGGAGGCTGAGGCAGGAGAATGGCGTGAACCCGAGAGGCGGAGCTTGCAGTGAGCCGAGATCACGCCGCTGCACTCCAGCCTGGGCAACAGAGCAAGACTCTGTCTCAAAAAAAAAAAAAAAAAAAAATCAGCTGGCCATGGTGATGCATGCCTGTAGTTCCAGCTACTTGGGAGGCTGAGACAGGAGAATCGCTTGCACCCAGGAAGCAGAGGTTGCAGTGAGCCAAGATCACCCTCACTGCACTCCAGCCCTGACAACAGAGCAAGACTCCACCTCAAATAGAAAAAAAAAAAAGAAGAAGAAGAAGAAGAAAGTAAAGGGATAGAAAAAATAAGAGGACTGACCCTAATAATTTTTATGCATCAAACAACAACCCCAACTTTACACATGGCAAGAAAATATACACAATTACCACACTTTCAAGGAGCAGATAACCTGCCTTACATAGATTATTCCTATATAGAAAGAGAAAAAAATTCCTGAAGTTCTTTTATGAGGCTAATGTAAATTGTAATTTCAAAATTAAATATGTGTATCATGAAAAAGAAAAGTGTAGGTCAGTGTTGCATATGAACTTAGTTACAAAAATCCTTCCAAAAATGTTACTGAGTTTTAAAAAGTTATTTTCTAATGTCTTAGATTTGCTTTAAAGTACTATGGGAGGGAGAAAGTAGATGGTGATAGCCATGAAACAAGATCGATTATGAATTAGTAATCATTGAAGCTGGGTGATGGGTAGGTGAGGATTTATTATGTTACTGGTTCTACTTCTATTATATGTTTAAATTTTTTTATCTTAAAACTTTTTTTAAGTCTATCATAATCTAGTATGTATTCAACAGAATTCAACATCCAGTACACCCAGCTGCCAATAGGTAAAACTGTACATTAACTCATAAAATATTTGAAGCATTCACTTAAGAATCATGAACATGAAAATAATACCTTAATTTCCTTTCATTCCACATTATCTGGATATCTGGCTTGTAAGTGGTTACTCGTTTGCTATTAGACCTTAGGAAAGTTGCCTTATTTTTTGGTGCTAAGTTTCTGATCTGTTAATTGAGTATGATCATAGTACCTACCTGGGCACATGGGATGTAGGTGATCTGGCTGCACTACTCTAGCAGACCCCAGCGTAGATCAGCCATCTCATATGATAAATACATTGCTTATTGTTTTATACACTGTGATTTTCAGTTGTCTGTTTTGCAGTAATAGCAAACTGTACATCTGGCAAAGTCAAAATTAGATGTTGGCAATTATAATGGAGGAAAAAGAGGTTCTCTTATTGACGCTGATGGGGAAGTAAATTAATAAAATTCCTTTGGAGAGTAATTTGACAATATCTAATTGTAAAGTTGAAGATACCCATGTCCTATCAGAAATTCCACCTCTAAATTCCACCTCTAATTCACTAGAGAACACACACACACATAAGCAAAGAGTTATTTAAAAGATGTTCATTGCAGCATGCTAGTAGTGAAAAAAAATTTTTTTTTAATTTATTTATTATTATTATACTTTTAAGTTCTAGGGTACATGTGCATAACATGCAGGTTTGTTACATATGTATACTTGTGCCATGTTGGTGTGCTGCACCCATCAACTCATCAGCACCCATCAACTTGTCATTTACATCAGGTATAACTCCCAGTGCAATACCTCCCCCCTCCCCCCTCCCCATGATAGGCCCCGGTGTGTGATGTTCCCCTTCCCGAGTCCAAGTGATCTCATTGTTCAGTTCCCACCTATGAGTGAGAACATGCGGTGTTTGGTTTTCTGTTCTTGTGATAGTTTGCTAAGAATGATGGTTTCCAGCTGCATCCATGTCCCTACAAAGGACACAAACTCATCCTTTTTGATGGCTGCATAGTAGTCCATGGTGTATATGTGCCACATTTTCTTAATCCAATCTGTCACTGATGGACATTTGGGTTGATTCCAAGTCTTTGCTATTGTGAATAGTGCCACAATAAACATACGTGTGCATGTGTCTTTATAGCAGCATAATTTATAATCCTTTGGGTATATACCCAATAATGGGATGGCTGGGTCATATGGTACATCTAGTTCTAGATCCTTGAGGAATCGCCATACTGTTTTCCATAATGGTTGAACTAGTTTACAATCCCACCAACAGTGTAAAAGTGTTCCTATTTCTCCACATCCTCTCCAGCACCTGTTGTTTCCTGACTTTTTAATGATCGCCATTCTAACTGGTGTGAGATGGTATCTCATTGTGGTTTTGATTTGCATTTCTCTGATGGCCAGTGATGATGAGCATTTTTTCATATGTCTGTTGGCTGTATGAATGTCTTCTTTTGAGAAATGTCTGTTCATATCCTTTGCCCACTTTTTGATGGGGTTGTTTGTTTTTTTCTTGTAAATTTGTTTGAGTTCTTTGTAGGTTCTGGATATTAGCCCTTTGTCAGATGAGTAGATTGCAAAAATTTTCTCCCATTCTGTAGGTTGCCTGTTCACTCTGATGGTAGTTTCTTTTGCTGTGCAGAAGCTCTTTAGTTTAATGAGATCCCATTTGTCAATTTTGGCTTTTGCTGCCATTGCTTTTGGTGTTTTAGACATGAAGTCTTTTCCCATGCCTATGTCCTGAATGGTACTACCTAGGTTTTCCTCTAGGATTTTTATGGTATTAGGTCTAACATTTAAGTCTCTAATCCATCTTGAATTAATTTTCGTATAAGGAGTAAGGAAAGGATCCAGTTTCAGCTTTCTACTTATGGCTAGCCAATTTTCCCAGCACCATTTATTAAATAGGGAATCCTTTCCCCATTTCTTGTTTCTCTCAGGTTTGTCAAAGATCAGATGGCTGTAGATGTGTGGTATTATTTCTGAGGACTCTGTTCTGTTCCATTGGTCTATATCTCTGTTTTGGTACCAGTACCATGCTGTTTTGGTTACTGTAGCCTTGTAGTATAGTTTGAAGTCAGGTAGCGTGATGCCTCCAGCTTTGTTCTTTTGACTTAGGATTGTCTTGGAGATGCGGGCTCTTTTTTGGTTCCATATGAACTTTAAAGTAGTTTTTTCCAATTCTGTGAAGAAACTCATTGGTAACTTGATGGGGATGGCATTGAATCTATAAATTACCTTGGGCAGTATGGCCATTTTCACGATATTGATTCTTCCTATCCATGAGCATGGTATGTTCTTCCATTTGTTTGTGTCCTCTTTTATTTCACTGAGCAGTGGTTTGTAGTTCTCCTTGAAGAGGTCCTTTACATCCCTTGTAAGTTGGATTCCTAGGTATTTTATTCTCTTTGAAGCAATTGTGAATGGAAGTTCATTCCTGATTTGGCTCTCTGTTTGTCTGTTACTGGTGTATAAGAATGCTTGTGATTTTTGCACATTAATTTTGTATCCTGAGATTTTGCTGAAGTTGCTTATCAGCTTAAGGAGATTTTGGGCTGAGACAATGGGGTTTTCTAAATATACAATCATGTCATCTGCAAACATGGACAATTTGACTTCTTCTTTTCCTAACTGAATACCCTTGATTTCTTTCTCTTGCCTAATTGCCCTAGCCAGAACTTCCAACACTATGTTGAATAGGAGTGGTGAGAGAGGGCATCCCTGTCTTGTGCCAGTTTTCAAAGGGAATTTTTCCAGTTTTTGCCCATTCAGTATGATATTGGCTGTGGGTTTGTCATAAATAGCTCTTATTATTTTGAGGTACGTTCCATCAATACCGAATTTATTGAGTGTTTTTAGCATGAAGGGCTGTTGAATTTTGTCAAAAGCCTTTTCTGCATCTATTGAGATAATCATGTGGTTCTTGTCTTTGGTTCTGTTTATATGCTGGATTACGTTTATTGATTTGCGAATGTTGAACCAGCCTTGCATCCCAGGGATGAAGCCCACTTGATCATGGTGGATAAGCTTTTTGATGTGTTACTGAATCCGGTTTGCCAGTATTTTATTGAGGATTTTTGCATCGATGTTCATCAGGGATATTGGTCTAAAATTCTCTTTTTTTGTTGTGTCTCTGCCAGGCTTTGGTATCAGGATGATGTTGGCCTCATAAAATGAGTTAGGGAGGATTCCCTCTTTTTCTATTGATTGGAATAGTTTCAGAAGGAATGGTACCAACTCCTCCTTGTACCTCTGGTAGAATTCAGCTGTGAATCCATCTGGTCCTGGACTTTTTTTGGTTGGTAGGCTATTAATTATTGCCTCAATTTCAGAGCCTGCTATTGGTCTATTCAGGGATTCAACTTCTTCCTGGTTTAGTCTTGGAAGAGTGTAAGTGTCCAGAAAATTATCCATTTCTTCTAGATTTTCCAGTTTATTTGCGTAGAGGTGTTTATAGTATTCTCTGATGGTAGTTTGTATTTCTGTGGGGTCAGTGGTGATATCCCCTTTATCATTTTTAATTGCGTCGATTTGATTCTTCTCTCTTTTCTTCTTTATTAGTCTTTCTAGTGGTCTGTCAATTTTGTTGATCTTTTCAAAAAACCAACTCCTGGATTCATTGATTTTTTGGAGGGTTTTTTGTGTCTCTATCTCCTTCAGTTCTGCTCTGATCTTAGTTATTTCTTGCCTTCTGCTAGCTTTCGAATGTGTTTGCTCTTGCTTCTCTAGTTCTTTTAATTGCGATGTTAGAGTGTCAATTTTAGATCTTTCCTGCTTTCTCTTGTGGGCATTTAGTGCTATAAATTTCCCTCTACACACTGCTTTAAATGTGTCCCAGAGATTCTGGTATGTTGTATCTTTGTTCTCATTGGTTTCAAAGAACATCTTTATTTCTGCCTTCATTTCGTTATGTACCCAGTAGTCATTCAGGAGCAGGTTGTTCAGTTTCCATGTAGTTGAGCGGTTTTGATTGAGTTTCTTAGTCCTGAGTTCTAGTTTGATTGCACTGTGGTCTGAGAGACAGTTTGTTATAATTTCTGTTCTTGTACATTTGCTGAGGAGTGCTTTACTTCCAATTACGTGGTCAATTTTGGAGTAAGTATGATGTGGTGCTGAGAAGAATGTATATTCTGTTGATTTGGGGTGGAGAGTTCTATAGATGTCTATTAGGTCTGCTTGCTGCAGAGATGAGTTCAATTCCTGGATATCCTTGTTAACTTTCTGTCTCGTTGATCTGTCTAATGTTGACAGTGGAGTGTTGAAGTCTCCCATGATTATTGTATGGGAGTCTAAGTCTCTTTGTAAGTCTCTAAGGACTTGCTTTATGAATCTGGGTGCTCCTGTATTGGGTGCATATATATTTAGGATAGTTAGCTCTTCCTGTTGAATTGATCCCTTTACCATTATGTAATGGCCTTCTTTGTCTCTTTTGATCTTTGATGGTTTAAAGTCTGTTTTATCAGAGACTAGTATTGCAACCCCTGCTTTTTTTTGTTCTCCATTTGCTTGGTAAATCTTCCTCCATCCCTTTATTTTGAGCCTATGTATGTCTCTGCGTGTGAGATGGGTCTCCTGAATACAGCAGACTGATGGGTCTTGACTCTTTATCCAGTTTGCCAGTCTGTGTCTTTTAATTGGAGCATTTAGTCCATTTACATTTAAGGTTAAGATTGTTATGTGTGAACTTGATCCTGCCATTATGATATTAACTGGTTATTTTGCTCGTTAGTTGATGCAGTTTCTTCCTAGCCTCAATGGTCTTTACGTTTTGGCATGTTTTTGCAATGGCTGGTACCGGTTGTTCCTTTCCATGTTTAGTGCTTCCTTCAGGGTCTCTTGTAAGGCAGGCCTAGTGGTGACAAAATCTCTAAGCATTTGCTTATCTGTAAAGGATTTTATTTCTCCTTCACTTATGAAACTTAGTTTGGCTGGATATGAAATTCTGGGTTTAAAATTCTTTTCTTTAAGAATGTTGAATATTGGCCCCCACTCTCTTCTGGCTTGTAGAGTTTCTGCTGAGAGATCTGCTGTTAGTCTGATGGGCTTCCCTTTATGGGTAACCCGACCTTTCTCTCTGGCTGCCCTTAAGATTTTTTCCTTCATTTCAACTTTGGTGAATCTGGCAATTATGTGTCTTGGAGTTGCTCTTCTCGAGGAGTATCTTTGTGGCGTTCTCTGTATTTCCTGGATTTGAATGTTGGCCTGCCCTACTAGGTTGGGGAAGTTCTCCTGGATGATATCCTGAAGAGTGTTTTCCAACTTGGTTCCATCTTCCCCCTCACTTTCAGGCACCCCAATCAGACGTAGATTTGGTCTTTTTACATAATCCCATACTTCTTGCAGGCTTTGTTCATTTCTTTTTCTTCTTTTTTCTTTTGGTTTCTCTTCTCGCTTCATTTCATTCATTTGATCCTCAATCGCTGATACTCTTTCTTCCAGTTGATCGAGTCGGTTACTGAAGCTTGTGCATTTGTCACGTATTTCTCGTGTCATGGTTTTCATCTCTTTCATTTCGTTTATGACCTTCTCTGCATTAATTACTCTAGCCATCAATTCTTCCACTTTTTTTTCAAGATTTTTAGTTTCTTTGCGCTGGGTACGTAATTCCTCCTTTAGCTCTGAGAAGTTTGATGGACTGAAGCCTTCTTCTCTCATCTCGTCAAAGTCATTCTCTGTCCAGCTTTGATCCGTTGCTGGCGATGAGCTGCGCTCCTTTGCCGGGGGAGATGCGCTCTTATTTTTGGCATTTCCAGCTTTTCTGCCCTGCTTTTTCCCCATCTTTGTGGTTTTATCTGCCTCTGGTCTTTGATGATGGTGATGTACTGATGGGGTTTTGGTGTAGGTGTCCTTCCTGTTTGATAGTTTTCCTTCTAACAGTCAGGACCCTCAGCTGTAGGTCTGTTGGAGATTGCTTGAGGTCCACTCCAGACCCTGTTTGCCTGGGTATCAGCAGCAGAGGCTGCAGAAGATAGAATATTTCTGAACAGCGAGTGTACCTGTCTGATTCTTGCTTTGGAAGCTTCCTCTCAGGGGTGTACTCCACCCTGTGAGGTGTGGGGTGTCAGACTGCCCCTAGTGGGGGATGTCTCCCAGTTAGGCTACTCAGGGGTCAGGGACCCACTTGAGCAGGGAGTCTGCCCCTTCTCAGATCTCAACCTCCGTGTTGGGAGATCCACTGCTCTCTTCAAAGCTGTCAGACAGAGTCGTTTGCGTCTGCAGAGGTTTCTGCTGTTTTTGTTATTTTTACTGTGCCCTGTCCCCAGGGGTGGAGTCTACAGAGACAGGCAGGTTTCCTTGAGCTGCTGTGAGCTCCACCCAGTTCGAGCTTCCCAGCAGCTTTGTTTACCTACTTAAGCCTCAGCAATGGCGGGCGCCCCTCCCCCAGCCTCGTTGCTGCCTTGCCGCGATATCACAGACTGCTGTGCTAGCAATGAGGGAGGCTCCGTGGGCATGGGACCCTCCCGGCCAGGTGTGGGATATGATCTCCTGGTGTGCCTGTTTGCTTAAAGCGCAGTATTGGGGTGGGAGTTACCCGATTTTCCAGGTGTTGTGTGTCTCAGTTCCCCTGGCTAGGAAAAGGGATTCCCTTCCCCCTTGCGCTTCCCAGGTGAGGCAATGCCTCGCCCTGCTTCAGCTCTCGCTGGTTGGGCTGCAGCAGCTGACCAGCACCGATCGTCCGGCACTCCCCAGTGAGATGAACCCAGTACCTCAGTTGAAAATGCAGAAATCACCGGTCTTCTGTGTCGCTCGCCCTGGGAGTTGGAGACTGGAGCTGTTCCTATTCAGCCATCTTGCTCCGCCCCCCGCTAGTAGTGAAAAATTTTAAACAACCTAAAAGTCCAAAAGGAGAATAATGGATGAATAAATTATATGTAGTCAACAGTGTATAGTAGGTTGAATAGTATCCCAAAAAAACCCATGTCTACCTAGAACTTCAGAATATAATACTGTTTGGGAATAGGGTCTTAGTTAAGATTAGGTCATACTAGATTAGAATGGGTCCTAAATACAACAACTGGTATCCTTCTAAAAAGAGAAGACACACAGAAGCATCCACAAGGAAAAAGGCCATGTGGTGACACAGCAGAGATTGGAGTAATGCAGCTGCAAGCCACAGAACACCAAGGATTGCTGACGAGGAGAGAGACGTGAAACAGATTCTCCCTCAGAGCCTCCAAAAGGAACTAACCCTGTCAAAACCTTGATTTCTGACTTCTAACCTCCTGAAGTGTAACGGCATAAATTTCTGCAATTTTAAACCGCTTAATTTGTGGTAATTTTTTATGGCAGCCCTAGGAAACAAAGACACAGTGGAGTACTACCTAGCAGTTAAAATGAATGAAACTAAAACTAAAACTATGTGTATCAATATGGGTAAATCTTGAAAACCTAATGTTAAATGGGAAAAGAGTGGATAGCATGATACAAGTTATATAACCACAAGGCAGACATTGGGGAGGGAGGAAACTGACCTCCAGTAAGCAAGTGGTAGTAACTGAACAAAGTGGCTTTGAAGTTATTTCATCATACAAATGAATGAAGTAACACTGAAAACAATCAAATATCACTGAAAGAAATTAAAGAAAACTTAAATAAATGGAACACCATCTTATGTTCATGGATTGGAAGACTTAATGTTATTAAAATGACAGTAACTACCCAGGGCAATCATATTTGGTGCAGTCCCCATCAAAATTGAATCTCAAGGGATCCAAAAGCCAAAAAAAAAAAAAAATCCTGAACAAGAACAGAGTTGGAGAACTCACACTTCCTGATTTTGCAACTTACTACAAAGCTACAGTACTCAAAACAGTGTGATACTGGCATACAGACAGATATATAGACCAATGAAGTAGAATAGAGAGCCTAGATATAAATCCTTGCTTATATGGTCAAACATGTTCAACAAGGCTGCCAAGATCATTCACTTTGGAGAAGACAGTCTTTTCCACAAATGGTGGTGGGAAAACTGAATATCCTTTTACAAAAGAGTGAAATTGGACTATTACCTTACACTATATAGAAAAATTTACAAAAACGGGTCAAAGATATAAATGTAAGAGCTAAAATTATAAAATTATTAGAAGAAAACATAAAAGGAAAGCTTCTCAACATTGCAGTTGGCAAGTTTTCTTGGATATGACAGCAAAAGCTCGGGCAACAAAAGAAAAATAGGTAACTTAGATTTTATCACAATTAAAAACTTTTTTGTATCAAAGGATACCATGAAGAGACTGAAAATGGGCCAGGCACAGTGGCTTATGCCTATAATCCTAACACTTCAGGAAGCCCGAGGCAGGAGGATTGCTTGAGCCCAGGAGTTCAAGACCAGCCTGGGCAACATGGTAAGACCCTATGTCTAAAATAAAAGAGAGAGAGAGAGTAAAAATGCAACCCATAGAATGGGAGAAAATACTTGCATATATGATATATTTCTTCTTCTTTTTTTTTTTTTTTTTTTATACAGAGTCTCATTCTTGTCACCCAGGCTGGAGTGCAATGGCACAATCTCAGCTCACTGAAACCTCCGCCTCCCAGGTTCAAGCCATTCTCCTGCCTCAGCCTCCTGAGGAGCTGGGACTACAAGTGCCTGCCACCATGCCTGGCTAATTTTTGTATTTTTTAGTAGAGACAGGGTTTTGCCATGTTGGCCAGGCTGGTCTCAAACTCCTGACCTCTGGCGATCTGCCTGTGTAGGCCTCCCACCTGGTCGATATGTTTTCTATCATCTATCTGATACGGGAATTAATATCCACAATATATAAAGAAGTCCAACTCAATAGCAACAACAAAACTCAATTCAAAGATGAGCAAAAGATTTTAGTAGACGTTTCTCCAAAGAAGATTTCCTGATGTTCAGTAATCACATGAAAAATATTCAACATCACCAATCATTGGGGAAATGAAAATCAAAACCACAGAAGATAGCACTGCAAACCCACTAGAATTGCTATAACAATAACAACAGAAAATAAGAAATGTGAAGGCATGGAGAAAATTGAATCTTCATACATTGCAAGTGAGAATGTAAAATGTCTCAGCTGCTTTTTAAAATAGGTTGGTGGTTCCTTAAAAAGTTAAACATAGAGTGGCTCAAGCCTGTAATCCCAGCACTTTGGGAGGCCGAGACGGGCGGATCACGAGGTCAGGAGATCAAGACCATCCTGGCTAACACGGTGAAACCCTGTCTCTACTAAAAAATACAAAAATCTAGCCGGGCGAGGTGGCGGGCGCCTGTAGTCCCAGCTGCTCGGGAGGCTGAGGCAGGAGAATGGTGTAAACCTGGGAGGCGGAGCTTGTAGTGAGCCGAGATCCGGCCACTGCACTCCAGCCTGGGCGACAGAGCGAGACTCCGTCTCAAAAAAAAAAAAAAAAAAATAGAGTTACCATATGACCCAACAATTCCGCTCATAGGTATACACTCAAAGGAATTGAAGACAGATGCTAAACAAATAGCACATGTAGCCATGTTCAGAGCAGCACCATTCACAGTAGCCAAGAGGTAGAAAGAGCCCAGATGTTCATCACTAGATTGATTGACTATGCTATATACATACAATGGAACGTTATTCAGTCATTAAAAAAGACTGGTAGATGGTACATAGGGGATGAACACTGAAAGAAGTCAGAAGCAAAGGGTCACATGATATAATTCCATGTTGATGAAATATCCAGAATAAGTAAATCCATAGAGACACAATGCAAATATGTGTTTTCCAGAGACTGGAGACAGGGGGTTATTGTTTAATAAGTATAGAGTTTCAGTTTGGGATGATGAGAAGGTTCTAGAGATGGACGGTGGTGATGGCTTGTACAGGAGTATGAATGTACTTAATGCCACTGAATGGTGCACTTAAAATTGTATACTTTAAAACAGTTGGCTGGGCATGGCAGCTCACACCTATAATCCCTGCATTTGGGAGGCCAAAGCAGGTGGATCTACCTGAGGTCAGGAGTTCAAGACTAATCTGACCAAGATGATGGAACCCCATCTCTACTAAAAATACAAAAAATTAGCCAGGCATGGTGATGGGTACCTATAATCTCAGCTACTCAGGATGGCTGAGGCAGGAGAATCACTTGAACCCAGGAGGCAGAAGTTGCAGTGATCTGAGACTGCATCACTGCACTCCAGCCTGGACAACAAGAGCGAAACTCCATCTCAAAAATAATAATAATAATAAATAAAAATAAAATAGTTAAAATGTCAACTTTTGTATTATGTATGATTTACCACAATTAAAAATAAAAGCATAAGGGCAGGTTTGTGACTGTCTTGTGAACTGGGTAGGAAGTGGGAACTGGATGGGAGCAGTGTGGTTTGCCCAGGCCAGTAGGAAACAGAAAGGTAAGACTTCCATCACTGTCCATCTCTCTCCAGAGGACTATTTAGCAGTTCAGTAACACAGGGCTGACACTTGTTAAATATTATTTTCTAGGGCCTTAATATATGTCTTCAACTTACAGCCTTACTTCATGTACTCAAATGTATTTCCACCATCCTGTGTTGCCAAACTTTCCCTGTTTCGAGACACTAGTACTCTCTGTTACTCACTGCATGTTTGTATACCTGTAAATAACGTTTATAGAACTCTCACACTTGAGGTGCATTTAGCATTGAGAACAAAGTCTGTCTGAAATCCCTCTCTCAAATAGTGTTTTTTTTCTTGCCTAGCCTAGTTTTTAGTGTTGGATATGACAGCCGCTCTTAATACTGCTATTGTTATTGAATGGAAGCTTTAGTATTCCTTCAGAAGAGCAAGTGAATTTAGTCTGTATGGTTACGTGCCAGAAGAACTGTTTAGTGGTAAATTTCTGCCCCTCTCAGAATGCCTAGAATCTTCCTGTTTCTTTCTGTCATTCATTCTGCTAATCAACCAGTCATTCATTCAACATAATTATTGTAAGCCTGCTATATGTCAGGCACAGTGTATGCTAAGATATTCAAGGAATTTGTCCATATGTTTTTACTTGTTGATAGGTTTATTGTATTCAGTTTTTATTCTCAAGTATTGAAACACATGAAAGAGTAACAATGCACTTTTTTATTGTTCAAATTAAAAGAACTATATAGACTGATATAGTTTATATTAAGCTTATCCAACCCATGATGCCCAAAGACTGCATGCAGCCCAGGACAGCTTTGAATGTGGCCCAGCACAAACTCATAAACTTTCTTCAAACATTATGAGATTTTTTTGCTTTTTTTTTTTTTTAAGCTGGTCAACTGTTATTAGCATTAGCATTAGTATTTTATGTCTGACCCAAGACTTAACTCTTCTTCTTTTACTGTGACCCAGGGAAGCCAAAAGATTGGACACCCTTGGTTTATATGTAAGTAAAAAGCATATCAGAAGCCAGAAATTTTAAGGCATCGAATGAATACTGAAGGAAGAAAATATGACAATAACTTTTTATTGAAGAAAGAAAATATGACAACTTTTTATTGAGAGTAAGGAAAATACTCATCAGTGATAGAAAAATCAGACTAAATGTTAGGAAAAAACACTAAACCACCCTATGTGAAAATGTAGGGAAATAGGTGGGTGCACATATGTGAGCATCATCAACAGTGTCATGCTGTGGTTTGATTCCTGTGTGAGATTAGTTTTTACACTTTTGACATCACTTTCCTTATCCCATCCTAGGAACCATCTTATAGATGTATACCACTAGTCATAAGGAGATCTAGTTATTTACTGCCTTTACAAAAAGCAGCTCTTAAGCTCATAATTCATCTAAGTTTTAGTTTTCTCCTAAAAAACTCCTCTAATAGATTTTGCTTGTGATTTTGCAGACTTCAGTTCAAGTCTCTTTGAACTGGCAGAGATTAATAAAGACCTAAATAACACCTATTTTTAAAATTGTCATGATTTACAAATTATTCCTCTTTATTATGTTTTCCCTACCTGCATTCTTATCCCTTTTCTGTAAATTACACAGACCTTCTCTTGTTAGTGACTAATATTCGAAACTACTGACCATGGTAGTTTTTTCAATTTAACATGTATTAATATTTTCTGTGCACCTGGTTTATGTCTAGGTCTTTTCTACTAGATAATATAATAAAACTGTGAAGGAAATTATTTTCCAGAATAAAAATCACTTATCCTGATCTTTAGAATTTTCAAGCCTTGTCATGACTATTCTGACACCTAAAATTGTAATCCTACCTTAATTGTATGGAACTATTCAGAGGTATCCCACTTCAACAATTTGGCTTGATAAGTTTTTTATCACCTAACTATGATATAATATATATATGTCCATTGTCAGTGACAATTTAACACTTGTATTTCTGACCCAAAAAACTGACAGTGGATTATTGGGCTAAAATTGTTAAGGTCTTACTCTAGCCCTGTCATTGATTACCTTGTGAACTTAAAAAAATTTTCTCAAGTTTTGTAGGTCTCAGTTTTTTCTTTCTTAAAAACAGAGCATAAGACTAGATCGTCTCTATTTATTTATTTATTTATTTATTTATTTATTTATTTATTTTGAGTTGGAGTCTTGCTCTGTCACCCAGGCGAGAGTGCAATGGCACGATCTCAGCTCTCTGCAACCTCCGCCTCCTGGGTTCAAGTGATTCTTCTGCCTCAGCCTCCTGTGTAGCTGGGATTATAGGTGTGCACCATCATGCCTGGCTAATTTTTGTATTTTTAGTAGAGATGGGGTTTCACCATGTTGGCCAGGCTGGTCTCGAACTCCTGACTTCAAGTGATCCACCCTCCTTGGCCTCCTGGGATTACAGGTGTGAGCCACTGTGCCTAGCCAGTTGTCTCCAATTATTGAAATGAGTCTGTTCTAAGAGAATATAACAAAACTAAACATAACTAAAAATGTTACCCTTCATGCTTTCAAAATGGTAATTAGATTCTAGTATACATATATGATTTCAGTTACTATACTAAGAGTCAGGTACCATTCTGTTGAATAATATGACCTTTGATAAATACTCGATGCGCCATAGTAGAACGTAGTGGAAAGAACCCTGCAGGTTTCTGATTTCCACTATACCATTTACCGGTGATAAGTCCTTACACATTTTTTCAATCCTTTTAATTTAGTCTCAGGATTGTTTTTTTTTTTTTTCCTGAATAGGGTAATAACAAAATTTTCTGCCTGAAGACAGAATACTTGTTCCCTTGAGGTCACATTTAATTTTAAGAGCTATAAATCTATAAATTAAAATGTCCCTTGAGACATAAAAATGTCTATTTTGTGGACTTCTAACTTTAAAGCAAGAAATGTTCATTTTGAACATCATGAATCCTAGGAGAAATATGTAATTATTGTCATTTCTCACTTGTGTGTGAGTTATACATGTCTATTAATATATCTAGAATTTATTTTCCTACCTCCAAAGTGGCCTGGTAGGCTTCACATCGATTTTTCTCATGCGTTCTTCTATTTTTCCTCAAAATACTCATTCAACAGTCATTCATTGACTTGATAATGTGTTTCAGGCATTGAGAATATATAAGCGAGAGGCATAGTCCCCAAACTTTAGGAGATTATATTCTATAGAGAAAAACAGTTATATAAAGAAGCCATCATAATATAATGTAATTTTAATAAAACTATATATCAATGTATATATTGCATTTTTTCCTACAATTCCTGGCTCATAACTCACATAGATGTTGTTACAGTCTTTTGTTACAATATTGAGGGCAAGAGCAGACCTCAGGAAACAGAATCTCTCTCTCTGACCTCCTGCCCTCCTTTCACCTGCCCGAAGCAGGACTCAGTCTGATTGTGGGTCATAAGACCCTCATTCCAGAGAATGCCTTGCCCCATTCTCTGGAGGAAGGAGTGTTGCACAGAGAGACCAAGAAGATTCTGAACAGACAGGCCTGGCTGGGTTTCCCTACTCAATCTATTAGTATAAGACCTTTTTGTCCAATCCCATTTTTGCATGGTTGTCAATCTTGCCTACATAATGAGGCCTCCATGAAAACCCACAAGGACAGGGTTGAGAGGGCTTCAGGACAGCTGAACATGTGGAGGTTTCTGGAGGGTGGTGTGCCCAAAAAGGATATGGAAGCTCTGAACCCCTTCACCTATCCCTCACTCTAAACGTCTTTTCACCTGTATCTTTTGTAATATCTTTTAAAGTAAACCTGTAAAACATATTTCCCTGAGTTATGTGAGCCACTCCAGCAAATTATTTGAACCCAAAGAGGGGGTCATGGGAACCCCAACTTGAAACCAGTTTGTCAGAAGTTCCGGAGGCCCAGACTTCCATTGGGTTGGAGGGACTCTTGGGGACTGGGCCCAGAGTCCTATGGGATCTCACACTGTCTCCAGGTAGGTAGGGTCAGAACTGAATTGGTGGACACCCAGTTGGTGTCTCCTGTAGAATTGATTGCTTGCTTGCTGTTGAGAGAAATCTCCGCATATTGTGGGTCACAGAAGCTTTTTGTGTTGATTGTTTTTGTGTTTGTGTGAAGTAGAGGAAAAACACAGTTTGAGAGTGTTCCCAGGTGTATACCTAAGAGAAATAAAACATACATCCACGTAGAAACCTGCACATGAATGTTTATAGCAGCATTATTTTTAATAATCAAAAAGTAGAAACAACCCAAATGTCCATCAAATGGACAACACAGACAAAATGTGACATATACCCCCCATACAATAGAATATTTTTCAGCATTAAAAGAAATGAAGTACTGATATGTGCTACTACATGGACCTTGAAAACATTATGCTAAGTGAAAGACTATGTATTATATGATTCCATTTTTATGAAATGCCCAAAATAGGGAAATCTGTAGAGACAGAAAGTAAATTAGTGGTTGACTAGGGACTGAAGCAGTAGTACAAATGAAAGGTGACTGCTAAAGGATAAGAAGTATCTTTTTGGAATGAAGAAAATGCTTCAAAATTGTGCATGACTTTATGAATATACTAAAAAGCATTGAATTGTACACTTTAAATAGGTGAATTTGTGGTGTGCTAATTTTTTACTTATTTATTTATTTTTTTTTTTTGAGACAGTCTTGCCCCGTTGCCCAGGCTAGAGTGCAGTGGCGTGATCTCAGCTCACTACAACCTCTGCCTCCTGGGCTCAAGCAATTCTCTTGCCTCAGCCTCCAGAGTAACTGGGATTACAAGCATGCGCCACCATGCCCTGCTAATTTTTTGTATTTTTGGTAGAGATGGTATTTCACCATGTTGACCAGGCTGGTCTTGAACTCCTGACCTCAGGTGATCTACCCCCCACCCCCGAGCCTCCCAAAGTGCTGCGATTACAGGTGTGAGTCACCGTGCCTAGCCTATGGTATGCTAATTAGATCTCAATAAAAAAAATTTTTAAATCAATATCAAATGCACAAAATGTGACCAATACCCCAAATTAAGAGATTAAATAACATTTAAAGGCCACCTCACATGTTCTGTGATTCTAAGCTTCTATAATTTAAATTTTATCGGTGGTAAAGCAATACGTTTTAAAACTTAAATTTCAAAGTATGACCAACAAGCTAGTAGACTAATGCATGTCCTCCAAAACTTTTTTTTTTTTTTTTTTTGAGACGGAGTTTCCCTCTTGTCACCCAGGATGGAGTGCAGTGGTGTGATCTCGGCTCACTGCAACCTCTGCCTCCCAGGTTCAAGTGATTCTTCTGCCTCAGCCTCCCAAGTAGCTGGGACTACAGATGCACGTCACCACGCCCAGCTAATTTTTGTATTTTTAGTAGAGACGGGGTTTCACCATGTTAGCCAGGACGGTCTCAATCTCTTGACCTCGTGTTCCGCCCGCCTTGGCCTCCCAAAGTGCTGGTATTACAGGCATGAGTCACCATGCCCGGCCCAAAACTTTTTTTAAACCAAACTTTTATTGCTTTTCGTCAGGTCTTAAAGCTAGTGTCATGTTCTAAAGTCTTTCTATTAGTGTCATATTAGGCCTTAAATATGACTTTGCTTTATCCCAACTAGTATAATAGTTGGGATATTATATATCAGATGCATCTGACTTTGGTTTCTTTCAGTTTACTCTTCTGCATTTTTCTAAAAACAAGGTTTCAGACAGTGAATTGTAATAAAATCTTATGTAACTGAATTGTAATATAATCTTAGGTATAATCTTATGTAAGACTTTTTTCTACCTTTCAGTATTTAAAAAACAGCAGAAAATAAGTAAATAATGACTGCACAAAGATTTTCTAGCATGGATTTACCAGTGCTCATTTTCTTTTTTTTTTTTTTTGAGGCGGAGTTTCACTCTATTGGCAGGCTGGAGTACAGTGGCGTGATCTCGGCTCACTGCAACCTCCACCTCCCAGATTGAAGCAATTCTCCTGCTTCAGGCTCCCGAGTAGCTGGGACTACAGGTGCGCGCCACCACACCCGGCTAATTTTTGTATTTTTTTTTGGTAGAGACGGTGTTTCACCATGTTGGCCAGGATAGTCTCAATCTCTTGACCTCGTGATCCGCCCGCCTTGGCCTCCCTAAGTGCTGGGATTTACAGGCATGAGCCACCACACCCAGCCACCAGTGCTCATTTTCAAAACAAATCATTTTGAATCTTTCTGAACAGTATAGCAAAAGTTGGGTCTTACTCATTTCTTGATTCTTAAATCTCTTGACCTCGTGTTCTGCCCACCTTGGCCTCCCTAAGTGCTGGGATTTACAGGCATGAGCCACCACGCCCAACCATCAGTGCTCATTTTCAAAACAAATCATTTTGAATCTTTTTGAACAGTATAGCAAAAGTTGGGTCTTACTCATTTCTTTATTCTTAAATACTCATTTCTTTTTTCCAGAATACATTTTTTTTCATTTTTTTTCATGAGCATCTTAAACACATTTTAGCATATCACCATGTTTTTCTTACAGGTAAGAAATGTAGATCCTGAAAGAAGGTCCTCAGATGTACACACACACAGTCTATTGGTTTTTTTTGTTTTTGTTTTTGTTTTTTTCAGAGTCCGAGTCTCCCTATGCTGCCCAGGCTGGTCTTGAACTCCTGGCCTCAAGTGAGTCTCTTGCCGTGGCCTTCCAAAGTGCTGGGATCACAGGCATGAGCCACTGCACCCAGCTTGTCAATTGATTTTTGACAGTGGAGTGAAGACAATTCGGAAGGAAAAAGGATAGTGATTTCTTTCTTTCTAGAAGTCTCGCTCTGTCGCCCAGGGTGGAGCGCAGTGGCGCGATCTCATCTCACTACAACCTCCTCCTCCTGGGTTCCAGCGATTCTCCTACCTCAGCCACCTGAGTAACGGGGATTATAGGCACAGGTCTGCCTAATTTTGGGGTTTTTAGTAGAGACCAGGTTTCACCATGTTGGCCAGGCTGGTTTCAAACTCCTGACCTCAGGTGATCCACCTGCCTCAGCCCTACAAAGTGCCAGGATTACAGGCGTCCATCTAGAATAGTCTTTTCAACAAATGGTATTGTTGATATCCATATAATAGAAAATGAAACTTGAAGGCTGGGTGTGGTGGCTCATGTCTATAATCCCAGCACTTTGGGAGGCCGATGCTGGCAGATCACTTGAGGTCAGGAGTTCAAGACCAGCCTGGCCAACATGGTGAAACCCATCTCTACTAAAAATACAAAAAATAGCCAGACATGGTGGCGGGCACCTGTAATCCCAGCTACTCGGGAGGCTAAGGCAGGAGAATCGCTTGAACCTGGGAGGCAGAGGTTGCAGTGAGCCAAGTTCACACCACTGCACTGCCTGTGCAACAGAGGGAAACTCCATCTCAAAAAAAAAAAAAAAAATGAAACTTGACCTCTGCCTCATCCTTGAGATAGGCAAAGATTTCTTAGGACACTCTAATCACTAACCATAAAAAAAATAGAGAAGTAGATACATTGGACTTTATGAAAATGAAAAGCTTCTGCCCTTCAAAAGACACCATTAAGGAAATGAAAAGGCGTATATTGCCAACAACTGTGAAGAGTTTGTTTCATGCTATTTGTAGACTACGTTAGCCTTCCACAGTTTCATGGATACTGCTGATAGAAAACTTGAGACTCCTGGGTCAGAGATAGAGGACAGTTTAATGATAGCAATAGCAGTTACCAGAATATCAGTATGTTTGTGCCAGCTCCCCAAACCTCAGGTGTAACAGGATGCATTAACGATTGTACAGATTCCACCTTGGCCCACAAGGAGGACATCTGTTACAGTTTGGTCATCAAGAATAACCCCAGGCTGAGAGTTCAGGAGCTTACCTGAATGACTTCCACTACCATGGTAGGGTGGTGTCATGGATCAGTTCAAATAGTCAGGGAGCTATAGTGGCTCCATGCCATTAAACAAAGCTTAACATTGTTTTTCGTTCTGAGCAGCATAGTACTGTGGCTTGTGGCTTAATGTTTTTGGCTACTCAGGATTTATATGAGATGGCAAGAAGGTCTTCATGACTGACACCATCTATTTCAATCTTGAGAGCTCTTTGACACCATGCCCTAGCCACAGTCCTTTCTAGCTGAGGTCATGGAGTTTGCCCTTCTGCCTGACTCAAGCTAGCAGTGTGACCTTTGGTGAGTCTACCTTAATCCAGAGCATCTGCTTTCCCATTACTAAAATAAAATCTCTTAAATCCTCCTAAATTTCAGCGTAAGGGCTAGGGGAGTTTTCCAGAGTAGCAGGGCTGACTGCATAGATTTACGTACATTTCTTTGAGTTAGTTTCTCATTTTCCATTTACTTTTGTTTCACTTTCACTGAATTTAGCATTCTACTAATAAATCCAATCCAGGGCAATAAGCCTGAATACTCTTCAAGTGGTCGTCCTTGGTTTCCTATAATACAAGAGTATATCTTTCTCTGGGAGATCTCCCTGAAAGGATGAAAACACCCAAGACCTACTTTGAGACATTTTGCTGTCATTTCCAGATGGATTTAAGGTTGGCGTAATAGACTACAGAGAAGTTGAACTGTAAGATAGCCCACCTGATCCCATTCTTCCTTAAAAAGCGTTACTCACCCTGCCCCCTTATCTCCCAAGTGAACTAGCCATTGTTCTAATGATTGGCCTGGTTTGTGCTCATGAATTTCTCTCTTCATGCTCATTATGAGTGTGTATCTCTAATTGTTTTCGGAAAGGGAGTAGACTTTATGGCTACACAAAATGAATCTTAGTACTGTTACTTAGTACTTAGTACTTGTTACAGTGGTACAGACCTGAGGCTGACCAAACAGGATGGCAAGAAAATCCCCCAACCTGGAAGAGATTTAGGAACAATAAGGGTGCCTTAATAGCAGCTGTGTTTGAACCTATTTCCTGGTATTCAGCATGCAGCCACTTCCGCAATTCTTCCTTATTAATAGGCAGTAAAAGGAATAACGTTTACTGCCCAACGGACAATATAACTTAATTAACATGTTCACTGTAGGTGCCCAGGAACTTCTGCAAATCTCTACAAGGCCCTCATTCAGAAAGAGGAAGAGTCTATTTGAGAATCCCATCCTCATCACCAAAAATGTCAAAAACGGTGAAGGGTTTGAGATTTCACCTTACTTGTGAGCAAATAAGGTAGCCTGCTACAGTTTCATGAATGCTGGTAGAAGACATGAGACTCCTGGGTCAGAGACAAAGGGCAGTTTATTACTCACAGCAGCAGCAATAGCTAGAGTATCAGCATTTTTCTGCTTGTTCTCTGAGCTCAGTTCCCACAGAGTAAAGAAGGCCAACTGACTCCTAAACAACCACTGCGGTGTATTACAGATGAGGAATCCTGAATTTAGGTAACTCAAATTTTTTACAACAGGCAATAAGCATGGCTACCTATTCCTCTGAGGAGGCAGTATCTTCACTATACTGGACAATAAGAATGTTTGCCCTTTGACCTTGAGGGAGACACCGTCTCTTCCTATTACTCCCTATCCATTGGGCTGCTTGAGTGTCCTTGCTGTTTGGCAGTTGGCTTCCCTTAGAGACAAGTAACCCACGAAAGAGAAAGGCAGAAGCCATATATATATACACGTATGTATTTTATCACTTATCCTTGGAAAACACACCCTATCCCCCTGTCCCTTCCACAGTATCCTATTGGTTTGTTACAGGTCAACCCTCGCCACTGTGGAAGGAGACTACACAAGGGCATTAATACTAGGAAGTGGGAATCACTGAGGAACACCTTGGAGGCTGACTTGTTATCACAATGGCTATATAGTTAACACCGTAGTTTGCTAAATAAAGAGTATATGGGAACTCTGTACTATTTTCTACAACTTTCTATAAACCTAAAGCTATTTCAAAGTAAAAGTTAAAGGATTTTAAATGAAAATATAGGGTCTGGGAGTGGTGGCTCATGTCTGTAATACCAGCACTTTGGGATGCCAAGGCGGGAGGATCACTTGAGCCTAGGATTTTGAGGCTGCAGTGAGCCATATTGTGCCACTGCACTCCAGCCTGGGCAACATAGCAAGGCTCTGTCTCTAAAAAGGAAAAAAGCTATTAAAAATATATATATAGGTTGTGGACCAGAAGAAAATATTCGGTAATACTTATATCTGACAAAGATCTAGTATCTACAAAATATAAAAAACTCTTAAAACTAATAAGAAGACAACCAACTAACAAATGGTCAAAAGACATGAACACATACTTCAAGAAAGCATTCACTTGGCCAATAAGCACATGTGAAGATATTCAAGATCATTTGTCTGACTGGGCTCAGTGGCTCACGCCTATAATCCCAGCACTTTGGGAGGCTGAGGCGGGCGGATCACGAGGTCAGGAGTTCAAGACCAGCCTGGCCAACATGGTGAAACCCCATCTCTACTAAAAATACAAAAATTAGCTGGGAATGGTGGCAGGCACCTGTAATCCCAGCTACTTAGGAGGCTGAGGCAGGAGACGTTTGAACTCGGGAGGTGGAGGTTGCAGTGAGCCAAGATTGCACCATTGCACCCCAGCCTGCACAGGGCAAGACTCCATCTCAAAAAAAAAAAATTTGTCATCTGGGAAATGCAAATTATTACCATAGTAAGCTATATTTCAATCCCACCAGAGTAGTCAAAATTAAAACAACTGACCATGTCAAGTGTTGGTAAGGGTGTAGAACAGCAAGAACACTCATGCATTGCTGGGTAGATGGTAAAATAGCACCTCTTTGGAAAAATACTCCTGTAGTTTCTTACGAAGTTAGATGTACACTTTCCCTATGATCCTAGCAATTCCACCCCTCTGTATTTATATGTGAGAAATTAAAACATGACCACTAAGAGAGTTGGACACAATATCCATAGCAGCCCTATTCATTCGGAAGGTAGCCTTATGAATGAAAACTAGCAGCAACCCAAATATCCATTAATAGGAGAATGGATAGACAGATTGGGATACAGATCTTTCTTCTGATATATGTTAAGAATATTTGCTGCTAGTTTGTGGTCTTCCTTTTCATTTTTAAAAATAGTTTCTTTAAAAGACCAAAAGTTTAATTTTGGCAAAATCCAAATATTTGTGGTTTTACCATGTTATTACTTGCACACAACTCTCAAACTGATAGAAGACTGTTAAATCCTCTACAGTTAAGTAGTCTGTGGGAGACACACAGGAGTGTCAGTTGTTTTGCAATTTGGACAGATTCTAGAACCTTTGGTCAAAAGGGGCCCCATTCAAGGTGAGTCATTTCACAAGTGACAACATATATGGGCTTAATACAATTTGTAATGAGAAGTATTATTTCCTCCAGAACCCAAAAGAGCCTAAAAGAAACTGTGGGTGCTATGAGAGTCAGTAGCTGTTTCTTGACAGTGTCATGGATGGAGTTGCCTTCAGTTTACCCAATAATTTTCAGAAATACAACCAAGGTCTTGCACTGTATGTGAGGCAGTGGGTCACCCCATGAGCTCCTTTCATTTGTATGTCCCGAGTGAGTGTATCAAAGGAATCTCCTCAGCAGAGGAGGTCATCAGTGTGATGTCATACGGGCATTCCTGGGAAAAGTAGGGTGCAGTTTCAATCTTGCCTTCGAAGATTGTATGTTACAGTGCGGCTGTTTGTAGTACCCCGTGGTAGTTGGGTAAAACTGTATTGGGTCCCTTTGGAGGCAAACTGCAGTCAAGAGTGTTGAAATAGGCACTGAACAAAACATATTCACCAAATCTATACTAGCAAAATATTTACCATTTGCTGGTTAGATGAAGTCAGTAATTTCAGTTATATTGGGTATGGGTCCTTAGTGAAGTCCACAGCATTGAAGTTGAAGTAATCCACCAGGAGGTACCATACATTCCTCCCAAGTGTAAAAACTGGTCAAATTGGGCTGTTAAATGGACAGGCAGTGGGGATAGTCACCCCTTTTCTAAATAGGTCTTGTATAGTGGGTTTTAATCATTAAAGGCCCTGTTTTAATTTACATCTGGCTATATTAACTGTTTTAATGGGGAAGCAGTAGGTCCATGAGTCCATTTTAAAAAGGCAATTTGTTAGTGCCAAAGACTTAAAATTAATTCATTACTCTTTGGGTCAGAGTCCATGACCACTATGGGATATTTTAGAACAATGGGTGTGATGACCATGGGGAATTAAGGCAAGACAGAATTCCTGTGGTTAGGGTGAGGCATGCATACTTGTCCTTTATATTATGTTCAATAACTCTCCTAAGATTATAGGGGGACCCTTGTTTAAATTTGGGGGGATCCCCAATATTGATTAAGGGCACAAAGGTTTGCCAATTGGTGTATTTCAGCAGATGTTAATTCAGAGCCAGTGTCATAGAGGCACAAAAGCCAATTCCTGCCCTTTTATCTATGTACTGTATAAATTCAGTGAATTTTGAAAAACCAGTTGGGCCAAATTGTGGACTTCTGTTTTAGTTTTTGTTTTTTTGTGTCCTGCCTGTTCTGAATGGAATTGTGTGCCCCCAAATTCACATGTTGAAGCCCTAACTCCCAATGTGACTGTATTTAAAGATAGGGCCTGTAAGGAGATAATTAAGGTTAATGAAGTCGGAAGGGTGGGCACCTAAATCGATAGTATTGGTATTCTTAAAAGAAGAGGAAGAGAGACAACAGACTCCCCCATTCCCCCCACCCTGACACACACACACACACACACACACACACACACACACACACACACACACACGAAAGGCCATGTGAAGACTGAGCAAGAAGGCACCCAACTGCAAGTCAGGAAGATAGGCCTCAAAAAGGAATTTCTCTTCCTAAGAGTAAAAAGACCTTTGAGGTCATTTAGTTTTTAATTTTGTTGTTGTTTTTATACCATGTATTTATATATATTTGTCAAGAGCGTGCCACCATTTTTAAATTGGAAAGGAAAATTGTATAGCTGAAAACTATGCACTGAATTAAATGCACTAAAAGTTTGTTTATAGAATTTAAGAGGGTAGGAGATAATTAGATTATTAGACATCCAATCTCATCCCATCCCATCTAATAAATATTAGATATATACATCTAACGTGTATATATATCTAATAATGTGTTATGTATATCTAATATTGTGTTATGTATATCTAATATCGTGTTATGTATATCTAATAATGTGTTATATATTCACTGGGTGATGCTATGTAAGAATATTATTTTCTTGGATAAAATTTCTGAGAATTTATGAGTTGAGGTGAATCTACTAAAAATAGTTGAGTCCAAAATTTTGACTTCCGTATTTATATAAATAATGATTTTTAATAGGCCATTTCAGTAGAAGTATTGCTCATTAGAGAGTTTTGGTATCTATTTATTAGATAGAAATTGAGCCTTTTGTCTTTAAAGTATAAAAATACAATAAATAAGTACATTAAAAAATTTTTTTAATTTTGCCGTAATTTTTAGTGCCAGATAGATTACATGATGCTTTCTAATTAACATTTTATAGTCCAAAGCTGTGAGAAGAAAAGTACATGTAGATTACTTTAAAAATACAGTCCTACCCCAAAAATATAGAGGATTTTCAGACACCAAATCTTTGAACATAGTGGGTTTCATGGCAAAAATCCATCCCAAAGGGACATAATTTGAGAATATAATTTAAGTTTTCATATCAGTTCTTACTTTGGTTGCTATATTTTGAGGTCATTACATTAAAATGTTGAATAATTTGAAAACTTTTTATTTTGTATTCAGTATGGAGATTTATTCCCAGAATGGGCTTTTCTGATGCAAAATTGGAATGCTTGTGTAGTCACAACAGCTGTCTCCACACCATGTGGTGTCTTCCATTACTTTACTGTAGAGATGAATATTTGGCCCAGTGTTTCGGTAGTATTGGACACACATGGTTTTAAGTGGCAAAGCAGTATGCTTATGCATTCATTTGACTTTCACAGCTACAGTTGGCTCCAGATTAGAACAGGGAGAATACATTCACACCATGGCCACCCTCATGGCTGCTGTAGTAGCTGGATCACAGGAGGCTCTGTTGCTTCTAAAGACACAACTAACTATTGCCAAGGAATTACACATTCACCGAAGTGCCTTACAGCTGTAGGAGGGAGAATAATGCATTGCTAAAAGGGTTCTCTCAGATTTCAGATTATGGCCCTAGTCACTATCAAGCCTCTTTAAAAATATTAATAATAAAAATTATGGCCATAAAAGAACTATGAAACTTAAGACTGTCATAGCAGTAGGTGATTTTTCAGGAATTCAATCCAAATACTTTATATAAAATTTTTATTTTTCAGAAAAGTACTATATTTTTACACCCTCATTAATCTAATTAAAATCAGATTTGTTTTTAATGCCAACGTTTATATATGCAGAGAGTATTTGGGAAGCCGATCTGTTAAAAACAGAAATTATTTTAAAGACTTAGCTTACTATATGAAACAATGATTTATATTTTAGACATTGTAGACAATTTTTTTTGCTTCAAAAATGTTAAAATAACATAGAAATTAGGTAATTTGATTTAGTGTGATTTTGTACATACTGTATGATTTGATCAGTATATATCTTTATGCAGTGATCAACTTCACGCTCTTCATGACATGATCTTTTACTGTAAGCTTATTTAAATTCTGCCTAAACTTAAGTCTTTTGCATTTCTGAAACCGATTGGTCTACTTATTAAAGCTTTTTAGCAATAAAGCTGTGATTTCCTTTAAAATCCAAATATATTTCTCTAAATAGTAGCTGAATAAGAATAATACTTTTTTCCTTAAATAAAGACAAGGAGAAAGAAAAAATCCTCCGTGTAAATTTTTAAGTCATCTGATATGAATAATTAGATTTCTGATATTCATTAAATATCAAAGAAATTCCGACCAGACCCAATGTGGGCTACCTTTTTATATAAGTGAATTTATGCATGTATTGTAGACGCTGTACTGATGAATATGTTTGAGGCTTTCAGCTCTTAGTGGATACAAAATAGAATGATTGATAAAATCCTCCCTACTATTGGCTATTATTTACTGACTCTTAAGTGGCAGGTTGTATTTATGCCAATTTATCTGCTTCAGGGAACATTCTTGATAGCAGAACAAAGTGAATAAAAGTAGTTTGCTTTGCAAATGAATGCAAATGGGAGAGCCTTTCGGAAAGCCCTTTAACAGGGGCAATGCACTTTGATTATGAGTGAAGCTGCCATTTGGACATGGTGAAAAGAGCACGCTTGAACCATTGATTGGGGGAGACAGTAAAAAGTCAGGAAGGGCCCCGTTAAGCTTGCAGTGAGGCAGGCGGATGTCAGTGTGGTTAGAGCACAGTGGGAGAATGACAGGGAGGATTAGTGTCAGGGAGAAGCTTTGCTGTAGCTGTGGAGATAGTCCCTGGGGTCACTCACCTCTGACTGTTGTTCTGTGCTGATGGTTCTGTAATGCAAACTGCCTGATGTATGCCTGTTCATTATCGGAAATGGTGATTAGAAAAGGTATTTGCCTCAAAGGTTTCCTTCTTTCTCTCTTTCTTTCTCTTTCATTCTTTCATTTTAATTAAAGGAAAATAAGGTAGGCTTCCTCAATCTCTCTGCTGGCTACTGGAGTATTGTTTAATACCAGAGTGCTTTATTGCCTCTGGTGGGGAATAGTTAAGTGCTAAAATGTAATGTGAAATAATTGTAACATGGTTTTTTGTCGTTTGATAAAGATTTATTTCACTGTGCTCACTTTGGGGTTTGACCACTGGTAGTGCTGAGTAAAATGCAGAGAATATGTTTGCTGTAAGAATTTTTGCATATGCATGTTTATAATCTCTAAGGTATTTTTAAATTTAGTTTAATCGTTTGGTCAAAGCTAAAAGTTGACCAAAATGAAATGGTCAAAATGAAATGAAATACCGCTTTACATGGACTTGATGGTTTGAGTCTTGGCCACAAGAGTTTCTAATTTTATTTCTGTTCCGAAGTTTAAAAAAAAAATGTAGTGACATTTGACAAGCTAAACTTCTTGAAAAAATATTATTTTAAAATTGAACATCATTACATAGAATGATCAAAAAGTGTCTTGTCGCAATTCTGATTTCAGACCAGTATATTTACTTGTTCACATTTCATTTATACTTGCGTTTTGTTGTTTTTTTTTTTTTTGCTTTTTTTAAAGTGTGTATTTAAAACAAACAAAAAGAGAGACCTTTAATAGTAACTTTATGTGAGGCATTTCTGAGCAGCACTGCATTTTATAGCAAGGATGCATTTCATAAGCTTTGAGAATGGTTTCTCACTTTAATTCAAAACCGAATAGTCTTTTTTAAAAAATGTCTACAAAACCTGGTTTTGCAATATTTATGCTTTCTTAGTTAGTATACGTAGGAAAATGAAATAGGCTTCTAGAGCTTTGCATTCCAGTGTTAAATATGCAGCTCAAATCTTACTGTTAGATACAACTTAGTATTGTTTTTTACAGAAAGCATATTGCCAATAATTTGCTTCACAGCAGTTATCTCCCAATTATCTTTTTCATTCTCCCAATTATCTTTTTTTATTTTCTTTAATGTTTTGCAGGCACCTGAATGGACAGAAGAGGACCTCAGCCAACTGACAAGAAGTATGGTTAAGTTCCCAGGAGGGACTCCAGGTCGATGGGAAAAGATTGCCCACGAATTGGGTCGATCTGTGACAGATGTGAGTTCACTGAGATTTACATTGTATAGAGAGAGACAAACCAGAACAAGTCAGCTATGTAGAAGGCAGATATAGATGGGTTCCACAGTATTTTTGGGGAGGGGTACAATCCTTTTAGGACCTGAAAGTGAACCATTAATGAAATAAGTGAGAAGCAGATGTGAGCCAGTCCCCTGGTCCACAATTAACAGCTGTGTGAGGAATTCTAGTGTTTAGAGACTTAAGCTACTGTAACCTAATCAAAGGAAAACAATGCCAGTTTTGGGGTTTATAGTGACCCCTTTAACTGTGGAAAAAATAGTTCTCAAACTGATCAGAATTAGGAAGGTTGTATTTCAGCTGGATCTGTTTAACATTGAAGTACAGATTGCGATTGCTACTTAGACAGGTGGTTTGGATTAATTAAATGAGCAATATTCCCATAATGCAAATGGAGGTTGGCCTTTTTGTTTCAAGGATGATAGCAACTATTCGTGTGATAAGTAGTTTAACCAGAAGAAAGTGTGTGTGTGTGTGTGTGTGTGTGTGTGTGTGTGTGTGTGTGTGTGTCCATACCTAACATTTAAAAGATAAATTACTTACTTGGAAAGGTTTTGACTTAACACTTTAGCTGCTTTTATTGAGGAAATTTAGAGCAGAAAATTTTTTAGAAAGCACCCAGCACAGTGCCTGATGTGTAATATACTAAATACACAGTAAATGTTTAATTGAAATTGAGAAAAAATATTTTTATCAAATTGATATTTTCATAAGGGATAGTAAATATTCTTTACTAAATTTACTTTAAATAAATCCTATAGATCCAAAAATACTTAGAGGGTTACTGAAAGCAAAGATTTAAATTTCCCCTTCCATTCTGTTAGTATACTTTTAGGCCATTTTTGATACTGACAGTTTTTTAAAACCTGCAAAATGATTACTAAACATGGCTACCAAAAAAAAGCTTATTGTAAATGCTGTAAGTTCCTTTCTATAATCAACTTCCACTTTTTAGTTCAGAAAGAAACTTAGGAAATTATTACGGTTGCACATCCGTAATCCGTCACGTTGGCGCTCAAGTTTCAGATTTTTGAGCAATTTCAGACTTTTGGATTAGGTATCCTTGATCTGTACTGTCAGGTTTTGTATTGTTTTGTTTTGTTTTTGCAATGGACCTGCTTTGAGAATTTTAAATTATATATATGAATATTGTTACTACTGTAGAAGTCATTTAAAAGACTGCAATCTGAATTTTTATAAGATAGTTAGCAATATTTTTGATTTAAAGTTGAAGTTTGATCATAGGGGAAAATAGCTGTAGTATTTTGTAACTTTTTTTTTTTTTTTTTTTTTTTTTTGCTATGTTTCATGAGGAGACTAGTCATCTTGAGTTACTAGAAAAGAACCATAAGGGTAACTCTGCTTCAGCTAAACATGTTATGTTACTGGATGGTGTGTTTTATTATCTCATTTTAAGGTTGTTTGTAAAAGATAAGTTAATAATGACTTAATCAGTAAATATCTGACCAAATTAAAGACATTCCATGGTTTTTGATGTTTTAAGTACTATGACCTTCTAATTACATAGCTGCTGTTAATACAGTGATTATCAAAAGAAACTGAAATAATTTTTTTAAGTTATAAAACATTGGTTTAAAAAGGCCCTAAACTTTTAGTTCAATTGCTTAATGAAAAATAATAGTAATACTTATGTATTATCTCTTTTGAAGACTGTACCACATTTAACTTTTAAGAAAATATTTCTGTAAGGCTCTACATTTGATGCTAAAGGCAGATAGGAAACTGAGTAATATTTTAATTTGTTGTCATTAAAACCTGGTAAATTTTTATCCGTATTTTTAAGAGGAGAAAGATGAAGATTTTTAAAATGCCAAAAATACACACGATGTAACCAACAGAGCCTCATAGATCCTAGTATATACTTAATTTACTAGAGTAGTCTTGGTGCAGTCAAAAGCATCTTTTTAAACTTTTTCAAATTCATCCCATATGTTTCCTTTTTTTCCTCCCTAGACTTACCCAAGGGAGACTGATTCCATGTATGCAATAGATATTTTTTCCCTTTATCATGGAAGTGGAAAACCTGACATTGTGAAGTGGTGTTTTTTTGTTTTTTGGGTTTTTTGTTTTTGTTTTTTGACCAAGTATTAGTTCTGTTTTCATAATAACAAAGGTACCTTGGAAATAAATATGTAATAAATCTAAATTTTTGTTGTACAAAAAAATGCCATTATAACTTTTCATCTATGTCAGTATATATATATATAGACCCACACTGCATTTTCATTCTGTAAGCATCATCTCCATGGCTGGAGTATTCATTTCAATAACTCTACCGTCCCCCAACACATGCACATATCCGCGCGCGCACACACACACACACACACAGAGAAAATCACTCTGTAAAAGAGAACAGGTGTCTGTAGACTCATTTTAGTAACTCACAGGGATGACTTGTAAATCACATGAAACAGCTGAAGTGGTTCAGCTAATATTGTTTCTCTAGTATAATGTTAAGTGAAAGTTAGCCACACTTTAAAAAGACCACTTGTGCCTGTTTTTGGCTTATGGTGTTAATTAGATTTGTTTTCATTAAGAATTCGATCATGAAAAAGAAGCCAGGTTCAATTGAGTGTCATCAGAACCTCTGCATACTGACCTGATCACCTGCCTAGTTCTCCCTGACTTTGCACAGCTGTTCTTTGACCAGGTTTCCTTGCCAAATTTGTAGCTTCAGGCTTAGTTCTCTTTCCTTCAAGAAACAATTGACCTTTTGGGAGAGAGGTGAGTGTGTGCCAGTGGTGAGATTTATATGATTCTTTATTTGGGTTGTCGGGTTAACGTTAAAAACCTTTTTATTCCTCAATTAAGAAAGAAATTAAATATATTAATTGTCATAATTAGCAGAATTAGATTGCTAAATTGTGCTCTGGATAAATACAAGCAATGTTTTTTTAAACTTTTTTAAAAATTGACACTGAGTGTATTTTAATTCAAATATACCTAAACTGTAAGACCTACTTTATTGTGGATTTAATATTTTAAATGTTCATATATGCCTTTCAGCAAATAATTTTGGTAATCACAAAGGACACTCAAATTGTAAAAATAACAGAGGAAACAAAAACTGTCTCGCATGTAAAACCAACTTTAACATGATGATTAACTGCAGGTTTCCTAAATTAAGTTCAGGGGGCCCCAGATTTCTTGCTTGTGAAGTAATACTATTCTCTTGCCTGAAAGGATGTAAACTGATTCTGCTTCTCTCCCTGGTCACTAATCTCTTGCATTCTGGTTGTGATAACAGACTCATAGGAGATTTTTCTGCCTGTTTGGAAAAGGCCCAGGTAGGCAGCAAAACAAAAGACAGGTGACTAGATTTAAACAGGCTTTTATAATTAGCTTAGTGCCATAGTGTGAGGTAAGAGGTGTGTAGTTATATAAGTAGCCCATTATGCAAGTGAAGAGGAGGAGGGAAAATCATAAAATTCCCAATTTCATTTCCATAGCTCAACCACAAGGAGATTCCTATTGGGGGAAATTTATATATTGCTGTTATACTGGTTTCAAAAACACGTAAGTGGACTCTTCAATCGAAAATAAGCATTATGCTTTATATCAGTGAACTAAATATATAGTTATTATCTTGGCAAATATATTGCTATTACTTTTAGACTTAGGCTAGCCCTACACAAAATGGTAAACATGATAAGGACTGTCCTTTTGGTTTTTCTGCCTTCATCCTCACTGTCCCCTTACCAGTTTCCTGCTATAGCAATTCTCTTGGTCTGAGCCACATGTCATACTCCTCTCTCTTCCTTCTCTTACCCTCTCAACCTTACAAACTTTTAAAGATATTTAAATTTTAGAAAACGTTCAGGTTTGTTATACAGTTAAACTCGTGTCACGGGGGCTGGTTGTACCACGGAGGCTGGTTGTACAATTATTTCATCACCCAGGTATTAAGCCTAGTACCCAATAGTTATTTTTTCTGCTGCTCTCCCTCCTCCCACCCTTCACCCTCAAGTAGGCCCCAGTGTCTGTTGTTGCCTTCTTTGTGTTGGTGAGTTCTCATCCCCACTTACAAGTGAGAACATGTGGTATCTGGTTTTCTGTTCCTGAGTTAGTTTGCTAAGGCTAGTACCCTCTCCAACTCCATCTTTTGAGATTCCCACGAAAGACATGAGCTTATTCTTTTTTATGGCTGCATAGTATTCCATGGTGTGTATATATAATCACATTTTCTTTATACTATCTATCATTAATGGGATTTAGGTTGATTCCATCCCTTTGCTATTGTGAATAGTGCTGCTGTGAACGTTCACGTGCATGTGTCTTTATGGTAGAATGATTTACATTCCTCTGGGTATATGTACAGTAATAGGATTGCTGAGTCAAAGAAAGGGTAGTTCTGCTTTTGGCTCTTTGAGGAATCACCATACTGCTTTCCACAGTGGTTGAACTAATTTACACTCCTACCTTCAGTGTATAAGAATTCCCTTTTCTCAACAACCTTGCCAGCATTTGTTATTTTTTACTTTTTGATAATAGCCATTCTGACTGGTGTGAGATGGTATCTCATTATGGTTTTGATTTGCATTTCTCTAATGATCAGTGATTGAGCTTTTTTTTATATGCTTGTTGGCTGCATGTATATATTCTTTCGAAGTGTCTATTTGTGTCCTTTGCCCACTTTTTAATGGGGTTATTTCATCTCCTTATCGATGCTAGATATTAGACCTTTGCCAGATGCGAATACTTTCTCCCATTCTGTAGCAAACCAACATTTTTATTTGTAATTGCTTTGGTGATAATAATGATTATTGCATCATTCATTTTTTTAGTATTTAACGCTTTTCAAAACTTTTTTTTTTGAGACAGCGTTTTACTCTTGTTGCCCAGGCTGGAGTGCAATGGCACGATCTCGGCTCACTGCAACCTCCGCCTCCCAGGTTCAAGTGATTCTCCTGCCTCAGCCTCCTTAGTAGCTGGGATTATAGGCATGTGCCACCACACCCGGCCAATTTTGTATTTTCAGTAAAGATAGAGTTTCTCCATGTTGGTCAGGCTGGTCTCGAACTCCTGACCTCAGGTGATCTGCCTGCCTCTGCCGCCTAAATTGCTGGGATTACAGGCGTGAACCACTGCGCCCGGCCTTTTCAAAACATTTAAATATACTTTTATTTGGTTTTTCACAACAACACTGTGAAGTAAATAAGCAACCATTATTTTTCCCTGTTTTACAGCTGAGTAAACTGCTGCTAAGACATTTGTTCAAGGTGACACAGCTGTTAGTAGAACTGGGACAAGATCACATATTTTGATTCCATACTTACGTGTTTTTACCTCTGGTTAATTCTGCTTTATTGATGTTTGTATGGAAGATACTTTAAACTTGTCTAGAGACTTAAATCATTGACCCTTTTTTGATAAAACTCTATGTTCATAGCAAAAACAAAACGTCAAAGAATACACTTAAGCTAAATTTGTTTCTAATCAACCATAATTTCAAAGAGATCTCTGTGAACATTTTTGTATAACATTGCATAAACAATGTATAAACATTGTTTTATATCATTCTAGAGACTAGTGTTTCTGTATAGATGTATGAATATGTATAATTTTAATAGGAGTAATCTACTTTCTGTCCTTTTCACATAGCTCTAGACCATGAGCATCTTTCATGGCAATAGATAAGATCCACATCATTTTTCTAAAGAGTTACATAATAGACTATGCTGCCATGATATCATTAAAGAATATCCTATTGATTGACATTTAAATTGCTTCCTTTTTTTGCTATTTCATTGAGATGGACATGGTGTTTTTTAAAATTGTCTTTTCACTCATATCTATTTTATTAGCTTGTGTGCCTAGAAGTAAAGATTGCATTCCTAGAAGATGCTTAGTTCAAGAATATGAATGTTTTTAGAGCCTCTGAGGGCTCTGAAATTGGTCTGCAGAGAGGTTATAACAATACACATTCCCACTAGTGGTATGTGAGAGGTCACTTCATAGTCCCGTAAAAACCGAACACTACATTTTTCACCATTGCCCATCAAGTGAAAAGTGTTATAGTACTGATTTTTGTTACTTGCAAAAGAAAACACAGGGACTCAGTACAAGGGGTCCACATCTGATGAGGAGTTCTGGTGTGGGACAGAGAAAACAGGGGCAAGATCATTGTTCGGTAAATAATACAGTTAAGTTTTCAGGATGTGGGGACACCTGAGACCACTTTGTAAGAGTCTCTCAAAATCAAGGAAGAGACATGGAAAAGATCTTGGGGATATTTATGAACACTGAGCATACTCAGATCTTTAAACTTTCTGTGGATAGGATGTCTCCAAAGTAAAGGAAATTGGAATGACACAGGTCACTCAGCAACACTAGATTCTGGGGGGTGAGGGAAGAGTGCCTTCACAGTGCTGAGGGGAAATGGTTCTGAATCTAGAACTGACCAAGTGTGATGGTAAATACATGGGGTGAGAACTCGTACCCTTTCCTGGAAATTTTCCTGAGGTCGTACTCCAGCAACAAAAGGAATAAATCGAAGAGGACAACATGGGAGCCAAGAAATGGTGAATCAGGAGAACTAAGGACTGCATGACAGGGACCCTGGGAGGGAGGGAAGTTTCATAGAATAGATAGTATGGCTGAGAACTTGGAAAAATGCATATGTTTAAATGTGGAAAAGAAAAAAAATAGGTGAAGTGCAACAACTAATGCCTATAATCCCAGCGCTTTGATAGGCCAGGGCAGGAGAATCACTTGAGACCAGGAGTTTGCAACCAGCCTGGGTGACATATACCTTCATCTTTACAAAAAAAGAAAAGAAAAATTAGCCGGGTATGGTTGCACACACCTGTGTGCCAGCTATTTGAGAGGCTGGGGCAGGAGGATTACTTGAGCCCAGGAGATCGAGGTTGCAATGAGTCATGATCATGCCACTGCACTCCAGCCTGGGTGATAGAGTGAGACCCTGTCTCAACAACAACAACAAAAAGTAAAAAGCAACCAGAAATTCCACACAGAACAGGAAAACCAGATGTAAGGAGACATAGTTTAAGTTTAATTATACTAAAAAGTAGATTGGTAGAGCACTTGTTTGGTGAATAATATTTACCAGGTCATAATTATGTAATATCTTACATGATGACTTTTTATATTTTAAACATTTTTGATGTTTTACAGATTATTTTTCAGTTTTTAAAATCCACACATTGTGGAGGACCGTGGCATGTTGTTCACCAAAGTAAGTTCTCTCCTTCTCTAGCAGTAGATTGTTGGTCAGGCACATATGTGCCCAACGATATTGCATTCCGAAGCCTCCCAAGCTCTGATATGGCTGTATCACTAATTTCTTTTCAGGAGAACATAAAGTAATGTGTGTTCATATGAGCTCTTATTTATTTTTCCCTCCCACTAAGCTAGAATACTAATATGTCTGCAGCCATGCAAGCAAAGATAGTTTCCCTAAGGAGCTATGGAGAAACAGGCTATAAAGAACCTGAATGAATGCAATAAAAGAAAATTCTTAGATAGTGACAAGTAACATGAAGAAAAATAAAGCAGAGTAAGCAGATAGACACTGATGGAGCTGCGTTTTAAAATAGGGTTCTGAGGAAAGTCCTTTCCAAGAGGTCGTATTTGAGCTAGTATTTGAGCAGAGGTACAAAGCAAGTGAAGGGGCAAGATTGTCTGAGAAGGAGCATTGCTGGTAGAGGAAATTGCACCTACAAAGGTCTGGAGGCAAGAGCATGTCGGGTGTGCAAGGCCCAGCAAAGAGGTCCATATGGCTAAGGCATGAGTAGGAGAAGAAGATTACAGGAAATGAATCTGAGAAGTAGTGGAAGACCAGGCCATATCGGCCCTTTTTGGCCAAGGTGAAAATTTTGGATTTTACCCTGAGCGAGTGGGAAAGCACTGGAAGATTTTGAGTAAAGGAGTGCAGTGATCTAAAAGCATTGTTCTGACTGCTTGGTGGGGAATTGTGAAAGCAGGAAGGAAGGCCAGGTAAGAGGCTATTTTGGTTGTCCCTGCAGAACACAATGGTGGTTTGGACTAGCGGTTGTTGGTAAAGGTGGGAAAGAGATTAGATGCAGGATGTGGTATACAAAGGCATGTTAATTAGCAATGTATACTTGTAACCTTCAGAAGAATTGTGAATGGAAATGATTGCCTGTGTGTGTAAGGTGCATTGTTTTTTGTCATAAGACCTTGTGTACTGCTTTTGTTAAAAAGCCATGTACATGCATGACCTTGATTTTTAAAAATGACTTTTTAAACTGTGAAGAAATAAAACATTTGTCTTTGGATATTTTTCAGGACAGTATATATAGGCCTACCTCATTGTCTGAGTTTGTTTTGTGCTGGTGTAACAGACTACCTGAGAGTAGATAATTTACAAAGAGCTAAGACTGATTTCTTACAATTTTGGAAGCTGAGAAGTCAAGGGGCCCACATATGGCAAGGGCCTTCTTGCTGTGTCCTCCCACTGTAGAACACAGAAGGACAAGAGAGCACGCAACACACAAAGGAAAAAGAAAGGAAGTGGGGCTGGGTGCGGTGGCTCACACCTGTAATCGCAGGACTTTGGAAAGCCGAGGTGGGCAGATCGCGATATCGGGAGATCAAAACCATCCTGTCTAACACTGGGAAACCCCGTCTCTACTAAAAATACAAAAAAATTAGCCAGTCGTGGTGGTGGGCGCCTGTAGTCCCAGCTACCAGGAGGCTGAGGCAGGAGAATGGCATGAACCCGGGAGGTGGAGCTTGCAGTGAGCCGATACCACACCACTGCACTCCAGCCTGGGCAACAGAGCGAGACTCCATCTCAAAAAAAAAAAAAAGAAGAAGAAAGGGGGCTGAACTCATCCTTTTATCAGGACCCCACTCCTGCAATAACCCACTTCCGCCATAAGAGCATTAACCCATTCTTGAGGACAGAGGCCTCCTGAGCTAATTGCTTCCTAAAGGTCCCACCTCTCAACACTATTGCATTGGGGATTCGGTTTCCAACAAATGAACTTTGGAGGACACATTCAAACCATAGCACTCATTTGTTTTAAATTTTTATATTTAAAAAAATTATTGATTTACAGAACTAGGAGACCAATCCTAAAGTGTATCTGCAATTACAAAGGACCCCCAATATCCAAAGCAACCTTGAGAAAGGAGATACCACATTTCCTGATTTCAACATATATTACAAAGTTATTGTAATTAAAACAGTATGGTACTAGCATAAAGACAGACACATAGACCAGTGGAACAGAAAAGAGAACCCAGAAATTAACCCACACATATACAGTCAACTAATCTTCAAAAGGGGGCCAAGAATTACATTACATGGGGAAAGAATGGTCTTTTCACCAAAATGGTGCTTGGAAAACTGAAAGTCCATATGCAAAAGAATGAAACTGGACCCTTACACCATACAAAAAAAAATTTTTTTAATGGATTAAAGTCTTAACTGTAAGACCTGAAGCCATAAAATGCCTAGAAGAAAACACAGGAGAAGGCCTCATGACATTGGTCTTCACAGTGATTTATTGGATTATAACACCAAAAACACAAGCAACAAAATGAAAAATAAAGAAGTGGGACTATCAAACTAAAAAGCTTCTGTACAGCAAAGAAAACAATTAACAGAGTGAAGAGACAAACCATGCACTGGGAGAAAATATTTACAAACCATTTATCTGATAAGGTGTTAATGTCCAAAATATGTAAGGAATTCCTACAACTCAAGAGCAAAAAAAACCCTGATATTTAAATGGACAAAGGATTTCAAAAGACATTTCTACAAAGAAGACATAGAAATGGCCAACAGGTATATGAAAAGGTGCTCAACATCTCTAATCATTAGGGAAATACAAATCAAAATGACAGTAAGATACTTCACATCTCTTAGGACGGCCATCAGCAAAAAAAAAAAAGTGTTGGCAGTGATGTAGAGAAATTGGAACCCTTGTACACTGTTGCTGGGAATGTGAAATGGTACAGTTGTTATAGAAACACTATGAAAGTTCCTACAAAAGTTAAAAATGGAATTATGTGACCTAGCAATTCTAGAAAAACTTCTAGATATATATCCAAAAGAAGTGAAATCAAGATCTCAAAAAGGTATCTGCACTCCCACGTTCATTGCACCATTATGCACAGTAGCCAAGACATGGAAATAGCCTAAATGTCCACTGATGGATGAATGGCTAGAGAAAAATGTAGTATGTACGTATAATAGAATATTATTCATTCATGAAATAGAAGGAATGGCCGGGTGTGGTGGCTGGCACCTGTAATCCTAGTACTTTGGGAGGCTGAGGCGGGCAGATCACCTGAGCTCAAGAGTTCCAGACCAGCCTGCCAACATGGTGAAACCCCGTCTCTACTAAAAATACAATAATTAGCTGGGTGTGGTGGTGCATGCCTGTAATCCCAGCTACTTGGGAGGCTGAGGCAGGAGAATCGCTTGAACCCAGGAGGTGGCGGTTGCAGCAAGCCAAGATCATGCCACTACACTCCAGCCTGGGTGACAGAGTGAGACTCTGTCTCAAAAAAAAAAAAAAAAAAAAAAGGAAACCTCACCATATGTGACAACATGGATGAACCCCTGAGAACATTATGCTAAGTGAAAAAATCTGTAAGGACAGATACTACATGATTCCATTTTTATGAGATATCTAAAATAACCAAATTCACAGAAGCAAAAAGTAGAATGGTGGTTGCCAGGAGCTGAAGCGAGGGAGAAATAGAGAGTTGTTTAATGGATATAAAGTTTTGGTAATATGGATATAAAGTTTTGGTAATAAGTTCTAGAGGTCTGCTGTATTATGTTGTGCATATAGTTAACAGTATTTTACTCTATACCTGATTTAAGAGAGTAAATCTCATGTTATTTTAGTAAATTTGTAGAGTTGTGAAATCGCCACAATCCAGTTTTAGACGTTTTCATCACCTGAAATGTTTCCTCAATCCCATTAGCAGTCATTTCCCACTCCTGTTTTCTCAGGCTATGCTGACCTATTTCCTTTTCAGGAAATTACATTTAAATGGAATCTTATAGTATTTAGTCTTCTGTTCTCTCAGGCTACACTGATCTATTTTCTTTTCAGGAAATTACATTTAAATGGTATCTTACAGTATTTAGTCTTTCACATATGGCTTCTTTCACTTGGCAAAAGGTATTTGAAGTTCATCTGTGTTGTATTTGAAGTTCATCTGTGTTGTTTGAAGTTCATCTGTGTTGTAGCATGTATCAACAGTTCATTTATTCGTATTGTTCAATATTTGGATAAATACCTCATTTTATTTGTTCTCTACTAATTGGTCATTTGTCTTATTTCCACTTTGGTGCTATTAGAATAATACTGCCATGAACATTAATCTGTGTAGTGCTTATTAGCCATTCTTATGTCTTATTTAGTGAAATACCTATTCATAGTTTTTGCCCATATTTTAATTTGGTTGTTTTTCCTTAATTATTGAGTCATAAGAGTTCTTTATATATAGGTTAGACATCCCAAATCTGAAAACCCAAAATTTGAAATGCTCAAAATTCCAGAACATTTTGACCACCACGATGACACTCAAAGGAAATGCTTATTGGAGCATTTCAGATTTCAGGTTTTCAGGTTCAGAATGCTCAGATGGTAAATAGAATACAGATATTACAAAATCCAAATAAATCTGAAATCTGAAACACTTTTGGTCACAAGCATTTTGGAGAAGGAATACTCAACCTGTATATTATGGACTCAAGTCTTTAATCAAATATATGATTTGCAAATATGTTCTCCCACTGTGTGGTTTGTCTTTTTTTTTTTTTTTTTAATGGTGTCATATGAAGTACAGAAGTTTACTTTTAGTAAAGTCCAGTTTATCAATTTTTTTCTTTTATAGATTATGCTTTTTAGTGTTTTACCTAAGAACTTTGCCTAACCCAGGATAGCAAAGAATTTCTCCTATATTTTCTTAGAAGTTTTATAGTTTTAGATCTTATATTTAGGTCTAAGATCCATTTTGAGTTGATTTTTTGTGTTTAAGGAGATGTAAGGGTCAAGTTCATTTTTTTTTTTTTTTGCTCATGGATGTTCATTTGCATTGAATCAATAGATCAATTTGGAGAGAACTGCCATCGATGTTCAAATTCATGAACATGAAATGTCTTTCATTTATTTAGAGCTTTTAAGAGTTCTGTCTTACAGTGTTTTCAGTATGCAAATCTGGTTTTTTTTATTTTAATTAAATGTAGTATTTTTTCAGCTTATGGAGAATTGTTTTCTTTTTCCTCTCTCTCTCACTTTTTTTTTTTTTTTGAAGATAGGAACTCACTCTGTTGCCCAGGAGTGCAGTGGCATGATCATAGATAACTGAAACTTTGAACTGCTTGGCTGAAGGAATCCTTACACCTCAGCCTCTCAAATAGCTGGAACTAGAAGTGCATACCACCACACACCCAACTAATTTTTTTTCTGTGAAGATGGAATCTCACTATGTTACCAAGACCAGTCTCAAACTCCTAACCTCAAGAGATCCTCCCACCTTAGCCTCCCAAAGTGTTGGGATTACAGGCATGAGCCACCTTGCCCTACCAGAATTGTTTTATTTACTTATCTACATTTTTATTTATTTTCTGACAGAGTCTCACTCTGTTGCCCAGGTTGGAATGCAGTAGCGTGACCACTGCTCACTATAGCCTCGACCTCCTAGGCTCAACAAATCCTCCCACTTCAGCCTTCCCAGTAGTTGGGACTACAGGGATGGATCACCATGCCCAGCTCATGTTTTAATTTTTTATTTATAAAGACAGGGCCTCACTATGTTCCCCCAGGCTGGTCTCGAACTCCTGGGCTCAAGAGATCCTCCTGCCTTGACCTCTCAAAGTGTTGGGATTACAGATGTGAGCCACTGTGTCCAGCCAGAATTGTTTTCTTAATTACACTTTCAAATTGTCCATTGCTGGTATGTAGAAAGACAGTGGATTTTTATATACTGGTTTTGGAGCCTGTGGACTTAACTAACATTGATAGTTTAATAGTTCTGTGGATAAAAAGTTTTTCTTCTTCCTTTCCAATCTGGATGCCTTCAGTCCATTTATTTACTTAATGTCTTATTGCACTGGCCAAAACATCTAGTACAATATTGTACAAAAGTGGTGAGTGCAGGCATACTTGCCTTGTTCCTGATCACGGAGGGAAGACATTCAGCCTTTCACCGTTAAGTATGATTTTAGCTGCAGGTTTTTCATAGATGATTTTCTTTCCCGCCCCCACCCCCACCCCCAATATGGAGTTTTGCTCTTGTCGCCCAGGCTGGAGTGCAATGACGTAATCTTGGCTCACTGCAACCTCCACCTCCCGCATTCAAGTGATTCTCCTGCCTCAGCCTCCCAAATAGCTGGGATACAGGCATTCACCACCACGCCCAGCTAATTTTTGTATTTTTAGTAGAGATAGGGTTTCACAACGTTGGCCAGGCTGGTCTTGAATTCCTGACCTCAGATGATCTGCCCTCCTTGGCCTCTCAAAATGCTGGGATTATAGGCGTGAGCCATTGTGCCCGGGCTCATAGATGCTTTTTATCTGAGGAACTTCCCTTCTATTTCTAGCTTAAGAGTTTTTATCATGAATAGACATTGGATTTTGTCACATGATTTTGCTTCATCTGTTGAGATGATCACGATTTTTATCCTGTGTTTTATTAATATGGCATATTATATAAATTGATCTTTGGATGTTAAACCAACCTTATGTTCCCACTTGATCATGTTGTATATACATTTTATATGGTGCTGGATTTGGTTAGCTAATTTTTATTTATTTATTTATTTATTTTTTGAGATAGAGTCTCACTCTGTCACCCAGGCTGGAGAGCAGTGGCACGATCTCAGCTCACTGCAACCTCCGCCTCCTGGGTTCAAGCAATTCTCCTGCTTCAGCCTCTGGAGCAGCTGGGATTACAGGCACCTGCCACTATGCCTGGCTAACTTTTTTGTATTTTTAGTAGAGACCAGGGTTTCACCATGTTGGCCAGGATGGTCTCAAACTCCTGACCGCAAGTGATCCGCCTGCCTCAGCCTCCCAAAGTTCTGGGATTACAGGCATAAGCCACCGCACCCGGCCAAGGTTAGCTAATAATTTATTATGGATTTTTGTTTCTGTGTTCATGAGAGCGAATGGTCTATAGTTTTCTTGGGATGTCTTTGCCTGGCTTTGATATCAGGGTATGCTAGCCTCATAGAATGAGTAGAAAGTGTTCCTTCCTCCCCTAATTTCTGAAAGCTTGTGAACATTTGCTGTTATATCTTCTTTGACTATCTGAAAGAATTCGCCAGTGAAGCCAACTAGGCCTTGGCTTTTCTTATGGGAAGATTTTTAGTTACTAATTCATTTGTTTTTAAGTTATTATAGGTCTATTCAGATTTTCTATTTCTTCTTGATTAAATTTTAGTAATTTCTAGGAATATATTCATTTCATTCACATCAGCGGTTGTGCTCTGAAAGTGCTTGAGTAATAAAAGTGTGGCTGATATTGTCTCCAAATAAGATTTTTTTTTTGACCACAGATTTCATTTCTTTAATGATGGGTGAACTATCCATGTTTTTCATTTCTTTCGGTTACTCTAAGCTGATGGTTTATCAATTTTGTTAATCTTTTCACAAAACCAACTTTTTGTTTCATTGATCTTTGGTATGGTTTTTTTGGTTTCAATTTTATTTCTACTCTGATGTCTATTAATGCTTTCTTTCTGCTAACTTTGGGTTTCGTTTCTTGCTTTTCTAGTCCCTGAAATGCATCATTAGGTTATTTATTTGAAATCTTCCTCCTTGTTTATGGCTATAAACTTCCCTCTAATATTGCTTTTGCTGTATTCAGTAGATTTTGATTTGTTGTGTTTTTAATTTCATTTGTTTCAAGAATGTTTTTAATTTTCTTTTAAATTTTTTTATTGACCAATTGGTTGTTCAGGAGCACATTTAATTTTCATATATTTGTATGATTTTGAAAGTTCCCTTGGTATTAATTTCTAGTTTTGTTTCATTGTGGTCAGAGAGGATACTTGATATGATTTTTACTTTTTAAAAATTTGTTGAGACTTGTTTTGTGGCGTAACATGTGGTCTATCCTGGAGAATGTTCCATGAGCTGATGAGAAGAATGTGTATTCTGTAGCTGTATTGGATAGTGTTCTGTAAATGTTTGTTAGTTCCATTTGGTCTAAGATGCAATTCAAATTCAGTGTTTTCTTGTTGTTGATATCCTGTCTGAATGATCTGTCCACTGCTGAGTGTGGGGTGTCAAAGTTCCCAACTGTTATTGTATTGGAGTCTATCTCTCCCTTTAGATCTAATAATATTTGCTTTTATGTATCTGGGTTCTCCAATGTTGAGTGCATACATATTCACAACTGTGCATATATATTCACATCATGCTGAATTGATCCTTTTATCATCATATAATCACCTTCTTTGTCTCTTTTTGCAGCTTTTCACTTAAAGCCTGTTTTATATAATATAAATATAGCTATGTCTTCTCACTTTTGTTTTCCTTTTGCATGGGGTATGTTTTTCTTCCTTTGCCTTCAATCTGTATGTGTCTTGACAAGTGAAGTGAATTTCTTATACGTAGCATATAGTATAGGTGGGTCATACTTTTAAAAATTTATTCTGCCAGTCTATATCTTTTAAGTGAGGAATTTAATCTGTTTACATTCAAGGTTATTATTGATAAATGAGGACTTACTCCTGTCATTATGTGCTCATTGTTTTCTTGTTGTTTTAGGTATCTTTTTTTTTCGTTTCTTCCTCTCATCATTGTGGTTTGGTGGTTTTCTGTAATATTAAAATTTGATCCTTTTTCTGCTTTGTCTATTTGCTGTAACAGTGAATTTTATACTTCTGAGTGTTTTCATGATTGTGGTTATCATCTTTTTGCTGCCAGATGCAGGACTTCCTTGAGCATTCCTTGTAAGGCCAATGTAGTGGTGATGAATTCTCTTAGTTTTTGCTTGTCTGAGAAAGATTTTCTTTCTATTTTCTGAAAGATAGTTTTGCTGGGTACATTATTCTTTGGTGGGTGTTTTTTTTTGTTGTTGTTGTTTTTGTTTTTTTGGCAGTTCATTGAATACATTATTTCATTCATTCTCTTGTACCTTGCAATGTTTCTCTGGAGAAATCTAATGGGAATCCTCTTAAATGTAACTTGACATTTTTCTCTTGCCATTTTTAGAATTTTCTCTTTGTCTTTGACTTTGAAAATTTGATTGATTATAATGTGCCTCTGGGAGGATCTTTTTGAGTTGAATCTATTTGGGGGTCTCTGGATGCCCCAGATTTGGGAAGTTTTCAACTATTACTTGATTAAATAGGTGTTTTTATGCCTTTTTCCATGTCTTCTTCTTCTGGAACTTCCATAATATGAACACTTATTTACTTCCTGGTGTCTCATAAGTCTTGTAAGCATTTTTTTTACTCTTTTTTGATTTTTTTTTTCCTCTAACTGGGTAATTTCAAATGACCTGTGTTCACACTCAGAGATTTTTTTTTTCTTCTGTTAGATCAAGTCTGCTACTTAAGCTGTCTTTTTTTTTTTTTTTTTTTTAAGCTGGAGTCTCGCTGTGTTGCCCAGGCTGGAGTGCAGTGGCTCAATCTCGGCTCACTGCAACCTCTACCTCCTGGATTCAAGCAGTTCTCATGCTTCAGCCTCCCAAGTAGCTGGGATTACAGGCATGCACCACCATGCCCGGCTAATTTTTGTGTTTTTAGTAAAGGCAAGGTTTCACCATGTTGGCCAGGCTGCTCTTGAACTCCTGGCTTGAACATCCACCCACCTCGGTCTCCCAAAATGCTGGGATTATAGGCGTGAGCCACCACACCTGGCTGTATTTTTTATTTTATTCATTGAATTCTTCAACTGCAGGATTTCTGTTTGATTCTTTTTCATGATATTTATCTCAGTTGAATTTCTTTTTTTTTTTTTTTTTTTTTTTTTTTTTTTTTTTTTTTTTGAGACGGAGTCTCACTCTGCCGCCCAGGCTGGAGTGCAGTGGCCGGATCTCAGCTCACTGCAAGCTCCGCCTCCCGGGTTCACGCCATTCTCCTGCCTCAGCCTCCCGAGTAGTTGGGACTACAGGCGCCTGCCACCGCGCCCGGCTAGTTTTTTGTATTTTTTAGTAGAGACGGGGTTTCACCGTGTTAGCCAGGATGGTCTCGATCTCCTGGCCTCGTGATCCGCCCGTCTCGGCCTCCCAAAGTGCTGGGATTACAGGCTTGAGCCACCGCGCCCGGCCTCTCAGTTGAATTTCTAATTTGTATCCTGATTTTTTTTTCCTAGTTTTGTTGAATTATCTATCTGTGCATTCTTATATCGTGGTGAGTTTCCTTAAGATCATTACTTTTTAATTTCTGTACTGGCAACTTACAGATTTCCTTGTCATTAGGGTTTGTTATTGAAGAGTTGTGTTCCTTTTGTGATGTCATATTTCCTTGATTTTCATATTTCTTATGTCCCTGTATTGATGTCTGTGCATCTTGTGAAACAATAGCCTCTTCCAAACTTTCTAGAGTGGCTTTCATACGTAGAGAAAAACTTGCACCTGGGTCTTACAGTACCAGTTGGGGAGTGGGTGGTAACTCTTTCCACGTAAGTGCAATGGTATAGTCTCTGTGCAGCTTCTTCATCTGTATTCAATGTTAGTAATAAATATGAATGCCTCAGTGGCCTAGGTTGTAGACATTTATGGTTGTGGCAGCAGCGGTAGCATAGGTTGTTAATTCCTTGGTAGCAGGGGCTTTTGGAGTCCTTTTCTCAACTTCCCCACAGTGGGGAAACTTAGCCACAGGAGGATCCCTCTTGCTGTCAGATCTGGCATGGCCTATAAGCAGCTGCCACAGTGGCTAAATTCCAGGTGTGGGTGCTCAGAGCATCTGTGGGGCTGGAGTCCTAAGCTCAGGGTCTTATGAACCTTATTATGACACCAGGGTCTTGGGGTGCAAGCTTGCTCTCTGTGGCAGGGTTGGATGTAGGTTGCTTTTAGTGCTAGCATCTGTGACTCTGAGGTACCTTCTAGCAGCTGATGTCCAGGAGGTCAGGTTGTAGCTGTGATGCTGCCCCTGGGGAGCAGTTCACAGCTCTGGCCTGACTCCAGGGAAGAAGGTGTGCTCTGGAGGTTTGAGCCTAGGCCAGGATATGGCTTTGATTCAGGAGCCTGAACCAGTAGGGCTCAGTGAAAACTCAGGTGCGTAACTCTACAATCTGGGATGGTGGGGCTCAGCAGTATTTCAGTCTCTGTAAGTCCAAGTGCAGTGGCAGCAAGTAGCCCAGAATGGCTGAGCATAGCTGTCGTTTGGGCCATGAGGGGCAGAAAATGGCAGAGCGATAACACTCCTCCCCAAACAGGGAGGTGTCTTAACAGCCCAGACTCTAAGGTGCTGGTCCAGCTCCAGAGAAGCAGGGTACTGGAGTTGTTTGGCCTGTAGGGTAGGGTGTCTGAGCTTAGTCACTGCTCTGTTTCCCTGAGACAAAGGGTAGTACATCAGGTTAGCCCTGGGATGCACAGCTTCTCAGCTCAGCCAAGGCATGAGTTCCCCAGGGGGCAACGTGCTGCTATAGCTCTGGCCTACAGGGGTGTGGCTGCCCAGGCAGCCCAGGCACCATGGATGCAGGGCTCCAGCAAAGCCCTCTTTCCAGTGGAGGCAGTACACAGTTCCAGCTCAGGCCTATAGGGGCAGAGCACAGCCTCAGCTGACAGAGGTAAATGGAGCTGTTCTGTCAAAGCACCCTTTCCTCAGGAGGGAGAAATGGTGCTTAAGCTCCAGCCCAAGGTGATGGGAGGTGGGGGGTGGAAGTTCCACCACTGCTTGATTCCACAGGGAAAGGTGCTCACAGCTGAGCCACTTGGGCATGTCAGACCACTGAGCAAAGGTGCTTTGATAGGAGGGTAGCCTCAGGGATGAAGGGGTGCCATGACTGCTAGCCCCCAGAGCAAGACTACTCCAGCATTAGTTCCAGTTCCAAGATGGTGTGGCATGGTGACCGTGCAGGCCACAGTGGGAGGAACACAGTATTGGCTACTTCTCTGGGGAAGCAAAGCTGTGCAGCTTCTTGGCAGCTCCCTCAGCTGGGCTTAGTGCCTGTGAGGACTGCAAGCGACCCCAGTGGTGAGGCCTGTAGGTGTCTAAGGTGTTGGTGGGAGCTGCTGGGATCCTCTTGCCTACCTTTTCATCAAAGACAGAAGTGGCCACCTGGTTCCCAGCTGATCCTGGCTGGGGGATGGAGTGGCAGAGGACTGGCATTTCCTTGTGTTCTTTATGTGACTGTCCTGAGTTTCTGCACTCACCAGGGTTGCTGTTACTTCTTTGACATGCTCCAGCACTCTCCTTTGGTTATTTCTGTTAAAATGTAGTGGTTTATTCATTGTTTTGTTTTTGGCTGTCTTTATGGAAGGGACAAGCACTAGGGGCCTCTAGTCAGCCATCTTGCTGATGTCACCTCCCCAAATAACTCTATTTCTTCTTCTTCTCCTTCTCCTCCTCCTCTTCTTCCTTCTTTTCTTCTTTCTTCTTTTTTCTCTTCCTCTCCTTCCCCTCCTTCCTCCTTCTCCTTTTTCTTTTTTCTTTTTTTGTGATGGGATCTCGCTCTGTTGCCCAGGCTGGAGTGCAATGGCGCAATCTCGGCTCACTGCAACCTCTATCTCCTGAGTTCAAGCAATTCTCCTGCCTCAGCCTCTTGAGTAGCTGGAACTACAGGCACCCGCCACCATGCCTGGCTAATTTTTGTACTTTTAGTAGAGATGAGGTTTCACCATGTTGCCCAGGCTGGTCTCAAACTCCTGACCTCAGGTGATCCGCCCGCCTCGGCCTCCAAAAATGCTGGAATTACAGGCATGAGCTACCACACCCAGCCAAGACTGTTTCTTCTGAGTAAATTTTACAACATTTGATTTTTCTAGGAATGTATCCCATTAAACTAAATCTGGAAATAAATTGGCATAAGGTTGTTAATATTATTTTATTACGTACTTCCTCCGTTATTATAAAATATAAATATGTAAAACAGCTTAATGAGTAGTTATACAACAAACAAGATTATAATTTTCATTAGTACCAAGAAAATAACATTAATAGCGATATCCGGTAAGGACAGAGGGTAATTGGATAGATAGAAATTCCCATTTTAGTCCAGGCACAGTGGCTCATGCCTATAATCCCAGCACTTTGGGAGGCCAAGGTGGATCCCCTGAGATCAGGAGTTCGAGACCAGCCTGGCCAACATGGTGAAACCCCGTCTCTACTAAAAATACAAAAATTAGCCGCTGTGGTGGCAGATGCCTGCTACTCGGGAGGCTGAGGCATTAGAATCACTTGAACCCAGGAGGCGAAGGCTGCAGTGAGCCGAGATCATGCCAGTGCACTCCAGCCTGGGCGACAGAGCGAGATGCCATCTCAAAAAAAGAAAAAAAAAATGTATATATATATATATTTTTTTCCCATTTTAAAATCAAAACCTCATCATTACGTCTGAAATGAATTTTCAAGAGATTGTTATGGGTGGGAAATCTGAAGGCACCCAAATGTTAGATGAAATGCCTGAATTTACATAGTAAACAACCTAATGTATGATCTGGAATTACTCTTTTCCGCTATCTTTATCATATTATAACTCAGGTGTCAGATGGACCTCTCTGCCTCTTAGAGATCCAGAACCAATGGGCTAAGACCACCAATGACTCTATAGTCCATGAAAAATCTAAAAATATTCCCATTATGTGTGTTAATTCCCAAGGTGTGCACTCTTCTTGCCTCACGCCCCTGTATTCTATGTGTCCCCTTTGTACTATACGACAGTGAATTTCTCAAAAAAGAATCTACTCATCCAAAAGCATTAATGAGCAAGAGTGGATCTAGGTTAAATGGAGCTCGAAGTTTACACAGTGATCGACATTCCTAGTGATCTTATAGGGGAAATGGAGGAACGCCCTATAACAAACAATTTAAAATCCACACATTACATACTAGTTATAGATATCACTGTGGTCCAGTGCCCTTCTTAATCATACTATTTCCAGTTGCTTTTCTCCCTTCCCCTTCTCCTTTTTCTTTTTTCATCTTCCTCTGCCTTCCATTTCCTGTCACTTTCTCTCTTCCAGATTAACCCTCAGCCTGGACTCCATGTTCTTTCCTGTGTTCTACAGAGTACTTTGCCTTTTCCTCTGATGTCCAGGTGGCAGTTGCCATCTAGTCCCAGGAGGGCAGGGAGAGCATTCAACTTCCACTTGGAACACTTGCCAGACTATCCCTTCAACAAAGACAGTTTTATTTTTCAAAGGAATTCTAGAGCCATCTCTAGAATTTTGTTGTATTTTTGACTGCCTACTTTCCCCTGTCAAAGGACATGGAGTAAATGTTCTGGTAAAGGAGTAACAAATACTTGCAGGCCTTGGACCAGAGGATATCCTCCTTCAGTTTTCTTCTTCTACGGAGGACACACCTTGAAGAGGAGCAAAGGCAATAGTTGAGAGAGAGGAACGAGATACCTACCAAGCCTGCTGGATTCTTTCAATCCTTGCAAATTAGTAGGGTGACACATATCACTGGCAGATACATCTGATGAACACTGGGGAAATTGAAGTACAAAGGGCTTGCATCCTGACTACCTCCACACAATGGGAAATTGGCAGTAATGCAGCTTAAGAGTACAGAATTGGCCTCTTTCTTGAGACATGAGGCCAGACCTTCAAATTGCCAGTGTACAAGCCTGTTTGGATTGCTATTTCCTTGCTTTGGCCAATATTGATTTATAAATAAGACCTTTTTAAAGCAAGAAGCTGATTTTTTTTTCTTATAAGCACAGTTCTAATTAATCTGCAGTGTCTTGAATGAATATGCAAGTAAATAGCCCAATTGTAAGCCTCTTGAAATGGATAGGATCATACCTTGCATATACAAACTACCGTTCTCAGTGCAGTGATGTACTAAGTAAATACTTAATAAATCTTTGGTATTTGGGATATTTCATTAATAATGTGACATCCAGTGAACCACACAATATTTGAACTAAAAGGAAATCATGAATGCAATCCTTTTGTTTTATGGACAAAGATGTAAAGTGGGAAGAAAACAGGATTTAAAAGGAAACCTGCCTTAGGTGTTCTGACTCAAGTATATGACTTTGCAGGTCCTGAGATCACTCTGAGCTTCAGTCAGTTTTTTCATCTGTAATATCAGCATTTTTTTTTTCTTTTTTGAGACGGAGTCTCACTCTGTCATCCAGGCTGGAGTGCAGTGGTGTGGTGCCATCTTGGCTCACTGCAACCTCCGCCTCCCAGGTTCAGGCAATTCTCATGCCTCAGCCTCTCAAGTAGCTGGGACTACAGGTGTGCACTACCACGCCCAGCTAATTTTTGTATTTTTTAATAGAGACGTGGTTTTGCTATGTTGGCCAGGCTGGTCTTGAATGCCTGACCTCAGATGATCCACCCGCCTTGGACTCCCAAAGTACTGGGATTACAGGCATGAGCCACTGTACCCAGCCTGTGATACCAGTTTTACAAGGTAGTTGGGGGATGAAATGTGACAGTCTTATGAAAATACTTTGTTAATAGGAATGAACCGTTATGCAATTGTAAATCACATTATCACTTTTGTTACAGATGTGAGTTTTAAAAAGAGATAAAGAAGGCCACAAAACTGGTTATTGTCAGCCCGGGCCTACAACTCGGACCATTCTGACTCTTTCTTAGGCCATGTTGCCCTTTTGGTTTAGCAAAAACGTGATTTCAAACCCTGCATATGTGGCAGCACTGTTCTTTGTCATACTTTGATCTGATAATATCTTCAAAGTGAAATCACTTGGTTTCCTGAGGGTGCTGGGCTAAAAGGGAGTAAATGTGAGAGCAAGGTATTTCATGTCCTGAGAGACTGGCCAGTTTATGTGGCTATGCTCCTAAGGGATTCTGCAAGCAGTGACTCTCACAGGTATCCTTTTGAATATTTGAACCACAGAAATATTCAAGGACTCATTAAGCTCTAATGGAACACTTTGTCATCTTCTTTAGTGACTCATTAAAGCAAAGCATATTTGCAGATTACAAGAAGCCATTTCTTTCTATATCTCCTATTTAAGATTCTTATATAGTCTTTGGATCCTATTAAGTGTTCTGTGTTACTAGTATACTGAATCTGTAATTTGTACTCACTCATCAGAGCCCTATATCTTACCAAAAGGATAGTATCTGCTTTAACTTTAAACCCTGTATCAAATTTACTAGTAATAATCACATACACTTTGAATACTATGAATGATATTCATAAAAGAACTGGTTTAGCTCATAGTATAGTCTGTGGTCTGGTGATGTTATCATACTGCCTAGTAAGGATTTATTTTATTACTCTGAATTATATATAACACCTTCTTACGTATAGTTAAGAATGCAGCAAGTCAATAGAATGGTGATACCTGAGCTATTACATGTTAATGCAATTTAAAATTGCCTCCTTGTCTTAAAATTTGGGGAAACCATTAAAAAGAGAATAATATGGGTGAATATGTATTATGTTGTTACGGTGTTCACTAGTAGAGTAACAGTATCTGCAAAACCACACAACTGTCTTTTTGCATAAGTGTTTTCTCCCAGGAAATGGCTATCCACATTGCTTATAGAGGTAATCAGTTAATGAAAGACCTTCTCTTTTAAAAGTTAAGATGAACACAATTATCATATCATATTTTTCTATCTAGACAGATAATCCACAGAAAAGTTTAAAGACATTAGAGAAATAACAAGAATGAGCACCACTGCTTTCTACCAGTTGGAAACATTTTTCAGGTGGCTTATTTAGGAGGAGAAGGGAGAGGAGAAAAAAAGTACTTTTTCAGAGTGGTTTTTTTAATGTTCAAGTAACAGAACATGCTTTGTGTTTGAACGCTGTAGTAGTTCTCACTTGTAATGAGGGCTAAATTCAAGTGGAAAGTTGACCAAGAGTAAATTTAACAAATGAAAATAACTTCACAGTTACATAATTTTTGTTACTAGAGTAATACTTAAAATATCACTGACAGCCAGAATTTGAAAAATATGACTTAAGGTTATTTTCCAGATTCGGTACTTATTTTATGAGTTACCTGAAGATGCCAGAAATGTGAACATATACTTTATATAGCTCAGAAAATTGGAAAATTCTTCTTTATATTGAACAGAAATACGTAACCACGTAACTGTTAACTGATCCTAGTTCTGGCTTGTGAACTATAGTTTTCATTTTGCTGATTTAATTTTCTGTTAATTTCATCTGTTTTTACTAGAGGGAATGCAACCTATTTTAGTTTTTTTTCATTCACTGTACCCTTACCTATCATAAGTCACAAACTTAGACCGTAGGACCCCAATTTCATAAGCATTTTAGAGATAAATTTGGGCATTAGGAAGAGGAGTTAGAAAGTGTTTTCTGCTTGGAATCGTAATGTGGTGAAACATATTCCACCACAGTTACAATCCATATGACTGTTAATGCACTTTGGATTGTCCAAAAGCCTACCCAAGCCAGTAGCCCACAATATTAGTTCCTCAGATACCAAAGAAGAAGGGGGAGGCCTCATCTGTGTGAAACCTATATAGGAATAAATGTCTTCTCCCAAGAATAAATGTCTTCTCCCAAGAAGAGGCTACAGAAAGTCCCATATCTTCTGAAACTGCACATGATATAAAAATAGAATGACTAGCTGAAAAATTTATTACATACTGTCTGAGAAAATAAACACTAAACATTTTGAGAGTAAATTGGTACCCACTTTACTGAAAGTCATTCAGATCTAAAGGAGAGAAATAAATTTGGTGATGACCATGGTCATGGAAAGATGAATTTACTTTCCCAAACTGACTTACTATCTTACTGAGTCACCCTGGCATTGAGCTTTATATTAGACCACTACTTATTTAGAAGTTTCTTTATCTACCTGGAATCATAAATGATCATTTGAAGATGCCAAACTTGCCCCCAAACAAAAATATTTTGCCATCATCCACCATGTGTATGGCTCTTCCCAAGACAAAAACTAGTGAAAAGGGAAATTCTCAAAAAACAAAAAAAGTCACTTGCAGTTATCATTTTTATGAAACTGTCTTATAACAGCAGGAGATGTAGACTTTGCAGAGTGACTTGAATATTAACATTGGACCACACAGAATTGGAAAATGGACTGTGCTTTGCCTCTGTCTAATGAACCTATTATAAGTTCTAAGTTGGCCTTTTAAGTGAGGGAAAAAAAGGTATGGCCCCAAAATGACAATAGCAATGTCACATCGTTTCCATTATTTGGCAGTAATGATCTGAAGGACTCAGATTATGTGTGATGGATAAGCTAAATTGTGATAGATGCTGTATTCAGAATCTACTACCAGTATAAGGTGACTCTCTTCTCAAACTGAGTCCATGACTCTGTAGAAACAGGAAGCTTGTTCTTGACTATGTATCAGGAAACCTTAAGTCAGTCAAGGCTATGTTCTAATACTAGAATATCAATGCTAGGTGAATGATTCTCTAAGGTAATTCATCCCCACGTGCCATTAGAATGTGTTTACTGGGCAGGATTCTGATGTTAGGGATCCATTTGGCTATAAGAACATACATTAATATGTTTAATATATTAGTTATTCATATAAGATAAAAAATGTATATGAAAGGCTGTAGCATGACTTTAAGATGTTAGAGAGTTATATGAATCTTAAGTTATGAGATTCTGAGGTCACATGTATTTGTGACTTTGCCAGTTGACCTCAAATGAAAAGTTTATATGAACTCCTTGTGTGACCATATATGTCACAACTTACTTATCCAGGCAGGAAGCAGAGAAAAATTTAAATTCTACAAGATAAATCATAAGCTTTTCTTAGAATTATGCTCTTGTGCTTGATTTATTATTTAGGTAAAATGCAATATATTCTGTATCTTTATACATCTTTGTATGTCCTCTAGTAATCTTTAAAGCAAAAAAAAAAATTACTAAGGAGGGACATTTATAAAAAGGCCAATTCAGGAAGATATAACAATTGTAAATATGTATGCGCCTGATAACAGAACACCAAAATACATGATGCAAAAACTGACAGACTTGAATGAAGAGATGGACAGTTAAACAATAATGGTTGGAAATTTCAATAGCTCCCTTTTACCTAACATATTTCAAAAACACGCCATCTAACAATAGAATATACATTTTTCTTTGTACATGGAACATTGTCCAGAATAGACTATATGCTAGGACATCAACAAACATCAGTAAGTTTAAAAGGATAGAAATAATACACAGTATGTTCTTTAATTCTAGTGGAATGATATTAGAAATCAGTATCAGGGAAAAAAAATCAGGGCAAATCAAAAGATGTTTGGGAATTAACACAATCCTAAATAATCAGTGGATCATGGAAGAAATCATGAGGAAAATTGGAAAATTATCAGAGATGAATGAAATTAAGACATGATATACCAAGACTCAAGGAATGCAGCTAGCACACTTCTTAGAGGGAAGTTTATAGCTATAAATGCCTATGTAAGAAAGAAGATCTCAAATCATTAACCTTTCCACCTTAAGATACTAGAAAAAGAACAAACTATACCTAAAGCACACAGAAAAAAGGAAATAACAAAAAAATAGGGCTGCGATATGGTTTGGTTCTGTGTCTTCACCAATTCTATATTAAACTGTAATCCCCAGTGTTGGAGGTGGGGCCTTGTGAGAGGTGATTGGATCATGGGTTGAATTTCCGCCTTTGGTGCTGTTCTCGTGATAGAGGTCTCACAAGATCTGGTTGTTTAAAAGTATGCACCATCTTCCCCTCGCTCTCTGTTCCTCCTGCTCTGGCCATGTGAAGTGCTGTCTCCTAGTTTGCCTTCTGCCATGATTGTAAGTTTCCTGAGGCTTCCCCAGAAGCCAAGCAGATACTGCCATGCTTCCTGTACAGCTTGTGAAACCATGAACCAATTCAGTCTCTTTTCTTTATAAATTACACAGTCTCAGGCATTTCTTTATAGCAATGCAAGAACGGACTAATACAAGCAGAAATGAAAGAAATGGAGGGAGGCTGAGGCAGGAGAATGGCGTGAACCCGGGAGGCGGAGCTTGCAGTGAGCTGAGATCCGGCCACTGCACTCCAGCCTGGTCGACAGAGCGAGACTCCGTCTCAAAAAAAAAAAAAAAAAAAAAAAAAGAAATGGAGAACAGTAAAGAAATAGAGAAAATCAGTGAAACCAAAAGCTGATTCTTGGAAAATACCAAGAAAATAAACATGCATTTAATTTAAGTAAGATTAACCAAGAAAAAAAGAGAAAGGACTCAGATTTCTACAGTCAAAAGTGGGGGGAAAAAAGGATATTACTGCCAATCTTATATAAATAAAAAGGATTATAAAGGAATACACCCATGAATAAATGAATATCAAGAAATTAGATGGCTGTTTTTCTAATAGAAGTGAAATGGATAAATTCCTAGAAAGACACAAACTGCTACAACTGAATCAGAAACAGACAATTTTAATAGATAGACTTGTAATTAGTAAAAAGATTGAATTAGTTATCCAAAACCTATACACAATGAAAAGTCCAAGTCCAGATAGTTTCGCCATTGAATCTACCAAACATTTAAAAAATTCCAGTGCTCTCAAAAAAAAAAAAAAAAGGAAGAGGGGTGAATATTTCTCAGCTCATTTTATGATGGCAGTATTGCATTGATGCAAAACCAAAGACATCGCAAGAAAACTACAGACCAATGTTTTTATAAATATGGATGCAAATAAATATTGACAAATACCACCAAACTGAATTCGGCAGCTTATAAAAAGAATTATCACCATGATGCTAGGCATGGTGGTGTGTACCTGTACTTGCAGCTCCTCAGGAGGCTAAGCAGGGAGAATCCCTTGAGCCCAGGAATTGGAGGATGCAGTGAGCTTTGATCACACCACTGTACTTCAGGCTGGGTGAAGATTTATGTTAAAAAAAAAAAAAAAAAAAAAAAATCACCCTGATCAACCATGGAACGCAAGGTTGGTTAAACATCTCAAGATCAATTAATGTAAATACCTCATGTCAGCAGAATAAAAAGCAGTATCACACGATCATCTCAAGAGAAGTGTTTGAGCCGGACTCAGTGGTTCCCAACACTTTGGGAGGCCAGGGCAGGCTGATCACCTGAGGTCCGCAGTTCAGGATCAGTGTGGCCAACGTGGCGAAACCCCATCTCTACTAAAAATACGAAAAATAGCCAGGTGTGGTGGTGCGTAACTGTAATACCAGCTACTCGGGAGGCTGAGGCAGGAGAATCACTTGAATCCAGAGGCAGAGGTTGCAGTGAGCCAAGATTGTGCCATTGTACTCCAGCCTGGGCAACAGAGCGAGACTGTGTCTCACAAAAAAAAAAAAAAAAAAAAAAAAGTGTTTGGCAAAATCCAACACCCTTGCACTATAAAAACACTCAGCAGACTAGCAATAAAAAAGAAGTACCTCAACCAGATAAAAGAACATCTACTAAAAACCCACAACACCGTGTTTACTGGTGAAAGAATGATTTCCTGCTAAGATCAGGAACCAAATAAGGATGTCTGCTCTTGCTGCTTCTATTCAGCATTGTACTGAAGTCTTAGCCAGGGCAGTTAGGCAAGAAAAAGAAGTAAGATGGAAAAAAAGAAGTAAAATTATCTGTTTGCAGATGGCATGATTTTATATGTAGAAAATCTTGAGAAGTGCACTAAAAAAAACATTGGAACTAATAAATGAGTTTAGCAAGGTTGCAGGATATATAGCAGTATTACAAAAATCAGTTTTTTTATGCATTTACAGTGAACAACCTGAAAATGGAATTAATAATTACATTCATAATTGCATCAAAAAGAATCAAATACTTAGGAATAAATTAAACAAAAGAAGTGAAAAACTTTAACTTTGAAAACTATATAACATTGTTGAAAGAAATTAAAGTAATTTAATTTGGAACTCTTAAGTCTTCCTGGCCTTAGATTTGGCAGGGGATTCTTAGATATGACACCAAAGGCACAAGCAACCAAAAACTTCAAAATTAAAAAAATAGATAAATGGGACCTCAGCAAAATTTAAAACTTTTGTGAGTCAAAGGACACCATCAAGAAAGTGAAAAGGCAACCCAAAGAGTGAGAGAACTTATTTGCACATCTTATGTCTGATAAAAGTACATGTACCCAGAGCACATCAAGAATCTCACAGCTCTGGCCAGGCATGGTGGCTCATGCCTGTAATCCCAGCACTTTGGGAGGCCGAGGCAGGCGGATTACCTCAGGTCAGGAGTTTGAGACCAGCCTAACCAACATGGTGAAACCCCATCTCTACTAAAAATACAAAAAATTAGCCGGGCGTGGTGGCGCATGCCTGTAGTCCCAGTTATTTGCAAGGCTGAGTTGGGAGAATCGGTTGCACCTGGGAGGTGGAGGCTGCAGTGAGCTGAGATCGTGCCATTGCACTTCAGCCTGGGCGACAGAGCTAGACTCCATCTCAAAAAAAAAAAGAAAAAATAATCTTACAACTCAATAATAAAAAGTTAAATGACCCACATAAGCAATGGATACAGGATATGAAATAGATATTCCTCCAAGAAAGATATACAAAAGTCCAATAAACGCATTAAAAAATGCTCAGTATCAGTCATTAGTTATTAACTATTAATTAAGTTAGGGACCTGTTAGAAGGTGTTATATTAGTTTGGTCAAGTGAGAATGAAGGACTGGTGCAGGTGGTGGAGGTCTGAGAGAGTAGGGAACAATTGGAATTGATACTATGAAGCAACTGGTTGGGGAAGGAGAGAAAACTCCAAAAATGGACTGTTAGATTTTAAGCCTAAGTGACTTGGGTGATAAAACTATTAAGCAATGGAGGAAAAGCAGAGAAGTTGTTTTATTAGAAAAACTGATGAGTTTAGTTTTTACATTGTTTAGTTTCAGGAACTAGGAGACCTCTAAGAGATTTAATGGCAGTTAGAAAGTAAAGCCATGTAGTATAGCAGAAAGAGCACTTGGCTTGTTTTTTTTTCTATAAAATGAAAGAGTTCGATTTAAAAGGTGGTTATGTTACAGTGATTGAGAGCAAAAATTTTAGATTCCTACTTGTCTGGTTTTAGCTTCTCAGTAACTGTTTAACTTGGATATATTATTTATTCTCCCTAGGCCTCAGATTCTGTAAAATCAGGTAACAGTTCTATGCCTACCTAATATCGCTACTGTGAGGAATATGTATACACACACAACTTATTTAGAACAGTGCCTATTGCATAGTAAGCTTAATGTTACATAGGTGAAGTCCCTTTCAGATCCGAGGATCCATTGTTGCATGGTCAATTTCTGTGAGACTGGCATTCCAAGGTAGAAGTCAGGGCCAGAGATGTAGGTTAATCATTTCTTTTCTAAAGTATTGTTGAATAGATGGGATGAAATACCAGAGTAGAAAGTGGAAACAACATGGGCAGAATGTTGAGGAACACTTCTATTAGGGAACAAGAGGCAGGAGTATATAGGAGAGGCCAGTGGAGGAACATTCAGAGAAAGAAGGAAAACTAGGAGATACTCTCATGAATGCCAAGTAGAATAGAAAAGATAAAGTCAAGGGAAGATTGTCTTTTAGAGTAGACTACTTGAGCTAAGTTTGAAGGTTTATGGGATGTATCTAATGGACAGGGAGAAGTTGAAGATGAAAGCAGATGACTGATGGTACATAGTTCTGTGAGGATTCAAGGGGCAGATTTAGCCTCAAGGGGAAGGAATGCATTTATTTCTTTGAATTAGGATAAAAGAAGGGATGGATATGTGGTGGGGCAAGCAAATTTTTGAGCTGGGAAATTCAGAAGTCAAGGAAGCTCATGTTGGATAAGTTCAGTTTGCTTACATTAAATAGGAAGCAAGGTCATCTGTAGAGGGAGTGGAAGGTAGAGAACAAAATTGAAAAGTGTTTCCACGCAGCTTTAAATGTTCTAATTCTGCTCTTTGTATGAATGGAAAACAAATGATCTATTTCAGTTGTAACAGGTAATATTTACTGAGCCTTTAGTGTCTGCCAGGTATCATGCTAAGGGTTTGTTTCAAACTGAAAACATCCGTAAGCGGCAAATGGTATTAGTAGTGGTATCCACACATTACAGAGGGTAATATATGAAACAGAGAAAGGATGGAAAATTGCTGTCTGTTACCCAGCTGAGAGGTGGAACCAAGATTGAAGAGCAGATCTGCCTGACTCTTTCTTGGCTCTTAATGATCATGCTTTCTGACGTTTTACTTTCAAATTTCATTAAAGCCTTGAAGTGTTGGTTCAAGAATATACATGGATTAATGGGATAGAGAAATATAGAAAAATATAATAGCACATGTATACAGCCGAACATAATTTTAATGAAATTCATATTTTAAATAAATGGAAAGTATGGCTAGTTAGATAAGTGTATTAGGGCAATTAACTATTCATTTGAAAAAAATTAATAACTTTAACCCCATATTTTTTAAAAATATACAATAGAAGTCAGAACAGTGGTTATCTGTGGCAGGATAGAGATTGCATTAAGGGCACAAGGGAACTTTCTGGAGTAACAGGAATGTTCTGTAATTTTTTTTATTTTTATTTATTTATTTATTTATTTAGATGGAGTCTGGCTCTGTCACCCAGGCTGGAGTGCAGTGACGTGTTCTCAGCTCACTGCAACCTCCACCTCCTGGGTTCAAGCAATTCTGCTGCCTCAGCCTCCCAAATAGCTGGGATTACAGGCATGTGCCTGTAATCTTCTCCAGTGAAGAAAGATATTCAATTTCTGGAAATTCTAGGTTTAAAAAATGACCTGTTTGCATAATGAAAGCAGTATCTTTTTTTTTTTGAGACAAGGTCTCACTGCCCAGGCTGGAGTGCAGTGGTGCGATCTCGGCTCACTGCAACCTCCGCCTCCTGGGTTCAAGCGATTCTCCTGCCTCAGCCTCCAGAGTAGCTGGGATTACAGGCACCCACCATCTTGCCCAGCTACTTTTTATATTTTAATCGAAATGGGGTTTCACCATGTTGGACAGGCTGGTCTTGAACTACTGACCTCAACTGATCCAGCCGCCTCGGTGTCCCAAAGTGCTAGGATAACAGGCATGAGCCACCATGCCTGGCCTTGAAAGTAGTATCTTTTAAGAGGCAGCCTTGTATAACAGAACTGTCATTGAACTAGAAGGAGTCCAGGTATGTGAGTTCTTGTCCTGATTGTGCTGCTGAGTGGATGGGTGTTTTGGAGCAATCCATTTAATCTCTGTGGGCCTCAATTTTCTTGTTAATTACATTAATGGATGGGACAGATGACTGAGGGTCTTTCAGACCTGAGATCCAGTGAACCCTGTTCATTCACATGGAGCTTACATGGAATAGTTTCACTCAGCCTACAGTAGGTACATGGAAAGTAAGATTTTTGCTTTTATGTTTTGAAACAGGTGACAACCAAAGCCAAGCAACTGAAGGATTCAGTGACCTGCTCCCCAGGTGAGTTCATACTTCCTCTATCTCATTAATCTAAAGTGATTTCTTCTAAATTAATCCCTTTTTATAATAACTTCTTTAAATACAAGGGTCTAGAAGTTTTGCCTAATGAACTCTAAATCTGGTCGCATCTCCAAAAGGGGTTGAAATACGGGCACCAGCAAGCCAGTCCATCCCTGCATATTCTGGTGCCGAGAAGATGTATTTAATTAATAAGGTTAAAGAAATACACAGATCGTCTTCTCTAGTTCAATTTGTGGGGACGGGGAATGCAGGAGAAAGCCCATCTCTGCACACCACGCAAATGCTGTGTGCACACTGTTTCCCCGCACTGTCCACCCCTGTCACTGCCGCACTTGCAGAGCTACCCTTTGGGATAGATGACAAACAGCTTTCCCAAGCATTTATGTTTTTTGTTTTTGTTTTTTTTGAAACGGAGTCTTGCTCTGTTGCCCAGGCTAGAGTGCAGTGGCACAATCTCGGCTCACTGCAACCTCTGCCTCCCCCGGATTCAAGCAATTCTCCTGCCTCAGCCTCTGGAGTAGCTGGGATTACAGGTGCCCGCCACTGCACCTGACAGATTTTTGTATTTTTAGTAGAGACGGGGTTTCACCATGTTGGCCAGGCTGGTCTTGAACTCCTGACCTCTTGATCCTCCCACCTCGGCCTCCCAAATTGCTGGGATTACAGGTGCGAGCCACCATGCTCGGCCGCATTTATGTTTCTTAAAATCAATTTCCTCCAAGATTAACTGTAATTTTGTTAGAGTCTCCATATTCTTTGCTTAGAACCAGGAAGTAAGAACATGCCTCAGAAACTTTCCAACCTAACTCGAATACAGGTGCCAGGGAGAGTAATGCAGATGAACAAGCCAACGATTAGCAAACCCAGAGATCTCAAAAAGCCATCCCAGCCAGGCATGGTGGCCCAGCTCTCGTTTCAACTACTCTAGAGGCCAGGGCGGGAGGATCACTTGAGCCCAGGAGTTCAAAACCAGCCTGGGCAACATAGTGAGACCCCCATTTCTGAAAAATAAACATAAAAATAAAATAATTTTTAAAAAAGAATTCAACTTGGAGTTCTCCAGGCTTTAGCAAAGAGGACATTTCTGGATTTCTTTTTCTGCCAATGAAGTTATTTCTGTGGACATGGAGGCAGAGATGGGGCAATGGAATGTTACATAACAGAAGTCTACTTCAAGACATTCTCCAAAATCATACCATTGAAAAGGCAGCGCATCTCAGAGTAACGAACTGACATAGATCTTCCTGGAGCTTTGGTGGAGGGGGTCAGAAGTATGAAGAAAACAGGAAATGTGGAGTTGAATATTTAAGTGCGTCTCTGAGGCAACCAATACTTGTGGCTGAGAGAAGGCACCAGAAGCAGCTTTGAGCAGAGAGCAGATCCAGCATTAGGACAGAGAGGAAAAGAAGCAAATCCGATGTGATATTTGGCCACATCCAAGCATCCTGTGACTCTAAAAGCACCATAAGGTCTTTGTCACAAATATATTCATTAAATTCTGTGTTTTGTTTTTTAATAGCCTTTAAGAAGCCAAAGGATTTTGAAATAAAAGTATTTCTTCTGATTATGTTCACAAATTAACAAAGAATCCGTAAGCAGTGTGATCCATTTAAGTCACAAAGCTGTGCTTCTGAAGTATTATTAGATATTCTAAAATTGTTTCCTAAGATTTGGGTTACCTTTCAAAGGGTTTGAAATGGATGGTTTAGAAAACACAGCTGGCTTAATAGGCTAGCACAGGGGAAAATGACCTTCTACAGATAAGAACACACCCAGATGGAAGTATTCAGCTCTTTCTTAAGAGAGTTGCTTTAGTGAGTATGGAAAGAAATATTTGCTAATAGAAACTCAAAAAAATACAGATAAACAAAAGGAAGAAAATAATCACATGTAACCTACCAATTGTTATTTTGAGAGAGATATTTCTTCAGACTTTTCTTTTTTTTTTTTTTTTTGAGACGGATTCTCGCTCTGTTGCCCAGACTGGAATGCAATGGTGCAATCTCGGCTAACTGCAACCTCCGCCTCCCAGGTTCAAGCAATTCTCCTGCCTCAGCCTCCTGAGTAGCTGGGATTATAGGCATGCACCACCACGACTGGCTAATATTTTGTATTTTCAGTAGAGACGGGGTTTCTCCATGTTGGTCAGGCTGGTCTCAAACTCCCAACCTTAGGTGATCCTCCCACCTCAGCCTCCCAAAGTGCTGGGATTACAGGCATGAGCCACTGCGCCCAGCCTATTTCTTGAGACTTTTCTGATGCACGTATGTGCATATAATATTTTTACAAGAATGGGACTATACTACAATACTGTTTTGTATTTTTTCACTCCATATACTCATATGTCTGTATCATCACCTTAATGGCTCCATAGTAGTCCATAATATAGATATCTGCCCCATGGTTTATTTAACAGGTTTCTATTGTTGGACATTTTGATTGTTTCTATTTTTTTTTATTGTTATGAAGTTGTGGTCTCCAAAGTGAGGTAGACAAGATGATTCTTTGGAATTTAAGAAGACTGTATTTGAATTTCTATTGATCTTTATTTTTATCTTAAAGCAGTGAGAGAGTAATTAAGCTTTCTCATCTTTGATATTCAGACTTATGCCAGCACCCTCACTGTGCCCATTAGCAGAGCTTATGTGTTACATAGGGCACCGGCGTTTCCCAAGGGAAAAATGGGATTTCCACAGCGCTCACAGGTTGATGATGGCCTCATCACTCGGCATCATCCCACGTTCTTTCGCTCTCAAGATATTGCAACAAGATACCCAGTTGAGTGGATGTATAGATAACCCCAGAGTTGCAGTGACATCTTTTTATAAGGTGGAGGGCAACCACGGGAATATTTCCTATCATATGGAGGCTTCCTAGTATTTTGACAAAATACTTTTAAAAGTTTTTGAATTTAAAGATCTTCAGTTTTATACTTTTCTTTTACCAAATAAATAAATAAATAAATAAATTATTGATGTAGGGTCTAAAAAAAAAACCTGCACACGCTTAAAACATTACAACAGTACGAAAGGGGATACAATGAAAAGTGTCTGAGTCTGCATTCCTGGCCCTCCACAGAAGGAATAATGAATCAGAGTGGGGGGTGCACACGTCTAGAAGTGTAACTAGTTGCGCACACCCTGTCTGTATTTGCCTCCCTCTTTCTATGTTAATGGCAGCATACTCACTGAAGACTAATATATTTAATCCTTTTATTATATTAAAATATTTTTACAAAATAAAGATGGGTTTTTAACAATGAATATGAAAGTGTTTTGAAAACTATTTATGCTGTAGAAAGGACATTTGAAAGTAGATCCTTGGCTGGGTGTGGTGGCTGACACCTGTAATCCTGACACTTTGGGAGGCCAAGACGGGCAGATCACCTGAGGTCAGGAGTTCGAGACCAGCCTGGCCAACATAGTGAAACCCAGTCTCTACTAAAAATACAAAAATTAGCTGCGTATTGTGGTGCATGCCTGTAGTCCCAGCTACTCTGGAAGCTGAGGCAGGAGAATCACTTGAACCCGGGAGGCAGAGGTTGCAGTGAGCCGAGATCACGCCACTGAACTCCAGCCTGGGCAACAGAGCAAGACTGGCTCAAAAAAAAAAAAAAAAAAAAAAAAGTCGATGCTTGATAGTATTTTCTTTGTTATGTGTTATTCTATGACCAAAACAATGTGACCTATAAAAACTTATTTTTACGGATTTAAAAATGTTGAAAATAGAATTTTAACCTGTAAATCTTTCAAACAAAGTGAACTCATTTGTTAAAAATACAGCCAGGCGTGATGGTGTAGGCCTGTAGTCCCAACTGCTCAGGAGGCTGAGGTGGGAGGATCACTTGAGCCCAGAAGTTGGAGGCTGCAGTGAGCTACGATCACACCACTGCACTCCAGCCTGGGTGACAAGACCCCCATCTCAGATAAATAACACTTTCTGTTTAGTTTGCAAGACCAAATGATTGACTTGGGGAAGATTTTTATGAAAATGTTTTCATAATTTGTATTGTACAATGAATACCAGAGCATAGTAAACATGGCCAACAGGACGCTCCATGTGGATAGATGTATCCTTTTGGGTCATCTTTTCCAACTGGGATGGCCATTCAAAGTTAGGTGCCAAAATAAAGTGAATTTGGAGCCAGGCCTTTAATTGAGTATTTTACCCAGTATTAAGCAATTTTTCAGTCTCATTGTTTTTAATATTAATATTTTCATGAGAATGTTTCACTTAATGATGTTTTTAGATTGTTTTTTATCTTTGATTTTCTTATTCATATGTGTTTTATAATATATTAGTAGAGTGGTGGATATAAAAGAATAAGTAAATATAAGTAAATATACATATATTAGAATTGCATTTTCGGCTGGGCGCGGTGGCTCATGCCTGTAATCCCAGCACTTTGGGAGGCCAAGGCGGGCAGATCCCGAGGTCAAGAGGTTGAGACTATCCTGGCCAACATGGTGAAACCCCGTCTGTACTATAAATACAAAAATTAGCTGGGCATGGTGGCGCGTGCTCGTAGTCCCAGCTACTTGAGAGGCTGACACCCGTAGTCCCAGCTACTCTAGAGGATGAGGCAGGAGAATCACTTGAACCCAGGAGGCAGAGGTTGCAGGGAACCAAAATTACACCACTTCACTCCAGCCTGGTGAAAGAGCGAGACTCCATCTCAAAAAATAAAAATTAAAAAAATAATAATTGCATTTTCAAAGAGGTTTTATTGATGGAGTACATAATAAAAAATATGGAGGAGATAATGATTATGAAATGCAACTCATTTGTAGTAACAAAAGACTAGGACCTGGAACTTTAGTGAGCTAATACAGAATAACCTCCAGGGAGTTTGTTGCCATTAACATAAGAAAGGAGAAGGCAAATACAGCTACACAGGGTGTGCAAGACTCATTCTATATCTAGACGTTCACACACTCACACCCCAACTCATTTTTGCCTCTTAGAAAGCAGACCAGGAAGCCACTTTTCATTGTATTCCTTTTTGTAGTTTTTACTTTTTTTTTTTTTTTAATTATATGCAGGTTTTTGTTTCTGTTTTTGTTTTTGTTTTAAGATGGAGTCTCACTCTGTCACTCAGGCTGGAGTGCAATTGCACCATCTTGGCTCCCTGTAACCTCGCCTCCCTGGTTCAAGCGATTCTCCTGCCTCAGCCTCCTGAGTAGCTGGGATTACAGGCACCCACCATCATGCCTGGCTAATTTTGTATTTTTGTAGAGACAGGGTTTCACCATGTTGGCCAGGCTGGTCTCGAACTCCTGACCTCAGGTGATCCCCCCGCCTTGGACTCCCAAAGTGTTGGGATTACAGGCGTGAGCCACCGTGTACGGCCGGGATTTTGTTTTTTATTAAATAAAAGCTAGTATAAAAAAGAGGAAACATTGCCGTAAAAAAGGAAATAAAATATTGCCTCCTTTTTTGTTGTTGTTTTGAGACAGAGTGAGACTCTGTTGCCCAGACTGGAATGCAGTGGCACAGTCTCGGCTCACTGCAGCCTCTGCCTGCTGGGTTCAAGCGATTTTCATGCCTCAGCCACCAAGTAGTTGGGATGACAGCCATGCATCACCACACCCAGCTAATTTTTTGTATTTTTAGTAGAGACAGGGTTTTGCCATGTTTGCCCAAGCTGGTCTGGAACTCCTGGCTTCAAGTGATGCACCTCACCTTGGCCTCCTAAAGTCCTGGAATTACAGGCGCAAGCCACACTGCACTGGGCCTAAAATATTGCCTCTTTGTAGCCAAATTTGTATATACATCTGTAATTATTTCCATAGGAGAACCTCCTCTAAGTAAAATTATAGAGTCACAAGTAAATACAATTTTAAGGTTCACCTCCATTTGACAAATTGTTCTTTAAAAAGGCTAGACCTGTGCTGTCTAATATGGTAGCCACTTGCCACTTGTAGCTGTTTATATTAAATTTTAAATTAATTAAAATTAAATAAAGTTAAAAACTTAATTCCTCAGTGCTACACCAAGTGGTTTGTATAATCGTATCACAGCATGTTTCATTGGACAGCTCTGAGGTGGGCCAGTTTCTGCTCCCACTCCCGGTGTCCGAATGTACCTATTTCCCTGCATTTTGCCAGCACTAGGTATTGTCATACTTTCTAATCTTTGCCAATTTAATAATTAAAAAGTGGTAATTCACTGTTTCAGTTCTCTAATACTCGTCAGCTACTGTAGTTCTTCCTTTGTGAGCTGTGTTCTTTGTCCTTTTATCTTACTGAGTTGTAACTCCTACTGTATTGAGGATATCAGTGCTCTGTATTCTATTCTGTCCTATTAAAAGGTTTAAAACTTTTGTTATTAATTATTACTACTTTTAGAGACAAGATCTCACTCTGTTGCCCAGACTGAAGCACAGTGGTGTGATCATAGCTGACTGCAGCCTCAAACTCCTGGGCTCAAGCAGTCCTCCCTCCTTAGCCTGCCAAGTAGCTAGGAATACAGGTGTATACCACCACACCCAGCTAATAAATGTTTTGATAAAATGTTTCTTTTCCATGTTTAAAAATTCTTGTTATAGCTACTATTTATAAGTGTATAATTTACTCATACACTTGACTTCCAGAGGCAGCACAGTTTAAGGTTTGACCAGTTGATTTTTGTCTTTCCAGTGGAGCCAGTGAATCCTTTCTTATACTGAGTAGCAGGTTATTCCTTCTCAAAGACATGTTTGTATTCTTGTTCACAATCTGATTCTTTATATGCCCATTATTCCTCAGAGTAGAGAAAGGGACAAAGGCTTGCAATCAGAAAGAAGTGGGTTCAGATCCCACTCTAGTGCTTTCTGAGTCTTCTTTTTCTCATCTGTAACATTAGGGTAATGATCCCTATCTTTCTAGAATAGTGTGGAAATGAAATTAGACCATGCATGCAAAATGCCTAGTGCGCTGCCTGCTGTGTGCCCAGCAGCTGCTGTTCTCACCATCTCCTTAATTCACCTTGCCCTTCACATCTGTGTGGCGCACCCCTCTTTCCTAGGAATGGTTAGACTCTCCGAACTCAAATCAACAGTTCAGAATTCCAGGCCCATCAAAAGTGCCACCACCTTGCCTGATGACATGATCACCCAGCGAGAGGACGCGGTGGGGGCGGTGGTGGAGGAGGAGCAGGGGGGAGACTCTGGTGAGCAGGAGACGGGGGGCACCGAGGCCCGACCTCGGAGGCGGAAGCCAGCCAGGCTGCTGGAGACTACCGCGAAGCTGGAGCCAGAGGAGAAGCCCAGAGCCAGGCGGCAGAAGGACTTTGACGTAGCAGAACCAAATGAGTCCAGCGACGAGGAGAGCCAGAAAAAAGAGAGAGCTCGGGCTGCAGAGGAGCCGTGGACTCAGAATCAACAGAAACTTCTGGAACTGGCATTGCAGCAGTACCCAAAGGGATCCTCTGACCGCTGGGACAAAATAGCCAGATGTGTCCCGTCCAAGAGCAAGGTGAGTGACAGGGAAAGAGGCCTCTGCACAGGTGTTAGAATCCCACCAGAGGAGCCGCAGCTTGTCTGCCTGCGGCTTCTTCCCTCATTCCTATCTACTGACACCTGCCCCATGATCTCTTCTTTCCCAGCTATCTTCCAGTATATTTCTCCCTAGAGCATATGAATCTGTGCACTGAGTGGTTCATGTGTGTAGATGAGCTCAAGATTCTAAGTTTCATCATCACACAGGGTAGCTGATTATAGAAACTTCACCTACAGCACCTGCCTGCCCTTTGGAGAACTCGCCCACTCAGGCCTAGGGTTTAAGGGCACATGGGAGGCTCAGCCGGTGCCGTCTCACCGTGAAATGCGGCAGCTGGGGAGGGTCAGGATGGGAAGCGCCTCTGAACCAGGCTGAGGGTTCATAAATCACAAGGCCCATTGGCTATGTAGCAAATCTTTGACCAAAGGGATAGCTGGTATAGACAGTATTACCATAATCATCTTTGGTTCTGCCATGTGAATAACTTTGGACTCAGCGGGTGCACCTCGTGGCTGTCCAGAGGCCCTGAGGCCATCTCCATGTGTGGTCAGTGCCCTGAGGCCATCTCCATGTGTGGTCAGTGCCCTGAGGCCATCTCCATGTGTGGTCAGTGCCAGGCGACAGCTAGGGTTCGGCTTACCTTCCACGGCCGTGGCCGTTTGTAGTTGGCCTTTCTCCCTGCTTGTAGCTCTTAGTGCCTGCTCACATACATCTGAGATAGTTCTCAGATGAAAACTCAGATGGGAGGAGAGGGCGGGAGTGCCCTGTGGAGAGCCCACCCACCCAGCTTGGGCGGCCTCTTTCCTGTGATCTGGCCGTGAGGCGCTGCAGAGAGTTCCAGGGTGTGATCCTACCACAGTGTCTCTTGAGGCTTCTTTCCAGGGAGCTAGATTGTTAGTCGAGGAATCAGGAACAGTCAGAATCAAAAGCCACGATCTATTCTGCCGTCTGTGCCTCCTTCAGTCGCCTCTGGGCACACTGATGCTCATTTACATTCTTATTTTTGTAATTGAAATTCTGTGTTGGAAAATCTAGCTCATGGCCATGCGTGTCCCTGAGTGTACAGGTCTAGTTTTCTCCACCTACTTTAAAAGGATGAAAGTTGAGAGTTCCTGGGGAGAAAAATAAACCCTTAGCAGTTGATCTATTTGGGAAGCGCAGCTTCTCCCAGCCTCTCCAACTGGTTTGCCAGAAGTAACTATTCTCCCCGAATTTCTCTAGCATCTGTCAGAACACAGGTGTCTCCATGTGTGATGAGTCCACACTGGCTTATAAACGAAGGGGCTGGAGCTTGGATTCCTAAGGATAGAACACCCAGAAACTCATACCTGGGGGGTCTGGAAACCTTCCAGTTTTCAACCAGCAATGAGCAGGGCTTCGTCGGCCTGCAGGTGTTCCCCTCAAGCCTTGACTTGAGAGCCAGCCAGGGCTGAGCTGCCTGCTGTCCTGGAGCCTGGGCCTGGCTGCCACAGCTCAGCTCAGAGCTCTGAGCACACTGTCCTTCCGGGGTTACATGCTGGGTCTGGCCACATCTGGTTTCAGCACTATGTGGTTAGGGACAGCATAGATACTAAGGAAAGACTGATATCTTTAAAGACCGTAGGCAGGTAATCTTTGGGGATGCAGAAAAAACCCTGAGAAGAGACTCTCATGACACCACTAAGCTAAAATCCTGGGAGAGTAAACATCCTTTCCCTGTCCCAGGCAGCTGATAAAGTCACTTTGCACTGGACCCTAAGTCAGCAGAAGCTACAGAACCTCAGGGGTCAGTATTTTTGGAACAGAAACAGAAGAGATTCTAGAAAGTTCCTGTAATCAACATGAAAATAATGAGGCCTCTCCCCACCATCAACCCACCTCTGCTTTGGTCCTGAGTCCCAGCCCAGGGCGTGACAGCTGTGGCCAGCTGAGGTCTGAAGTGGGTGGCCCTGCAGCCTGTAGGGTGGGATGGAGGTGGGGCCGGGAGGAGCAGGAGTGTGTATTTCAGCACAAGTGTTTCCAGTGTCCCGGGGTCTGGCGCCCCACAGGAAAGGTCTCACTCAGCAGCACCTAAGGAAAGCCAGACCCACGGAAGAAGACTATTGTGGCTACCTGGCCCCAGGGTTTTTTATTTCTTTAAAGTAGCGTGTTGTGATGAAAGAGTGAAATGTTAACATGAAAATGAGAGTCAGCAGGCTGATGGTACCAGTGATGATGCTAGTGCACCTCACAAACGGCTGCCCCAGCCCCTCACTCCGCGCCAAGCACCTTCCCTTCGGGCTGGGCTTGCAGGAGCCCTTCTTGCACTGCCTGGACAGGTCTGCCTTGTGAGCGGCTGGACTCCAGGACATCCTGGGAACTCTGGGCAGAGGGACTGGACGTGAGGCTCTTCATGAGCAGAAGGCAGCAGACCAGCCCCCCGGGGACCCCACTGACTTGTGCAAGTGACTGTTTTCACCTCTCTTTTTTTCTTCCTACAGGAAGACTGTATCGCTAGGTACAAGTTGCTGGTTGAACTGGTCCAAAAGAAAAAACAAGCTAAAAGCTGAATATTCTGGGAGTTGATGTTCACCTTCATTTTCCAAAATGAATATCTTAAAAATCTTTTGCAGAAATTTGCATTTTTGTACCTCAATATTTCTACGTCATGTGCCTTAGTAAAAAAAAACCAATAAATAAATAAAAGATGAGTGTTGTGCTATACTATTTAAACAAATACTGTGCTGGGGAAAAAGGATGTGGGTATTTTGCAGATTATTTTATTTCTCATCACTTCAAAGTTTACTTTCTTAGGGAATAAACAGTGCTTTCTAATGATCAGGCAAAAATATATGGTTTTGAAGGAACATGTGAACAAACTAATGTGTAAGAATTCAAACAATGTTTCTCTAAAACACGACCAAAGAACACAGCAGTTCATGTCTCTATTGGGGGTTGAGTAGCAAAGATCAGTTCTTGGGGAGAAAGAAAACCAGGTTGGTATCCAGCTGGTTGGCTAAGAACAATGTGAGGTTCTCTTAGTTAGTTAAATATATCGAGGGAAAAAACTGTCCAGGTGAAGAAAGACATAAGGTAATACTTTCGAAGTTTGAGCTGCTTGACAGAAATGTGTTCCCACCTGAGAGAATTTCCAGACAACAGGCAGGACCATTTTCAGGAAATGATGAAATTGGGACCATTTTTTCGTACCTAAGTTAAAAATCACTATTTTGACTATTTTCTACTATTACTTTCTGTCGAAGTCTTTCTTGCTGTATTTGAACTGTCACTGTCAGCTGAGCACTCCTTTTAAATCTTCTGTCATTTGCTCAGGGCGTGGAAATAGTGTGATGAATGCAGCTTGCCTGAACGTGCAAATCATGAAGATAACCAGAACACAGTTAAGGGACGTGATTTGATATCTTAGAGATGTTTTCTCTAAGGAGTAAAGTGAGGGTACAGTTTCCTGGAGGATAGTTTGGGTGACAGAGGTTCCCACTCTGCAGTGCAAGCTTCTTTCCATACAGAGGACATGGAACCAGGTAAGTCCCCAGCCCTTTCCATGACACGAGGTGACAGAGGCTGCCTTAGGTCTCAGGCCTACACCTGGCTCCAAGCAGATGTTTTAGGGAACTTACACTTCAGACCCAACTCCCTCATCCCAAAAAGAGCAGCGGAGAAGTGAAAACAGCACATTGCAGGCTGAGTAGCCCTCTTCCAAAATTGTGAGACAAGTTTCAGATTTTGCATATTTTTTTCTGATTTTTGGAATATTTACATATACATAATAAGTTGGCTCAGGGATGGGACCTGAATGTAAACACCACGTTCTTTGTTGTTTGTTTGTTTTTGGAGACAGAGTCTCGCTGTGTCGCCCAGGCTGGAGTGCAGTGGTGCAATCTTGGTACACTGCAACCTCTGCCTCCCAGGTTCAAGTGATCTCCCACCTCGGCCTCCCAAAGTGTTGGGATTACAGACGTCCATTATGTTTGACATACACTTTATGCACACAACCTGAAGGTAATTTTATGCAATATTTTTAATAATTTTGTGCAAGAAACAAAGTTTATTTGCTGAACCATCAGAAAGAGGCATCAGGTGTGGAATTTTCCACTGGTGGCGTCACATCAGCACTCCAAAAATTTGGATCTTGAGAGCATTTCAGATCTTGGATTTGGGATTAGGGATGCTCAGCCTGTGCCAGCCACAGTCTCCGCAGTCTGGTTTGCACAGAACTGCCTGAGTCAGGGAGTCAGTTCCATCAGCCTCAGCCAGCAGGGATAGGGAAGTGGTACCTGTCTGGCCCGGTGGGGACAGGGGACAGGCACAGTCATCTGGCCCCATCAGTACTCACTGTCCTCTTCCTGTAACAAGTCAAAACCAGGCTAGTCACGAGAATCTGAGTCTTTCCCAGAACTCTGTCCTCCAGCTGGGGGCCATGAGGTGACTGCTGTGCAGTCGCAGTGGCTCTATGTGAGTGACACATCTGAGAGGGAAGCCGGTTCCTGGAGAGGAACAGGGAGAGGGGAGGATCGTCCTGGCCATATGCCGGCCCGGGGGCCTCTCTGATCTCTGAGCCCAGCCTCAGGCCTGTTATACAACCCAGGACACTCTGTGAGTGTTCTGCCATTAAATCACCCTTTACACTTACAGCAGCCTGAATTGGGTTCCTCACACATACCCCAAAGCCCAATTATGAGTTTCCTGGGCTTTCTGCGGGAGAGGCCCCTGGGGGTTCAGAGGTGCTTTAGGAAATTGAGTTGCTGGAAGCCCTCAACTCGCCCTGTCCTCATCTTCTCCAGCTACCTTGAGAGAGTGAGGTGCTAGTGTGGTTTTCTGCTGCCTGTCTCTGCCTGCCAGGAAAGGCACTGCCCATGGTCTCCCCTCGGGGGACTCTGGGGGCCAAGGAGTCAACTGAAGTAGGATGGGGGGGGGGGGTTTTGTGGGGGAGGCCAGGGCCGGAGGCTGGGCAGAAGGACTCGTGTGGGCTCCCAGCTCTCAGAGCACAGCCCTGTACACAGATGACAGCTGCCACCCCGGGTCACAGCAGGAGAGCGAGGATCCTCGAGAGGGAATGCACTGAATGCGTGTGGGGACGTGGCACATGCACCAGCCACGCGACAGCCCCACCGTGCCCCTTCTCCTCTCCCACTCCCAGACCCGTGTCCTCCTGAGCCACCCTACCCTGCCCACTGAGGAGGCCTCCCCATGCCACGCCCAGCCCCCACAGGTGGCCTGCGCTTGCTTTTCTGTTCTTGCTGTCTTGCTCATGAGAACCAACCCAACCACTCTTTCCTCCTCAGTTTACACCTTTTTTTTTTTTTTTTTTTTTTTTTTTTTTTTAAAGCAGCAGCCTCGCTTGGTTGCCCAGGCTAGAGAGCAGTGGCGCAATCATGTCTCACTGCAGCCTCAAACTAACAGGCTCAAGCAATCCTCCTGCCTCAGCCTCCCAAGTAGCTGGGACCACAGCCATGTACCACCACCACCTTGCTAATTTTTTCTGTTTTTATGTAGAGATGGGTCTGGCTCTGTGGTCCGGGCTGGTTTACCCTTTTTGAGGGAAGAAAAGTTGTCTGTGGGACATGAATGTTGTGTGTGCTATTTTTTCCTTGTTAAATGAGACCTGAGAAAACGTGAACCTGGAATGTCCCGGGTGGGAGGGCAAACCGCAGTCCACCCCGGGCCCAGGGTCCTGGGCTGCTCGCCGGCCACCAAGTCCTGGAGCCTCTCCAGGGGGATCGCCTCCGGGGCCTGCAGTGCGTCCTTGTGAACATCCTCAGCAGGGCATAACTTAGTCTCCTGAGGGTGAAGCTGGTACGGAGAACAGCCCAGGGCTGCCCTGAGGTGCAGTGGGCCCCAGCGCTGCCTCCAGGCCTCCACTTCTGGGGACCCCACGGCTCCAGCTTCTCGGCAGCCCCCCCACCTCTCGCCCCCATGGCCATGTCCATTTGCTCATGTTGCGGGGAGTGAGACCTGGTTGGAGGTGGAGAACGCTGGCTCTCCCACTGTCCATGGAGCTGGGTGACATCAGGTGTGTTGTTTTACTACTGTGCCTCAGTTCCTCATCTGGGAAAAGAGAGAATAATGGCAGCTGCCGCTTAGGTTGTTAGGATGATAAAGTGAGATAATCTGTGTGAACTCTTTCTAACGCAGTGCCTGGCTTGGCAGAAACAATGTTATTTCTGACAGCCTGGCTTCCTGTCACCATCGTCTTCTGCGTGGCGATGGCCACAGCAGGGCTGATGAGGCAGGGCCAAGCTCCTTCCATCTCCTGCCCATGGGGGCGGGAATCCCAGCCCGGGGCCTAGGGGCCTGGGTCACTCTGTGCACTCCGGGGGACCTGCAACAGGCCTGCAAAATCATTCCATCTTGGATGTGTACTTTTCTGGGGAGAGGGTCCACATCTTTCACTGGGTGCCCCAAGGGCCTCTCACCCAAAAAGGCTCACAGCCTGTGCGGTGACGTTTCTCCTGACATGGCCCCAGGAGGGCCCGTGTGGTGTGCAGGAGAACCTTAGACTGGGCCTCAGGCAGAAAGGGCTCAAAGTCCCGGGTCTACTGCTGATGACCAGGGCCTGGGCAAGTGATATTAGCCCCTCTCTGGGGCTCGTTTCCTGTCCACAGAATGCAGTTGCTAATACCTGAGGGGCAGCGAGCCGCTCTGGGAAAGCCCTTCACGCTCAGGGCCCCTCTCGGCTCTGCCCCCATCTTGTGCTCCTCCCCTTGCCACTAAGTGGGGACATTTCTTCCCTAGGGCTGACATCAGCCTGGTCTCCTCTTCCTCAGGTGTAGTTTAGGGAAAGGGCAGAGTTTCGATCAGAAGACTCACGTCTGAGTCGTAGGTGAAGACCATGGGGAAGGAGCAGGGACCAAGGCCACGGAGAGGGCTGTGGTTCTGAGGGCTGCGGTGGGGGGAAGGGAGGGGATGGGGGAGGAGTGGAGGGAGGGAGGGAGGGAGGGAGGGAGGGAGGCCGTCTGCAGCCCCCACCCCGCTCAGCCCCACAGAACGCAGAGCAGCAGGATACTCCCAGGCATGACACCAGGCACGGGGGCTCTGCCCTCATCTTCCTGGACACCCGAGTCTCTTACCCTTTAGTGGTTTAAATTTTCCTCTCCCCACTGGGGCAGAAATGTCAGCGTTACCATTTCCTCAAACTGTTTATCGCGCCACTCTTCAAAGCACACTCACCTGTCTTATTTACCCCTAATGGGGGTTCTGCGCCCGCCCCCCACAGGGGGTCAGGAATGTTTGGGATGTGCAGCCAAGCCACGTTCTTCCCCAGGTGTGCAAGAGCTCCCCGTGCACGGCCTTAGAATGCCCTATTAGGAAAAGTTGGGGTGGGAAGGAGGTTTTTTTCATCAGTGGACCAGCTTACTTAGATTTTCACCAAATTATCCGATTCATCTGCAGAATTTGCTTTGGGAACTGCCTGGGAGTTTGTCTTCAATTGGTCCGCACGTGCTTGGCAAACACCCTGAGTTGCAGACTGTGGGTTTAGTCTTCCACTGGAGTGTTCTCAAATTCCCTTCGCAGTTTTAGAATAAGACCGTAATAAGCTTTCCACTGTCAATGTCTTCAGACACTTTAAAAAATGCCTCCTGCTGCAGGGCTGCTTCTTGATATATGCCAGTCACACTCCCCCAAACTCCTCTCCAAGTAGAGAACTAAAGCTCTATCAAGTATTTCATCCCAACTTCATTTTCTAGGGTATTTGTTGTTGTTCATTTTGGCAGTTAGGCTTGTTCCTACAGTTTAAATGGCATGGTTTAAATCATGTTCTGTGCATACAGGGAGGCCATGTGTTCCCTGGGGCCCAGGACACCCAGCCTAGGCGCTACAGGATGTGGCCTTCCTGTCTTATGGGGCATTGCTAACAAGTGGCCAATCCCAAATGCCTGCAGATTTTCAGAGGGGCGCTGAACTCCCCAGAGAGGAAGGACAGCTCAGAGATGTCCATTGTCTTGCTTTGGTTTAGAACGCCCCAGGGTAGAGGTGAGTCCTGGTCCTGCCCCAGCCCTCGTGAAGACCCACCTGCCTCAGAGAATGGCTGAGCCCCAGAGACACCTGAGTCAGGACCCAGCCTGGCAGGATCTCCTACAACTACGTGCACCGGCACCTGCGCTGCAGGTCTGCCGCCCCTAGCCACGTACCAGCACCTGAGCTCAGGCCTTTAAGACCAGGAGTTGGCTCTGCAGGCTGAGGAGAGGTGAGACTTTGGTGTGGGGGCCTGCGTGACTGCAACTGGACAAGGTTAGTCATTTGGTGAAACCGTGTTGGTATTTTCTAAAACAAATCCGACTTCCAAATACTGGGCTGAAACATGAATGGTGTTTCTCTCGGGTCTGGGGACTCCCTTTGTAACCACACTCCAGGCCAGGCCCGAGTCTGAGACGCGGAGTGGGAGCCAGGCCAGGGTGGCCTCTTGCCCTCACAGCCTTGTCAGGAACGGTCCCAAACCAAGAGTGTCCCTGGGTCATCTGTGGGTCATACAGTATACCGTTTACAAAATGAAATCGACAGATTTGGGGGTAACAGTAGGGTCGCCATGTGATTTACTGTGGCCTAAGTCATAAAGGAAAATGAGCCATGTTGGTCATGTTTGCTTTTGTTATTACTCAAAAAGAAATATCTTGTAAAATGTAAGATAAAATGTCTCATTGCTTATACTGTCATTTTGGTTCCAATCTTGGTTTCACAAAGTTAGATATCACTGCAGTTAAACAGTAGATGTCTTGACATATTTGACCTCAACTGTTTTCCCTTCAGAGGCTTGGCTTAAAAAATCACTATTGGAAATTTGCTGTTTGGATACAATTATGTCTGTCCTGTTCTGTTAAAAACTAGAATTTAAAAATTGGATGTGGGCCCAGTGCAGTGGCTCACACCTGTGATCAGCGCTTTGGGAGGCCAAGGCAGGATTGGTTGAGAGCAGCCTGGGCAACATGAACCCTGTCTCTACAAAAAAAAAAGCCAAATGCGGTGGCACATGCCTGTAGCCCCAGCTGCTTAGGAGACTGGGGTGGGAGGATCACTGGAGCCCAGGAGTTTGAGGTTGCACAGAGCTATGATCGCACCACTGCCATCTAGCCTGGCTGACAGAGTGAGACCCTGTTTCGTGGGGCGGGGAAATAATGGGTCCTGGGTAGAGAATCCCTGCATGAAGGTGCTGATGTCCAGGTGATTCTACTGGCCAGCCAGGAAGAACCACTGCATGAGGCCAAGAGCTTGCAAAGCAAATGGGACCCTGTTTTGTTCAACAATTCCAATGTACGCGGGCAACTTAGCTGCAGAGAGCACCTGACCTTACCTGCTCTGGAAGAGCCCCGGGGAACCAGCAAGGTGGCGGCGCTGCCAAGATGGAATCCCCTAATTCATCCATCTGCTTGTTACGGGAGCCAAGTGAGAAACCCCCAGATGCAACCATCAGTGTTTGAAGGAAAACAAACCTGATCGGCACAAAGTGAAATGTCATGCTTTAATTTTAAACTTTGGAAGGTGCTAGCAAAATGAAGATAACGCTGTTGAGTTTGCTGCAAACCATGAGGTAACTTCTTTTTCATTGGTTGCAGTGGACTGAATGTGTCTCCCCTCACCAAGGTCATGTGTCCAAACCCAAACCTTGAAGGAGATGGGATCAGGAGGTGGGGCCTTTGGAGGTGATTAGGTCAAGAGGGTGGAGCCCCCACTAATGGGAGGCCAGAGAGCAGAGTTGCCCCCTTCCCTGTGAGTCAGCCTTCTGCCTCTGGAACAGAGCCTCACTGACTTGGAGAAATACATTTGTTGTATGTAAGTCACCCAGACTACAGCATTTATTAAATTATTTCATCGAGACCGGGTCCTGGTCTTACCCAGGCTGGGGTGCAATGGAGTGATCATAGCTGCAGCCTCAAACTCCTGACCTCAAGTGAGCCTCCTGCCTTGGCCTCCCAAAGTCCTGGGATTACAGACTTGAGCCTCCACACCCAGCCCGATTATGGCACTTTGTTAAAGCAAGCTGAACTGACACTGGCTTGATACCACCTCAGTGTACAATCAAGTATTTAAGGGCACGCGTTGGGAGCCTTAGACACTGTCTCCTACCTATTAGCCCCTCTTCCTACCGCCAAAGCTGCTCCTGTTCATGTCACCACATACCTGAGTACCACGTCCAAAAGGTGATTTCAGGCTTGACCTTACCCCTTTAATCCTGAAGGCGGTGTGTGACATCTTCCAGCTTTTTGCAGCTTCACATTCTGGAGTGAAATGGATATAAATCAAACCAAGAGTTCCCCTGGCTCCTCCTCAGATTCCTCTCCAGATGTTTGATCTTTTGCTTTGGTAGTCTTGGTGTCCCCAAAGTCTGCAGTCTTCTTCCTTGTCCTCGCCCTTCTCCATCCCATTGACTTCAACTGCCCCCCTCTGTTAGGGGTCTGGTGAGGGCCAACTTTATGGTTCCAGCGCCCTTTGCTCTAATCCTCCCCTGGCATACCTGGCAGAATCCTCCACTCTATCCAGGGAGCTATGGTGCTTCCTTGATGTCCAAAAGAGCCAGAGCAGAGGTATGGCAAACGGCCGGTGTGGTCTCCTCTCCAGTCAGCTGGAGGGTACGAGTCCCTCCCACGGAGTTGAGAAAGCAGCTTTTCTGGAGCTAGGGCCTTAGAAAAGGTGAATTCCTTTGCCCTGAAAGCCTCCAGGGGGGTTGAAACATCCCCAGCTTTTTTTTTTTTTTGCGGGGGGGAGGGGATTCCAACTTGTCTCTGTTCTCCAGTCCTCTCACATCATCTCACCTGAATTCTCCAAACCAGTTCAATTCACAGGTCCACCGAGGGGTCTCTGGTTTCTTCCCTAGTTCCTTTCCAGTCTGCAGCCAGGCTAAGGCTCTCACACCCCCACACCCCTTGGAAAGACTACAAATGAATGCAGAGCTAGGGACAGCTCAAACTCCGGCCATAGCCATGTCCAGGCCTTTATGATTCTAGTTACCAGTGATGCCTGGGAAAGGCATAGGGGTATCAGGGACATGGCATGTTCGAGAACAGCATGGCTGGGTTTTGCTGGGGTACACAGCAAGGGGTGGAATTGTGCTGGGAGCCAGCACTGGATGGATGAGCCGAGCCCACACCCTGAGAGGCCTCAGTCTTGAAGAGGTGTCCCAGCCTCCACCACTCCTTAGTGAACTCAGAGTCGGGAGGGGCTCTAAGAGCATCATGGGGCGCTGCCACTTTACCTGCCTCAGATCATTCTTGTTCTTAATTGCACCAATTCACATTTTGGCAGCTATGTGACTCTGTACCCTCCTAAGCCTCAACTTCCTAATTTGCAAAATGGGGGAAACAAAACAGCCCTCACAGGGTTGTGTGAAGTGGAGGTGTGAGGTAAGGCGGGTGAAGGGCTTGACATGACGTCTGGGTCAGCACCCATGGCAACACCCGCTGCCAACTGCCCACACTCAAAGGACATGTCTCTGCCATCTGAAAGTAGACAAGGGTGGCGACCACACTGATGGCTCACCTGGAGGGTGGGGCGCTGGAGTTCTCACCAACCAAAGGCCTAGCTCTGGTTGTACCTGAAGTAAACCAGATGTACCAAGAGTTGTGAACAAAACCTGAAAATTCAACCTCATGGAATTTGGGAGCTTCCAACAAAAAGCAGGCCAGAGAAGAGGCAGTGAGTTCATCTAGAATATTTGGACCCAGATCTAGAAATAACGCACTTGTCTCCTAGTATCCACCTTCTCCCTTCTGCCTTTCCCCTGAATTTACCCACTCTGCACCTTGCTGCTAGCCAATCCCCCTACCTTTTTTTATTCGAGATGAAGTTTTGCTGTTGTTGCCTAGGCGGGAGAGCAATGGCACAATCTCAGCTCACCACAGCTTCCACTTCCCGGGTTCAAGTGATTCTCCTGCCTCAGCCTCCCAAGTAGCTGGGAGTACAGGCATGTGCCACCATGCCTGATTTTGTATTTTTAGTCGAGACGGGGTGTCTTGATATTGGCCTCGAACTCCCGACCTCAGGTGATCCACACACCTCAGCCTCCCAAAGTGCTGGGATTACAGGTGTGAGTAATCGTGCCCAACCAGTTGCTAGCAGCCCCCGCCCCGCCCCTTTAAGAGATGAGGTCTCTGTCACCCTGGCTGGAGTGTGGTGGCATGATCACTGCCACCGTGACCTCCTGGACTTACATGATCCTCCCACCTAGGCCTCCTGAATAGCTCAGACTACAGGTGTATACCCCATGCCTGGCTAACTTTGTTTTGTAGAGAGGGTGCCTCACTGCCCTATCCACACGCTGCTTGCTGGCTTAATGTGCATTTACAATCTTTTGTGGCCACAGAACTACAGAAACCACACTCCAGCACAGCACCAATCATCTTTCTTGCAAACCCACAGCCGCCTTCCAGCCTCATTTCCTGTGCCCACCTGATCCCTTGTGACTAGCGCTGGTCCTTCCCAACCCTGCCCTTTATGCTGCCGCTACTCCAATCCCCTGAGACCCCCTTCCCCTAAAAGACAAGGGAACAACATTTAGAGCTCATGCTGCGACAACCATGCCAGTGGGAAACTGCCCATCTGGCCCAGAAAATGACTAATTTAAAAAACACAAAATTTGATTTCTAAGATCTTTCCTGTCACTTTTTATTTAAGTGACAAAAGCAGGCCGTAACTTTGAACACTCAACCATGTAGGAAAAGAAAATATTAAAATTACAGATGTATCATATTTTATAAAAAGTGAAAGGCCGGGCACAGTAGGTCACACCTGTAATCCCAGCACTTTGGGAGGCCAAGGCAGGCGGATCACCTGAGGTCAGGAGTTCAAGACCAGCCTGGCCAACATGGTGAAACCCCATCTCTACTAAAAATACAAAAATTACCCAGGCGTGGTGGTTGCCTGTAATCCCAGTTACTTGGGAGGCTGAGGCAGGCGAATTGCTTAAACCCGGAAAGTGGAGGTCACAGGAGCTGAGATTGTGTCATTGCACTCTAGCCAGTGTGACAGTGAGACTCAGTCTCAAAAAAAAAAAGTGACAGGACTTTTTTTTTTTTCTGGTTTCGAATTTTTTAAAAAGTGGTCATGCTAATTTTTATTACTTAAATAGGTTAATGCTAACACCTAAAAGTGTCACCAGTGCCCTGAGGTGGATGTGGATCACACACTTGGAAAATGGGCACTTTGTCTACTCCACATGTGACTGTGGACCTCCAGACCTTGATGCAGCCAGGGATCTGAGGCTGAGATATGTCAGACAGCTAGAAGGGACATGTGTGCCCCTGTTTGTTTACCTCAATGGGGAATCTGTCCCTTAAGAAAGACCTGCCAAACTTGAACTGTGACCTAAGTCACAGTCAAACGAAACTTACATTTTTACATAAATTTTTACTGAATTGCAAAAATTAGTAAGTGGTGCTTAAAGGACATTTCTTTTGTTGCAAATAACAAATTGGGGAATGGAAAAACAATTGACATGCATTTTAACAAATTATTTAAAAAATGACTTCCAAATTATAAAAGTTCACCCCTATTTCATTCTGAAAAGCCTAGTTTATATGAAAAGATGGTATCATTGATGTTTTATTTTCAACAAGTAAAACTAAGATGAACAGTATTTGTCTGAGATTTCTACTTGGAAGGACATGACCCAGAGAGCCAGGCACGTTGGCTCGTAACTGTAGTGCCAGCTACTCAGGAGGCTGAGGCAGGAGGATTGCTTGAGCCCAGGAGTTTGAGGCTGCAGTGAGCTATGATCTTGCCACTGCACTCCAGCCCAGCGACAGAGTGAGACCATCTCTTTTAAAACCTAAGTACATAATCCACTTATGAAAGCAAAATTACATTTCATTGTAAGGTGGTACCTCCCTTGCAAATTCCAAGGGTCTCTCCCGCCTATTGGGAGGATTATGGGATCATCTTTCCCTTCTGCTTGGTAGACAGCATAAGACAACGACTTGGCTTTTCTGTCTTGGCCCAGTGCTTGATCTTGACCCACAACGTGGACTGCACAACCACAGGACTAAAGCACAGAAGTGCAGATGGCAACCAGTCAGTGTCGACCTTCTTCAGGGCTCAGGGCCACCAGCAGGGCAGTAGCTCTTCAGAGCCCTTCCCAGGACACAAGGCGCACATGCGAACCAGCAGCTGCCAGGGCCTTGCAGGGCAGCAATGCAGGATGACGAGGTCGATGTCCTGGAGCCTCCAGGAAGCCAGAAAGCTACAGAAGTGGACGCTTACAAACACGCAGCTAAGGCAAAGGACACGTGTTAAGAAACTAAACTCGCAGGAATTGATGGATGAGTCACCTGTCACTCTAGAGGGAAGGTAATCCTTCACCTTGGGAGACAGATGAATTTCTAGAATCGTAATTTTTTCATGTGCATAAAAAAAAAATCTCCAAGAACCCAAAACTTGCTCCTTAATAAAGTTTATAGCCTAGGACCAGTTTTTCTTGTTCATTTGCCTCTTAATTACCAGGAGCACTTGACACAGATCAGTATGTTTGGATTCAATTAAGTCTGGGATAAAGTCTGAGCATTTATATTTTTGAAAAGCACCACAGGTGATTCTGATGCTTACCAAGCCCACTAAATAGATTGGGCTTCTCTTTCATGGAATGCCTCTAGTTAAAGCTAACTGTGTAAGTAACAGGAATCGAATCTCTACCAAGTGTGAGTACTGCTTTATCAACGGGCTCTAATTAATTATCTTATCTGGACTTTGTTTTCCTTTTATCTCCACCGAGGCTATTTCCCTCTTCACTCTCCCTCTCATCTGAGGATGATCCAAGATCTCTGAGCTCGAGGTGGGTTTGTACTGCACACTGCTTTACAGAATGCCTTGCACATCGTATAGCATTTGCTCATGAGAGTTTCCATTAACTCCGGGGCAATATACCAGTGCTCCAAACACAAAACACAGGCCAAGACTCCCTGAGGAAGCAGCATGGATGTACCCCCTCCATCCTCTCCAAATAAGAATGGCACGGAGTTATAAACATTATTAAATTTTATTAACAAAACTTTGTACACTTTAATACATGTGGAATTTTACATCTAGGTAAAATAACAACACATTCAAAATTTACCATTTATACAAACTGTTACAGAATAACAACCAGTGGGTTAAATAAGTAAAATAAACCACACTGATTTTTTAAATTATCTACAAAATACTTGACTTTAAAATTCCCCTGAACATATAAAAATAAATTAATTTTACTTTTCAATTAAATCTACCAATTAGAAATATTACAAATCAAAATATCAATGTTATCTTATGAATTTTTCACAATACAAAACAGATTCACAAAACTTTATTTACAGAAATGAGGTAAGAACTGTGCAATGTTTAACCAAGAGACATATTGCAGAATTAACATGTTCTTCCAGCTAAGTACACAGTGGAGGTCTAATTACAGCTGGGTCTTTTCCACTAATAATTCACACACCAAAGAACAGTTTGGTGATTACATCCCCCATGGTGGATCACTCTGCGGTACTGTCACATCAAAAGTGTGGCTCCCCAAAGTGGAAGGGCTGTCATACAGGTTTCCCCTGTTTTCAGGAACTCTAGTGGTGAGCTTTTGTTTTAATGGTCAGTAATGGGAAGTGGTTAAAATAAAACAACTCTCTATTCTTACCAAATCCACTCCTTTTCTTGTGACTCATTAGTGGATAAATACCCAGGTAATAGTTTTGCCTGAGCTATCTACAGTGGCACAGAAAGTTCTGAATAAAGGCGGAAGCATGGGAAGGCTGCAGGTGTGAAGGGATGATTCCTGCTGCTCGGAGGACTGACTGTCCCACCCTGCTGTCTAGAGCCCTTGCAGCACAATGGAGGCACTTGATCAAGGGCAAACCCCACCAGCACTTTCCAGAGTGGCCCCTTTCTGAAAGAAGTATTTCGCTTTGAATTGATCTGGTTCCCCCAGCAGCCTCAGAACTCAGTTAACTCAAGGTTTCTTTAAAATATGAGTAGCTCTTAACACTAAAGAAAGCAATTCTCAAAAGAAAATTACCGTTAGCAGATGCAGACATTACCATCCTAACTTGATTACCAAAACTGGCTAAATCCCATTAGAAAGGAAATATTTTTTAACAAAGATTGCCAAGTCCCAGGTGATGCGCTATATATTTGTAATATTGAATCAATGGAACTCCAGAAGAAATTAGTTCCTTGGAATTTGACTTAGAGCAAGCATACTGTAACCCAAACAAAAGAGCGTATTTCAACTTGTACAATAAAATCAAGTAGTTTGTAAATGGAACAAGTATTTAGTTTTGCTATTCGTATCTCCAATTTATAAACCTAGTTGTGTACCAACTATATTCTTGAGTTGATAAACATATTGCATGTAAATTATATCACTTTAAAAACGTATTAAATTTTCTTTCCATGTTCAAAAAATTGGGGTAAGGGGTAGGGGCATGGGAATTCCATTTCAGTGCAACAAAGCAACAAGAAAACTAATCAAAGCCTTACAAGAATGTCCTTGCGGCAATTAATCCTTTGTTGTGCATTAAGTTTCTTGTTGCGTTTCTTCATAGCTGTAGTAAAAGGACTGCAAAGGCAGCCAGATGAAGTGCTAGAACAGCAGGACAGGCAATTTCTAGATGTTTCTCAGGTGTCAACTTTTCTCTTGAGCTACAGGCCCGGTTTTATCACTAAGTCTCTGCAGTTAAACAAAAGAGCAGATGCGTTAGCTAAATCAACTTTTGATAATATCCTCCCAATTTGAAACTGAGATAAAATGTGGTATAGAAAGTTATTCCCTTTTTTCTTTTAAGTTGGCAAGGCTACTTGCAACATAATATATAGACATGAATTTACTAGTAAATACTTCAAAAACATTAAATTCAACAGTATAAAAAGACCAAAGAGGTGGGCCCATCTGAGGGACAGAACTTCTAAAGAATGAATGCAGAATTCATCTTCCAAAATCAACTTTTCCACAAAAGTAACATGGTACTGTAGAGAACAAAATTTTTATGGGCCAAGAAAGTCATGGGCTGTGATTCCACATTTGCTATTTGTCCTTGGGCTTTCTTTGCATTTCCTTTTACTAATCTATAAAAAATGGAGTTACAGCCTATTATTACTTTAAAGACTGAAATCAGATGTCACGGTATCTAGCAAGGACCCCAGCACATAGCAGGGTACTGAGCAAACAGCACCTCCCAGCACTGTGTTCCTCTATTATCTCATTAAATTACTGTGATTTTCCATTAAATACATTTCATATTGTATAACCTAGGAAAAGTTTGTAATTAGTGCATTTCTTAACACAAGAAAAAAACTTGTGAAACACAGGGGGAAAAAATGCTACCAAAGAACTCAATACAGAATCACTGAAAATTGCCCATGTAGGCCGGGCGCGGTGGCTCAAGCCTGTAATCCCAGCACTTTGGGAGGCCGAGGCGGGCGGATCACAAGGTCAGGAGATCGAGACTACAGTGAAACCCCGTCTCTACTAAAAATACAAAAAATTAGCCAGGCGCGGTGGCGGGCGCCTGTAGTCCCAGCTACTCAGGAGGCTGAGGCAGGAGAATGGCGTGAACCCGGGAGGCAGAGCTTGCAGTGAGCCGAGATTGCGCCACTGCACTCCAGCCTGGGCAACAGCGTGAGACTCTGTCTCAAAAAAAAAAAAAAAAAAAAAAAATTGCCCATGTCAGCAGAACACTGAAGAGGTAAACGCCGTGTGTGATGACAGGAAGTTGGCGAGACAAGAGGGCAAACAGAAAGCATTGAAGAGTTCATGAAAAACAATCCTCTATTTTGAATAATTCTCATTACTAAGTACAAACTAAAGTTTCTGAAGACTAAAAGCACAGTAAACAAAATTTTCAAAGTAACGGGAAACGGCAAACACTGCAACTTTGAACACTCATTTGCCAAGTCTCCCACCTCAGTCTCTCCCTTCTTCCTTTTCCTGATGTCCAGTCTCCATTCTACATCCCCATAGCCTTCCTCTAACAGGGTTCTGCCCTGAACTGGAATTTAGGGGAAACATTTATACTCCAGTAAAGTAGATCTAACTGAAGGGGAGAATTAATAGAAAGAAACGGCCTTAAAATGGGTTCTCCTGTATGTGTAGAATACTGTTCCTGCATCCATTTTTAATTTAACTTTCACATTGAAAGGGTAAGACGCCATCACTTACATGAAAATAACTAAAAATTTGAATTCCATTATAGATGTGACTGATTTACTTTCTCTAAAGTAATCTGGTAAAATAATTGGATTGTGTGCCCTAAAATGTATGTATTAATCTTGGTAATAAATATACTTAATCAGTAAAAAGCACTTTAGAGTAAAATAAAAATATTTTCAAGTTACATAGACTGGTTCTATAACTAAACAAAGCTTCTCAGAAAGCGCCAACCATTGTCTTTTGATTTGATTGTCCCATATGACTTGCTAACTAAAATATACTGTCATCTTGAAAATTGCTGAATTATAAAACAGCCTTCAAACCTAATGTGCAAATTCAAACTGATACACTTAGGGGATGTATAAATTGGCTTAGATCCTTTGCCTATAATATCCATCTGCTAAAAGCAACGGGTTTTAAGAAGAAATGATCAGGGGAACAGAATTAGGCTGGAAAATGATCATCTCTGATTATTCAATACAGTTCTTGTTTCATTAGATGTAGTAAGGAAAACATACTTACTGCTACTTTCTGACTTGCATTATCTCCATGGATTGTGAGAAATGGGTTGGCGGTAGCTGTGTGAAGTGGGGGTGCCTGTGTACCTGCAAGAAGGTTGTTGATGGGTATTTGTGTTGGTCCAGGGATCTGCAGCTGCTGAAGTTCAGGCTGGTGGTGCTGCTGGTGGTGATGTTGCATTAACTGATACAAAAAGGCTTGATGTTGTTCCTTAGGGAAAAACGTGAGAGAAAGTGAGTTCCCAAGCACAGAATTCAGCAATCAGATGAATCTGCCTTTTGTTTTCTTTCCTTTAATATATTTGCTAAGAAAGAAAACAAGTATCTCATCTAGGAAAATATGCTGTACTAGATAATAACTATCTGCTATAAAATGTCAATATCTTCAGTGAACAGCTTATTTTTAAAACAGGACACACATAGGAAACTTCTATTAGGTTATCCGTGATGATCAATGAGGGAATGCAGCAGCTTAGAGAAATCAAGGTGGACATTTGAATGCATCATGCGTGGTCAAACCCTTTCCAAACTTAAAACAACTTTAAAGTTCCCGTTCCTGCCTGTCATTAGGGTGCTTTCTTGACACAGTTACAGACCACTCTTTACAGCAAGCATATACTTCATGCAGCATATATTTATAGATTTCCTGAGCGCTTACTAGGTGCCAGGCACTGCTTTTGGTGCTTGAAACACATTGAGCAGGGAAAGGCAAATAAATGAAAACGTTCAAATGTGATTACTGCTCTGCGTCAAGGGAAACAGAATTGTGATTGAGAAAGTCTGGAGGGAGTAGGGTTTAATGGTCAGGTTGTAATTTTAAGCAGATTAGCCAGGGCAGTTTTCATTGCGAAGTTAACATCTGGATGAAGATTTGGAGATGAGGGAATTAGCTGGGTGGATATGGGGGTGGACGAGGATTTCCAGGCAGTGCCAAGGGCCTCCAGAGGGGCAGGTCCAGCAGGATCCAGTAGCAGCAAGGACCTGGGGAGGGTGGAGGGAGCCAGGAGGAAGTGAGAAGAACGCAGAGCTTGCAGTGGCAAGGCATGGCCAGCCTGGCTTGTATTCATAGTAAAATGGGAAGGTTTTGAGAAGTGGCAGAGTCTGATTTCAGGATGGAGTCAATGTGGGGTGTCAGAGTGAGGATGGAGCTGCCATCAGCTGACGTGAGGAAAACGATGGGTGGGGCAGGGTTGTGCAGGAAGATCAGCTGTTTGGTTTTGGACACGTCATGTTAGAAATGTCTTTTAAGATATGCCAGTGGAGGCCCGGCGTGGTGGCTCACGCCTATAATCCCAGCACTTTGGGAGGCTGAGGCGGGCGGATCACGAGGTCAGGAGATCGAGACCATCCTGGCTAACATGGTGAAACCCCATCTCTTAGTAAAATACAAAAAAATTAGCTGGGCGCCTGTAGTCCCAGCTACTCAGGAGGGCTGAGGCAGGAGAATGGCGTGAACCCGGGAGGCGGAGCTTGCGGTGAGCCGAGATCGCACCACTGCACTCCAGCCTGGGCGACAGAGCGAGACTCTGTCTCAAAAAAAACAAAACAAAACAAAAAAAACCAGTGGAGCTACTGAGTGAGCAGATGGATTACAGGAGCTTGAAGCTCCACAGAGAGGTCTGGCTGGAGATGTAAATCAGCACAGAGATGCTATTTAAGGACAGCGATAGGAGATCACTGAATTCCACCTTGGGCGCACTCAAGAGGGTGAAGAAGAGGACCAAGAAAGGATGCTAAAGAGGAATGACCAGTTATAGGAAGACACCAAGATGATGTGGTATCCTGGAAGCTGAGGGGAGGAAATGTTTCAAGGAGGAGGAAAAGTGATCAACTCTGTCAAATGCTGTTGCCAGGTCACATAAGATGAAGAATGAGAACTGACCACTGGATTTAGCACCATGCAGGTCATCTGGGGAAAGCAGGGTCAAGCAAGAGTGTCGGGCGGAAGCTGTGCGGAGGCTTCCAACAAATTCTCACCTACATCGTTTGATCCCTGTAAATGAACAAACTTTAGCCCACAACACTGGCGGATGAAGGAAAAAGTACAGTCCTTTAGTCCTCATGGTCTCCAAGCAATAATTTGTGCTGAAAATTCCTTAACCAAGTTCTGGAAATGAGACATCTACACGTGCTATTATTAGAGTAAAATCTTGATTAATAGGAAGACACCCAAACAAATGGAGTTTTAGTACTCATATTAAGATGAGGCAACAGATAAGAAAAACAAGATCCCAATCTTAGTGTCAGCATTTTTTTTTTTCTTTTTTTGAGACGGAGTCTCGTTCTAGTCGTCCAGGCTGGAGTGCAGTGGTGTGATCTCGGCTCACTGCAACCTCTACCTTCCGGGTTCAAGCAATTCTCCTGCCTCGGCCTCCTGAGTAGCTGAGATTATAGGGACACGCTACCATACTCAGCTAATTTTTGTATTTTGGCCGGGCGCGGTGGCTCAAGCCTGTAATCCCAGCACTTTGGGAGGCCGAGACGGGCGGATCACGAGGTCAGGAGTTCGAGACCATCCTGGCTAACACGGTGAAACCCCGTCTCTACTAAAAAATACAAAAAACTAGCCGGGCGAGGTGGCGGGCGCCTGTAGTCCCGGCTACTCGGGAGGCTGAGGCAGGAGAATGGCGTAAAAACCCGGGAGGCAGAGCTTGCAGTGAGCTGAGATCCGGCCACTGCACTCCAGCCTGGGCGACACAGCGAGACTCCGTCTCAAAAAAAAAAAAAAAAAAAAAAAAAAAAAATTGTATTTTTAGTAGAGACGGGGTTTCACCATGTTGGTCAGGCTGGTCTCGAACTCCTGACCTTGTGATCTGCCCGCCTCGGCCTCCCAAAGTGCTGGGATTACATGCATGAGCCACCATGCCCGGCCAGCAATTAAGAATTTATATACACTCATATGCAGTGTGCCTTTAACACCCCTCTAAAAACAGACTGAAAATCATTCTCCAAGCAGCCCAACTACATGAAGAGTGCTCGGGAAATGGGTCTGGAGGAAGCCCCATGACTGTCCACAGGGCCAGGCCTGCCCTGCACCTGAGCCACAACCCCACTTGGGTCTCGGTCCATACTTTCTCCCCTTCTCCAAGTTCTCTATTTCCCATCTCCCCTCTCATCTAACCGTTAACACCCATCTCCCTCCCTTTACTTCTTTTTTTTTTTTTTTTGAGACGGAGTCTGGCTCTGTCGCCCAGGCTGGAGTGCAGTGGCCGGATCTCAGCTCACTGCAAGCTCCGCCTCCCAGGTTTACACCATTCTCCTGCCTCAGCCTCCCGAGTAGCTGAGACTAGGCACCCGCCACCTCACCCGGCTAGTTTTTTGTATTTATTTTAGTAGAGACGGGGTTTCACCATGTTAGCCAGGATGGTCTCGATCTCCTGACCTCGTGATCCGCCCGCCTCAGCCTCCCAAAGTGCTGGGATTACAGGCTTGAGCCACCGCGCCCGGCCCCTCCCTTTACTTCTAATTAAGAAAATCAGAAGCATTGAAAGTGGGATTGCTTCAACCCTCCACATAAAACCCACCTCCAGTTGTTCTGCCTGCCCTGCTGGTGCAGTGAAATACTGTTCTCATCTCCTCCTCTGCTAGCACCTTTCTTCTCTCCTATGCCAGAAATGTCCCATCAGCATACACACATGCTGTCACATTCAAAATGAGTCAAAACTGCCCCGTGGTACTACCACAACCGCCTCCTTCTTCCCTTTCCTCTGCTTTCCAAAGTGACATGTCTTAAGGTGCCCATATGCTATCTTTACTTCCTCTCCCTCCCATTTTCTTTTGAACCATTTACGAGGTTTTTACTTTTATCACACCCAAACTGTAAAAAGTCTCTAGACAACCTTTAAGAAACAGTTCCTGCCACCCAGGCTGAGGTGCAGTGGCATGATTACAGCTCACTGCAGCCTCAACCTCCTGGGCTCCAGTGATCCTCCCACCTCAGCCCCCCAGTTAACTGGTATCACAGGTATGCACCACCACGCCCGGTTGGTCAATTCTTTCTTACCCTACCACAGAAGCATTTTACACAGTTGACTCCTCCCTTTCTGGAAACATTTCCTTCACCTGGCCCCTAAGATGCCACAGTGTCCTTGTCTAGGCTCACTGGCCACTGTTTCTCAATAGCCTTTCTTTACTGGCTTATTCTTTTCTAGGGTGTCCAGGACTCAATCTTCATGCTCTAGGAGTCTGCATCAAATCTCATGGCTCTCATCACCTGTGCAGCACTAACCCCAGATTTCTATCTCTAACTGCATCTTTGCCTGGGACTCCAGACACCTACTATGCAACTGTCTTATCTCCACTTGACTTGCACATCTAAAGGGATTTCAAACTTAGTGTGTCCATGACACCTATTTTTCTCTCCAAAACTGGCTGGATTCTGTTCTTCCACATCTCAGTAAAAGTCACTATCCAACCATTCAGAATTCTTCTTTCTCTTGTATGTCCAGCAAACAAGTCTTGTTGGTTCTATCTTCAAAACATCTGGGCTAGGCACAGTGGCTCACACCTGTAATTCCAGCACTCTGGAAGGCTAAGGGCAGATCACTTGAGGTCATGAGTTCAAGACCAGCCTGGGCAACATGGTGAAACCCTGTCTACAAAAAAAAAAAAAAAAAAAAAAAATTAGCCAGGCATGGTGGGACATGCCTGTAGTCTCAGCTACTCAGGAGGCTGAGGCAGGATAATCACTTGAGCCCAGGAGATGGAGGTTGCAGGGAGCCCAGATTGTGCCACGGCATTCCAGCCTGGGCGACAGAGCAAAACTCCATCTCAAAAATATAACTATATATACCACAATTCCAGGCAGTTTTCAATACATAGCCCATACTATTTTAACACCTATGTCTCCTGCCTGGGTCACTCCCTCCCTGTTTCCACTTTTGCCTGTCTTCACTCCCCCACACCCTATAATACACACAGACTATTCTTCATATAGCAGCAAAACTAATCCTTCAAAATGTAAATCATTATTTCACTATTCTGTTCAAAACCCTCCAATTCTTAATCCTGAAAAAATGGAGAATGAAATAAGATAAACAAAACTGAGATTGTCAGTGCCGGGTGAGAGGAGGAGGACTACACAGGTCTTCAGGGTGCTCTCCGCTCTACTTTTGGTACACTTGAAATTCTCCGTAATAGATTTTTAAAAAAATCGCCAGTGGCTTTTCATCGTATTCAAGATAAAGTCCAAATTTCTTGCCACAGCCAAGAAAGGTTGTATGCAATCATCTGAGACTCCCTGCTTGGCTCTGACCTCTCCCACCCTTACCACACTGCTGCTGCCTCCTCTTCCACACACAAGCATGCCCAGGCCTTTGACAGCAGTTGCCCCTTTACCTCCAACATGCTTTCTCTCTATGGCGTACTCCCTGAGCTCTTAGGTCAGTCTGTGCTCAAAAGTCACCCCTTGCAGAGGCAGGGCCATCCTATATAAAATGGTCCTCGGTTCCCTATGCTCTTCCCCCCTTATTCCACTTCCTTGTTCTCCTCAGCATTTATCAGAACCAAAAAGCGTTCATCGTGTCCATCCATCTCTTGTATCAAAATGAAGCTCCGGGAAAACACACACCACATCTCATTCGGCACTGTGTTACCAGAGCCTATGGAAGCACCATGCCACGTGCCCTGTCACTTTTAAGTTCAGGAGTGAATGTGACATCACTGCAGGTATCACAGCCTGTATACCACATGGCAAGAAAAACTTTTTGGATTATGCATTCAATAATGTTATTTAACAAGGAGAAATCTATACCCACACTGAATATTACAGCTTAGAACACATGCTCCTAATAAAATATTATCAAAAGAAAGAACTTACTGGTGTGAGCTGTTGAGAATTTAACAACTGCTGAAACTGCTGTTGATGAATAAGTAATTGTCTTTGCTGGTCAGAAAGTAATCCTAGTCCTGAGGCACTGAAAAATGATTACAATTCTTACTTTTTACTACACACCTCTAACGCATTTTTAGAAGTTTAAACATGAAAGACAACTTTTCAATTTGATGTTTAATAAGTACAATTTTTAATCCAAACACTTTGAAAACAATTATGTACAAATTATGTGTGTGTGTGTGTATATATATGTATGTGTACAGCTAAACAAGAATTCACATTGTCAAGAAATGTTTTTATTATAAAACAAATAGGCCCTACCTTATTTTATGGAATAGAAATTTACATGTGTTTCTAACAGGCATATGTAATAATTTATCTTTAATTATTCAAAGATAATTTAACTCACACTAAGTAAACACATATTTGAAACAAAGAATCCAAACATACTACTGATTTGACTTATCCTTTTCTAATGGTCCCAATGGTAAAACTAAACACCAATGAAGAGAGCTAGAGGAAACAGCTTTCCAGTACCCACTGCAAATCCATTTAAAAGTATTTATTCCCCCAAAAGTATGTTTAATAACAACATAGTATGTTTAATAACAACATAGCTTTAGTCCCCTAGTTTTGAACAAGCATTCAAATGTAGTTCCAGTACAGTGAAACCAATGAGTCTCACTTCCTGGGAATTCAGATAAATAAATGACCTTTATCCTATACCAAAATCTTTGATTAGAATATTAAAAATATTACATACATTTTAAGAAACTAATATTCATGTTATCTCCACTATATTACCTTTCTTCAGAATTTGATACAGGAATTCAATATACAAATAAGAAAAACTAGTATTTAAAAATAGACATCACAGATTAAGACTAATTTTCAGCACAAAACATATTTAATGCTGTCACTATAAGTGAATTCATTTAAATCTAAGTTTCAAAAATAAATGTACTCTGTGTATAATATACTTAAAATTTTTGGCAGACTTCTTAAGGTATATCTACAAAGAAACACATTGAAAGCCCCAATCTAAGGCATAGACAACACTGGTACTCCGTTAGTTACACTAAAAAACCCAAAACATACTTAAGTTTCTTACCTGTTAGTCAGTGTAGCTGGCATTGGATGTGTTGCATTAGGTGGTACAGTTGTGTGAGTGAGAGGGGTAGGGTTCTGGGACATTGTGACAGGAGTCTGCATAACCCCATTTAAAGCTCCTACAATGCCATTAATTGCCAGTTGGTTACCTGGCAAAGCTCCAATTATTCCACCCACTGCAGACACGGCAGGAATGGTGGAAGTTACAGGCTGCATTCCACTAGCTAGTGCCCCCACTGTCACACCATTGACCTGCTGAACTCCACTCACTCCTGAGCCTTGTTGAGCCGGACTCTGCCCAGCAGGAGGTGGGGTAGAAAGAGCTGATGAGCTGCTGGTGCTTTGTCCACTGGAGGTTAAGTCCTAGCGTAAGAAGAGAAACTAAATTTAAAGAACACAGCAAAACTGTTTAAAATAATTTAAAACCATTTGACATAATATACTATTATTTACAAGTAAATCACACAGATGAAAATAACCACACAAAAATTACCTGATTTAATACAGGAAGAGAATTATCAGGTAAAAAGCTGTTTCCTATATGAGGGCTCTTACTGCTGTTCAAGGAATCAGTAGTAGGAGCTAGAATAATAAAAGACAAAAAGAAACCTATTTACCCTATTAAATTACATTATGTGTAAGATTAAAGGCTTATTTAAAAGCTTATGCTGAAGCCCATATCAAAACCACTTAAATATCAAGTCTTGCTATTCCTAACTGACTTAAACAGGAAAAAAAATCTATATTGAATACCATCACTTTAAATCAATAATGAGATCATTAGACATTTAAGTAAATGTTACCATTATATTATGGACTAAGGAAGTTAGAGTAAATTCAAGTTGATCACTTAACAGGATTCTTTATGCCCTTGAAAAACGACCTATCATTCCTTTTCTACATCTTCATATAACTGGTGACCAATTATTACTCACTTATAATACAAATAACATTGAAAGCCTATTTTCTTTACATACAAAATAAATATTTTCACACTTACCAGTCTGTGCTGAAAATGTGTGTATTTGATGAGACGGACTAGGATTTGCTGTTATTGTTGGAAAAGGCACTGAAAGCTGTGCATTCAATAACTGAAGCCGTTCCTTTTTGGCAGTCAAGTTTTTAATTTGTTCCTCTAATCTTCGGTTTTCAACTTGAAGTTGGTGTAATGACTTCAGCATTCCTAAAACTAGCACACATTTGGATAGTTTTTAATAACAAGTACACACATGAGACTAAGTATTTTACACAGTGCCAGTAACCTTAGAAATAAGTTACAATAGAACAGTAGAAATTCTGTAAAGTGTTTCTAAATGATTAAGTTTTGTTCCTAAATTTGTATGTGGGATTACATTTCCTATCTATGTATTTTTATAAGCACAAAGGCAAAGTGTTCCTGGATGTACCTTCTGGAAACTTTGTTGCCACATACCAAAACACACACACCAGCATCAGGTAATTTTCCATTCTCAGTGAAAAGTGATGACATTTTATTTTTGTCAAAATAAAAGCCTATTAAAAATTCAAGAGCCTGTCACTATTTTTCATTGAAGTCATATATAGAATGGTTAAGGATCGCACCAATACCCTTTACCAAAATAACAAGCACATGTTTTTGTTTGTTGTTCCATTTAAACGAAGTGCTGCCATCAGACTTCCTGGCAGGAAGCCCCTAATCCCAGCTGCTCAGCATGTTGCTCTGCAGGTCACCCAGCAGGGAGCGCTATGTGTGCGCCCAGCCACGTCTCCAGTCCTGGAGAAAGGCGCATCCCCTGTGAACAGGCTGGCTTTAGGTCTGGCCCCCATCACCTCAGGTACTTCAATTCCTTCCACAACTTGGACCTCCCAACTAACAACACAGAGTGTTACTGTTAAGATTTTTGAAGTGTCCATCACATACTAAAAAGTTGTATTTGTTTAACATGACCTCAGGGCCTTCAGAAGATACAACTCCTCTGGTACAGACACATCTGGCCATTTCCCAAGGATTTAGCTTTTATCCCTTCCCTCCAAGATCCCACAAAGAGATCTTAGTGGGCCCAAATGAGATGCAATAAGACTAAGCTAAACCTATCCTCCAGCTATCGTGTTTAAAGGATTAGCCCGGCATGAAATTTCCTCACAATTACCATTTTTTGTCAGGTTACCATTCACAAAATACCAATTTATGGCACTTAGCCAACAATAAGCAAAATGTTTCAATAAAATGAAGCAGCAAAAGTTTATACTCCAAAATGACGAAAATCACCTATTTTTCCCTAAAATTAAGACAAGGCCACATCTCCAGCTAACCACCACCTATTTTAACTCTGCATTTTACACCCATGGCCCTAATACTTAAAATGGTGAAGATACTGAAATATAGATATATAGTACATGCTCTATAATCCAACAGATGATAAGCATAATATATATTAATTATAGATTTAATTCAGTAATTATTAGTCTTCCTCCAAATTATGAAGAAGCTAGCCGGCCATACTTGACTATATGTTTTTTTTGTTTGTTTTTTTCTAGAGACGGAGTCTCGCTCTGTCGCCCAGGCTGGAGTGCAGTGGTGCGATCTCGGCATCCCCTGGGTTCACGCCATTCTCCTGCCTCAGCCTCCCGTGTAGCTGGGACTACAGGCGCCCGCCACCATGACCGGCTAATTTTTTTTTTGTATTTTTAGTAGAGACGGGGTTTCACCGTGTTAGCCAGGATGGTCTCGATCTCCTGACGTGATCCGCCCATCTCGGCCTCCCAAAGTGCTAGGATCACAGACGTGAGCCACTGCGCCCGGCCGACTATATGTATTTTTTAAAGTAAGTTTTCCAGAGGTGAGCAACGTTTTCTTCAAACAATTAGGCTAAGAGAAGACAGTGCTCATATATTTTAGTAAACTGGTAAGAACAAAGTACAGTGGAGACACAAAGTACCGATATGTATAATCATGGTAAGCACCGAGACAATGCTATATATGAGCCAGGCAGTGGTCCTAATATTTTTCATGTCATTTAATCCTCACAATAACCCTCTGATATGGGTGCATTATTATTCCCAATGGTAAAAATAGGAGACTAAAGAACTTTAAAAAACATGCCCAAGATTATACTATTAATAACAGGTAAAGACAGGATTCAAGTATAAGCAGTAACACTATAGAATCTCTTCTATTAAACCACTACCTTATACTTTCTCTCACTGTATTATATGAAATGTATATCATAATCCCATTACTACTCTGGATGAAAAGTGACTTCTGCATCCATCTGCCTGTTTGTCCATCTGCCCATCCGTCTTGACTTACAGGTAAGAAAATGAATACTTACTGTCACTAGGAGTACCCTGTTCTAATAAAAACTGCTGTCCTTCACTCCACTGCCTCTCCAAAAGCTGTTCTATGCTGGCTGCTACTGGAGGCAGATTTTCCAAACTGCTGTTGCCTGGTTGATCATAGCGAATCTGTAAGCTGCTTACAGGGGATCTGTTGAAAACAATTCTCAAGTTAAAAAGAAGGGGAATGCTTTTAAGAGAGTGCAGTTTCTTACCTAAGCTGATCCCTTTTCTCCTGTATGAGTTATAACATCAAGCTGCCTATGCCAGAAGTATCAGGTTCCTGGATTTAGAAAACCATAATCTACCCTAAAATTGAGTAATTATCATTCTTCCTCCCAATATTATAGAATCAAGGGAATAGCTAGCCATCATAGATAATTAAAAACCACTAGAAAATATAAACACACCACCAACAATCTCTGAAATAGGCTGTAAAATAACTTGGTATGGCATAAGACAAAAGGGTGAAAGACAAAATTAGACTTAAAAATAATTTTCCAGAAGAGAAAAGAGTTCCACCACTCTGCTTTGATATATTTGCTATCACAATAACCCTGAACAATTATAATATTGTGAAAGATATTTGAATTTACAACCAACTAAAATCTCAAATAGCACTAAAAAGAAATGTTTAACAATCTTGAAGCAGCCTTTTGTTATAAATTAAAAATTACTCATTTTCAAGTATTTTCACAATTAAGAAATAAGACCAAAGCATTTTTTTTCTTTCATTTCTGGAAACAGAGTCTCACTTTGTCAGCCATGCTAGAGTGCTGTGATGCAGTGATGGCTCACTATAGCCTTGACCTCCTCGGTCCCGGGTTCAAGCGATCCTCCCACCTCAGCCTCCTAAGCAGCTGGGACCACAAAATCACACGCTACCACGCCCAGTGCTTTTTTTTTTGGGGGGGGGGGGTAGCGGGGAGGTTGGGCAGGGGAGACGGAATTTCACCACATTGCCCAGCTTAGTCTCCAACTCCTGGGCTGAAGTGTTCCTCCCGCCTAGGCCTCCCGAACTGCTGGGATTATAGGAATGAGCCACCATGCCCAGCCCCCAAAGCAATTTTTATTTGATCCTTTTACATGAATATTTCTAAAATGTCTTAGATCTATACTTGAAATGATAAACAACCCTCTAAAACAAATAGTACTTGTATTAAGATGAACATGTAATGTTCTCTCCACTTTTTGTTTTAAATTAGTAAGTGTGGCCATTTCTGATCTCCAGCTACCATGCTAACATAATACATTTAAAGAGCTTTAGAATTTCCAATGTGTTTGTATATATCTCATATGATCTCCACAACAACCTAGTGAGAAGTTGAAGCCTGGTCCATTTTCAAATGAGGAAACAGGATGGAGTTTTAGTGACTTGTCCAAAGACACACTGCTGGTGAGGTGACAAGAGCTGGGCTACACAACTCAGGTCTTCTAACAACCCACTAGAATTCTTGACACTGCCTTAATATGCTGCTCTACAAAATTTTCGTAAGATGTTAAACAAATGGGGTTTTTATTCCATATGTAAACATTATGGGCTACATGCAATTGGCCATCCCTCTGCAAATAGTACATTATGCCAGAATAATTTAGGCTGTTACATTTCAGGCTGATTTCTAAAGAGTAATATAAAGTTGGAAATAATATGCTAAAAATAATTTAGTACCATTTGTTAAGTCCCATTTCACTAATGAAAAGGAAACACTATACTAAGCAAAATAGCACTAAGAGATTTTTAATAATTTCTCGGTAGCTTGTAGTATTTCAAGTTTAAAAGGGGGACAGAGAAGTGCTCTTCCACTAAACACCGAGCAAACATCCATTAACTTTCTTCTTTGAAAAGAAAAACAACATAGAAGTAATCACAACATAAAATCACAGACTAGTTAGATAATTTTATCACTGTGTTCTTCAGATTCCTGGTTTCCAAAGAATGAATATTTGATTTTCTGCAGAGTTCAATCAGGGAAAATAATACTACTTTTAGTTCACCCAGGAATTATATAGGAAAAAAGGCACCACTAGAGATGTACCATTAGAAAATAAAGTTAGTGGTTACTGAACTAATCTCTATGATAAAGAAGATGTTCCTTAACAGACATTCCCCAAATATATCAGCAATACTGTTATTCATGATCTGTCATCACATGAAAAAGTTCATTTTGGAAAAAGAAAAATTTGTAGACATGGAGTCTTGCCATGTTGCCCAGGCTGGTCTTGAACTCCTGGCCTCAAGCAATCCTCCCAACTTGGCCTCCCAAAGTGCTGGGATTATAGACATGAGCCACCACGCCTGACCAAAGTTTTCATTTTTAATCACATTTCTCCCTTACTTAGAAGAAAGACCCTAGAATGGGTTTTTCTCTTACTCTCCTTTCTCACCCATTCTCACCCAGTCTAACACCATGCTTGAGGGAGGGTTCCTAAATTAGAGAACACGGAGAAAACAAAGAGAAGGCACAGAAGGGAAATAAAATTAATAGATAGCCATCACCAAAGTTCCATTCTCCCCTACAAACAGACACAGTATCTCATACAACATTCTCCCCATTTAGAACAGAAGGAATATGCAGTTCGGTAACCCCAAATATACTAATTATATTTTAATAAATGGTACCTGAATACTGTCATAAAATAATTTCAAAAAACTTGTAATACATTTGCTATAACTGATTCAAACAATTTAAGAACTAGTAGGAATTTAGTGATCTACCACAGGACTTTACTGAATTAGGAACTGGAGACTAAGGGATTAAGTGCTATACCTATAACAGGGCTAAAACGAACCCAAAGTTGAAAGTCTTGGGTCTACAACTTTAAGAGATCTTGAAACTATTTTATGATCAAAAAGAATTATTCAAATCAATATACAAGTAATAAATAAGAGTTCGAACTGATTGGAAACCAAAGGAAAGGGATTTGTTTTACTTAGAAATCTAATGGTGTTTAAATTAGTATTTAAATTAATTTGGAATCATTTTTCTTGTCTAGACATGCTTCTTATCTGTAGAATGCTTTTATAACCTCACAAATGTACACTCTACTGATATGAGATAAGAAAGTTTCCAAATCTCAGTTTCCTTTGCCTATACTTTGCAGTGTAAATAGTGCTTACCGTGGCGAGAGACTTCCTCGGGGTGAGCTTCCTCTGCCAACTAGGTTGCGGCTATTGTCTCCAAGATCTTGATCTGTAGTGTAAATATTTCAGAGCTGATAAAGTGACTCTCACTAGATAAGAGGTTTTAAACTCTTGCCCTGATTTTTCCTAAAACATACATTAAACCTTTACCACTATCTTTGCAGTTCCCATGAAAGGAGAAGATCTAGCATGTTGCTAGTTTAGAATTGCTGAACTGTGGCATGTAAGGCGTTGTCCCTACACGTTTTTGTGGGTGTAGAAGGCCATGGATTATGTTCTGTTCTTTCATTCCTTTCAATTTTACAGCACAGAAGCGTGGTTTGCATTTGCTGTACCCTCCCCTCAGCCACTTTTAATTTCTACGGTTAAAGTAATGAATCACAGCTGTGGACAGCTAATCTGTATGCTTATCACAGCAACTCCGTATGCTTTGTATTTTTTAACACTTTGCATCCCAAGACAAGCCATAAAACACATTTACATAGAGTTGCACACCAAGACTAAAATTATGGTGTTAGAGCCTTACACCAAGAATAAAATCACATACAACACTAAATTTCCAAATTGACAAAAACAAGCAGGAATACAGAATCCTGAATTTTAAAGAAAAAAAATTAACTTTTCAAAATATTCCTTAGGTAATATCAAATATCTCTGCTTGGAAAGTAACTTGTATTTCCCCTGCAGTTACTTCCTTATAAAAATCACCTTATCTGGCCTCTTTCAAGGTTGTCCTCTTATTCTGAGTCAGGTAACCTCTGACCCTTAATGAGTAAAGACAGACTGATCCATTCTTGGTGAACTGCTAAATCCATTCCCTTCCCCCAAACAGGCATGACTACTTGGACATGTCAACCAATCCTTAAGGATGGAATGAAACAAAGCAAATCCAGTGGCTCATTAAGACAGTACAAGAGACAAATGCGACAAAACGTCAACTGGTGAACATTCACAGGATTACTAAACACTGCAGAAATTCTCTAACAGGATTTTTTTAACCAAGTTTGTGTAATACAATTTCATGAATTATGCAAATAAAGGTTTAGGCTATTCACAGACAAGCCCAGTGTTATGTTACTTTCATTGCATAGAACTGAGAACTGAACACATCAATCACAAAAGTCACAGGAGACACTGCTGCATTCCTGCCTGCTGATGGCTCTGCTGAAACATTTCCATTTCAGACAGTAAAAAAAAAAAAGTACATCGCTATTTTGCAGCACAGCATACTATTGACTTCCAACTGTGATTCTTTTTTTATTGTAAATTGACAATTTGTAATTATATAAATTTGGAGTACAAACTGATGTTATGATATATGAATGTAATGTGGAATAATAAAATCAAGCTAGTTAACATATCCATCACCTGAAATATTTAACATTTTCCAACTGTGAATCTTTTTTTTTAAGTACAATCCTCTATTAAACCACATCCCTACATGTTTTCAAATAAAATGAACCAAAAGGGGAAAAAACTTGAAGTAGGTGAGAGTAGAGTTTTAGAGTTTACTAATTCTTGAAAACTTACCTGTTGGATTGTTTTCAGACTGGGCTATAAGAGCCGCCATTGAGGAATTTGGATTTAATCTATTGCCATACATAAGAGGCGGTGCCTGACTAAGCGAAGATCCAGATAGGGTGTTTGCCTAAATGGAAAAAATTACAATGATAAATGAACTATATTTGAAAATATATTAAAGTTTTCCCTTCTAATAGATCTAGTAATTATATTCTCCAACTTAAGAATATAAGCAAAATGTGTGACCTTCTGAAAAGCAAATTTCATTCTTACTTGTTTTACCATTTCAACATGTCAATTTTTTAAAAAGTTACATAACTACAAAAAAAAATTTTTTTTTTTTTTTTTTTTTGAGACAAAGAGTTTCACTCCTACCCAGGCTGGAGTGCAATGGCGTGTTCTCGCCTCACTGCAACCTCCACCTCTAGGGTTCAAGCAATTCTCCTGCCTCAGCCTTCCCAGTGGCTGGGATTACAGGAGGCACCTGCCACCATGCCCAGCTAATATTTGTTTTTTTTGTATTTTTAGTAGAGACAGGGTTTTACCATGTCGGCCAGGCTAGTCTCAAACTCCTGACTTCAGGTGATCCGCCCGCCTCGGCCTCTCAAAGAGCTGGGATTACAGGCGTGAGTCACCGCGCCTGGCCATAACTACACATTTTTTAAAAAGAAGGATTGGCACATTCAAAGGTAACTATTCCTACTTTTAATTTTCAACGTATCTAGCAGATACCAAAGCCCAGTGGCACAGTAGCCATGTGGACATGTGACTAATTAATCTTATTAAGCCATCTATAACATAAAAGCAGGAAGACAACAGGTATCTAACAAAATGCTTCAATCTCTCGTATCACAAGCTGGCTAAGAAGGTCAAAAGTCCAACTTTTACTTCTAGTATTTTAACTACACGGAGCTGTATTTCCATTGCTTAACTCTGTCATTAGTAAAACCTGCACACTATTTTGTTACTTCCTGTTTTGATAGACTTGGAAGCCTGCTGCTTTTTCTGTTTTGTTTTGTTTTTATTTTAAAAGAAAGCAAACAGGCATCCCAAGTATGTTTTCTATACAATGCAGGACTCAACGAATCACAGCTTTGCCCTGACCCCATATAAGGCACTGTCTTTTTGGCAGCAAGCCAGCTCTACTAACTGAAGAGCTCGTCCAAAGTTTGTAATTCATTCATGTTGCTAACCACAATTCTGAAGGCCTCTACTGGGACCTGTGCCAAACAAGCGAAAATGAACCCTTAAACAGATGAAGCTAAGGAGGCTGGCCAAACTATTGCGTAATCCACTGTAATAAAAATGCTTTCTTTGATGTGCATGCTCTCTCCCACTTTCCAAGAATATTATGAACTTAAAATGTGACATTTTGGAGGCAAATCTCTTGTATACAAAATGCTGTTACTCACAGAAGACTCCCAGTGGCCTGAAATAATTTTCAGATTTAACAGAACCACAAATGTTAAAGTAGAATTGTTCTTTTTCATGAATGAAATCAAACTGAAGCTTTTATAAACTAAAATCATTGCATAGTTATTTCAGAACAAAACTCTTGAAAGTATCAAAGAACTAAAGCACTTCTATCATAAAGAAGCTGAATAACAAGAACAAAAGATGTGGGACATTTGGACATGTGTAACTGCACATTAGAGACTAAGACAACACAGTAGTTATAATAAGCAAAATAACACAGAGAATAAGCTGTATTTCTGGACAGACTCACATCATGACATTGCATCTTGGCCTTTAGCCCACTTACAAAGCATGAAAACATGCGTTTACAGTTCACAGAAACAGTCTCTGGGATGTACCATCCTTGCTTTCTATTATCTCAAAGCGTGTATTTTATAGTTCACACTTTAATGTGTAAATTAAATCTGTCAATTTCTGGGTTTTGTTTTTTCTCTTATTAAAAATAAGCAGACAAAGTCAGTAAGTTGGTACTCTGCAGTCCTGTTTAACAATCAACTGTCCCTCAGGAAAAGGTAAGTTATAACTTCAACATGAAGATCGTGCTATTCACTTACCATGTATTTAGTAGTAGAGGGCACATAAAACACACAGTTTATAAATAGAGATACGGTTAAGATTTTTTTTATCTCTCCAGAAGTCAATTCTTTGGGAATCTTAGCTATTCATAAAACAATATAGAATACGAAAAATACAAACAATTCAACAGAAAAAAAACAGATATTACCAGTCCCGTCTATTAAAGTCTCAGATCCTAATACTTAAAAATAGCTTTTGTAGAGCCAATTTACTCTTACTGTAGATACAATTCTAAAAAAGATCCACTACACATTTAATAGATTAGAAATGGAAAATTAATTAGACGGAGGAAGAAAAAGTCTTATCTTGAGACAGTTTGTTGGCAGCAAGAAGTAACAGCTGACCACAGGACAGGGGAGAGGAAAGTATGACCAACAGAGAAAGCACAGTACAGAATGCGAATGGGGTGGTCCTCAAAGAAGACACTGAGGATGGCATTCTCATTTGAGTTTATTATTAACTTTATAAAGGGTACCTCTAGATGCCTTAGCACTTCCAAAGCAAGGAAACACTCTCAGCCTTTTGACTCCTGTTCATACAGTCATCTGTGTTACATATCAATATACCACTTGGAATACCTTTTTACTTTCAATTATCAGTCTCATCAGTTGCCTTGGATAAGAATCTAAAGATCCAACTCTTACTAGAACTAGAAATATACTCTTTTTTAGGAAGGGTTCCTTCTGCCAAGGGCTTTACATTAATATTTATCCTTATTAGCTTCAAATTTCAGAGGGGTGGCATTTTCTTGATCTAGTCTCTGAATTATCTTAGTTTCCCTATTTATTATGCCCGCTATATATACTAAAGATCAAACTAGAAAGGACTATGGCACAACTAATTTGCATGATGATCATCAGAAAGATAAAGTATCTTTAGCATATGCTAAAGAAGGAAAGTATCTATTTTTAAAAGATGGCTGGCAAAAGTTAATACAATAAATGAAAGTATTATTGGAAACGACCAATTTCCCAAACGGGACAGCTAAAATTAATCTGGTAGTTGTTTTTCTAGTAAAGACATTTATCTAAACAAGAGACTTTCAAAAGAGAAATTATAAGTTATTAATTTGACAAGACAGAGTCATTTTGGTGTATAAAAACATCTACATTCCATATTAATTTCTGCTGGGAAACTCAAATCATGAACATCATTTTAAGGTTGGTAAGATGAGATACCAAAGACTACACAAATGACTATCACTGCTTAGCCTACATTTCTTAACTGATGTTTGGCACAGTTAATACTGGGACCCTCGATGAGTCTTTTGGAAAGACTTGGTGCCTCCAAGCCAACAAACCCCCACCTTTTAGTGGAAAGATACCGAACCTTCTTAGCACTGAAGATGGAGAAGTGGAAGAGCTGGGAAAAGAAAGACGGCTTACTGAAGAGAGCACACACACAGTGTCTGGCGTTTCATTGACTCAAAAACCTTTGCTGCCATTAATAAGTGAAAGCACTAAGATTCAGCAGAAAGGAAGTCCATGTTAACCAAAAGTAGTAAGGGTTATGAAGCATAAAGGGCATGAAAGATTTTATATTAAAAAACTGGAATAAGAAATAAAGGAAACATTAACATACACATACTTCTCTACAGCATACTTTGGAAATGGATTTTGAAAAGTGCATTGAAAGCGAATTACTAATGTACTAGAAGACTGATTCAGAAGATTTGGTATAAAGACTAGAAATTCTTTTTGGAAAAGAAGTACCTATTATATGACATTTCAATCTTAATCTGCCCAGGTAAGGAGAATGGCTATTGTGAATATTCTCCTTGGATCTGTTGGTACCGTAAGAATATAAGTTAACACTAGGGGAGGCTGACTGAAGGATATCCATGATATATCTAACTCTCTGTACTGTCCTTGTAACTTTTCTATATATCTAAAATTATTTCAAATCAAGAATATTGCCATAACAAACTTAAAGAGGAATCTTTCAAATATATATATAAAATTATGTAAGGATCATATATATAAGAATATGAGATTTTTTATATATATGGATGTATACATCCTTCATATAATATCTTAAAGAAGAATCCTTCCTCTTTCCCAAGACCAGTAACTGACAAAAATCACTTCTGCTCAAGATGTTATCTAACATTTATTCTAACACTCTAGTAAAAACCTCATTAAGAGAAGTGTAATTATTTTACAAGATGGACTGAAAGACCAGTAGATTAAGAATAAATTCAATAATTACTGAAGTAAATTTAAGTCACTTTTAAACAATATATGTTCAGGTGTCTGAGTTAAAGAATATCCTTAGCAAATTTAGAATAACTTAATATATTAAACATCTGCAAGTCTCTACCAAGGCAGTATTCAGACTCAAATAAAAGAAACTTAGTATTTCCTAAGTAGACTGGCATACCATATTAAAATATTAACAAGATAAAAATATATTTCAGCTTGAAATTTCTCCTGTTATTAACAGTTTACCTCTTATATTTTCAAATGTCTGCCTATGACTACAGAGATGTTTTAAAAGAACTTGCTTATAAAGTAGTAACTGTCAAATTCCTAGGAACTTGGCTCATTCTAAAGGAGTTGACTGCATGGGGAAAAGGGCTAAAGTCTCCTCAATTATCTGCATGTGAAACTTAAAAAAGTGGGCACTGTTTTGGTAGATTTTTTTCCTGCCTAATGTTGATAAGGGCAGAATAATAAGAAAAATTAGGTTCAAAAGACTAATACCTATGAAAATATTTCACCTTTGGAAAGCACTGTATTAATAGCAATGTATCATCTAGAGATAGATCTGAAACTTCATACTTCAATCATACAGGAACAGGTTATATATAGCAAGCATTTTTTAAAAATGTACAATTAACCTGTCAATAAACATTAAAGTCAAGTGATTCAAAAAAGCTCTAAAGTAGCTGCTTCAAGCTTTTCAGCCCTGACACATGACTTAAAAAATGCAATCTTCCAAAAATATTCAGGCTCACTAAATTGAGTATTTACTTTTTAAATTCCTAATTCATATATACTTTCAGGAGGAAAAACATTTTATTATCACCATATAAGCCAAGCTATCTCATTTTGGGTAAATTATTAAACCTCTCTGTCCTCAATTTCCATCTGGAAAATGAGGATAACTGTATCTACCTCATAGAAACACTGTGAGAATCGAGTTAATATATGCAAAGGGCTTAAATAATGCCTGACACATGGTAAGCGCTCACATTTTAGCTTAACTTTAAAAATTATTTTCACAAGTTATTGTGGTTTCTATTTTTCCATTAAAATCATTAGAAAATATAACTTACCAATTATATTCTGAACTGTGGCTATATTTCAAAGATTAAAACATATTTCCCTAAGAAAAATTAGATAGCATAAATGCCTCATTATGCAGTGATGTTTTAAACTATGTATTTGATAATACAGCAATGCTGCACATAGAATGCAAGGACTTGAATGTTTCTAGATCCAATTTATATTACTGTTTGAATTGCAGAACACAATATATTTGATTAGAAAAGTTTCCAGGAAAAACATGAATGAACATTAGACATGGATTAGGGAACAATGGAAAGTTTCACATATTCTCCAGCTCAATTCAAACTTACATTTACTAAGAACATATTCTGATAGCAGACCCATTTCTGTGTCAGCTACCACCAGCAAGGCTTCAATACTCAGCATGTGATGAGAGGTGAAACCAAGTGTGAACAACTTTCAGGTCCCATGAGTAGGCTGACTGTTGAAGCTGTCAGGTTCAATTGCATCATTCCACATTATTCAATGCTCCAAACTGCTCCCTAATTGTTAGGAGCTTAACATATTCAAAACCATTGTTTAGGCTAATGCCAAAATGCCCCACAATGAGTTTCCATAAAGTAGTAGGAGGGAATGAAGTGTAGTTAAACCATCACTGAACGCTCATGATCAGACAACAGGACTGTATAGATTAACCAACCAATTCTAAGTAGGTTTCTTAATTGGTTAATATCAATATGGGTCTTACCTTTCTGGGAAAAAATTACTTTAGGACAAAGGCAGCTCTGAAATAATTTTGGAACTGGAAAGACCTTAATCCACAGCTGAACCTATAATGGCTAAAATTCATTTATCTATATTAGCATGAAATTATATGAGTTTTAACAGAAATTGTTAATACTATTTCCAATACAGAAAGTGTTCCCGTACAGTTTTTTTTCTCACTGGTAATCAGGCTGAAAAGTAACAACTGAAGTCATAACCATGAATTCTAAAGTATTTTATGGTCTGCATTTGAACTTCATAAAGTATCTGTACAGCAGGTACAATAGGTATTTAAAGTATTCCCATTTTACATATGGAAACACTGAGGCTCACAAAAATTAAAAGACCTGCCCAAGGTTATATGAATGAGTAGCAAAACTCCTGGAACCCTGGACTTTTGCTGACTCAAATTTCTGCTCTTGTGCATTGCATCACACAAATGGACACAGTAAAACTGCTAACAATGTTTTCGAACGAGGTACCTCTTAGCATAAGAGGTACATAATTGGGAAATTCATTTTAACAGTAACAATTAGTAATAAGAGAGCAGGCTAAGGAATCAGGCTGTCTTAATTCCAGACTTACAGATATGTGACAGTCACTGTGACTGAACCTTTTTATCATCTGATAACAAGAGATGTTACCAAGCTTATAAAAACTGACTGCTCAGAAAGGTAATTTCCTTAAAATTATAAGCCATTATATTATTTAAATCAGAAGACATTTACATTCTGACTAATTAAGTATAAACACAAATGTCACCCCAAAAGTCAGCTGAATCTGCCTGAGAAACTAAACCATTTTCTCAAGTAGAATTTAAGGTCCTTATTAGACATCATCTGAAAAGAAATCGGAGACTACATCTAAGACAACTTCCCCTACATAAACACACACATACATAATAATATTGGAAAACAAAATATCCAAAGCTAATTGAGATGAAAGTGTCACAGAAATCTGCAAAACTCTAGTCAATAATTGTACCTTTTTGGATTTTTTGTTTTTTTTTTTTTGAGATGGAGTTTGGTTCTTGTTGCCCAGGCTGGACTGCAAAGGCGCGATCTCAGCTCACCGCAACCTCCGCCTCCCAGGTTCAAGCAATTTTCCTGCCTCAGCCTCCCGAGTAGCTGGGATGTAGCTGACATCACAGGCATGCGCCACCACACCTGGCTTATATATATATGTATTTATATATATATATATTTTTTGTAGTTTTAGTAGAAATGGGGTTTCCCCATGTTGGTTAGGCTGGTCTCAAACTCCTGACCTCAGGTGATCCGTCCACCTCGGCCTCCCAAAGTGCTGGGATTACAGGCGTGAGCCACCGTGCCTGGGCAATTGTATCTTTAAAATATCAAAATATGCCCAGGCGAGGTGGCTCACACCTGCAATCCCAGCACCTTGGGAGGCCGAGGTGGGCAGATCACAAGGTCAGGAGTTTGAGACCAGCCTGGCCAACATGGTGAAACCCCATCTCTACCAAAAATACAAAAATTAGGCAGGCGTAGTGGTGCACACGTGTAGTCCCAGGTACTCAGGAGGCTGAGGCAGGAGAATCACTTGAACCCGGCAGGGGCAGAGTTTGCAGTGAGCCAAGATCATGCCATTACACTCTAGCCTGGGCAACTGAGTGAGACCCCGTCTCAAAACAAACAAACAAAACAACAACAACAAAAGAAACACGAAATATCTGCATTTACTAAATATCACATAAATAAACCTTGGAAGTTTACTTTACTTTAAATGATGTTTAAGTCTACATCATTTTGTTTAACAGTAACACGGGATAGGACAAGAAGCCACGACTATCACATGAAGATTGTATTTCAAAAGCAAAACTCAGAAAGTAGGATGTAACAGAATGCAATTACATTTCACTGCATTCAGTCTTAAGTTCTTCTACTAAAGAAATCATCCATCAAACAAAAAAAAGCACCTGCATTCTCCCAAAGACAGAACAGAATGACTGTAGAACTATGAAACAGTGGGATTTGAAAGGCAAAATGAAAAATTAATGACACTCCTACAAAAACGAATTTATACCTCTACTCCTGATCCAACAAGGGCAGAGCACATTATTAACAGTTACATGGACAGGAGTCCACTCTTTTCCGCAATGTTAAGAAACTACTCTATTACTGATACACTAGTATGTAGTAAAGCAGGCTTCCTATCAATTATTTGTGAAAGAACCATTACTCTAAAAACAAGTCTGTTGAAAGGAAAAAAAAAGGCGGGGGGTGGGGGGGGTGGTTTAACACTTAAGAATATAAAATAGAGGCCAGGCGCGGTGGTCCACACCTGTAATCCCAGCACTTTGGGAGGCCGTGGTGGGTGGATCACCTGAAGTCAGGAGTTCGAGACCAGCCTGACCAACATGGTGAAACTCCATCTCTATCAAAAATACAAAAATTAGCCAGGCGTGGTGGTGGGTGCCAGTAGTCCCAGCTACTCGGGAGGCAGAGGTTGCAGTGAGCCGAGATCGCACCACTGCACTCCAGACTGGGTGACAGAGCAAGACTCCATCTCAAAAAAAAAAAAAAAAAAAAAAGAAGAATATAAAATAGGTTTATCAAACAGTTTTTTAAAGTTTTTTCCCCCAAAATTTGTGCTATCAGACTCCCCCCCACCCCCAATTTTACAAGTGTCTCCTTTTCCCCCCAATTAAAATCATAAATCAACTTATTCTAAGTTTTTAACTTCTACTAGCCCTTCCCAATCTTAGCTCCTTTACCACTTTCCAGGGAACAATTCTTAAGATACCAAATAAGCCAATGTAGAGGTCTGTTTACTTAAAATGTGTATCACAAAAAGCAAAAATGACCTCTGGATTTTATCCTGCTGGCACCAATCCAATCAATAAAAACTACTTTCATTAAGGGCATGGGGGCACAAAACGGTATTCAAGTTTAATATTTCCATTATCTATCAATATTATTAAAGTTTTTGCTTGCAAGTGTGATGGTTTTCTTAATAGTTGTGGTAAGACTTCTAGAATTCCTTTTTTTTGGGGGGGGGGAGACGAGTCTGGCTCTGTTGGTTGGCCCAAGCTGGGTACAGTGGCGCGATCTTGGTTCACTGCAACCTCCGCTTCCCGCATTCGAGCGATTCTCCTGCCTCAGCCTCCCAAGTAGCTGGAACTACAGGTGTGAACCACTATACCCGGCTAATTTTTTAATTTTTTAGTAGAGACAGAGTTTCGCCATGTTGGCTGGGCTGGTCTCAAACTCCTGACCTCAAGCGACCCACCCACCGTGGCCTGCCCAAAGTGCTGGGATTACAGGCATGAGCCACCATGCCTGGCCTAGAATTACATTTTAAATATTGATAATTTTTATTCACCCATTTATCTTATTGCATTGCTCTCAAATCAACTACTTAGAGCAACCCTAAATAAAACACTACGATGTGACTATCTAAATACAATTAATGTATGACTTGAAAACAAACAGGGTCTATATAAGAGTGAAACAGGAATAAACTTTATCATTTTGAAAAAAAAGATTCAACTGCTAAGTGTCCTATCAATTTTAAGAGTCCTATCAATTCTATTTAAATATTTCTGTATCCTTTCTTTTGCACATTGCCTAGAAAATTTCACATTTTTCACATTCGACACCATTATTATTGTCTCAGGCAGCTAAATTGAAGTAGTTCACTCACTTCAACTGAGAGGTCAACGTGCCTCAGTTGCCTGGAGACTGATGGTTGCTACAGCAGCACCAGATAAGCCAGGCTAAATAAGCTTCAGCTTGAAGACAGAAAGCATTTACTGCTGAACAGAAACACAGATGCAGGTATCTCAGTACACAGCATGTAAATCTAACTGGATGATCACATTTGTAAGAGACCCATCTTTCTGAAAACTGGAGAGGGGATTTTAATTGAACTGAATCCTGGGTTACTTACAACTATGATTTCTTTGTTCTTCAGATGAGTCACATGTTAAGTGGAATTTTGCCTCTAGCTATAAATTTCTCTTCACTACCACTTCCCTAATGCCAACCCCCTGGCTCACAAACATAATGAATGAGAAGAAATGAGGATTTTTGCTTAATTCAGCTGGGAATTAACCAGAGAATAATTAAACAGACTTTTATAAAGACAGAAAAGAAAAAAGCACATTGAAAATGTTCATGTGAGACTTTGTCCAAGGATATAAAACTATCAACAGCATATGGTTACACTTAATTAAAAGAGATAAAACCATTTATAAGAGCCATTCTTTCATTTATCCTTTCACCCTCTCTAACCCCAAACCCCTGTTATGGCTACCTCACTTTTAGTGAAATGAACCACAGAAAAACTCTGCTAAAGTAGTCAAACTCCTTTAACTCAATTTGGGAGGTTCACCAAATAGTTCACTTTCAACTTCAAAGATGGTACTACTAAAATCATGCCATTGATTTTCTGTGCTGAACTGTCTGGGGTTGATTCTAATAGGTAATTTTAATAGCAACTGCTTGCACTGTGCCATTCACACAAATGCATCAAAATAACCTAATGCTGTGCTTGCCGGAAAAGCGTATGTATCCTAACGACACACGCAATGGAAATTATGCACACATCCATAAAGCTTAAGTTGACAGGAACTTATAAACAACTATTTTAACTAGTTGTTCATTATTAGACATTTGTCCCTGTGATCATTTTCTTGACCATTAAAAGACTACTAGAGCTTTGGAGAAATGAAAATAAAATTATACATAATTCCAAATAAATAAAAATATATATTTTGGAAATCTTAAATGATTATCTCTGAAGAAGGGGGGTGTAATGCAGGTGGGTTGGGTACAGCTTTCCCCCTGCACCGTCCTGTTTATAAAACAGGATTACAATTTCTTTTATTTGACTCTTACTTTTAAAACATCTTGGCCAGGCGTGGTGGCTCACACCTGTAATCCTAACACTTTGGGAGGCCGAGGCAGGCAGATTACCTGAGGTCAGGGGTTGAAGACCAACCTGGCCAACATGGCGAAACCTCACCTCTACTAAAAATACAAAAATCACCTAGGCAAGGTGGCATGCGACTGTAATCTCAGCTGGTCAGGAGGCTGGGGCAGGAGAAGCACTTGAAACCAGGAGGCGGAGGTGCAGTGAGCCAAGGTCACGCCACTGCACTCCAGCCTGGGTGACAAGAGTGAGACTCCGTCCCCAAAAACATCCTATAGACTAGGCCACCTATCAAACTACAAATCTAAAGTCAGATAAAAGGGGTACACAAATGGAAAAACCTGTATATTCATCATTATTTACAATATTTACAAACACTGTTCTCTCCCACTAGGAGGAAAAATGTCTAGTGCTTGAAGCGATCATTCAGTCTTTTAACCTATATTCTCCTACACTGGTTTTTTTAAAACTTTAAAAAGATTTCATATATTATTTGTGTAATTTTAAAAATTATGAAAGGAATTTTAAAAATCACAAGAGTCCAAAACTGGCTCATATTTTGTGGATCCTACTTTTTTAAAGAAAAAATAAAAGCTCCTCTGAAATTATATTTTATATCATTCGGACAAAATTTAAAACCCAGAAATTAAGAAGAATTAGTTGGTGCCCATACATTCATCCATCCTCTCTCATGAATACCATGTAAAAATACCTATCATTTTCACTAACACATTACTACAAATTGAGATATTTCATAAATTCCTGTAGAAGGCCCTATTTCATTTGTTTGTCCTCTAATGAAACTCACTTTAAAAATGAGAAACCCACCTACTACCTCTCACATCATAGTGTAACAACTTACCTGAGTTGTAGCAACAGCAGGGGCTGCAGATGACACCGCTGAGGGAGAGAGTGCTCCTACTTGTTGCAAATGCCCAGAAGACTGCTGAGGTAAGTGAGAGCTGGAGACAGGAGTACTAGATCCCGAGCCAGATACTACATTTGGAAATGATACTGCTACATCATTGCTGTTATAAATACCTGCAAAAAAAACCAAATTTTATTTAAATATAACTTAGCAGTCAAATTTGTTACAGACACACATAATCAGTAAACTTGCATTTCCTCCTGGATCCCTCCTCCAATTATAAATTTTATTGTTGGTATTTTAAAAATATTGTGCTAGTACTAAACAAATAAACACTGGCTTTTCATGAAGCGGTTCCCTAAAAGAACCTACAACATTTTTATTTAGCAAAAAGGCTTTTGTTAAAAGCAGGGGATAGCAGGAAGAGCTTTGTAAAAAATATATAATGGATTTTAGGAGTTTCTAAGAGCAAGAAAATATTTCTTAAGTAGAGGAATGAAGCAATTAGAGTTCCATAAAAATCACCTAATGGGCCTTCCAAAAGGCAAATACTAAGGCCCCAGAAATCATGACTGAGAAAGTCTGAAGTAGGAAGAGACCTTGTTCTAGAAAGGTGACAGGGTAGAAGTTAAAATGGAATAGGCCCAACTTGAAATTCAGAAACCAACAGAGGAGCTGATGACATTGGTGGGAGACAGGCGTGGGAATAAAGAATGTTGGTAGATTCTAGAGACATTCCAGAGATAACACAGACAGGACTTTGTGACTGACTGTATGGGGCAGCTGCAGGGATAGGAGAGGAGGAAGGATTAAGACATGATGAACTGGGCTATGAGTTGGCAGCTCCATTTACTCCAGAGAACATAAGAGGTGAAAATCATGGGAGACTTGATGAAATCACTTTGAGAGGAACCATGGGGATAAAAGCCAGAAATAAGGTGGGAAATGGAAGCTACTCATTCTACAAAAGAGGATTTGGGGGGGGTGGGGGAGGGGAGGATGAGCATAAGTTAATAGGAAACAAGTTAATTTTTTTAGAAGTGCTGATTTTTAAAAAAACAGAAAATCATGCTCAGCATAGACAAGGAGAGGCTTTCAGGATAAAGAAATGGGAGTATCTATAAACCAGCTGTTTTCAACAAGGGGTGATTTTGTAGGACATTTCACAATACCTGGAGACATTTTTAGTTATCAAGCCTGGAGGGTGCTACTGGCATCCAATGGGTATAGACCAGGGATGCTACTAGACATTTTACAATGCACAGGACAACCTCTACAAGAAATAACTGGCCCATAGTGTTAATAGTGTGGCAGCCAAGAAAACTTGCTATAAACCAGAGCTCCTGGGAGGCCAAGAGGGAAGAAGAGCCTGAGACCCAGGTACAGAAACAGGAGGAAAGAATGAACCTAAGTGGGCTGTAGAAAAAAATATATAAATAAATAAAAATTACCAATTGTAGCCCTAGAGGGCAACAATAATCAGTAATTTATATCAACAACACAATTTACTTTGTTCTAAAGAACATCAACATAGCCCGGACAACAAAGGGAGATATTGTCTCTACAAAAAATAAAAATTAACCAGGCATGGTGGCACACGCCTGTAGTCCCAGCTACCATGGGGACTGAGGTGTGAGGATCACCTGAGCCTGGAAGTTCGAGGCTATAGTGAGCCATGCTGTGATTGCACCACTGCACTCCAGACTTGGCAACAGAGCAAGACTCTGTCATAAATAAATAAATAAATAACGTTACTGACATATAATAAATTAAAGCACCTACAATCTTATTCAAACAGGGAAAACAAAACAATTGGGATATTTTAAAAGGCCTTAGAGCTATAATTAAGGCTTCGAGATCTTTTTTATATCTACAGTTTCTCCAGAAAAAATATATTCATTTAGCCAATGCATTCATACTCCAAACATCATTGAACTCATTATTTGCCAGGCATTATTCTAAGCCCTGGAGATAAAAAGGCATTCAAGATAGGTAGTCTTTGCCTTCAAGAAGTTGCGTAGAAAAAAAAGGCATTACAAACAGTTGTGAAGAGCACAACAACAGAGACATCCTCGGGGGCTAGGAACACAGAAAAAGAGGCATCTAATTCAGACCTGGAGTGAGAAAAGTGGTGAGCCAAAAAACGTACTGGAAGAGATGTTGTTGCTTTTCAGGCTAATTTCTTTTCTATCTTTTGTTTGTTTTCTGAGTCTTTTGTTTGTTTTCTGAGACAGTCTTACTCTGTCATCTATACTGGAGTGCAGTGGTGCAATCATAGCTCACTGCAGCCTTGACCTCCTGAGCCAAGCGAACCTCCTGCCTCAGCCTCCCAAGTAGCTGGGACCACAGGCGAACACCACTACACCTGGTGTTTTTTTGTTTTTTTTTGTTTTTGGGGGGGGGGGGTAGTCGGGGCAGTAAGAGATGGGGTCTCACTATGCTGACAAGCTGATTTCAAACTCCTGAGCTCAAGTGGTACTCCCACTTGAACCTCCCAAAGTGCTGACATTACAAGCATGAGCCACCATGCCCAGCCTCAAGCTAGTTTCTTTTTTGAGGTGAAGTCTCACTCTATTGCCCAGGCTGGTGTGCAGTGGTGCAATCTCGGCTCACTGTAACCTCCACCCGCAGGTTCAAGTGATTCTCCTGCCTCAGCCTCCCTAGTAGCTGGGATTACATGCACGTGCCATCACCCTCAGCTAATTTTTGTATTTTTACTAGAGATGGGGTTTCACCATGTTGGCCAGGCTGGTCTCAAACTCCTGACCTCAGGTGATCTGCCCATCTTGGCCTCCCAAAGTGCTGGGATTACAGGTTTGAGCCACCACACCTGGCCTCTCAAGCTAATTTCTAAAGGCACTGCAGAACACAGGTGAAGGACGGTTTGGGGAAGAAACATGCAGTAGAGAGCAGGATAAATTCTAAGGACTTGGTGACTACTTAGACCTGAAAATTCTATTAGACTAATAGAACTTGGTGACTAATTAGACCTGAAAAATAAAAATAAGGGTAGAGTCACCAATGACTCTTAAGCAGCAGTAAGTGCATGTAGTGATACCATTCACTGAAACAGGAACAGCAACTGAAAGCAGTGTTTGGTTACTGTACGCAAGTAACTGTGCTAGCATAAGAACTCAATGAAGTAAATATTACTCCCATTTCACATATGAGCAAACAGAAGTTTAAAGAAATAAAGTAACTTGCTTGGTGGGCTAGTAGGTGGTGAAATATTGATTCAAACTCACAGGTGTCCTATAAATGAAATCACTTCCTAATACAAATTAGAAGTTCAGGGTCACGGTCTTTGAGATGCCTGTGGGTGACAGAACTCCTATATATAGCACACAATGGGATAAGCCTAAAACCCAGCAGAAAATTCAGATCTGAAGACAAATAAAATCTAGGAGTGAGAAGCATGGTAAGTTACAGTAAGTAAACTTGCAAACTAAAAATACTTACTATTGGTCTGCACTATGGTTGAAATTTTAACCAGTTGCTCATAATTATTATACAAATAAGAAATTTCCCATTAAGAATTCTAGATGTCTAATATCTCTTGAAAAACTGAAGATTTGCCAACACTGGATACTATATTATAAAAGAGCAGCAATATGACCAGAGCTCTGAACAGGGCATGGAGACTTTAATCCAGCATCTCCATCATCCCTGACCATGTCACTCATTTATGTTACCTACGTGGCCCCGTAAGTATTTTATTTACAACTCTTGATATGAACAGAATGGTCAAGGCCAAGGAACAAAAATGGGATCACCCAGGGAAAGTTTTCAGCATGATCAAGAGAAGAGAACCAAAGACAGAACCCTAAATAACATTACCATTTAATGAGTAAACAAAATTAGATCACAAAGGGCAAACTTAGAAAACTAAGATAGAGAATCTTATAAACTGCTCTAAGAATTTCAAAGGAATGGCTGGGTGCAGTGGCTCAGGCTTGTAATCCCAGCACTTTGGGAGGCCAAGGTGGGCAGATCCCTTTGAGCCCAGGACCAGCCTGGGCAACATGGTGAAATCCTACCTCTACCAAAAATACAAAATTAGCTGGGTGTGGTGTCAAGCGTGGTGGTGTGTGCCTGTAGTCCCAGCTACTTGGGAGGCTGAGGTGGGACAATTGCTTGAGCCTGGGAGGTTGAGATTAAGCCGAGATTGTTCCACTGCACTCCAGGCTCAGTGACAGAACAAGACCCTGTCTCCAAAAAAGAAAAAGAAAAAGAGAGGAAAGGAAAGGAAAGGGGAAAGGGGAAACAAAGGAGAAAGGAAAGGAAAGGGAAAGGGAAAAGGAAAAGGAGAAAGGAAGAAAAAGAAACAAGTTTGGCTGAGAAGGACAGGAAAAAGCATGTTAATGAAGTGATTATTTATAAACCTTATATTCCAAATAACACATAGCAGAGAAAAAGATACGCATTTTTAAAGGTTGCTACTCCATAGATAATTCAACAAATACTGAGTTTCTATTGAATTCAGTGTTTTCAAAGTATCTTAGAAGATAAAATACTGCAGTCAGATGCGGTGGCTCACACCTGTAATCCCAGCACTTTGGGAGGCTGAGGCAGATGTATCACCTGAGGTCAGGAGTTTGAGACCAGCCTGGCCAACATGGCGAAACACATCTCAACTAAAAATACAAAACTTGGCCGGGCGCGGTGGCTCAAGCCTGTAATCCCAGCACTTTGGGAGGCCGAGACGGGCGGATCACTAGGTCAGGAGATCGAGACCATCCTGGCTAACACGGTGAAACCCCGTCTCTACTAAAAAATACAAAAAACTAGCCAGGCGTGGTGGCGGGCGCCTGTAGTCCCAGCTACTCAAGAGGCTGAGGCAGGAGAATTGCTTGAACCCAGGAGATGGAGGTTGCAGTGAGCCGAGATCCGGCCACTGCACTCCAGCCTGGGTGACAGAGCGAGACTCCGTCTCAAAAAAAAAAAAAAAAAAAAAAAAAAAACAAAACTTAGCCAGGTGCATGCCTGTAGTCCCAGTTACTCGAGAGGCTGAGGCAGGAGAATCACTTGAGAGGCAGAGGTTGCAATAAGCCAAGATCACACCACTGCACTCCAGCCTGTGCAACAGAGCAAGACTCCATCTCAAAAAAAAGGAAAAAAAAAGATAAAATGCTGATTATCTAGTTAATTTGAAAGTGAAAAGTGTACTACACAGGGAGTCTCCAACTTCTAAAATTAGAAGACAAAAGTTAGCTGGAGGCAGCATGCTGAAATTGAAACAGCAGAAGCTTTTGACTTAGACAAAACTGGGTTCAAATGCTGGATCTGTCACCTATGTGACCCTTAATCAAACTACTTAATCAAACCCTTCTGAGCCTCTATATTATTATTCTCTATAAAACAAAGATAATGGCTACCTTAAAGACTTTTTGTGAGATTTTGAGAATATCCATATAAAAAAGCTCTAGCAATGCCTACCACAGAGTAAGTTTCAATAAATGGTAGCTAGAGCCATTCTGGTGTTAATGCTTTCATTAAAAATGTACCTGTAAGTCAGGAAAGTACAATGTTTTAACTACCAGGTCCTCCAATGTCTCTACTACACTTTGAAAGCTGCAATTACCATCACAACATGCAGCAAAACATCTTGGAAGAATAATATTGAGAAGCAAAATCATGGTGATTAAGGATCTTCAATCTCAAAACTTAAAATTGTTTTTATATTATTACATCAACCTATACTTACATAGGAAATTACGCAGCTAAATGTGCAATCCAGTAATCACACTATGGAACAATATCTGGTACTCAGTTTACTGGTAAAAAAAAAAAAAAAAAAAAAAAAAAAAAAAAAACAGAGCAAAATGTTCTTTCCTATCAAGGCAGGAAAGCTTAAAATTCTAAATCTTTCTTTGAAAATGAAAATAAGTATTCCTTTCAACTTTCTTGCTCCTCAGGTAGGACTGGTACAACATCCACCTTAAATTCTTCTGTATCTGCTTTCTATTTAACTTCACTCTATTTTCATCTTATTTAAGTCATATACTGTTTTTAACTAAAATCAAGGTGGTATTCAATTAATTAAATAATTGTTTAATTAAACAATTAAATGTTACAATGCATGAGCTCTAGGAAAATACACTGAAATTCATCTGTTCAGGATAGGGAGGAGAAACAAAGCTGCAGAATGATACAGAGGGTGGCAATGACATACTGATTCCTTCCTTTCCTTCCCTTCCTTCCTTTCATCAAACAAATATTCAGTAGGTATGAGGAATCAGGCTAGGAGGTGGGATAATGTAGGGAGCAAGAGAGAAGATTTTAGCTCTCTGGGAATTTACAATTTAAGGAGCGAGGCAAACATTAAAACAAATACATGAATATAAATTCCAACACATACTATAACAGAAGAGAAAAAGGTACCACAAGAGTGAAATATTAGGAAGCAAGAAAGACCTGTCTAAAAAAATATTTAAGACAAGTCTTAAAGGTTAGGTAGGTGTTAACTGGACAAAGAGTAAGACAGAAAATCTTGTTCAAAAGACCCAGAAATATTGAAAGAATTAAAAACAGGTAATTCAGCTAAAGCCTTGTGGAGAGGCTGGTAAAAAGACAAAGCTGGAAAGAGGGGAAGGAACAGATCATAAGGCCTTGTGAGCCATGTAGAGGTGTTCAGAATTTTTGCTAAGATCAATAGGAAGACACCAAAGGAAAATAGTAGGACTCACTTTTTTAAAAGATCATCCCTCTGACTCCTATGTAGCAAAGGGACTGACGGGGATGAGTGGAAACAAAGATATTTTTTAGGAGGCTATTTCACAATTTGGATTAAAAATTATGTCCCACCAGACAAAGATGGTAGTAGTACTGAACAGGGACAAGGACTTGCAGTGCATCTAGAAGTTAGAATCATCTAAACTTGATGACAAATTTGATTTGGTACAGGGTAGAAGATGATGAGTCATGGGTTTCTGGCTAGTGATTAAAAGTGCCATTACTGAGGTGGTAAAAACTGGAACAGGAGGAATGGAAGTTTTCTTAAATGCCAGCCTAGGACCACGTGTTGAGGCTCTCCAACATTTCAAGGATGGGTCCTGGAAGAGGAGTTCATACAGAAAATTGACACCAGTGAGATAAGAAGAAAACCATGACTATGGTGTCACTGAAGCAAAGAAAGAGAGCCTGATGAAAGAGATGGCACTGACTTCTCAAATGCTGCATTTTCAGTCCACCAGATGTGAAAAGATGGAGACAAACAGTGATCTCAGGAGAAGAATATAGTATGAGTAGAAGCCAAAAGACTTCTATTTGTTTAGACTTAAGTTTTTATTAGTAAGCCAAGGCAATTACTCAAGATTGATAAATAAGACAGAAGTATACCTGTCTAATGACAGAAATAATAATGTTCACCAACCTGAGTTCCTATTTCCCACTTTCAAACTGCCTAGGAGGTCAAATAAGTACCCATCCAGTGGCTTACTCAGGAAAAAGACAGTGAATGGAATAGTCTTGAGGAGTATTTAACCAAGTAAGTAATTAAGCCTGTAAGTTATCCCTAACCCACATCCCGAGAGACTGAATTATTTATTCTTTCCTAGAGGTTAATATGGTGTGAAAATAGTTAAAAGTCCAAATCCTGCTCCCTCATGCAAATAACCTCACACAACCTCATATACCTCATCTATAAAGTGAAGGTGGTACCAACGATTTCATAGGGCTGGGGCAAGGATGAGCTTACATATGCGAAGCATACACTAATATTGTCCTCAGGCCCCTGATGGTATGTGCAGGCATCAGTCATGGTAGACGTCTACCACATAGTAAACATTTGACAGTGTCCATTATTATTATGAATTCATATTAAGAATTAAATAGGATTGAGAGAGGGATTTCAAGATGGCTGACTAGAGGCATTTTGTACTTGTCTCCTCCACTAAGAATGAAAATAGTAGGTAATCACAATTTGAACAGATTGTCCAAGAGAAAACACTGGAATTCAACAGAAAACTAATAAGACAAGGAAGGAAAGGGAAGCAAGGCAGCCTGCTTGGCCAGGAGCCAAGAGAGGCTCCCTAATGCAGGAAAAGGACAGGTTAGAGACCCTCAGCTGTCAATGTTCCCACATGGGCTTCTGCAATCCTAGCCATGGGAGAGCCCCTAGATCCTTGCACGCTCTGAAATAAACATAGGGAGCTGCAAGGAGATTGTGTTGACAGCACAGCCACAGGAAAGATGCTTGTGCTGTATCCCATACATGTTCTAAGACCTAAGCAGCAACAGCAAGGCACCAACTTAAGAGTCTTCTCCCCAACAGACTATGCACTGTCCTAGCGCCCAGCAGTGCTAGGACTGAGGCCAAGAGATACACCAGCTGCTGCTCCCAGGGAGGAGGCATGAAGGAGCGAAGCGTGAGCTATTGCATACGTGGCTGAGATGTGGGGTACCACTGCTAGGGCTGATGTGTGAGTGTTCCCCATCTGCTGGCCTATGCTTGCCTCCACTAACATGGCCCTGGGCTCTCCAGCACAGGGCAACAGTGTGACCAATGTTGTCCGCACTATCTGAATGCCCCAACCTCAGCCCATGCCAAGTCTGGAGCACACAAGTCCGGAGTACAGGGGACTGCCCAGCGCAAACCAACATCATTAGCACCTGAACACTTGTCCTGGGGATCTGAGGTTAGGCCTACCCACACCCTGCTGCTACTGCCACAGCTGGCACCTATCTGCACGTACCATCTGCAGGCCTGGAGACTGGCCTGCCCGGCCCATTGTAGCCACCGCCAATACAAGCACACTCTTCCTGGGATCCAGAAGGTTGTCCCATCACTGCCACTGTCCACGAGCACCACACTGGCTGGCCACAGACCCGAGAACCGTCCAACTGCTACCGCTACTGGCATCTGAGGAAGTATGGGTCTCCACCTAGAGGCACAAGAATCAGCCTACCTGGATCCACTAACACCAGTACCAGCATATGCCACCCTGGGCCCAAGGTCAGGCATGCTTGGTCCACCAATGTGGTGCAAAGGCTGGTCTACTTGGCATCCTAGTCCCCAGCAAAACTTCACCACTGCCTCCACTAATAATTGCACCCTAAACCACTGAGAAAAATCACAGACACTGCTGATACTGTTTAAGCCAAATAAATCATCCAGAGATTACATGACTGCACAGATTCAGAATCAAAACTACAGTGCCTACCCAAGCAACACCATAGATATATCTTCAAGAAAACGTTCTCCCCTATGAAAGCAAATTTTAAAAAATTGGGAGAAGCTATTATCACATCAGATGCACAGGTATCAACATACACAGGAAATATTAAAAAGCCAAAAAAAAAAAAAAAAAAGAGAGAGACACCTCCAAAGGACACACAATAATTCCATACCAATAGATAGCATTAAAAACAGTTTTTAAAAATACTGGAAAAATAATTCAAAATTTTAATACTAAAGAAGCTGTGTGAGATACAAAATAATTCTGAAAATACAAAGAAATAAGAATGGTTATTCAGGACATGAATACTAAATTAACCAACAAGATATATATATATAGAGAGAGATATCGAGAGAGAGAGAGAATTTAAAAAGAACAAAACAGAGGCTGGGCATGGTGGCTCACGCCTGTAATCCCAGCACTTTGAGAGGCCAAGGCAGGCAGATCACTTGAGTACAGGACTGCAACACCAGCCGGGCCAACATGGCAAAACCTCATCTCTACAAAAATACAAAAATCAGCCAGGTGTGGTGGTACATGCCTGTAATCACAGCTACTTAGGAGGCTGAAGCAGGAGAATCGCTTGAACCTAGGAGGCAGAGGCTGCAGTGAGTTGAGGTCACTTTAGCCTGGGCAACAGAGCAACACTCCAACAAAAAAAAAAAAATCAACTGAAATCCAAAATGTATTCAGAAGTTTCAACAATAGACTAGATCAAGCAGAAGAAAAAAATTCATAACTTGAAGCCAGTCTTCTGAAATAACCCAGTCAAAATATAGTGACCAAATATTCCAATAATATGGAAAACCAATTCATCAAAATACTAGATTAAAACTTCCCAGGTCTGGGCCGGGCATGATGGCTCACGCCTGTAATCCCAGCACTTTGGGAGGCCGAGGCAGGTGGATCACGAGGTCAGAAGTTCAAGATCAGCCTGATCAACATGGTGAAACCCTGTCTCTACTAAAAATACAAAAATTAGTTTGGTGTGGTGGCATGTTCCTGTAATCCCAGCTACCTGGGAGGCTGAGGCAGGAGAATTGCTTGAACCCGGGAGGCTAAGGTTGCAGTGAGTGGAGATCATGCCACTGCACTCCAGCTTGGACGACAGAGAGAGACTCTTGTCTCAAAAAAAAAAAAAAAAACAAACAAAAACAAAAACAAAAAACAACTTCCCAGGTCTGGCAAGAGATACAGACATCCAGATATAGGAGGCTCTAAGATCCCTAAAAACAATGCATAAATTTAGGTCTTCTCTACAGCACATTCTACTCAGGTTGTCTAAAGACAAAGACAAAGAATTCTAAAAACAAGAGAAAGGCATCCAGTCACCCATAAAAGAACCCCCCATCAGACTAACAGATGTCTCAGCAGAAATCTTACAGTCAACAGAGAAGGGGATGATATATTCAAAAGTGCTGAAAAAAAAAAAGAAAAAAAAATCTTTCAGTCAAGGATATTATATCCAGCAAAATTACCCTTCATAAATGAAGGAGAAATAAAGTCCTCCAGACAAGCAAAAGTTGAGGAAATTCATCACCATTAGACCACCCTACACGAAATGCTCAAGGGAGTTCTAAACCTGGAAGCAAAAGGATGACATTTGCCACCATGAAAACATAAAAAAGTACAAAATTCACTGGAGCAAAGCAAAAACACAAAGAAAGAAGAAAGAAAAGGACTCATACCACCCCTACAGAAAACCACAAAACCACAATGACAAAAAGAAAGGAAAAGAATATACAAAACCACAAAAAAAAATTAACAATAGGACAAAAACAAAACCTCACATATCAATAATAACCTTAAATGTAATGGATTAAATTCTCCATTTACAAGATATCAACTGGGTGAATGAATTAAAAAAAGATCCAACTATTTACTGTCCACAAGAAACACACTTCACCTGTAAGGATGCATACAGATGGAAAGTAAAGGTATGAAAAAAGATATTTTATGCAAAGGGAAACCAAAGGAAGTAAGCAGGAGTAGCTATACTTACATCAGATAAAAGAGATTTTAAGAAAAAAAAAAAAAAAAAACTGTAAAAAAGATTAGGTCATTATATAATGACAAAGGGATAAATCCAGCAAGAGGATATAACAATTCTAAATATACATGCACCAAACTGGAAAATTCAGATTCAGAAAGCAAGTACTACTAAACCTAAAGAGAGGGATAAAAATAGTGAGAGACTTCAACATTCCACTGTCAACATTAGATAGATCACTGGCACAGAAAATCAAAAAACAAACACTGAACTCCAACTAGACTTTAGACCAAATGGACCTAACAGACATTTACAAAACATTTTATCCAACAACTGCTCTCATCAGCACATGGAACATTCTCCAGGACAGACTATATGTCAGGATACAAAACAAATCAAAATCGTATCAAGTATCTTCTCAATTTACAATGGAATAAAATTAAAAATCAACACAAAGAGGAACTTAGGGAACTACACAAATACATAACAATTAAATAACATGGCCAGGCACAGTGGCTCACACCTGTAATCCCAGCATTTTGGGGGGCTGAGGTGGGCTGAGGTGGGCGGATCACGAGGTCAAGAGACCAAGACCATCCTGGCCAACATGGTGAAACCCCGTCTCTACTAAAAATACAAAAATTAGCTGGGCGTGGTGGTGGGCACCTGTAGTCCCAGCTACTCGGGAGGCTGAGCCAGGAGAATCACCTGAACCCGGGAGGTGGAGGCTGCCGTGAGCCGAGATCATGCCACCGCACTACAGCCTGGCAACAGAGTGAGACTCTGTTTTAAAAAAAAAAAAAAAAAAGAAAGAAACAAGAGGGGAGGGGAGGGGAGGGGAGGGGAGGGGAGGGGAGGGGAGAGAGAAGAGAAGAGAAATGAAGTTAAATAACATGACCAGGTGCAGTGGCTCACGCCTGCAACCCCAGCACTTTGGGAGGCTGAGGTTGGTGGAATTCCTGAGCTCAGGAGTTTGAGACCAGCCTGGCTAACATGGTGAAACCCATCTCTACTAAAAATACAAAAAATTAGCCAGGCATGGTGGTACATGCCTATACTCCCAGCTACTCAGGAGGCTGAGGCAGGAGAATTGCTGGAACCCAGGAGGCAGAGGTTGCAGTGAGAAGAGATCGCATTACTGCACTCCAGCCTGGGTGACAGAGCAAGATGGATCTTAAATATACATATATTTTTTAAAATAACACAATCCACCATTGCGCCAATGAAGAAATTAAAATGAAAATTTAAAAATTTCTTGAAACAAATGAAAATGGAAACAGCAAAAACAGCACTAAGAAGTTGATAGCAGTAAACATCTACATCAAAAAAGTAGAAAGACTGCAAATAAACAATCTAATGATGCACCTCAAGGACTAGAAAAGCAAGAACAAATCAAACCCAAAATTAGCAGAAGAAAAGATATAATGAAGATTAGACAAAAATAGAGACCCCCCTCTACCCCCCCCCCAAAAAATCAATGAATTGAAAAATTGGTTCTTCAAAAAGGTAAACAAAATTGATAAACTGCTAGCTAGAGCAGGCAAAAAAAAAAAAAAAAAAAAAAAAAGAGAGATAAGAACCAAATCAGCAAAATCAAAATTGAAAAAGGAGCATTACAACTGATACCACAGAAATACAAAAGACAGCAGAGAATATTATGAATGCTAACAAATTAGAAAATCTAGAGAAAATGGGTGAATTCCAAAAAACATACAACCTACCCAGACTGAATCAGGAAGAAACAGAAAGCCTGAACAGACCAACAATGAGTAATGAGACTGAATCAGTAATAAAATGTCTCCCAACCAAAAAAAAGCCTAGGACTGGATAGATTCAATGCTGAATACTAACAAATGTATAAAAAGGAACTAATACCAATCCTCCTCAAAGTATTCCAAAAATTCAAGAGAAGGGAATTCTCCTTAACTCATTCTACAAGGCCCTGACCAGACAAGGATACAACAACAAAAAAGGAAACTACAGGCCAATATCCCTAATAAACATAAATGCAAAAATCCCCAACAAAATGCTGGCAAACCAAATTCAACAAAACATCAAAAGGTAATACACTGTGATCAAGTGGGATTTACACTTGGAATGCAAGGATGGTTTAACGTAATAGACATCACATCAATAGAATGAAGGACAAAATCCATATGATCATCTCATAGATGCAGAAAAAGCATTTGAAAAAATTCAACGTCGCTTCATATTAAAAACTCTGAAACTAGGCACAGAACAACCATTCTGCAAAATAATAAAGGCCATATATGACAAACTCACAGCTAACATTATACTGAACAGGGAAAAGCTAAAAGCTTTTCCTCTAAGACCCAAAACAAAACAAGAATGCCCACCTTCACAACTCTTATTCAACATAATATTGACAATTCTAACCAGAGCAATCTGCCATCAGAAATAACAGGCATTCAAGTTGACTTCCATATGGAAGTAAAATTCGCTACTTTGCAAATTACACGATCTTATATGCAGAAAACCTAAATACTCCACCAAAAGACTATAAGAACTGATAAATTTAGTAAATTTGGAGGATACAAAATTAACATACAAAAACCAGTATTGTTTCTCTACACCAATAATGAAATAGCCAAAAAAGAAATCAAGGCAGCAGTCCTGTTTACAATAGCGTTTTAAAAACAACAACAACAACAACAACAACAAAAAACCACAAACACATTAACCAAGTAGGTGAAAGATATCTACAAGGAAAATTACAAAACACTGATGAAAGAAATTGAAAAGGATACAAACAAATTTAAAGACATCCCATGCTCATGAATTGGAAGAATCAGTATCATTATAATGACCACACTGCCAAAAGCAATCTACAGATGCAATGCAGTCCTTATCAAAATAACATTTTTCATAGAAATAGAAAAAACAATTCTAACATTTGTATGGAGCCAAGAAAGAGTCAGAATAGCTGAAGTAATCCTGAGCAAAAGAACAAAGCTGGAGTCATCATGCTACCTCACTTCAAAATATATTACAAAGCTACAGTAACCAAAATAGCATGGTATTGGTATAAAAACAGATACCAATGAAACAGAATAGAGAATCCAGTAATAAACCCACTTTTTTACAGCCAATTGATTTTTGACAAAGGCACCAAGTACATACACCAGGGAAAGGATATCCTCTTCCAAAAATGGTGCTGGGAAAATTGGATATCTGTAGGCAAAATAATAGAACTGTACCCCATTTCTCACCATACAGAAAAGTCAACCTAAGATAGATTACAGACTTAAACATAAGACCTGAAAGTATAAAGCTACTCGAAGAAAACACAGGGAAAACACTTCAGGACATTGGTCTAGGCAAAGATTTTATGGCTAAAACATCAAAATCACAAATAGACAAAATGGGACTACATTAAACTAAAAACCTTCTGCACAGCAAAAGACATAATCAACAGAGGGAGACTAACTGTTGAATAGGATTATCTGCAAAGTATTCACCTGACAACAGACTAACATCCAGAATACACAAGGAACTCAAACAACTTAACAATTTAAAAAGAAAAATAAAAGATACCATTAACAAGTGGGCAATGGACATAAATAGACATTTCTCAAAAGATGACATACAAATGCTGGGCACGGTGGCTCACGCCTGTAATCCCAGCACTTTGGGAGGCCAAGGCGGGTGGATCACCTGTGGTCAGGAGTTCGAGACCAGCCTGGCCAACATGGCAAAACCCTGTATCTACTGAAAATACAAAAATTAGCTGGGCATGGTGGCACGTGTCTGTAATCCCAGCTACTAGGGGGGCTGAGGCAGGAGGATTGCTGAACCTGGGAAGCAGAGGTTGCAGTGAGCCAAGATTGTGCCACTGCACTCCAGTCTTGGCAGAAAAGCAAGACTCCATCTCTGGGGGAAAAAAAAAAGGAAAATACATACATGAAAAAATGCTCAACATCACTAATCAGGGGAATGCAAATCAAAACCACAATGAATGAGATATCCTATTACTCCAGTTAGAATGGCTATGATTAGAAAGACAAAAATTACAGAGGTTGCTGAGGATGTGGAGAAAAATAAACTCTTCTTATACACTGTGGGTAGGAATGTAAAATTAGTACAACCACTATATAAAATAGTATGTATATTTATCTAAAAAACTAAAAATACAACTTCCACATGATCTAGCAATCCCAGTATCAGGTATTAAAACCAAAGTAAAAGAAATGAGCGTACCAAAGGGTTACCTGCACTCACATGTGTATCACAGCATTATTCACAAAAGCAAAGATATGGAATCAACCTCAGTGTATTTCACAGTGGACAAATAGATAAATTAAGTATGGTATATATACACAATGGAATACTATTTGGCCATAAGAAAGAATGAAATCATGTCATTTCCAACAATATGGATGGAACTGGAGATCATTATGTTAAGTGAAATAAGCCAGGCACAGAAAGACAAATACCACATGCGCTCAATTCATATGTAAGACCTGAAAAACATGGAGACAAAGAATAGAATAACAGATATCAGAGGCTGGGAAGAGTGTGAGGGTAGGAGGGAGAAATGAAGAGAGGTTGTTGAATGGGTACAAACAGTTAGATAGAATAAATAAGTTTTAATGTTCGACAGAAGGCTAGCGTGACTATTGTTAGCAACAATACATTGAATATTTCAATGAAGCTAGAAGAGAAGATTTGAAATGTTGCCAACACACAGAAATGATAAACATTCAAGGTGATGGATACCCCACAGACCCTGACTTGGTCAGTATACATTCTATGCGTGTAACAAACACTCAAATGTCCCCCATAAATAGGTAAATTATTACACAGCGATAAAAGAAAATGTAAATAAGCAAGTATCTTTAAAATAAACAATAACATATATAATAACTAAACACTTCTGCTGTTAATTACTCTTCCCTTTTCCTTTGGCAACTAATGAATAAATACAACAGTCTTTATCTTTGGTTTTCCCTTTCTAGACTGTAGAGTATATCACCATAGAGTTAATCCATTCATTACTTAGAAATGGTAAAATACAATTTAAGTTAGACCTTTCTTTCCTGAGACTCTCAGCAATCTCAATGGAATACTGGTGTTCCTAAATCTCTCTAGGCAAGCGTTAACTATTTCATGGGCTGCTCTATTTTTGCTTTATTTAAAGATGGACATTTTTATTCATTATGTATTGCTTCTTTTGACATGATCTATAAAATCGAACACAATCATTTTTAAAATTTGAAATGCATGCAAAAGTAGGAAAAAATCATCAACAAACTTTTCTTTTGTTTTTGTTTGTTTTCAGATGGAGTCTTGCTCTTGTTGCCCAGGCTAGAGTAAAATGGCACAATCTCGGCTCACTCCAACCTCCGCCTCCTAGGTTCAAGCGATTCTCCTGCCTCAGCCTCCCGAGTAGCTGGGATTACAGGCGCCTTCCACCATGCCTGGCTAATTTTTGTATTTTTAGTAGAGGTAGGTTTCGCCATGTTGGCTAGGCTGGTCTCAAACTCCTGACCTTAGGTGATCTGCCCGCCTCAGCCTCTCAAAGTCCTGGGATTACAGGCATGAGCCACCATGCCCGACCTATTTCTGTCTTTTAATTCTCTAAATTAACTATACACACCTAATAAATTCTCTCTTTTTTTTTCCTTAAATTGGACAGAATTCCCTTCTGTGGATTATGTAACAATTGACTCTAATTAATGGTATAATAAGTAAAGAAATAAGATCCTCAAAGATGAAACCAGGAAGTCAACTCGTGTAGAGTCTCGCAGGCTATAAAGGACTTTTAAATTTAAACCTAACAGAAAGCCAGAAAGCCATTCTGGAAAACCAGGAGAGTGGCATGATTAGAATTACGGTTTTATAAGATCACTTTGGCTATAGTGTGGATGACGCCCTGAAAGACAACAGAGTGGAGTCAGGGAGATGACTTAAGTAGCTATTGTAATATTGTAGACAAAATATTTTAAGTACCAAATTCTGGCCAGAATTATGGAATGAGAAAAGCAGCAGCTCAGGGAATTTTGATACTAAATTTGGATACAGGGAAGCCACCAGAAAACCAAAAAGAAATTGTGGAAGAGATGGACACTCATGCTAAGCATAATGTTACAAAAGCAAAAAAATTTAAAATAACATTAAAATAGAAGGTGTTTCTAAAAGAAGTTCTTAGGCAAAGACAAATCTGCATAAAGGTCATCTAAGATGAAGACTAAAAATACCCACTGACTTGGCAATGTGAGAGCCATTCCTGACCTGATTGGAGTGGTAGTTGTAGAGGTCACTAAAAAGTGATTGAAAAAAATCAATCGGCCGGGCGCGGTGGCTCAAGCCTGTAATTCCAGCACTTTGGGAGGCCGAGGCGGGTGGATCACGAGGTCAGGATATCGAGACTATCCTGGCTAACACGGTGAAACCCCGTCTCTACTAAAAATACAAAAAAATTAGCCAGGCGTGGTAGCGGGCACCTGTAGTCCCAGCTACTTGGGAGGCTGAGTCGGGAGAATGGCGTGAACCCAGGGGGCGGAGCATGCAGTGAGCCGAGATCGCGCCACTGCACTCCAGCCTGGGAGACACAGCGAGACTCCGTCTCAAAAAAAAAAAAAAAAAAATCAATCAATAGGAGAATTTCTGTTTCTAGCAATAACGCAGACCAGACAACCTAACACCCTTCCTAATTAAAATTACCTAAAAATGAGGGTACATGTTCTCAGGATCTCCTGAGGGCTGTGTCATAGGGAAAAAAATATTACCTAAAAACGAATACCCGAGTCCACTAGAAAAGGAAATATCTAGGGGTCAAGAATAAAAAAGGAAACTTGAAGACTTAAAATTCAAAAAATAAATAAATAAATACTCAAAAAAATAAATACTCAAAAAATAAACAATAAAACTTAAAGGTCAAACAGCCTGCCATAGCAGAGTCAGCCTGTCTCAATAATGTACGAACTTTGGTTTTAATGCCCAAAAGGAAAAGAGATGAGACCTCGGGCCTCTAATGGATGGATGGAAGGATGAAACTGAGATCCTGTTTATATGGCTGAGACTGTCAAAAAAAAGCTACACTTTCAGTGGAAGGGTAGACCACTCTTAAAAAAAAAAAAAAAAAAAAAAAAAAAAAACCCACACACAAAAATCACCCAAAAACCACATCATAGGGAGAAAATAATAACACTTGTCCAATTTGGTCTATGCTCTGGATAAGTGGTAAAAAGTCTGCCATATGAATTTATAGCCACATAGTCTGTGTTCAAGTAGACTTTGGTTTGATAAATCCCAACATTAAATTAATATAAGAAGGGGCAGGGTGGTGAAGCAAACACAAACTTGACTGAAGGAATATATCCTCAACCTGGGATAAAACGTAAGTTCACAATCCAAAATAAGGAAACATGGAAGCAACCAATCTCCATGAAGACAAATTAGCAGATACGAACACTTAGACTGCCCTCTAAGAAACTTCGAAAATAGAAATGGCAAATAAAGATTATAAGATAAATATTTTAAATAATTAAGAACCTAAAAGGATGCATTTTTTAAATGTGAGAAAAGAATACTCTATATAAAAAAGAGGAACAAAGAATATCTTGCAGTGGTAGGCAGAATTCTAAAGACAGGTTGGTGTTTCCTGTCCCCTAGTTACTCAATGAAATGCTAATCTAGGTACTGCTATGCAGACTGAATTAAGAATATTGGTTAGCTGACTTTGAAACAAATTATCCTGGGCTATCTAGAAGCATCCAATGTAATCACATGAGCCTTTGAAAGCAGAAGAGGAGCTGGGTGCAGTGGCTCACTTGAGGTCAAGAGTTCGAGACCAGGTTGGCCAACAGGGCGAAACACCTGTGATGGCGCACGCCTGTAATCCCAGCTACTTGGGAGGCTGAAGCACGAGAATCGCTTGAACCCACAAGGCAGAGGTTGCAGTGAGCCAAGATCAAGCCACTGCACTCCAGCCTTGGGCGACAGAGGAAGACTCTGTCTCAAAAAAAAAAAAGAGAGAGAGAGAGAGAGAGAAGGTAGAAAGTCAGTGAAAGATGTGGCAGAAGAGAAAGTGAGAGATGTGGCAGAAGTGGAAGTCAGACAGATTCTAAGTGTGAGAAGGATTCAACTCAACTGCTGGCTTGAAGACGTAGGGACATGTGCAAGGTCTTTATAAAAGCCTCTAAGAGCTAAGGGTTTCTTCCGAAGCCTCGATAAAGGCCCAGCTGGCCAGCACCTGGATTTCAGCCTTGCAAGACACTAAGCAGAGAACCCAGCCAACCCAAACTTCTACTGGTAAAATATGATAAATGAAAGCTAACAAATGTGTGTGGTTTTAAGCTGCTAACTTTCTGATAATTTGTTATGTCAGCAATGGAAAACTAATGTACTTACAGTGCCAGAAAGTAAGGAAGCAGTCAAAGAATAGCAGGGATATGTCAAAAGAACAGAGAGCCAGCTCAAAGGGGCTCCCATTGGCTAACCTGAACAATTTTGAGCACCACAATAAATCATGAATAATAAATTATAGCCCGTAGGAATCCTTAAACACATACTGATATAAACTGAAAATCTGATAAGGAATAGAATATTACATATAGTGTCACAATTTATTCCACAAAATAATTACTAATTGTAAAGGGGGAAAGAAAACCTTTACATTGGGAAAGCCTGATTATGTGTCATTGATGATATGCACTGCAAAGATCATTTCTATAAAATTAATGCCCCCCAAAACATAATCTGAATTTAGTAATAAAAAATGAAATCCAAAACAACTACCCTGTGATCTCCAAAAACACTGACAACTGTCAAAACTTGAATGGCATTTGAAAACCAGATGGTAGTAATATAGCAGTGTTAATTTTCTGTTCTTAATAGTTATACTGTGATATTGTAGGAGAATGTCCTTGTTTGTAAGAAATACATAAGCATTCAGTGCTGATGGGATACTGTGCACAACTTACTCTCAAATGGCTCAGAAAAATAAAGTTCTCTCTACTACACTTGCAATTTTTCCATGAGTTTGAGATTGCTTCAAAATAAAAATATTTTCAGATGTGGGAAAAAAACTACATAGTTCTTTTTTAAAAAAGAAAGAAACAGAAAACCAAACTCGGTTCATTTTAAAAGAGACTTCAAAGAATTCAAACTTCTGGAAGAAAGAACGGAGAAAATGGTAAGATGCTGTATTTTGAAATATAATGGCTAAGACTGCGTAGGGTATCAGTGAAACACATGAATTCTCTCAATCAGGAAGCACAGTAAGTCCAAGGAAGACTTAAGTCATACATAGACATATCACAAAAATAAAACAAATGATCTTAAACGAGTGTGTGCTGGTAGAACAGTTTCAGAGGTAGGTGCACAAACAGGAATAAGTTAAAGTAAATTGGTTTTTTTTTTGGGGGGGGGCTGTTTTCAAGAGGAAAGATACTAAGAGCACGATTAATGAAAACATAAGAGATGGTGAAAAAAAGAGGGTGAGGAAACTAAAATGACAAGGTTTTTTTTTCCCCCCGGGAAAGACATCTAATATCTTGAGTACAGGGAAAGTGAAGGAAGAGTATGAGGAGTTAAAAATATATATATTAAACAGTCATAGCAAAAAGTAAGTTTCCAGGCCGGGCACGGTGGCTCATGCCTGTAATCCCAGCACTTTGGGAGGCCGAGGTGGGCGGATCACAAGGTCAGGAGATCGAGACCATCCTGGCTAACACAGTGAAACCCCGTCTCTACTAAAAATACAAAAAATTAGCCAGGCACGGTGGCGGGCGCCTGTAGTCCCAGCTACTCGGGAGGCAGGAGAATGGCGTGGACCTGGGAGGCAGAGGCTGCAGTGAGCCGAGATCATGCCACTGCACTCCAGCCTGGACGACAGAGCGAGACTCTGTCTCAAAAAAAAAAAAAAAACCCTAAGTTTCCTGGAGAAGTATATTGACATTGCAAAGCAATTTAAATGTCAGCTGCGACTGTTATGAATCAATGAATGACAGGAATTTTTATATAGTGTGATTTTTTTCTCTATAAACAGTAAGCTCGAATAAAGTATAAAACTATGAGTCACCAGGTTAATGAAGGAGAGTACTTCAACTAAGAGATGAGACACACCTAAATGAGTACAATCATAAAGCCTAAGCAAGAAGCATCATGAAACATATATACTACACAGTGATTTTTTTTTTGTTTCTTTAAAAAGATTAAAAGAAAGATTTAGTGGGGGAAAAAGTATCAAGTAAAATGAAGAACATAATCTCTTTTTTTTTTTTTTGAGATGGAGTCTCGCTCTGTCACCCAGGCTGCAGTGCAGTGGCCGGATCTCAGCTCACTGCAAGCTCCACCTCCCGGGTTTATGCCATTCTCCTGCCTCAGCCTCCCGAGTAGCTGGGACTACAGGCGCCTGCCACCTCACCTGGCTAATTTTTTGTATTTTTTAGTAGCGACGGGTTTTCACCGTGTTAGCCAGGATGGTCTCGATCTCCTGACCTCGTGATCCACCCATCTCGGCCTCCCAAAGTGCTGGGATTACAGGCTTGAGCCACCGCGCCTGGCCGAAGAACATAATCTTATCAGATATGGTGGTTATCAACATCATTTGCCATTCTTCATGAATATTTTTGTTTTAAATAAAAACAAAAAAGAACGGCCATATTCAGTTTTAGAAAACAGAGACAAGAAAACACAATACTCTTGAACCATTGATTTTAATACAACCACTATGGCCAGGTGTGGCAGCTCATGCCTGTAATCCCAGCACTTTGGGAGGCCGAGGCAGGAGGATCACTTGAGCTTAGCAGTTGGAGACCAGCCTGGGCAACTTAGTAAAATCTCATCTCTACTAAAAAGGGAAAAAAAAAAAATTGCTGAGTGTAGTGGTGTGTGCCTGTATTCCCAGCTACTCAAGAGGCTGAGGCAGGAGGATTGTTTGAGCCCAAGAAATTGAGACTGCAGTGAGTTATGATGGCACCAATGCACTCCAGCCTGGACTAAGCAAGACTCTGTCTCAAAAATAATAGAAAGATGTGGCAGAATAGGTCAGGCACGGTGGTTCATGCCTGTAATCCCAGCAACTTGGGAGGCTGAGGTGGGGAATTCACGTGAGGCCAGGGATTTGAAACCAGTCTGGGCATCAAAGCAAGACACTGATTAAAAATAATAATAATAATAATAATAATAATAATAATAATAATAATATAACCACTGTGATAATTTTGTCAATCCCCAGTACTTGCAACTTTTTGCTATGATAAATATCTCTATATGTCTAGTCTTGTCATATTTTGTACATTTCCTTAGAACGGAAGTCACTTCTATTAAAGTCCTTTTATTTTTTATTTTTCTAAGACAGGGTCTCATCTGTCACCCAGTCTAGAGTGCAGTAGCATGATCTCAGGTCACTACAGCCTCCGCCTCCCAAGTTCAAGCAATTCTCATGCCTCAGTCTCCCAAGTACCTGGGATTACAGACGTGCACCATTCCACCTGGCTCTTTTTTTTCTTTTTGTAGATATGAGGTTTCACCATGATGACCAGGACGATCTTTTAACTCCTGACCTCAAGTGATCTGCCTGCCTCAGCCTCCCAAAGTGCTGGGATTATAGGCATGAGCCACCGTGCCCAGTCTATTAAGTCCTTGGCACCACAGTCTTGGTACTTTCCTTCTTTCTAGGAAATTTTCTTCATCTGATTTACCCATTTATTATTCTGTTTCTTGGCTGTAACCATTGCATTATTACCCCTTTACTGTGTTCTTTGCTTTGACTATTATAAAATATAGCTGAATATATAAAATTTCTCTTTTAAAATTTTGTTTCAAATTACTACTATCTTCCCTCATGTCTTATGTTTATTATGCTGATTTGTTTTCTCTCTATAGTTCTATAAAAGACCTAATCTGGGTGGAAAATCAGATTTTATATTATTGGCAACATGAAATAAAGTTTTTGGTTTCCTAAGCCAAAGCTATAAGCTTTCAATACACCTTTGAAATAAAATATTAGTTGCTACTAATGCATGCATGATGGAAAAAAGTATGAGAAGAAAAATTCCAAATACCTAGCTGTTATTATATAAATATGCTATTCTGGTAGGAATGGACACATACATATATCCAGAGATATATATCCATATATATATCAAGAGATCCTGAAATAAAATGACCCTCTGAGTGTGAAACAAGTATATCAGCCATCTATAGAAACAGCCCACTGAGGACATGGTCTACAACTCCAGGTTTAATGAAGGTGATTGGCACATAGTTTCTACAAATGCAGGACCAGAGTTAAATGTGAAAGGAAGCTGCAAAGCAGTCAAATACATTATAAGAGTGAAAAAAAGTATTATCAAGATTATAATATTTAAACATGATCAAACTGCCTTTATTCTGATGTCCGATTCACTAAGCAAGCACTTTCCAATTATAATTTGTTTTCCCAAGAAGATTACCATAAGGAAGAAGAAGACAAGCAACATTTGGCATTCTTGGCAGTTATGTTATTTTTTTTTTTAAATCATAGATGATTAAATGACATTCTTCCTTACCTTCATTTCTGAGATTCTGGCTTGAGTAAGCCCATTTGATGAACTCTAGGTATACTGACAAAAGTAAAAAGAGGATAGTAGAATAACCTGTGCAAGAAATGATAAGCACCTGAACCAACATTGAAGAAAAGATGAGTTTTGAAAACAATGAAGAAAAATTAAATATAAAAGTCATGTCTAGAAAGCCTCAAATTAGTAAATTAGAAAAAATGTTCAGAAGGCAGTACTTGGTGATTTATGTAATAGTAAGGAACAGGCAGAGAAAATGACACATAGGCAGGCACAAACAGTAACTCCAGGATAGAGGTATTTCGGACAAAAAAATACAAGAGGAGAGGAGAGAGATCACTTCTCAGGCGATATTGAGAATTTAAAATAAAATAACTAGCTGAGATGCATAACCTTTGCATATTTAAGTATTATTTAATACTCTTATTTAATTATTAAAGCCCTATTCTGAAGTACACTAAAGAGAAAACGCTTTTGTAAACACATTCAAGTTACTACACATACCTGAAAGAATCAGTTATTTTGGGGGGAATCTATTTTTAAAATTTATAATAATTTAAAAATTCATTAATTCAAATTAAGAAGGTTTTAGAAAACTAATTCGGTTTGGTCAGGGGTTTTCTGACAGCGAATGTTTCCACAGTGATTCCCTGTCTTCCTTCAAACTTAATTTTTCTACATGTTCACTTGATCTCTTCCCATCTGTTCCAGATTCTATGAAATATCACTCCTTGAATCTTAATCTCCTTCCTACTATTAAGATTTCCCTATCTTACAATACACCTGATTCAACCTCTTTCTCTGTCTTCTCTATCCACATTTCTCAGCCTATACCAGTCTCAGAGTTTCAGTTACTACCCCCTAAGTGGCTTTCAATTCTCTTTGGTGCCCAAGCTCTGTGCTAAACATCTCTACCTAAATACTGTGTTAGTAAATGAATACCCATCCTTTCCAGCTTCTGTCATCACCAGTTCTTCTTGGGTAATACACATCTCATCAGTTTGACTTCCAGGATCCTCATTCAGGCCATCAATAAATTTGGTTAGATTATAACAAAAAACTATTGGGTTACTCTGTTTCAGCGTTAGCTCTTTTCCATCTTTTTACATGCTACCCACCAGTTGAAGCTTCCTAAAGTACAGGTTTGATTATCTTTTTTCCAACTCAACACCAACTGCTTTCAATTCCTTGGACTAATAGCTAATGTTGTTATTTTTCATGTCAAATATCAGTGTCTTGGAGGTAAAACATGCCAAGAAAAAAAAAATGTGTATATATATGAAAAACACACATACGACATATATTAGTTTACACAGCCTGTGTATTCTCATTCTATGCCATTGCTCATGCTAACTGTATATAGCTCAGACTAAGAATCTAGCTCTGATCCCTATATCTCCAAATAACAAAAATTTACATATTCTTTAAGCATCAGGTCAAATGTTACATTACCTGGATAGCTCATTCCCTCAGCTGAAAGCAATTTTCCCTGGCCTTGAACTCCTCCTGACCATTAAAGAAGTTATAAGTACATCCCTTGAAATTATTACTTACATATTTATTTTAGATTTCTTATAAGTACATCCTTTTATATTTCTTATAAGTACATCCCTTGAAATTACTGCATATGTGTATATATATGTATTTTTTTACATTATATATATGTGTGTGTATATATATAAAAGATATATATATATATTTCTTTTCCTTTTAGAGTGTATGTTCTCAAGGGGAGGACTCATATGCCACATATTTATCTTTTGCAGTATACTTATTTCCCCAAAGCAACTAACCAGGACCTTACATATAGACATAAAGAAAGAACATAATATATTCTTGTCAAATGATAAAAAACTAAGACACTCTCAAGAAGGAAAGTGCCATATTGAAGATACAGCCTATAAAATTAGCTTTATCAACATGTTAAAAATGAGGATTTTAGGGGAGGGAAATGAGCGGATGCATACCTCAAGTGGTTAAGAGTAGTAGATTTCATTCTGTAGATCAGAATACACATGTTCTCTCTGAACTGATCCAGAGTATTTGAGATATATGTTAAAGAATCAGAGAATTATCATGATTATAAAACATGAAATATGGTCTCATATTCTTCCTGATCTCAGTGAGAGAAGGGACATGGGTGTAGAAAGTGGTCCTTACAAAATCAGACCTAGGAGCCTAGGTCCTTGCAAGTAAAGTTTTAGAAATTCAAGATCTATCTACCATGACTTAAGCAACATGACAAATCCAAATAAGTACAACGATAAGAACTTATAGTTCATCCCACCTACCATCCAAGGTTAAAGATAATTCCTTTCAGGCATCATTTTTTTAATGAGTACATACTGCTAATATTGCTTTGTATGGGAAGGTTTCCAAGCTACAATAGGATTAATTTAACACTATTATGTTTAGAACCATGCTGGAGTTTGGTACATACCTATGAATTTAAGTTCTTGCTTTGTTAGTGTAGAACTGTCATCTCTGTCTAAAGAAAAGACACACTTTAATTTCAGCTTTTTAATCACCACTTCCTAAAAACAATCATGATAGACAAGTTGAAAAACTGAAGATACTATGATGGGGGCAGGGGTGCAGCGTGGGGGTGGATCATTGGGGTTAAAATCCCATGAAACCTATGTAAATTTAAAAAATAGCAGTGCTCCAAATAAAGCGAGTACTAATGGCATTACCATTTAACATAAAAGTAATTATTATACAACTCATTCCCATTTGCACTGCTTCCCTCACTCAATTGGAACTTTTCAGGTTCCACCCCTCTTGTAGTTTCAATGAAACAGTGTAGATTCATTTTGCATTATAAAAGTTAACTTGGATACTGGAAACTACTTTTTCTCCCCAGTGGTGGACTCACCAGCCAAATGTGAAAACTATTTTTTCTCCCCAGTGGGGGACTCACCAGCCCAATGTGTTTACCCCTTAAGAGTCTTTGAAGCCTATCTTCAAGGAACCAAGAGCAACAAAGTAGCCTGGATACTTTGAAATGGAAAGTCTTATCTATAGTGTAAGTCTTATACTATCTTATTATCAAGGCTGTATTATGTTAGTCAAACTCTTTCCTACACAGGCATAATCACAGCCCTGCCAATAAGACTTCATATCATTTCATCATGTGTTCTATCTCCCACAAACTCATCATAGCTCCTTACCATTTTTCTGATTCAAGACAGCAATTCCAAGGTCTAGGTTTACTACCCATCAGGTGCCTTTCTTTAGAATTTCATTTCAACTCCGTACAATCAATGTGCTTTGCAGCTCTTTACTATGCCCAAGGCCTAGTTCCCTTCCCCTTTTTTAACCTAATTATCCCTTACCAAGTGATTCAGTTTTCGTGTATTGAAACAAACTTACTAGCACTTGATGTATCCTAGGATGTGACAATTTACTGTATAAGCATAAAGAACACACTAACTCATATAAAGAAACAATGTCTGTTGTGATTAAAAGGAAATCAGATTTAGAATGAGTAGATTCTCAATCTCCATACTGCTCACAGTGACAACTCATCCCCCATCAGTAATATCTCATTACACATAGTGAATCCCAAATGATATTGGCTTTGGAACAATTATATGAGTATTACTCATCCCACTTCCATGGAATCCTATCCACTTAATGCTTCCCTGAAATAAAAAAGGGACACATATGAAGGACAAAGATTCAGTTTCTTATAAACTAGTCTGACAAGCCTACGTAGAACCCTGTGCTTGAGGAAGAATGTTCACCTCTAAAATCAACTGGCATTTATATGTATACTCATCATAAAGCACATATATACGAATAATTGGTTAACATTACCTCCTCCAACAAACCCTATTTGTTTAGTGAGCACAGCTGTCTCAAACCAGAAGCATCATAATTAAAGGGAATTTAAAAGCGCAATAAATGGGACGTGGAACTCAATTAGCAATATACTGCTATGAAAATTGACCTAAGTAAGCTCTTTAGTACTTTATTTATTCATTCATTCATTTATTTTTTAGGCAGAGTCTTGTTCTGTCACCTAGGCTGGAATGCAGTGGTGCGATCTCACCTCACTGCAACCTCCGCCTCCTGGGTTCAAGCGATTCTCCCCGCCTCAGCCTCCCAAGTAGCAGGGATTACAGGCATGTGCCATCACGCCTGTCTAATTTTTGTATTTTTAGCAGACAAGAGGTTTTGTCATGTTGACCAGGCTGGTCTCAAACTCCCAAAGTGCTGGAATTGCAGGCATGAGCCACCATGCACGGCCCCAAGGAAATATTATATATTAACAGTCATAGATATTGAGATTAAAGCATATGTCTTGATTTGTTCTTTCTCAGAGAGGATCTTAGGACTTAAGGTGATTCTTTTGGGTATGTGAAATAACTTCATAAACTTTTGAAATTGGGTGTTTTCAGGTAAGGAATTAAGGATAGTATTGATACAAAGAAAAGTACTTTAGGAAAACACCTTACCAATTTCAAAAACCAATTTAGGTCCACTAGGATAAATTGCATACGATCAGAGAAATTTAGGAAATTTAAAAATGGAAGAAATAATATTAAAATGATTGTCCCAAAAGAGGAAAAAGGAAACAGAAAAGTTACGAAAGGTATATTATATATGTAAAGATATATTTAAAGGTATGCAAAGATATATTATGTAAAGGAAATTCCGGAAACTTTTAAGGCAGTTTGGAAAGGGTAAAACATAGTTATTTAAATATCTTAAAGAATACTATATGGAGAATTAAACAGATGCCCATAAAAGAAAGTGCCTTGTATTTCATGTTTGGTTTTGTGGTGGTGCCTTGGAATGATGCAGCCTAAGAGATTTCATGATCTTAATAAATTGTAAGTTTAATTTCTCTATTTCACTTAATAGAAGTATTTTAAATGCTTGTAAAAATGATGAAACAAGTAGTATGTATTAAAAGATTATAGTTTAGTTTTATAGTCCAGTTGAAAACTAGCATATCATCCTCCTAGTTTTCATTGTCATGTCTCAGGGATGATTTTGCTCTAGTGTTTGCCAGGTTCTTTAATAATTTATTTATGAGCTTTTTTTTTTCCTGACTGGACTATAAACTCATTTAGGATCGAAGTTGGCTTTTATTCATCTTATTTTGTCAGTATTTAGCTAATCATCTAATAGGCTTGCCATAACTGTTGAATGAATGAAAACAGCTGTTAATTGCTACATTGTCCTAGAATAAGTTCCATATATATTCTTGGGAATATGTTCATTTTCTTTGGGAATTAACTTTGTATTAGACTATCTTGTCTCTTTCAGTATAGTAACTTGGTTCTTTGCTAAATAGAGTTGTTTCATACATTTGTTTTGGCCTTTCTCACTTTTAATATTATTTTGAAATGCTGGTTTAAAGTAGCCAAAGAGGCCGGGCATGGTGGCTCATGCCTGTAATCCCAACACTTTGGGAGGCCAAGGTGGATCACTTGCAGATCACTTGCAGCCAGGAGTTTGAGACCAGCCTGGCCAACATGGTGAAACCCTGTCTCTACTAAAAATACAAAAATTGGCCAGGCGTGGTGGTAGGCACCTGTAATCCCAGCTACTTGGGAGGCTGAGGCAGGAGAATCGCTTGAACCCAGGAGGCGGAGATTGCAGTGAGCTGAGATCGCACCATTGCACTCCAGCCTGGCAACAGAGTGAGACTCTGTCAATATTTTCTTGGTCATTACACTTGTATTAATTTTTCCAGAATAAGTTTTGTGAAGTAATAAATTTTAGTTTTATAAAGTTCTATTTAAAACATTTTGAAATGCATCAGTTGCCAGAATAAATGATGAAAATAATTCAGAGTTTCAACTGTCTAATGAAAGATTTTTTTTGAAATTTCGCAAATGTGAGATAAATATGACTAAGATATATTTCACAGAAACAAAAAATAAGTGCCTAGAGAAAGAGTAGAAACCAACTGGAGGAAGTATTAGAACATCACATACGAGAACCCGAAAGTACTGAAAAAAGAAAGGGTTCTTTTTTTTTCTTTTGAGACGGAGTTTCACTCTTGTTGCCCAGGCTGGAGTGCAATGGCATGATCTCAGCTCACCGCAACCTCCGCCTCCCGGGTTCAAGCGATTCTCCTGCCTCAGCCTCTTGAGTAGCTGGGATTACAGGCATGCATCACCATGCCTAGTTAATTTTGTATTTTTAGTAGAGACAGGGTTTCTCCATGTTGATCAGGCTGGTCTCGAACTCCCGACCTCAGGTGATCCACCCGCCTCGGCCTCCCAAAGTGCTGGGATTACAGGTGTGAGCCACTGCACCCGACCAGAAAGGGTTAATTCTATCAAAGAGTCTGAAAAAGAAAAAACTTTGCAGGAAGTAAATAAAACTACACTTAGTTTTAATGACTACTTTTACTAGATAAAGTTGGAAGTCCACATCAACAGATACAAACAAGGTCTATATCAGAGATGTTGCATATAATAGTATAATGTATCAGGAAACTACAAATAGCTTCTATTGATGCAACGTAAAGTTGGGGAGAAGAAGGGATGACACTGGAGAGTCAGATTACAACGCGATGAAGAAAAACTCCACATGCCATGTGAAGGAGTATAAATTTTATCCCATAAGTCCCAGAAAATTCTCTAAGAAAGACAGTTTGACATGGTCTGATTTGCACTTTAGATTGACCATTAATTCCAGTAGCATCTAGAAAAGGGACTGGATAATGGAACGAAGGTTAGGAGTTTGCTGAAACAGTTCAGACGACAATATAGGACATTACCAAGTGGGCAGTGGAAATATAAAAGAAAAGGAAGTTAAACTGATCAATAATAGAAAAAAGCTTTTTTAAAAAAAGATGACTAGGAAAATGAGAGGGCAGAGTTGAGGTTAACTTCCTAGCATAAGTCTGGCTGAGGTGGCTGAGTACCATACGGAAATGAAGCTTCTTAGGTTTTTGGAAATATAAATCTGCAACTCAGGAGAAAAGTCTAAATTGGAGGCATAGATTTGGAAAGCTAATAAGCACAGGAGATATTTGAAGCTGTAGGTATGCAGATTTTCCAAGGGAGTATGTAAAAGAGTCAAGGAGAAAATACTGTGAGAAAAACAATCAAGGACTAATCAAATAAATCATAAAAAGCAGATATAATCTCAGAAAGAAATGTATTAGCCAGGCATGGTGGTACACACCTGTAGTCCCAGTTACTCAGGGGACTGAGGTGGGAGGATCACTTGAGCCCAGGAGTTGAAGGTTGCAATGAACTATGATCATGCCACTGCACGCCAGCCTTGGTAAGAAAGCAAGATTTTGCTTCTAAAAAAAAAATAAAAACTTAGAAAAAAAAACTAAAAATATATAGCTGTAAAGCACTATGTTCATAAAGATAAAAGATTCCAATCAATAATCCAACCATCCATCTTAAGTAACTAGAAAAGGGTATGGCTGGGCGTCGTGGCTCACACCTGTAATCCCAGCACTTTGGGAGTCCACCTGGGAGAACCCAGGAGGCAGAGGTTGCAGTGAGCTGATATCACGCCACTGCACTCCAACCTAGGCAACAAGAGCAAAACTCTGTCTCAAAAGAAAAAAAAAAAAAAAAAAAAAAACCCGAACACAAAAAAATTTCAAGAGAAAATAAAAGAGAAAGAAAAGCTAACCGTTGGGGGAGAAAAAAGAGAAAATACAGTACAAATTTTTCCAACGAAGTCCAAGAGACTCTCCCTCAATCACCCACAGGATAAACATCATTCACTAGGTGTCAATCCTACACTTGCACTTGCAATGAAAAATATAAATCCATTACATTGGTCCCATGATGTCTACTTTCTTTGAATCCCAAGTTTATTTTCTAAAGATGTTCAGGATTAAAGAATAAAAGAACAATTCTAAATTTACTTATGCAAACTGAAGATGATGTTAAACAACTTCAGCTTTTATACTTCTCTCCCAAAGAACAATAACAAGTTTATTTTATTTTCAAGGATGCTGCCAATCACTTTTCCCTGTAGATACCTAGTGTTGAGGGACTCCTTGTTATCAAGAGTATTCATTATCTAAGCTTCCACAAGCACAGGTTGCATAGGGAGGTAAGAATTATGAATCAATCTATTAATTAATAAAAAATAACTTATAAGATAAGCCTCCCACCCTAACAGCGCCCACCCTTAAAGCAACAAGAGTGTCTATGCCTGCTCATTATGCCATTAGTCTCTTGTTGGCTGTAGATACTGTAAACATCTGACAATAAAATCCAAGCGCAACACATATTGACTGCAAATTAAACCACATTAGCAAAATATGCAAGATTTCATGAAGTTAATGAAAAATGTATTGAAAAACTGCTTGGAATCAAGCAGTCTTGAACAAATGAGTCTTGAACATAAACAGTCTTGAATAAATGAGATCAGTTAATAAATGAAAAAGAAAATCAACAAAGTCGACACTACCCTCAAAATGAGAATTTTTGAACATCAAAGGGTTATGAAGGTTCTTTGAGGAAACTGAAGAAACCTCTGAACATTTTTTGCAAGAATAATCTTCATTATAATTACATTACAAAGACAGTATTTGCCTTATATGCTGATTTCAGAACCCAATGCAGCAAAAGATACAACTCCGCTGTAAAAAACCTCGTACCAAACCAGATGTAATTTAAAATACTATCTTCCATTTATTCACTATGTGGAATATGGGGTTAAATAATTAAAGTATTCTATATATTAATAAACCCAAACCCTAAAAAATAAAATTCATATTCCAAGCAAATTCTTCACGTAGGTACCAATAATTACCTGCACTGGCAAGAGAGATCTCAAAAGAACTAGAAAAACCACTTGTAAAAATAAAAAGATTTTCAGAAACTTTAAACGCTATTATCATTTTGCCTTAAAAAGAAACAATAAAAGCCAAACTGATGAACCATATTGACCTATCATCCTCTTATTGGCAATCTACAAAAATTTTTCACTAAGGTGCTGAACAATTGACTCACTGCAGCACTGGATTTCATCTAATCAATAGAACATGCCAGCTTTCAATCGAGATTCTCTACAAAAGGCAACCTTTGTGATAAACGAACCACTAGAGAAGATTCTAATAAAACTTACCATTGTGTATTGCATTCAGCAACTCTGAGAACGCTTTTAAGTAAGGAAAAAAGGACTTCAGGTTAAGATCATTCTCAAACACACAAAAGAAATACATAGCCATAGACTGAATCAGTATAATAAAATTTCAGTAAGTCTATCATGTATCATTGTTTGAATCATTAAAACTGCAAGCTTGGCTCCATTTTTACATGGTATAAATTTTTAAATATTGTATTCCACTTGCCAACACATTATCAACTAAATTGAGATATGTTAGATATATTGCCATAATGACAATAATTTCCTTAGTAATAAATATGTATTTCAAATCACTTTTAAAAGACATTTATGTCAACGTAATGTCTTGCTAAAAGCGAGTCACTATAGGATGCAATTCTATATAGGTAAATCTGCCTTAGGGCACACTTAACAATATTTATCATAAAGAAAAACCTCATTATATCATCTAACCCTATCAAATATTCTCATTTCCTAGACTTCAGTATAAGAAAGCCTCAACACATGTAGAAGACTAATCAAGAAAGCCACCTAGTGCAAATATACAAATATTGAAACATTGTAAGAATAGAAAACAAAATGTTAAAAAAAAAAAACATTATTTCAAGAAGGAGGTGAAGTTACAATTCTGGAATAAAAGCACCATAATAAAGGACCAACAATAATTAAAATTTATACACAATTTGACTGTACTATGGGCCCATAACAAGACAAAGCAGTATATTATCTCTGCAGGAGAAAAAATATGTTCAATTAAGAAAAACTTGCATTTTGGAAAATTAAAATTGAGCGGTTCCCAGGTGGCATAACATACTAGAAAGAGCACCAGAGGAGACAAAAGGCCTGGGTTATCAACCCAGTTAGACAACTTACTAGTTGTTGGGCAAGCTCCATCATGCCGATACTGCATGGAAATTTCTGTTGAGAAGAAGGAAAAAGGAAATCAGTGAATAAATTGTCAGTGACTCAAGGGTAAAAAAAGAAATAGGCTGGAAAAATGGAGAGAAATTCACCTAAAAGTGTAGTTAAGTAGGCCAACTAGAACTTCAAAAACAAAAATTATAAGCTAATAATTGGGATGTGAGGGGGAGAACCAAATGTGACAGAATTCTCATAAATCTTAATGGGAGTGTGTGGAATGTATCTGTGTGTTTTTACAAAGAGTGAGGAAAAGACATAAGGGCTTACAAATGAATCTGTATAACAAGTGTCTGAGAATATAAGGCTTCATTAATGCGAGAAAGTATGATTCGCAACATGATACACTAATACGCTTTAGATTTTCGGGGTTTTTTTTTTTTTTTTTTTTTTTTGAGACAAAGTCTCACTCTGTAGCCCAGGATGGAGTGCAGTGGCACAATCTCAGCTCACTGTAACCTCTGCCTCCTGGGTTCAAGTGATCCTCCCACCTCAGCCTCCCAAATAACTGGGACTACAGGTGCACGTCACCACGCCCAGCTAATTTTTGTATTTTTAGTAGAAACAGGGTTTCACCATGTTGGCCAGGCTGGTCTGGAACTCCTGACCTCAAGTGATATGCCTGCCTCGACCTCCCAAAGTTCTGAGATTACAGATGTGAGCCACCGCTCTAGGCCTAGGTCATTCATTAGATGGGAAGAGTTTGCCAAAAACATTTGAATACTGTTTTCATGTGGAAATCACAATTTAAGTATGATAATTTAGTTGCTATATGAGCATAAATACATTATGACTTACATAGCAGCATAAAACTCATTAAGTTACACTTAGCTCACTATCTTGAACCATTCATTTTTGAGAAAGATGGCTGCGTGTGGTGGCTCAAGCCTGTAATCCCAGCACTTTGAGAGGCCAAAGTAGGCACATGAGATCAGGAGTTTGACACCAGCCTGCCCAATATGGTGAAACCCCATCTCTACTAAAAACATAAAAATTAGCCGGGCATGGTGGCGCATGCCTGTAATCCTAGCTACTTGGGAGGCTGAGGCACAAGAATCGCTTGAACGTGGAAAACAGGTTGCAGTGAGCCGAGATTGTAACACCGCACTCCAGCCTGGGCGACAGAGCAAGACGCGGTTTCAAAAAAAAAAAAAAACAAGAAAAGAGAAAGATAACAAATGAATAAGACATTATTACCCTTACTCTTTTATTCCACCGAAACAAGAACAAGCAGAAGGTGCAGAGAACAAGGCAATAAAACACTACTAAAAGCAAAATCTGCTCAGAATATGAGAACTTAATTTCTATATGGCTTTCTAAGGGAAATATAACTGATAAAACTGGACCAAGGCTGTGACTCAAAGGACCTGGGTTTGCTAATTCTGGAAGCAACTGGTATTCCCTTATGGCTAACACTGTTGGCAAAAGTTTTTTAAAGGAGGGATACCTGGGAATTCCTTGGATATTATTTAACCAAAAACGTAGCCCCCAAATCCAAAACTTTTTGAGTGCTCCCATGACTCTCATGCTCATTGCAGCATTTTGGATTTCTGATTTTCAGATTAGGGATGCTCAACTGGTAAGTATATATAATGCAAGTATTGCAAAATCCCCCAAAAATCTGAAATTCCAAACACTATGGTCTCAAGAATTTTTAATAAAGGTTACTCAACCTGTACTTTGAAAGGACATAGTACGTCCCAGGAAATGCTAAACCATCAACCTCTTGCACTTTGAGTTCTTTATGCCTCGTGTTCCATTACTGGAACCTAAATTTGTGGGAGTTCTTTATATCCTACTGCTCAAGGTCATCACCAGGGTCTGATTTTTCACATAGAAAAAGTTGCAACCTCCAGCATAAATGGGTTAATGAATATCAGACTTTTCTCAGAGAAAATAACAAGATGATTTTAGTGAAGAAAAAGATGTTCTCAACTTTCACTTTAGTAAATCATAAATTTTTGTAATGTGGTGAAGATAAATAGCAAGGAGGAAAGGACAGATTGTCAACTCTTCCAAAACGGTTTTTGATGTTTCAAAAGACCCTGTGCCTAACTGTTCAGAACTCAAAAGAACGTACATAGAAAAGAGTTCAGTCAAAAGAAGAACAAAATCTATAAGCCCCAAACTTAAAACTCTTAGAAATCACTTTTAAAAACACACTATTTTTCCATTTTGTACAAGTCACTATAAAACAGGTCATTTATCAGGACACACTTCAATCCATAATAAAAATTTTACAATCTAAACTCTGAATCAAACATTTTATAGGTGTTTTTCTAGGCTTCTACTCTAATTTGATCTACGGTTCCCAGAAAAAATGTACTCTGCTACAATTTGAACATGTCATGAGAGAATTTTGATCACTATTAAAACTAATACTTCTAGCCAATAATTTCAAGAGGGAATCACAACATTAGAACCTGACTCTACTCCTGCTTTACATCCTAGTCGTAAAGGAGAAATAACAACATCAACAGGAGCTATGCTATTTCACAAGGCTGTTCCAAGGATCAAATGAGAGAGTAACTAAAGAGTTCCTAAGAAACTTAAACGTACTCAAATAAGACATTATATAAGCATTGCTAAGCTGAATGAGACAGGATTTTTTTCTTTTCCATTAATGAAATTCTTTAATAATGATAATTAGCCACAATAGTTGTTTTAAGAAAAAGATCATTAGCTTATCAGTCTGATTTCTTCAGTCTGGCATTCATTTCTCCATGAACCCATCCTACCCTATAAACATTACCTTCACAGTGCCACAAACACAAGCTTCCTGTTCCTATTAGGCTTTTCCCTCAAACAGACCTTTACTTTCTTTTCAGGTAATGTTGGCCTTCATTTTCTGCCTACTTCAAAGTACAATTCAACCTCTCCATGATCTTTTCCAACTTAACAATATTTTTCATCACAAACTGGCAAAATAAATACTACATGAAAAGCTCTAAAAATAGCCGGGCCCAGGGACTCATATCTGCAATCCCAGCATTTTGCAAAGCTGAGGCAGGTGGATCATGAGGTCAAGAGATGGAGACCATCCTGGCCAACATGGTGAAACCCTGTCTCTACTAAAAATACAAAAATTAGCTGGGCGTGGTGGCACGCACCTGTAGTCCCAGCTACTAGGGAGGCTGAGGCAGGGGAATTGCTTGAACTCGGGAGGAAGAGGTTGCAGTGAGCCGAGATCGGGCCACTACACTCTACCCTGGGTGACAAAGCAAGACTCCAACTCAAGAAAAAAAAGAAAAGAAAAGAAAAGAAAAAAAGCAAAGTTTTACAAATAATTTGTTTTACAGCTTAGCTATTAACACTCAGAGGGCAAGTACAAAATCATACAGGATACTACTAACCACATGACATACACTCATGAGAAAACTAATGGTATTCATTCATTTTTAAAAATGATGTTTAACATTTACTATGTTCAAAGCACTGTGTTGGAAATGGGGATACAGTTGTGAATGTCAGAAACAGCCCCTAGCCTCAGGACTATTATAGTGAATGTTACAGTTTAACATGCTTACAAAGGTCATCTTCGATATTACTAAATTATCAACCTGTCATTCAAGAAAGTCAATCTTTTAAAAAGAGCATCATGAAAAACTATTTGTGATGATGTAATACATAATACAGTTGTCTTCTGTATTTGCGGGATTCCATATCTGGGGATTCAACCATCCTTGCATAGAAAATATCTGGAGGAAAAAATTGAGTCTGTAATGAATGTGTACAGACTTTTTTTCCTGTCATGATTCCCTAAGCAATACAGTATAACAACTATTTACATAGCATTTACATGATACTAGATATTATAAGAAATCTAGAAATGAATAAGTACACAGGAAGATGTGCATAGGTTATATGAAAATACTATGACATTTTATAACAGAAACCTGAGCATCTTGGACTTTGGTATTTATTTGCAGGAGGTCCAGGAACCAATTCCTCATGGATGCCAAAGGATGACTGTATACATTTTCTCCTTCCTAGTTATTTATTATATGGGGGGGAAGCTTCTTGTTTCCCCAATTACTAAACGATTTCTCAATTTCAAATTAGTTCGCAGGAAAAATTAACTTTTCATACTAGTAAGAAACACTAAGGCCGGGCGCAGTGGCTCACGCCTGTAATCCCTGCAATTTGGGAGGCCGAGGCGGGCGGATCACGAGGTCAGGAGATCGAGACCATCCTGGCTAACACGGTGAAACCCTGTCTCTACTAAAATACAAAAAATTAGCCGGGCGCGGTGGCGGGCGCCTGTAGTCCCAGCTACTTGGGAGGCTGAGGCAGGAGAATGGCGCGAACCCAGGAGGCGGAGCTTGCAGTGAGCCGAGATGGTGCCACTGCACTCCAGCCTGGGCGACAGAGTGAAGACTCTGCCTCAAAAAAAAAAAAAAAAAAGAAACACTATTGCCGAAAGTTAAATTATCGGTTCAAATTTGTTCAGGGATCTCTTTGCTTAAAGTAAAACTGACGTTACAATAGTGTGGTGTTAGACACTCATCAGCAAACACCTGTTAAACTGTCTAATTAAACGGCTCTGGACCCAGGGAAAATGCATATCTCCATCACTTAAAACCTAAGACAATTCTGTCTCAGTTTCTTGTCCTATATAAGAAGGAGTAACACTTAATGCTTATTAACTGCTTAACACAGTGTGTGGCACACACTCAGTGTTCATCAGCAGTTAGCAAGTCTTAACTTATTATGACTAAAGCAGTGTAATTCCTAAATATTCATGGCATGAAGCCAAGCCTCTTCTGGATAAGGATACACTTTTTACTATTATCAATAAATGTTCTGCACTAAGTCTTAAAATGTTTATTAACATTTATAAAACTAAAGAATATATCTCAAATAGTTTTCAATAATCTTATTCCATGATTATATCTTTAACAAGACATATAACATCTTCAGAGTAATTTTGTTTGTTTGTTTGTTTGAGATGGAGTCTCGCTCTGTCTCCCAGGCTGGAGTGCAGTGGCCTGATCTCAGCTCACTGCAACCTCTGCCTTCCGGGTTCAAGTAATTCTTCTGCCTCAGCCTCCCTAGTAGCTGGGACTACAGGTGCGTGCCACCACGCCCAGCTAATTTTTGTATTTTTAGTAGAGACGGGGTTTCACCATGTTGGCCAGGATGGTCTCAATCTTTTGACCTCAGGTGATCCGCCCGCCTCAGACCCCCAAAGTACTGGGATTACAGGTGTGAGTCACCAGGTCCAGCCTCAGAGTAATTTTTAAACACAACGTTTTAAAAATTTCTCGGCAGATAAATTTCTTAGGTCATTTATTTTTGTGAACTAATACTTATAAGAATTTCCCCCGGCCGGGCGCGGTGGCTCACGCCTGTAATCCTAGCACTTTGGGAGGCCGAGGCGGGCGGATCACAAGGTCAGGAGATCAAGACCACGGTGAAACCCCGTCTCTACTAAAAATACAAAAAATTAGCCGGGCGCGGTTGTGGGCGCCTGTAGTCCCAGCTACTCGGGAGGCTGAGGCAGGAGAATGGCGTGAACCCGGGAGGCGGAGCTTGCAGTGAGCCGAGATCGCGCCACTGCACTCCAGCCTGGGCGACAGAGCGAGACTCCGTCTCAAAAAAAAAAAAAAAAAAAAAAAAAAAAGAATTTCCCCCTAAATTACTATATTTACCTAATGGTAAGAGATACAAATCCTTTTTTTCTGCCACAGGAGTAGCACAAACACTGCCCTCTGAAAGCAACCATCCTATAAGGAACACTACTCCTTATACCTAACATCTCCCCAAATCTGTAACAGATAGGAAAATATTTTCAGGGATGTAAATCAATATCTTAATTTTATTAATTTGGAGACGTGTTTCAAATAAGCATCCAAATGTAATTTCTGAAATTTAGAAATTCTCAGACTATGCTTCAAAACTACAGAAAATCAGTAAAGAGGTCTCCCTACAAAAGCAAATCTAGCTTTATCTTCTCAGTAAGGTACTCCACGTGATTAATTACGCCTCTTGCTAAAAATGAAGAGAAATTCGATTTTTTAAATTAGATTTGTCTAAAGGTACTTTTTGTGACAAGGGGGCTTATTGCTAAGCCCTTCTAGTTTCCAAGGAAACATACAAATAAAAGCATACATTCAAATATGCAATATATTTAAACCTTTTCTATGAACTTCTTTCTCACTACAATTTATATATATTTTCCCCCTCTAAAATAGTGAGCCTCAACCAGAGGTAGTTTTGGTCCCCGGGACACATTTAACACATTAAACAATGTTTGGAGACATTTTTTATTCCCACTGTGGGAAGGGAGAGTGTGATGATGCTCTTGGCCTGTAGGGGGCAGGGACTGGGGATTCTGGTAAATATCCTGCAATACACAGGGTAACACATGAAGACTTGTCGGATCCAAATTGTCAGTAACGCTAAGATTGATAAATCCTGCTCTAGAACCATCCTTAATGCATATGTAGATTCCACTCATTTCTGAATACAAAGAAACTCCTGGCTACGTGATCTTGGGCATCTTATTTTAGCTTTCAAAGCCTTAGTGTCACCAGCTGTAAAATGAGGACATTTTATAACCGTTGTTAAATGAGATAATAAATATTAACATAACTGGCACATGACAAATCACAGTTATAGTTACTATTTCTCACATCTGACCTTTACATATAATATTTTCTCTCTTGGAGTGGTCTTTTTTCTGTTTGTTTACTGAAGTTAGTACTCTGTATTCACAACTATTAAAACAATCTAAAACTCTGTATTTATAAAATAAACATGAGCATTCTTCATTAAATTGTATCATTTTTCCACACCATTTCCTACCTACCCTTGCCACCAACTAACAGAACAAATACAATCCATAATTTATCTTAGCTAAATTCTTGTTATTTCAACAATCAGAAATCTAAAACTAGAAGAAAGGTTTCAACATTTATTGAAAACCATTTATCTTAAATTCAAGATGCAATTTAAAAGATAGATGCTGACATTTCAGTTAATATCAACTGTTAAGGGTCTGTCTAAAAACATGCATTTTGAAGAAATTTTTAAAAATTGAAAATAATATTCATAACACAAATTGCAAGTTACAGAAACATCCCAATGGTGTGAATAACAATGTATATCAACTCACTTGTCGTATAATAAAAAGAATGGTAAAATTATGAAGTATATTTGAAAACAAAATTAAATCATTTCAGATACCTCCTGAAATAAAATGTGACTGCTAGATTCCACAAACTTAAATCATTTATCACTGATATAAACATGTCCCAGGATAGAGTAATTCAAGTAATACCTGTGTGAGAAGTCATTTAGAAAATGATGACTAAGGCCGGGCGCGGTGGCTCAAGCCTGTAATCCCAGCACTTTGGGAGGCCGAGACGGGCGGATCACGAGGTCAGAAGATCGAGACCATCCTGGTTAACACGGTGAAACCTCGTCTCTACTAAAAAAAAAAAAAAAAAAAAAAAAATACAAAAAAAAAAAAAAAAAACTAGCCGGGCGAGGTGGCGGGCGCCTGTAGTCCCAGCTACTCGGGAGGCTGAGGCAGGAGAATGGCGTAAACCCGGGAGGCGGAGCTTGCAGTGAGCTGAGATCCGGCCACTGCACTCCAGCCTGGGCGACAGAGCGAGACTCCGTCTCAAAAAAAAAAAAAAAAAAAAAAAAAAAAAAAAAAAGAAAATGATGACTAAAATTGAAGTTTAGAGAAAGGGAGCTCAAAACAAAACAAAAAACAAAGGGTAAAAACACTCACACCCTAAATGTAAATTCTGCATTGGTTTTTTAAAAATACTGTGCAGGTGAAACAAAAATAGGAAATAAATTCTAAGCGTTTTGTAAGTAATGAATGACTGACCAATAGACTGTTTAGCCTACATAAGTAAAATCAAATTAGTGCCGAACATCTTTCCCAAAAACCAAATCATCTAAGATTTTAAGACATTTTTGTATTTTCCATTAGAGAATTTAAAAACTAAAAAATTTCACTTTAAATAAATGTCATTTAGTAATTCCAAGTATTATCGTAACAACAGTTGAAAACATTTTGAGACGGAAGAAGGGAGGTGTTGGGAGTGAAGGAAAAAAATAATAGGCAAACCCCTACCTGAACCAACTGGAGATGAGCCAACACTGAGGCTCTGTAAACTTCCATTCCTGAGCAATGTAGGAGACTTCTGCAGACTAGAGCTTGTTATGCTTCCTGCAGCTGATGCTACAGATGATGTTGGTGAAGCAGAAGAAACTGAGAGATGAGAAACATTCTCTTGATTTTTGTTTCCCTTGGGTCTACCAGGTCCATGCTTACTTTGTTTATTTCCTTTCCTTTTCTTTTCCTTTACAGTTTCTTCTTCTATGCCAGAAGTTTGAGCCCGCTTATATCCTGCTGTAGGAAGGCTGGAATTACCCAAATCTCCAGGTGAATTTTCAAAGCTTTTAGGCTGTGAAATAACAGCTGAGGTTGAAGGGAGACCAATTAAGGTACTAAAACTATTTACCCCCCCTTCCTGGCTTCCAGACTCTCCTTTATGTACATCTTTGGTTGTTGATGACTGTTGGGAGTGAGAGTAACTGTCATTACGCAGATCTGAGTCTGTAAAGCTCAGGAAATCCTGGGGAGACTGTACTGAACTTCCAGAAGATGATTTTACACTGCCTGGAGTTCCTGAAAAACTGCCTGTAGTTAAAAAAAAAAAAAAAAAAAAAGGGCGGGGGAGGGGGGACAGAAAAATTGGATGCTAAAGTTCCCATAAGCAGCAGACATGATATAATCATTAAAGAGAAGAGAGAGTTAAAAAAAATTAACTACAACACTTAGGACATCAGTATATTAAGACTTGAAAACTTATTACTGAAGTCAAATTTATCCCTAAAATTACCTTTAAAAATACCTGTCATTTTATAGATGGTATTAATGTTTACTGTGGAATTGCAAGCTATTACTTGTAAGATATAAGATGTTTTTTATTTCACCTACCTTTTGCCACAGCAACATCCGCAATTCTCCCCCTAACACCTCATGTATGCCTGAGGAAGGACTAAAGAACAGTAGTCTCCTTTCCACAGTCATGCAAGAAGACGTTAACAAGACTAAAATCTGACTCTAAATGTATAGAGGAACTTCTTTTTTGAATATTGAAGGTATGACTGAAAATGTTCCCAATATACAATAAGAACCTAAAGACGTTTCCTAGGTTATGAGTTCTAAGTTTTAAGACATACCAGTCATTGTTATTGTTCAGCTGAATCTACCACAATAGAAAATGGATTTGACAAAATAATGATCATATGGAATCTAATCTATGCCTCACATTCTCCCAATCCAATTTTCATGGAACTTCATAAAGACATCAGCCATCACTGCTTATTCTTTCTTTAAAGAACATCAGTACCCCACCATGCCATTCTAAGATATAAGAACCTTAGGCTGGGTACAATGGCTCATGCCTGTAATCCCAGCACTTTGGGAGGCCAAAGCAGGAGGATCATGAGGTCAGGAGTTCGAGACCAGCCTGACCAACATGGTGAAACCCCGACTCTACTAAAAATACAAAAATTAGCCAGGCGTGGTGGCATGTGCCTCTAATCCCAGCTACTCAGGAGGCCGAACCTGTCTCTACAGAAAATCTAAAAATGAGCTGGGCATGGTGACGCATGCTTGTGGTCCCACCTACTTGGGAGACAAAGGTGGAGGCAAAAGCTAACTGAGGGTCTGAAGCGGGAAGAATGCTTGAGCCCAGGAGGTCAACCTTGCAGTGAGCCATGAACACACGGCTGCCCTCCAGCCTGGGCAACAAAGCAAAGCCCTGTCTCAAAACACACACACACACACACACACACACACACACACACACACACAACCTAGAAAACAGGTTAGTGTGTTAATCTGTTAAACCTCAAACTTCGTAACAAATGCATTATTAATCAACAACTTATTTACTGAGACCTATGTAAATCCCCTAAAAATTACCCAGTATTTATCTACTAACAAATGTAAAATGTAAACCTTAATTGTATTTATTTATTTAGTGGGTTTTGTTTGTTTTTGTTTTTTGTTTGTTTGCTTTTTGAGGCAGGGTCTTGTTCTGTTGCCTAGGCTGGAGTGCAGTGGCACAATCACGGCTCACTGTAGCTTCAACCTCCCTGGGTCAAGCAATCCTCGCGCTTCAGCCTCCTGAGGAGCTGGGGCCACAGGCACACATCACCACACCTGGCTTATTTTGTTTGCCTGTCCAAGGAGACAGGGTCTCACTCTGTCACCCAGGCTGGAGTGCAGTAGTGCAATCTCAGCTCACTGCAGCCTCAACCTCCTGGGCTCAAGCAATCTTTCTACCTCAGCCTCTGAAGTAGCTGGGACTACAGGCATGTGCCACCATGCCCGGCTAATTTTGTATTTTTTAGAGAGACAGGGTTTTGCCATGTTGCCTAGGCTGGTCTCCAACTCCTAAGCTCAGATGATCCACCTGACTGAGCCTCATAAAATACTGGGATTACAGGCATGAGCCACTGTGCCCAGTTCACACACAGCTAATTTTTAAATTTTTTATAGAGATGGGGTCTTACCATGTTGCCCAAGCTGGCCTCAAGAGTTCTGCCCACCTCAGCATCCCAAACTGCTAGGCTTATAGATGTGAGCCACCATGCCTGGCCAACCTTAATTGTTTTTAATGTTCAGGAAATATAAATAAAGAACACTTATAGAAAAGATGCAGGAACAGTGGCTCAAGCCTGTAATCCCAGCACTTTGGGAGGCCAAGGCGGGAGGATCACCTGAGGTCAGAAGTTCGAGACCAGCCTGGCCAACACGGTGAAATCCCATCTCTACTAAAATACAAAAATTGGCCAGGTATGCTGGCATGCACCTGTAATCCCAGCTACTCAAGAGGCTGAGGCACAAGAATCACTTGAACCCGAGAGGCGTAGGTTGCAGTAAGCCGAGATTGTGCCACTGCATTCCAGCCCGGGCAACAGAGCAAGATTCCATCTCAAACAAAAAGAAGGGCTGTTCTACAGAACTCAAAGCAAAGCTCCAGCTTTTATTATTTTTCTCCCCAATTTTAAGCATTATTCCATGTCTAGTTAAACATTAAAATTACAATTCAACTCTGGAAACACAAATCATATTATAAAAGGAAAGAAAAAGTACCAGAAAAATTTAATAGGAAACACTATCTTTAAAGTAATCTTACTATAGCAACTAATCATATAATAATCTAGAACATCCATTAGTTATAAGTTCCCCCCAAAAAAATAATTCTTTTACAAAGCATAACTATTATTAACCATCTTAAAGACAAGTATTTTAACTAAAACATCACTAATACCTTGAGGAAAAGGGCTAGCTGCCGACACAGTTGTTCCTGGATTTCTTCCACCACCAGGCTTTCTTCCCCTTTGACCTGAGCTGTGAGCTGAAGATTTCTTCCCTTTGCCCTCTGACCCTCTAGTCTCTGAAACATCTTTTCCACTAGAGGTGTGTGCAGAGACTTCCTGGAAATTTGCATTTGTAAATCGTGCAGTAGTATCTTCCAAGCGCTTCAGTGATCCAGATATAGAGTTGTTGCTAGTGCTTGTATAAGTCTAACATTTTGATTCAAAAGGGAAGGAAAAAGAGTTGATTACATTTTAGTTACAGAAAACAATAGGTGACACATTAATAATAAGAACTTGCAGAATAAACACAAAGTTTCTGTTCTAAAAATAAGTCGGTTCACCTAAGAAAATCATCCAAAAACAATTTAAGTCATTATAATTACTTAAAAAAAAAAGAAGAAGAAAGAAAAGAAAAAGCATAGATAATTTAAAGATGGCTGTTTCAGGATCAAATTGCAACAACTAGTAAAAGTATGTATTAGTTATATTTATGAAGTGACACACAGTAATACTGAAGATAAGCATTTGTCAAGCAACATCATTTTTTTTTTTAACAATGTCTACACTTCTTAGACATGAAATTAAAATAAGCTTTAGTGTTCAACACAGGAAGGTGACAATAAGGGACTAACGTGCTACAAATCCATTAGAGGACCATATCCATGAGTTTATAAGGCTAGCGGAGGACAGAGTGAAACTTTTTAAAGAATTCAGGTGAGGGTCCCTTTGCAAAAAAAAACAGAAAGATTTGAAACAGAAATCATTTTTCCAATTGTTATGTTGAGGAAAAAGTTATATATTGCAAAGGTAAGATTTTATAACTATCCCTAAAAGTGGCTCTCAATTATTCCCTTGATCTGCATTTGTTAAGGAAAAAGGATGAAGATCTGTATTAACAGTTTCCAGTTTTAGCAATCATTTTTATTACAAGGTATACCCAAATAATGGCGAATACATGAAAGTATATTATACCAGATGCACATTAATCACCATGTTTTGAAATCAAAGGTTTATAAAGTCCACTAGGGCAAAGGTTTTGATGTCGCCATTAAGTTCACTAAAGTATCTGAGGCATGGACAGCATAAAGTTCACGAAGTGCTTGCAACATAATCGGCACCAAAGTTTTGTTGGATAAGTGAATACTTTTTTATTGTATGTATCTAAAATCTCTGCTATAAAAATGAAAAAATTTGAAAATATGCAAAAGTGAATTTTCCCACATACAGCCACCACTCAACACAAACAATCAGATGAATATGAAAAACGAGAACATGACAATAAAATCAAGTTTCAAAATGGCTGGCATTTTTAGCAAAAACAATTTCAAAAAGAGGAATAAGAGAAAAAATTAAGTGTTTGGAAAACCAAATCTTTCTTGCGGCTTTTCTATCAACCTGTTGCCATCCCCAGGCCCCATTATCTCAGTGTCAATAACGGATATGCATCATTAAATAGAAGAAATATTTCATAAAAACAAAGTACTCCACTATTCTAACAAACTACAATCCACAAACAAGAACAAACGTTTCAAAGTAAGTTTAAAAGGAAAAAAAATCCCATTTTACAAACCAATCACATTTAAGCTGATGAAACTTCATGGCTTACTTTAGAAATATGAACCTTTTCCATGCTGGGCAGGTCAATTTGGAAACCACCCCACCTCATTTTTCAAATACTTTTTCCAATTACTTGAGTTGATCCTGAGGTTCTCCATTCCTCTCACATCTGATCCTTGCATGACCTAGTGAAGTTTAAAAGTCATCTAAGAAAACACAGTGGTGTTCTTCACTCACGTATTTTTGTTCATGTATCAAATAAAGAATGGAGAGAAAATTGGGTAGAGTACTATAATGAAAATACACTATTCACTTCCACATGACAATCTACATTAGAGATGGTCATTTTTCCCACTTACTTGACAGAACGTCCTTGCTCAAACCCTCAAGTATAAATCTGTCCATAAAAACCCATGAAAACATGACATTTGGAAGAAACAGTATTACAAAGAAAGCAATGAATAAAGCAATCAAATTTCAGTGACAAAAAAATCACATTAAAACCATAACTGAACATTTTTAAAATGTCCAAACCTATATTTCAGAACATAATCAGACTTAATATGAAAAAAATGAATTTTAGCTTTAGATGTTAACAATTTTTAAATTATACATAATGACACTCACTAAGGCAATGCAGGGTTCATTCAAAGAGAAACCTCTATTTTAATTCCACGTTTAAAAGTGATTTTAAAAGTACTTATTCCATAATGTGCTGTTGGGACAATATGGCACTAGGGAACTCCATTATAAACGTACAACAATCAACTCAAAATCGAGGAAAAGACAGGTAAAAGGAGACCAGAGGGAGGTAGGAGATGGCTGAAAGACACACTATGAGTAAGCCCAAGACTAAATTCACAAAATCTTGTTTCCTCACTTTTGTATTCTAAATGTCTATCATAGTACGAACATCTCACTGCTCTGAGTGTAATTCTTGTACATAATAATATTTATTTTTTCAGGCAAATTGGACCACAAAATGCAAACTACTTCATTTGCTGCTCTACTGAAAAATATAAGTTCTTTTGTAATTGTTCTTTTCTACTGGAGATAAAACTGGATATCTGGCTGTATTGAGAGTCTCTGAAGTGCTGCATAAATACTTTGTTCTACATTGTAATTTATAGGCAACTTAATCTTTTAAAAGGCTAATTCAGAATACATGTAATTTTTATTTCATGGCCAACTATTAGTCCAAAGATAAGCTGCAACACCAATATACCTACACAATACCATTAAGTGGGAACAAAAATTATTTACTTCAAACAAAAATTTAAAACTAGATCCAAAATTAAATAACGACTCTATAACAAGTAACCAAAAAAAGCAGCTATGATTATTTACAAAAGGTATGGTTGCCTCAGATTAGTCTACAAGGCTCTGTCATCTAAATTGGTGACAAGAAGTGACCATTAGAAAACATAATGTACTGCTTAAAATTTTTAAATAAAATTATGTACTATTCAAGTGTCCCATAAAAACCCACATATTTTGTACCAAGCCTATCTTGAGACTACAACATGTAAACTACCCAACATAAATCACCAAAAAAATGATTTAAAAAAAAAAAAAAAAAAAAAAGAACAGTGAGCTGTAGAACAATTTTAAGTAGCCTAATTTACATGCTACTAGACTACTCAAAAAGAATGGGGGGGGTCAAAACAAACGAACAAAAAATCCCCACAAAACTGAAGAAATAATAGTAGGAAAAATTGTAAAATTGATGAGGAAAAAAAAACCTCACAGTTTAAGAACCTCAAGTAACCCCAAGAAAAATAAATATGAAGAAAAGTAAATGAACTCAGTTCATTATCAAATTGTTTATCATTAAAAACCAATGATAAAGAGGAAATGTTACAAGAAACCAGGCTTTTCTTTTCTTTTTTTTTTTAAGGATGTCTTACATGCCAAAAACAAAGATAAGAATGAAAGCAAAATTTTCCCTAAAAACATTCAATCTAGAAAACAGGTGAGTACTAAAAGAAAAAACTGTCAACTTAGAATTCCACGGGCAACTATTATAAAATATCTTTCTAAAACAAGTACAAAATAAAGGCTTTTTTGGATATAAAAGCTGAAAGAACTAATCACTAGCAGACCAACACTACAATAAATGCTAAAAGAACTATTTCAGGTAAATAATAAATGAAATGTGAATATACCAAAAAGAATGAAGAGCATTAGAAATATTAATTGCTAATGGTAAATGTAGTACAAAGAGATGAAGCAAGATGATGTGAAATTTCTCATCACACCACTCAAAACTGTGCAAATTATAATTTATTTATTTCTGGAATTTTCAATTCAATATTTTTCACACCTCAGTTGACTGAAGGTAATTGAAACTGTGAAAAGGGATAAGGAAGGAGTAACAGACAAATATAGTAAAAATGATAAATAATAAAGAATTGTTCATAACTTTTTTTTTTGAGACGAGTCTCGCTCTGTTGCCAGGCTGCAGTGCAGTGCTGCGATCTTGGCTCACTGCAACCTCCACCTCCTGGGTTCAAACGATTCTCCTGCCTCAGCCTTCCCAGTAGCTGGGACTACAGGCGCATACCACCATGCCCAGCTAATTTTTGTATTTTTAGTAGAGACAGGGTTTCACCATGCTGGGCAGGATGGTCTTGATCTCTTGATCTCGTGATCCACCCGCTTCGGCCTCCCAAAGTGCTTGGGAGGACAGGCATGAGCCACCGCGCCTGGCCTATTTTAAACTCTTTATAAGACAGCTGATGTAGAGCAAAAGGAGTAACAATAAATTGTGAGTTTTGTAACATATGTTAAAAAAAAAAAATAAGTGATAAAAATAACATGAAGCCAAAAGGGTAGAAGTATATAGCTACAAGGTTCTTACACTATATGTAAACTAGTATAATTCTGCTTGAAGGTAAACTCTGATGGACTAATGATGCTATACTGTAGTCTCTAAAACAATGCAATGGAACAAAAAATTATTGCAAATCAGGCAAAACTGAATCACAAAAAAGGTTCAATCAAACATACAGCAGAGAAAGAGAAAGAGAGAGAGAGAAGGAAAGAGAAATGATGGGCAAAAAGAAAAGGATTAGCAAATGTTAGATTAAAATACAACTACCCAGAGGCCAGGTGCGGTGGCTCACACTGTAATCCCAGAACTTTTGGAGGCCAAGGCAGGCAGATCAACCAAGGTCAGGAATTCGAGACCAGCCTGGCCAACATGGTAAAACCCCATCTCTACCAAAAAATACAAAACTTAGCCACATGTGGTGGTATGCACCTGTAGTCTCAGCTAATCAGGAGACTGAGGTGGGAGAATTGCTTGAACCCAGGAGGCAGAGGTTGCCATGAGTTGAGATCAAGCCACTGCACTCCAGCCTGGGAGACAGAGCAAGACCCTGTCTCAATAATAATAATAATAATAATAATAATAATAATAACAACAACAACAACAACAACAACAAAACAACAGTATTATAGTAAAATACAACCACTCAGAGAATATTATATGTAAATTCTCTAAACTTCCCAATTAAAAAGCAAAGATTGCAACAATGAATGAATAAACTCAAAACATGACTATACGCTGCTTTAAAGAAACCTATTTTAGCTCAGTGCAGTGGCTTACACCTGTAATCCCAGCTACTGGGGAGGCTGAGGCAGGAGAATCCCTTAAACCCGGGAGGCAGAGGTTGCAGTGAGCCAAAATCATGCCATTGCACTCCAGCCTGGGCAACAAGAATGAAACCCCCTCAAAACAAGCAAGCAAACAAACAAACAAAAAAGAAGCCTACTTTAAGTTAATTTAACTTCAGGCCAGGCATGGTGGCTTGCGCCTGGAATCCCAGCACTTTAGGAGGCCGAGACAGGTGGATCACTTGAGGCCAGGAGTTCAGGACTAGCCTGGCCAACATGGTGAAACCTCATCTCTACTAAGAATACAAAAGTTAGCCAGGCGTGGTGGTACACACCTGCAATCCCAGCTACTTGGAAGTCTGAGGCAGGAGAATCACTTGAACCTGGGAGGCAGAGGTTGCAGTGAGCTGAGATCATGCTACTGCACTCCAGCCTGGGTGACAGAGTGAGACTCTATCTCAAAAAAAAAAGAAAAAAAAAAGAAAAAAGAAAGAAAAAAGAAATCTATTTTAAATATAAAGGCACAAAGAAAGTATAAGCATGGGAAAAGAAACATCAAGCTAAAGCTAATCAAAAGAAAGCTAAATTCACTATATTAATATCAGCCAGTAGATTTCACAATAAAGAATATTAACAAAATACAGTGGCGTACTCATCAAGAAGATACAAAAATCCTAATTGTTTCTGCACCTGCTCACAATAATTGACAGAACAAACAGGCAAAAAACAAGTAAAGATATAGACAACTTAATATAAATCAACTTGACCTAATGGACATTTACAGAAAAACTCCACACAACTACAAATGAATACACATTCATTCTTTTAAAAAACACACAGAGCCAGGCGCAATGGCTCACGCCTGTAATCCCAGCACTTTGGGAGGTTGAGGGGGTGGATCATGAGGTCAAGAGATCGAGACCATCCTGACCAACACAGTGAAACCCTGTCTCTACTAAAAATACAAAAATTAGCTGGGTGAGTCCCAGCTACTCAGGAGGCTGAGACAGGAGAATCACTTGAACCCGGGAGGCGGAGGGTGCAGTGAGCTAAGATCGCGCCACTGCACTCCAGCCTGGGGACAGAGGGAGATTCCATCTCCCAAAAAAAAAGCCACACAGAATATTTAACAAGATAATCCATGTTCTGCATCAATAAACTTAAAAGGAATGATATAATATAAAAATATTAAATTAGAAATCAGTAACAAAGTGAATATCCAAATATTTCTAAACTAAATAACACACTTTTAAGTAACTCATAGGTCAAAGAAGAAAAGGAAAACCACAAAGCATTTTTTTAAACTAAATAAAAATGAAAACACGACATATCAAAATTCATAAAGCCCTACTTAAGAGGGAAGTTTATATCGTTAAATGCCAATACTAGGAATTCTGGTTACTCGTTGAGCATATGAGGAGGAAAGAGAAGTCTTTGCTCTACCCTAAAACAAATACAAAGCTCAACAAACTGAAAATCACCAACTCTTACATTAGTGAATGGAGAGGTCATAGGGCAAACTGCTAAACAAAAAATTGGGGCTTATACCTGTAATTCCAGCACTTTGGGAGGCGGAGGCAGGCAGATCACAAGCTCAGGAGATCGAGACCATCCTGGCCAATAAGGTGAAACCCCATCTCTACTAAAAATACAAAAAAATTAGCCAGGCGTGGTGGAAGGCGCCTATAGTCCCAGATACTCGGGAGGCTAAGGCAGGAAAATGGAGTGAACCTGGGAGGTGGAGCTTGCAGTGAGCTGAGATCATGCCACTGCACTCCAGCCTGGGTGACAGAGCGAGATTCCGTCTCAAAAAAATTAGCTGGGTGTGGTGGCACATGCCTGTAATCCCAGCTACTTGGAAAGCTGAGGCAGGAGAATCACTTGAACCCGGGAAGCGGAGGTTGCAGTGAGTCGAGATCACGCCATTGCTCTACAGCCTGGGCAAGAAGAGTGAAACTCAGTCTCCAAAAAAAAAAAAAAAAACATGGCACATTGGCACATGTATACCTATGTAACAAACCTGCACATTGTGCACATGTACCCTAGAACTTAAAGTATAATTAAGAAAACAAAACAAAACAAATCAGAAAGACAAATCAATGCACAGAGAGACTTACAACTTACCTAAGCAAACCCAGCAGCTGAAACCTCTGCAGGAACCAGCATCAGGGAAAGAAAACCTAAACTATTTTAACTGATAAACTGATAGAGGCACAGTGTGGACAAGGCTGAAAAAGAAAACCTCCAGGGGGACCCGGTCTTGGAGGACTCTCACACTTTTGTGAATTTTACCTCTAGGACCTCTAGCAGGCCCTCAGAGTGAATACCGGAGAAAGAGTCCCCCAGAGATCCCTCCAATAAAGGGGGAAAAGGAACCATTTTGAAATAACCAGAGCTTTGTTTTTCCTAACAAGGCCTGCTTTCAGGAGAAACTATTTAACGAGATTCTAACCTGTGGAGGTTTTTGTCAGCGCCTAACTAACCTAGGGAAGGGAAATGTACAACTTCAGGCGACTCTAACCATCATCCTGTTCCACTTGCAGGAGAAAAAAATAACTAAGAAGCCCCTATGCAGTTCACATTCCAGGGGAGGTTCACCTAAAGACTGAAAATTATAGAAGTATAGGATGCCTCTTGTTCCCCGCAATTTACTAGTGTGTTACTAAAGGTCTATTTATAGTGTAGTTCCTTTTGCCAGGACATAATGTTCAACATGAAACAACAACACAAAAGGCAAAAAATGCAGTTTAAACAAAGTGAAAAACCATTAGAAAATAAGTCAGCCATGTCAGGAATGTTGGAATTATGAGACCAAGAATTTTTAAAATCTATGACTAATACGATAAGGAATTTAATGGAAAAGGCAGACAACATGCAAGAACATATGCATAATGAAAGCAAATCAGAAATGCCAGAGAGATCAAAAACAAACAGAAATGAAGAATGTCTTTCAGGGAATCATCAGCAGAGTGGGACACAACTCAAGAAAAAAAATCTCTAAGCTTGAGGATATGACAATAAAAACTTCCAAAATTGAAACGGAAAGAGAGAAAAAGACTGGAAAACAAAAGCAAACAAAATATTCATGAATGCTGGGATGTATACAAAAGGCATAACATAGTTAAAACGGGAATACAAGGAGGAGAAGAAAGGAGAAGCAATATTTGAAATCATAACATCAAGAAACTTCCCCTCGAACAAATGTCAGTAGCCAAACCAGCTATCAAAGAAACTTAAGAGGATGCCAAGCAAGATAAATGCGAAAAAGGAGGGGGAAAGGGAAGTACACCTCCACGCTCAAAGATTAAAATCCATGAAGGAAGCCAGAGGAAAACACGTTACCCACACAGGCACAAGTATAAGAATTATATCTGAATTTGCCTCAGAAAACATGCAATCAAGGAGAGGGTGAAATAAAACACTTAAAGTGTGATGACAGGGTGGAAAAAAAAAAAGACAAGAAAATGCAATCATATAAAATACTCAATAAAAACCACAAAAGCTGTGAATGACAAAAACAGTAACAAAAATGTAAAAATGAAAATTAGTAATAAATATGGTAGATATTAACCCAATTATATCAATAGTCACCTTAAATGGCAATGGTCTAAATACCCCAATTAAAAAATAAAGATTGTCACAGATCCAAAACCAAGTAGCAACTATATGTTGTCTAGAGGAAACCTACTTTAAATATAAAGACACGTAGAGTTTAAAGGAAACAGTGCTCGCTTCGGCAGCACATATACAAAAATTAGAATGATACAGAGAAGATTAGTATGGCCCCTGTGCAAGGGTGACACGCAAATTCATGAAGTGTTCCATATAAAAATAAATAAAAAGGAAATGGAGAAAGATATACTATGCTAATGCTGATTTTTTAAAAGCAGAAATACTGTATTAATTATGAACAGAACAGACTCAAGAGCAAAGAAAGTGATCAGGTCTAAAGAAAGTAATTACGTAAGATAAAGGTGTTGATACTTCAAAAAGACATAACAATCCTTAATGTGTATGTGACTAACAAAAGCGGTCAAAATACATGAAGCAAAAACTGATAGAAATTGATATCACAGCCAGAAATTAACAGATACACTAGTGAGAAAATCAGTTAAGGACACAGTTGAGCTGAACAGTACTATCAATCAACTGTATATAATTGACATCTGTAGACTACTTCATCCAACAACAGCAAATGACACATTCTTCTATTCTCCAGCTTACATGGAACATTAACCAAGATGGACCACATTCTAGACCATAAAATACACCTTAACAAATTTTAAAGAACAGAAATCATACAGTGCCTTGCTTTCTCAGACCACAATGAAATTAAACCAGAATCAATACCAGAAAGGAGGCCATAAATCCAAAAATACATGGAGATTAAACAAGACACTTCTAAATAACATATAAGTAAAAGAAGAAATATAAAGAGAAATTTAAAAATATTTGGAACTAAATGAAAATAAAACATAAAAATTTGTGAGATGCTGGGAAAGCAGCATTTAAAGAGGAATTTATCGCACTGAATGTATGTATTAGAAAAGAAGAAAGATAGAACAATCATCTTTTTTTTTTGAGACACAGTTTTGTTCTTGTCACCCAGCTAGAGTGCAATGACGCTATCTTGGCTCACAGCAACCTCCACCTCCTGGATTCAAGTGATTCCCTGCCTCAGCCTCCTGAGTAGCTGGGATTACAGGCGTCTGCCACCACATCCAGCTAATTTTTGTATTTTTAGTAGCTACGGGGCTTCACACCATGTTGGCCAGGCTGGTCTCAAACTCCTGACCTCAGGGGATCCACCACACCAGGTTGTGTTTGTGTGTGTGTGTGTGTGTGTGTGTGTGTGTGTGTGTTTGTGTCTGAGATGGAGTCTTGCTCTGTAACCCAGGCTAGAGTGCAGTGGTGAGGTCTCGGGTCACTGCAACCTCCGCCTCTCGGGTTCAAGTGCTTCTCCTGCCTCAGCCTCCCAAGTAGCTGGGACTATGGGCCTGCACCACCATGCCCGGCTAATTTTTGTATTTTTAGTAGAGAAAGGATTTCTCCATTTTGGCCAGACTGGTCTGGAACTCCTGATCTCAAGTGATCCGCCTGCCTCAGCCTCCTAAAGTGCTCGGATACAGGCGTGAGCCACTGCGCCTGTCCTTAATCTTCAGAATAGAAAAAGAAAAGCCAATTAAGCCCAATGTAAGCAAAGAAATAAAAATTAAAGTGGCCAGGCGTGGTGGCTCATGCCTATAATCCCAGCACTTTGGGGGCTCAAGCGGGGGCAAATGGCTTAAGCCCAGGAGTTCAACACCAGCCTAGGCAACATGCGAAACTTATCTCTACAAAAAATTACAAGAAAAGATTAGATGGGCATGGTGGTGTGCACCTCTAGTCTCAGTGAATCAGGAGGCTGAGGTGGGAGGATGCTTGAGCCTGCAAGGCTGCAATGAGCCACTGCACTCCAGCCTGGGCAACAGAGCAAGACTGTCTCAAAAAAAGTTCAGGCAAGGTGGCAGAATACAAAATAAACAGAAATTTCAACAGGATTTTTATACACTAGCAAGGAACAATCAGCACTGTGGTAACCTCCAAAGAAATTAATAGGTGGTTTGTTCAAACCTATTGGGGTCTAACATGGATGGGCTGAAGAAGAGAAACAAAAAGAGCAAGAATAAGGCCAAGCATTGTGGTTCACCTATAATCCCAGCACTTTGGGAGGTCAAGGAGGGTGGATCACCTGAGCTCAGGAGTTCGAGGCCAGCCTGGCCAACATGGTTAAACCTCATCTCGACTAAAAATACAAAAATCAGCCAGGTGTGGTGGTGGGCGCCTGTTAATTCCAGCTACTTGGGAGGGTGAGGCAGGAGAATCCCTTGAACCCGGGAGGCAGAGCCTGCAGTGAGCTGGGATCACACCACTACACTCCAACCTTGCCAACAAAGCAAGACTCCGTCTCAAAAAAAAAAGCGCAAGAGTAAGAAGAGCAAAGTAGCCCAGTGAAGGGCACCAACTTTCCTGCTTTTACCAACGAACCACTGAATTGCTATTTTTCCTTTGGTTTTTACGTGTTGCCTCAAATCTAGGTTTCTGTTTCTCCACAGTAACTTTTTTTATGGTCATTCTGGAGAGAAGAAGGGTGGCAATGTTCACATGTTAGTTGTGATAAGAAGCCAGTTTCTTTTAGATTTGGCTAACCGGTCTAGGCTTCATGACTATATACTCCTGAATTATAGTTTAAAAGCTTATAAAAGAAAACACAAAATAATTCATAAACTAAATTTCATAAAGAACGTCTGCTCTTCAAAAGATTAAAAGAATGAAAATATAAGCCACAGAGTGAGATAAATATCTACAAATGTGTATCTGATAAAGGACCTGCATCCAGAATACATAGTCTTACAAAAGTCAGTAATAAGAAAACAAGCCAATAAAAAAAGGCAGGTGGTGGGGAGATCTTAAAAAACACTTCACTAAAAATAAACAAATAACAAATATGAAGATATTGACTAAGCGCAGTGGCTCATGCCTGTAATCCCAGCACTTTGGGAGGCCGAGGTGGGAGGATCACAAGGTCCGGAGACTGAGACCATCCTGGCTAACACAGCAAAACCCCGTCTCTACTAAAAAAAATACCAAAAAATTAGCCGGGTGTGGTGGCGGGCGCCTGTAGTCCCAGTTACTTGGGAGGCTGAGGCAGGAGAACGGCATGAACCCGGGAAGCAGAGGCTGCTGTGAGCCAAGATCACACCACTGTACTTCAGCCTGGGTGACAGAGCGAGACTCCGTCACACATACAAAAAAAGCATATATACCTACCATGGTGAGTCACACCTACCATGTGGCCCAACCATTCCACTCCTTGGTATTCATGCAAGAGAAATAAAAACATATATCTTGTAAGATTTATACAATATTCATAGCAGCTTTATTTGTAACAGCCCAAAACTGAAAACAACCTGAATGTCCATCAATTGTTGCATGGATAAGCAAATTAATAGTATATCCATACACAGAATTGTAGTTAGCCAAAAATTGAACTATTAAAAGATACAACAAGAACAAATCTTAAAATAATTATGCTGAAAGAAGCCAGACAGAAAAAGCATACATACTATATTTTTCCATTGTTTAACATTATAGAAAATTCAAACTAATTTAAAGTGACAAAAAGCAGATCAGTAGCTACCTGGGGAGGGATGTGAAGACAGGGAGGAGATTAAAAGAAGTCACAAGGAAACTCTTGTCTGTGATTGTGGTTATAGTTTCACTAATGTGTACATATGTCAAAATGTTACCAATGTTTCTATTTTAAATATGTGCAACATTTCATGTATATTTATGATACATTAGACTTTTGAATACCTTATGGCCCTAAGATTGTGCGTGTGTGTATTTCCTTCAAAATTAAATTTACTTTTTAAAAAAGTTTAACTTTCAAATATAATTGTGTTGTAAAATACAAGAAAAGAACAAAGAGATAAAGTGACTTAATAAACAAATATTAAATCTCCACTTGGATTTCATTATAACTTTAAAGTTCTAAAGATTTCTTTAAAAGATGATCCTTAAAGAAACATTAAAATTTTTAAATTACACAAAAATTAACTTATTTTACCAAAAATTTTCTTCTGAAAGTCTTAAAAAACCAGTACAAAATTTAACAGCTAATTGAAAAAATTTACTTAAAATTAGGTTCTCCTTTATCCTCTTTTAAAAATGTTGCAAAGAGAAAGAGACAAAAACCTGATCATGTATCTCTGGTACACAAAAAACTTCCTTAAAACAAACAAAAACTGTACTTTAAAAGCTAAATTACCTCAAAATTCAAACAACTAAAAATTGTGAGCTATTTATAATGACGCTCAGAAATAATGACGTCTTCTAATAATAATGAAAGGTAATGTGTTAAAGATTGCTTTTAACAAGGTGTGATGTTCAATTTTGTCAATTTAAAAAGAGAACTGTGGCTTATAAGCATCTACAAATTTCTTTACCAAAATAACATTGACAGCAAGCAAATCTCTATTTGGTCAAGAACGAAGACTTTCTCCCTTTTTTTTTTTGAGACAGAGTCTCACTCTGTCGCCTGGTCTGGAGTGCAGTGGTGCCATCTTGGCTCACTGCAACCTTGGCCTCCTGGGTTTAAGCAATTCTCCTGCCTCAGCCTCCCAAGTAGCTGGGATTATAAGCACGTGTCACCATGCCCAGCTAATTTCTTGTATTTTTAGTAGAGACAGGGTTTTATCACGCTGACCAGGCTGGTCTCAAACTCCTGGCCTCAAGTGGTCCACCCACCTCGGCCTCTCAAAGTGCTGGAATTATAGGCGTGAGCTACCCCACCTGGCATCTCCCCTTTTTTTCCTTGGCAATATCCTCTTCTACCATGGGAAGAAGGAAACCAGTCTGAAGTGCTTAGAAATACTATAAATTGGGGAAATCAGGGGAGTAACCACACTTCCCTAAAAACGTAAGCTGTCTCTACTTGTTTTGTCATATTAAAGGACTCCCTACATCAAGTTCCTGCAGACACGGACGCCTATGTGTTCCATCTAATTATCTTTTACCTAAGAACTGAAATCCCCCAATCATAGAAACAAAGAGCTATGGTTTCTGGAAAATACACTTACACTTTTACTCCCTTTGATAACAACCTTAGTGAACAATGCTTATGTATCACCGGTGGTCCACTACCATCGCTGCCAAAGATTTGTGTGAAAATACTATACTAGCAAATTACAGTTGCAATATTTAAAAGGTGATAGTGATAACACATTAATATAATATTGAAGTAAATATTTGTTGCTAATTTCTAGTTTTAAAACATTTATAGTACAAAAAGGTTAAAGCTTAGTCACAGAAAAAGTGCACTAAAAAATATAAGGCAGTATAATCTAAGTTAATAAAGAAATAAATGAAACAGAATTTTTTACTAAGGCAAAACAGATGGTAAACTAAGGTTAAAAATGTGCAAACACTACATGATACAGACATTTAAAAATTACAGTAGCGAATTAAAGTTCCCTTGACTTTCAATTTACGTGTGCTCTACCACCATCAACCATGGAGTCTACACATTGTGTACATGTATCAAAATATTACATGTACCTCCAAAATATGTACAACTACCATATATCAATAATTTTTAAAAATCCATACAGTCTAGAAGGAGCCCTAAAGATCTGGGTAAAACAGCCTTTCTTTCCCTGAGCTATCCCTATCTTTCCATCAGGAGAAGAGAAGAGTGTGGTGAACCAACAGTAAAATGACACCCTTCCCCCAAAAGGAACCTATGACTGAAGTCTTCTACTAGCCATCAGGATCAAGAAGGAGCCCATACTACCTCTCTACCCAACCTCTTCAAACACTCAAGGCCTCATCTTATTTGCCTGAAGTCTACTAGGGTCAATCTGATAATGACTTTCTCCCTGTTTTTATGTCAGTCATCAGGACTCCAGGTCCATCCTCACCTGCCTCATCCCCACACAGTTGTGAACCTCCCCTATTATGTCCACACCTGCCACCCCTCCCCTTCAACAGCTGAAAGCCTTCCACTGTGCTCTGAGAACAAGGTGCAATGTATCCCATCCTTTTCTCTGAACATCTCTTCTGATTCTTGTTCCAACAAAAACGTAGATCGACCTTGAAACCCACTGTTTAATCTGTAGCTATCTCAATGTTACTTTGCTACCACAGCTCTTGTATCACTGGGTATGGAAATGAAGTAAGTTTCCTCATTCCTCAGTGTTAATTCTATAACTCTCTAAAACCTTCCAACAAAAAATTCTCATGTCACCAGACATTAGCAACCATTAGGTTTCCTCATTAGGGTAGGATATAGCAAACTACAGGCCCTCTAGTCATCCGCCTGTTTTCGTATAGCTCAACAGCTAAGAATGATTTTAACATGTTTAAATAGCTTTTTTAAAAAATCAAAAGAAGACTATTTCATGACATATGAAAATTATATGAAATTTAAGTTCCAGTGTCCATAAAGTTTTGCTGGAACACTGCCACATTCACTTGTTTACAAAGTGTCTATGGCTACTCTGTTCTACAGCAGCAAAGGTCTGAGCACTAAAAAGAGCCAGTATGGCCTACAAAACCTAAAATATTTAGTATTCAGCCCCTGACAGAAAAAGTTTGCCAACCACTGCCTTAGGACCTACATTACTGTCAGTCTTCAACACTACTATTATTTTACTTCTTAGAGAATTCAATATACATCTAGACAATCTTTTATAACCTCCAGTCTCTCTGTTCCTTGACAGCCTCTCTTCCAATGATCTTCTCTTCTGCCCCACATGAGCCCCTCATGACCTGATCACATCCTAGATTCTGATACGATTAAATAATCTCAAACCCTCAATAATTTCCATTTTATACATCATACTCTTAAATACCACTTCATATTTCTAATTCACTCTTTACTACTTCAACAATCTTTGGGGTCTTACTGAGTTGCCCAGGCTGGTCTCAAACTCAATCAATCCTCCTGCCTCAGCTTCCCAAAGTACTGAGATTACAGGCATGAGCCACTGTGTACAGCCTTCAACAATCCTTTAATTTCACCAGAAAACATTAACCAGTATATACTATCCCTCATCTATTGTCCTCATTTCCCTACCCATTGGGTTTAAATATAATGATCCATCATTATAACCCCCCTGGCATTTACCCTCACTCATTCACTATATTAGATGGTAAAATAACAACCTGACCAAATCCTACTTTGTGCCCACATCCATAGAGATGGACAAGAACAGAGAAAAACAAAAAGCTGTGTAAATCTGCCTCACTTTTAAGTCTTGACCATGAACCTCAGGTGGAATATTGTGACTACCCAGAAATCATAGTAAACCATCATCGCAATTTTCTTTTGCATTATTATAGTTAACTATCTCATGCCTTTTTTTCTTCGCTCAAATCTAATACTACTCAAATCATCACAACTAAAAGCATTGCTTTTTACTGAAAAAACTCTGGATTTATCAAAAGATATTTTCCCCAAAATCCCATCCCTTCTCATATTCTAGGGGACATCACTGTAGCAATATTCCTGTCTATCATTTCATTACTCCTCCCCTCTATTGAATCATTCCTATTAGTGTACCTAACATCCTATTATTTATGTTATTTTAAAAATACCCTTCATTATCTCCACTTCCCTATTCTTCTGCTCCTCTTCATAGCAAAGCTCCTCATTTATACACACTGTCTGACTTTTCTATCCCATTCTCTCTATAAAGCACTCCAATCAGGCTTGTGCCTCAATCAGTACTTTAAAACTGTTAAAGGTCAGTAATGACCTCCAAATGACTAAATCAAAGGGCTAGTCCTTAATGTATGACACAGTTCACTTATCCCCACCTTTCTTTAACTTGGCTTCCAGCACACCACATCCTCTTAGTTTTCTTCCAAACTCTGGCCTCTTCTCAGTCTCCTTTGTCGGTTGTACCTCCTCTTCCAGACCTTTCGACACAGGAGGTCCTGGGCCTCCTAAGGCCTATTCTCTTTTCTACCTGCACTCACTTCTCCCTTAGTGGTATCATTCAGTCTTGTGACTTTAAATAACTCCATATGTATACAATTCCCACATTTAATATTCAAAGTTGAGACCTCTTTTCTGAATACCAGACTAGGTATTCAGCTGGCTAGTCAGTATATCTACTTAGATGTCTAATATTAATAGATATATCTCAACCCCAAAATATCTGTGGAAGGCAGGACAGCACCCCTCAACTAAGATGTCCACATTCTAATCCCTGAAACCTGTGAATATGTTATATTACATGGCAAAAGGGGCTTTGCAGATGTAATTAAACTTATGGATTTTAAAATAAGGACGTTATCTTGGACTTTTCAGGTAGACCCAATCTAATCACATGAGTTTAAAAGGAGAACTTTCTCCAACTAAAAGCAAAAGACATGCAAAAAAAATTCCAAGTATAAGAGGAATTCAACATGCCATTGCTACCTATGAGATGGAGGGGATCATGTAACACATGGCACAAGGAAATAAAGAGAGGCTCTAGAAGCCAAGGGCTGACCCCCACCTGACAGTCAGCAAAGAAATGGGCACCTCAATCCTACAACCAATCACAAGGAATCGAATTTTGCCAATAACCTGACCAAGCATATAAGCAGATTCATTCTGCCAATAACCTGACTAATGGTAGAAACAGATTCTTGCAGATAAGAACACAGACCATCCAACACCTTGATTTTGGCCTTGAGAGACCCTAATTAGAGGAAATAGCTGAGTCCACCGAGACTTCTGGCCTACAAGATGACAACTAGTAAGTTTATGTTGTTTTAAACTGGTATATTGTAGTAATTTCATCTGCAATAGAAAACTAAAACCGTATCCCAAACTGAATTCCTCTCTTTCCCCTCAACCTGGTATGCTCCCCCATCTTTCCTGTCTTTGTTAACAGTAACTCTGTATCTTCTAGTGATCTGACCCAAAATCTTTGGAATCATCCATGGATCCTCTCTTTTTCATATGCCTCTAACTTATCTGTAAGAAAATCATGTGGGCTCAACCTTTGTTTTCAGAATCTGATCACCTATCACTACCTCTATTGTTACCGCCATCTCTCTTCGGATGACTAAATACCTTGCTAATGGCCTCCCTGCTTCCATTCTGACTTTCCATAGCCTGTCCAAAACAAAGCAGCCAGAGGTCCTTTCAAAATAAGTCAGACCACATTACATCTCAATTCAGAAACCCCCAACAGCTCACTTTTCGATCAAACTAAACACAAAGTCCTCACACTGGTTTATATAGCTTTGCATAATGGGCCCTTCACCCTAGACTCATCTCCTACTGCAGTTCCCGACTTGCTTATTCTGTCCCAGTCTCCCTCTATTTTCATATTAACCACGAGATAATAATTCTAATAATACTTAATAATTACTAATTCTCACTATGAACCAAAAACTGTTCTAATTGCTTTACATGTAGTCTATCATTCAATTTCATTAATAATTTCCCCCGCTTTACAAATGATAAAATTGAGTTACACCAAGGTTAATTAACCTAAAGACTCAATCAGTAAGTGGCAAGGCCAGAATTCAAAATCTCAGGTGAATGAAGTCCACCCACAGCCAAAATTATCTGTCTCAATGATGGTTCCCACTTGTTATCCTTACTTAACAACAGGCTTTGGAGACAAGCACAGAATAAACAGAAGGTAGAATAAGGTAAGAAATGAGAATTCAGGCTAGGAACATAGGCTCTCGCCTGTAATCCCAGCACTTCGGGAGGCCGAGGCCGGCGGAACACGAGGTCAGGAGATCGAGACCATCATGGCTAACACAGTAAAACCCCATTTCTACTAAAAATACAAAAAATTAGCCAGGCGCGGCAGCACGCGCCTGTAGTCCCAGCTACTCAGGAGTCTGAGGCAGGAGAATCACTTGAACCAGGGAAGTGAAGGTTGCAGTGAGCTGAGATTGTGCCACAGCACTCCAGCCTGGGTGACAAAGCGAGACTCTGTCTCAAAAAAAAAAAAAAAAAAAAAGAGAGAGAGAGAAATGAGAATTCTAGGCCGGGTGCGGTGGCTTATGCCTGTAATCCTAGTACTTTGGGAGTGCTGAGGCAGGCGGATCACCTGAGGTTAGGAGTTCAAGATGAGCCTGCCCAACATGGTGAAACCCCGTCACTACAAAAAATGCAAAAATCAGCTGGGCATGGTGGCAGGTGCCTGTAATCCCAGCTACTTGGGAGACTGAGGCAGGAGAATCGCTTGAACCCGGGAGGCCGAAGTCACAGTGAGCCAAGATTGCGCCACTGTACTCCAGCCTGCGCAGTAAGAGCAAAACTCCGTCTCTCAAAAAAAAAAAAGAAAAAGAAAAAGAAAAAAAAGAAAGAAAGAAATGAGAATTCTAAGTTATGTGGTTGAAAATGATATGTGGTTGAAAAGCTGGGAAAAGTTAGGGAATGAAAACAGTTTTTAGAGGTGAAAATCAGCAAAATACCTACTTATTACATAAAACAAAATATGATTCTTAAAACTTACTTTTTCTGTAGTAACAGTCAGGGATGGAACCAATGCAGGTGATGGTTCGGGCTGCTTCTTGTGTTTTTGTTTGTGTTTGTCCTTCTCTTTATATTTCTAAAAACGAATATAAGTAAAATCCAATTTAAATTTGAACTATAACCCCATATATGCAATAATTTTTTTATAACTAGTAATTTAAAATATTAACAAATACTTCTATCAAAAATCACTTTCTCTGATCATCGTGTTGTTTTACAAACAAGTAATACCAGTGTGAGTTTCTTTTTAAGTAAGTTCAGCTCTTTTATTCTTGATCAGTCTAAAATAATACTAATAAACAACTGAAGTCTGTAATTATTTGCCACATTTACATTCAGCAAAATATATACTTTTTCTTCTTAAAAACACCAAATACGGCTGGGCATGGTGGCTCACACCTGTAATCCCAGCACTTTGGGATGCTGAAGTGGGCGGATCACGAGGTCAGGAGTTCAAGACCAGCCTGACCAACATGGTGAAACCCCATCTCTACTAAAAATACAAAAACTAGCCGGGCATGGTGGCGAGCGCCTGTAATCCCAGCTACTCAGGATGCTAAGGCAGGAGAATCGCTTGAACCCAGGAGGCGGAGGTTGTGGTGAGCCGAGATTGTGCCACTGCACCTGAGCCTGGGCAACAGTGTGAGATTCTGTCTCAACAACAACAAAAAAAAAACCACCAAATACTTTTGTGAACAATTAAAAATAGCACTTTAAAGTTTACATAGCACTTCACATCTGAACAGTACCCGATTTTTCTCTACCATGAGAATTTCTCCAGAAACTAGAGGCACAGAAACTCCAGCAAAAAATTCTTTCCTGGGTTTACTCAAAAAATAGATGAATTAGTTATCTCTAACAACAACAACAACAAAATTAGATAAAGTTAGGGTGTGCTCTAAAGTGCTAAAACTGATGAGCTAAATATAAAAAGGAATTCAATAAAATAAAAAATTAATTACATATTGCAAGTCAAACTTAATGTCAGATAATTTTAACCAAAATGTTCTATTGTGTGAATCACTAACTACTGTAGAGTTATACAGGTTAGAGTAGAAATTGCCCTAGACTGAGCTATAGGATTCAGCTCTTAATCCTACCCCTTAATTCCCGAAAATTCTGAGAATATAACCGAAAGTCCCAAATCTGAAGAGAGGCAATTTTATGTGTTCTTACCTACTAAACTACTTTTTCTGCCTAAAGAGTAGTATTAGCTTCAGGGGAGAAACAGGAAAAACTGAAGGTGAGAGGAGGAAAAGTGAAGAGGTGCTAACTGGAAGTAAAGTATCAAGGCTAAGAACTAATTACATAAAATCCTAGCAGGCCCAGTGTAGTGCCTCTCCTCCGTAATTCCAGTGCTTTGGGAGGCCTAGGTGAGAGAATCACTTGAGGCCAGGAGTTAGACATCAGCCTGGGCAACATAATGAGAACCCATCCCCACAAAAAGCACAAAAATGAGTTGGGTGTGGTGGTGCAAATTTGTAGTCTTAGCTACTGGGAGGTTGAGGCGGAGGACCCAGGAGGTGGAGGCTGCAGTGAGCCATGATCATGCCACTGCACTCCAGCTTGTGGGACAGAGTGAGACCATGTCTCAAAAAGTTACAATTAAAATAAAAAATAAAACAGAATCCTAGGGTATTCCCCATAAGACTAAGATACACCTGAACATCTGAGATATAGAACCTGGTGCAAGACATTTAATAACGTACTGTGTTAAAAAAGGGAGCCCAGCCTGGAGTTATACCAAAAAGTGCATACTGCCCTAAGCCAAGCTCTTTATACTGCACCCCTCCTCCCAAGCTTTTATACTGTACCCCTCCCATTCCCACAGGCTTCAGAAAAATGCAAAATACATAGCCCTTAAACCATCATCTCAAAAACGATGAGAAAATTTTCAAAAAATTACCTACATTATAATGGAATAAGTGTCAAAAGTGAGTCTACCAAGCATAAACAACATTTTTAAAATTGTACGGCAAAGAAACTACAGGCAAAAAAAAATACAGAGTCTAACGTGCATGAGATAGCCAAAAATCACAACCTAGAAGCATACAGAACTGAGTATGAAGATATTTCTCAAAACTGTCCGCATGCCAAATAAAAAATATAACATGAGTTCAAACAAAGCTCAAGAATGAGATAAAATAGGAAAAGGTAAGAAGGGAGATAATCAAAGTAATAAATTTAAGACGAAAACGGTATCATTACAGAATAAGCAAATACAATAGAAACAGCAAGGAAAAGAATACGCATTGCCGAAAATTTTTAAAGTGTTAAAAGAAAGGTTTGAAATAATCACAGTAATGCAAATTTTAAAAAAGGTATTAAAGCAGGCACACAGCATCTGATAGGTATAAAAAACAGAGATAATCAAACATAAGGATAACATGTGTCCCTCAAGCAGATAATTCAATGAGTGGGGAACAGAAGGTATATTCAAACATAAAATTCCATAAAATGAAAATGGGAAAAAAAAATTCTGAACAATTCTGTTATAGATTGTGCAGCACCAAGACTTACTGTAGTTAAACTTAGCAGAATACAGGGAGAGGGAGGTGTCGTTAGTCATCTCCACAGCAATATTCCAGGACCATTACGTTTTTAGGAGAAATAAAATGTGACCCAACAATATTATATACAGCCAAGATACAGTTCAAAAATTAAGGCAAAAGAAAATGCCCTCCATTATGAAAGAAATCAGAGAACACAAGTCCTAACAACTTATTCTTGAAAAAAGTTAATAAAAAAATTCAGCCAATTTAAGAGGTACAATGAACTTACTGGAAAAGCTGTGGTAAAAAGACTAATAGTGAGCAGCTAACAAATTTAAATACAAAACAAATACCTACACAACTACGAGGATTATGTTTACATAAGAGAAAGTCGCTACCTGAAAAAATATAAATGTCTTCAAAAACAAACAAAACCCTGGCAGGGCATGGTGGCTCACACCTGTAATCCCAGTACTTTGGAAGGCCGAGGTGGGCAGATTACTTGAGGTCAGGAGTTCGAGATCAGCCTGGTCAACATGGTAAAATCCCGTCTCCACTAAAAATACAGAAATTAGCTGGGCATGGTGGCATGTGCCTGTAGTCCCAGCTACATGAGAGGCTGAGGGAGGAGAATCGCTTCAACGGGAGAGGCAGAGGTTGCAGTGAGCCGAGATCGTACCACTGCACTCCAGCCTAGGTGACAGAGTGAGACTCTGTCTCAAAAAAATAAATAATGAACAAATAAAAATTAAAACAAACAACCTGGATAGCAGGAAAAGCAAAATGACTATAGAGATACTAGCAGCCTTCACTGTAGGAGCTCAATATAAAATCTGACGCATGTAATTAAAACAAAACATAAGTCTGCCAAACAGTGACTAAACATAAACCTCTTTCTTGCTGACAAAGTCCTGATTTCTTAAGAAAATTCACGATCACCTTCTCATGTCCTCATAAAAGTGTATCTATTCCCCAGCCTAGAGGCAAACATGGAAGAGTCCAAGGCAATTAAAAGGAATTTTAAAAAACCATTCTCTTTAGCCACTGACTGCTTTAGGCCTGGAATAGGTTTCAATCAGGATAATAAAACAGAAGTTAAAATTTTCTTTCTTTTTTTTTTTTTTTTTTTGAGACAGAATCTTGCTCTATTGGCCAGGCTGGAGTGCAGTGGCACAATCTTGGCTCACTGCAACCTCCGTTTCCCAGACTCAAGCAATTCTCCTGCCTCATCCTCCCAAGTAGCTGGGATTACAGGCACGTGCCACCACGCCCGGCTAATTTTTGTATTTTTAATCAAGACGGGGTTTCACCATGTTGGCCAGGCTGGTCTTAAACTCCTGACTGCAGGTAATCTGCCCACCTCAGCCTCCTGAAGTTCTGGGATTACAGGCGTGAGCCACCGCTCCTGGCTGCTGCTGCTTTTTTGTTTTTTTAAACGGAGTTTCGCTCTTGTTGCCCAGGCTGGAGTGCAATGGCACGATTTCAGCTCACTGCAACCTTCGCCTCCGGGTTCAAGCCATTCTCCTGCCTCAGCCTCCAGAGTAGCTGGGATTACAGGCATCCGCCACCACGCCCGGCTAATTTTTTGTATTTTTTGTAGAGACTGGGTTTCACCATGTTGGCTAGGCTGGTCTCAAACTCCTGGCCTCAAGTGATCTGCCCGCCTCAGCCTCCCAAAGTGCTGGGATTACAGGGTGAGCCACTGCACCAGGCCAGATGTTGAAATTTTCTAGCTGTTCTCATTCTTAAAGGTCTTCCCTTCCTGCCTTTAGATGCTCAAGTGTTAGACCATGATCCTCAGAACAACTGCAGTGACCTGGCAACCATGACTGCAAAAGTCAAGAAAATCACAAAAAAGTCAACAATGCTGTGCTACAGCTGAATTGGCTATTGTTAAATTAACCAATCTTAGAAAAGCCTAGCATCTGAACCTTCATGAAGTAATAAATTTCGAATTGCTTTAGCCACTCTGATTTGAGTATTCCATCACTTACAGCTAAAAAGCACCCCAACTAGAAAGACAGTCTTACCTCTTCAACGTCGTTTGCTTTTGTAATTTCTTTTTTTTTTTTTTTTTTTTTTTTTTTTGAGACAGAGTCTTGCTCTGTCGCCCAGGCTGGGGTGCAGTGGCCGGATCTCAGCTCACTGCAAGCTCCGCCTCCCGGGTTTAGACCATTCTCCTGCCTCAGCCTCCCGAGTAACTGGGACTACAGGCGCCCGCCACCTCGCCCGGCTAGTTTTTTGTATTTTTTAGTAGAGACGGGGTTTCACCGTGTTAGCCAGGATGGTCTCGATCTCCTGACCTCGTGATCCGCCCATCTCGGCCTCCCAAAGTGCTGGGATTACAGGCTTGAGCCACCGCGCCCGGCCGCTTTTGTAATTTCTATTATTAAACATAAAGGTATCTTTGAGGAAATAGTGTTTCTTGTGGTAAAGGAGGAAAAAGATTTTTTTGATCTCATTCTTCCACCCAGGCTGGAGTGCAGTGGTATGATCATAGCTCACTACAGCCTCAAACTCCAGGCTCAAGGCATCCTCCAACCTCAGCCTCCAGAGTAGCTGTGATGACAGGCACATACCACACATTCAGCTAAATTTTGTTGTTGTTGTTTTTGTACAAAAAGGGTTTCTTTTCCCTCTATACAGTCAAGTAAATCTGCCTTTGGTGTTTAAAACATCACTAGGTTTCACTCAATTTAATAATTTTTTTCTATCCTTTTTATGTATGTATGTATATCTCTATGCATAGAAAAAATCTGTGATATTTGCTTAGTAGTAAGTGATAGCTATTTCTCAATGGTGAGATATGTAGTGGGATTTTGTTTTTTTAACTTTCATTTTTTAAATGCTCTGTCTTCTGTCATTCTCTGTAATTACATACAAATTAACAAGAATGGGCGAAAATGAGGTAGAGACAGCCTATTCGCCAAACTCATTTCTTTTTATTTGGCATGTAACTAGACGTTTCCCAGCTTCCTTTGCAGTTACATGTGGCCATTGCACTGGGTTCCAATCAGTGCAGTCTGAATGAAAATGATGTGTGTCACCTCTAGGCCTGGTCCTTAGTAGCCCCAAATTTCTAGTATCCACACTGGTTACATAGATAACTGTTACACAGATAACAAAAATAAGCATTCAAGCCATAGAGGCAGCATTTTAAAGAAGGTAGTCACAAGATGGAAGAAACCTAAGCCTGTGATTCACAGCTTGGAAGAATGTTGTCTGTCCATCAAGGACACCTCTTTTGAACTTAGCTGTGAATCAAAAACATTGTGTAAAGTCAATCATAATTTGAGAATCATTCATGTGTCAGGAAACCATACTGCATGAGTCTTTCCTATTTCTGCATGTCTTTTGAGTTAGGCTAATGGCAGCCCACTATTCTGAACTATCTTTTCAAGGTTGCTCATATAGTGAATAGCCTCAGAAGACAGAAAGCAAAGGTCAGCTACGCTTACTGTCTATTACAAAAGATTCAGGTGCCCTAAGCTCAGGGCTCCTCTCCTGTAATGCAACACACAGCACGAACAGATTTTATCTGGCCCTCTTTGCAGTGCCCTATGGGAAATGGCCAAAAATTACTGATACTCTGGTTACAGCTATTGCTCTAAGTAATAAGTTGTCTATCTCTTGGCCCAGAAGTTGCATCCCTTAATTAGATACTTTACAAGTAAGGTCAAATGACAGACTTCTGTGATATGATATATACATATACATATATACACATACATACACACACACATATATACACACACATATATGTATACATATATTGGTTTTGTCCACAGTCCCTGAGTCACAACTCCCATAGTCCTTGTTATTTTTTAAGTAACTAAAAAAACAGGTGTATCTTTTGTTAAAGTATTTGGCCTTTTGTCCTTGGTTCCTGATGCAGCTTCAGAACAGCATCAGAGTAACAAAGGTGAAATGACAGTCCTTTGTTATAATGGGGTGCTTTAGGCCTCAGAAAACAGAATCTCTCTCGGACCCTTCCTACCCTCCTTTTTCTCCCCAAGACAGGCCATAAAAATTAAAAATATGCTCTAAACTTCTCCTACTTTTCTATAATGGAGCTGGACATAAAGAAATTCTCTGACCTACCCTGTCTGATTGTGGGTCATAAAACCCCCATTTCAGAAGGGGTTCTGCCCCAATACCCAGAAGAAAATAATGTTGCACCGAGAGACCAAGAAGCATTGTGAACATACAGGCCTGCCTGGGTTTCCCTACTCAGTCTATTAGTGTTCGATCATACCTTTGTCCAATCACATTTCTATACAGGTGTCCATGCTTCAATCATGCCTATCCAGTGAACTCTGTATAAAAGGCCCAAGAGGATGGGGAAGCTCTGCCTCCCTATCTCCTGACATACTGCACACTATTCATCTATTCATCTGTATACTTTTGTAATATCCTTTATAATAAACCAGTAAACATAAGTAAGGGTTTCCCTGAGTTCTGTGAGCCACTCTAGCAAATTAATCCAACCCAAGGAGGGGGCTGTGGGAACCCCAAGTCATAGCCAGGTGGACAGAAGCACCTGGGCCTTAGAATCAGTTTCAAAAGTGAGGCTCAGTCCTGTGGGACTGAGTTCCCAAACTGTGTAATCTGATGCCATCTCCAGGTAGACAGTGTCCAAACTGAACAGAATTAGAGGATAAGCAGCTGATGTCTGCTGCAAAACTGATAGCTTGCTTGTTGGTGGGGAGAAATCGCTCTACATTTATGGGTCACAGAAGCATTCTGTATTGTGAGACTACAGCAGGAGAAACTGTTTTTTCTGCTCCACCTCTTTCATAGTTCTTCACAGTTTGGTGATGAGAGAATATGATGCTGTTAGGGGCATGGCTATTCGGAAGAGGAAAATTAAAGGCCTCACAGGCCAATTAATGGGATCTGAGCAAAGTCAAAAAATGAAAAATTGTACAGTCAACTAGGCAGTTAATGGGTCTTCATTTTATTGCCTGAATAATGAAGAGAAACTGAAGAGGTGGCTGCAGGTTAAGCACCAGAAACTATGTTTAAAGAGAGCTGCCCAAGGATGCTCTGCTGGCAGCTAGCCTACTCTGGTTAGGTGGAGAGGACTTCCTCACCAATATGGCAGTCAGCTTCATTTCTACCCCACTGTAACAATTAGGTGACCTCAGTGCTTTAAGAAGAAAAATAATTAGAGATGGGGATGTGCACTCCCTATCCCCAAGAGGCCTCAATGGCCACATGCACTCATCCAAGCATGCTAAAAGGAATTTGAGGAGAGGAAAAGATACGATTTATTTTTTTAAATAGAGACGGGGTCTCACGCTCCTGGGCTCAAGCAGTCCTCCCACCTCGGCCTCTCAAAATGTTGGGAATACAGGCATAAGCCACCGTGCCCAGCCAGAAAACACAAATTTTTAAGACTCTGTTGGATACAGGCACCCAGATCACTATCCTACCCAGGATTCAGTTGGCAGGATTCTCAGGGGGTAAGGAAGCTAACATGACTTTGTAGGTGGGGTCTTTGGGCAATTAAACTGTATATTCATCATTGCCTGGACATCTGAAGTATAGTATAAGAGGAAATGATATAACAGAAGTCAGCAAATTATGACACCTGAGCTAAGAGTAATGTTGCATCTTTAAAATATTCCTTAGCACCCCCACCCTCCCCCCCAAAAAAGAAGAATATATGATAGAGACTAAATGCGGTCCACAAAGCCCAAAAACATTTACTATCTGGTCCTTTAGAGGAAAAGTTTGCCATCCCCTGTATTATATGCTTATCTTTACCCATCCATAAGTGCAAAAGGTATTCCCCCAATCAAGAAGAGCAACACGTAGAAATACTAATGAGACATATAAATCACTCTCTGAACCATGTCTCTTTCCTGGGTGGTTCAATAGAAACAGCATAGGATTCCAGAAGGACAAAGGGAAGCCACAGCTTCGATAAAGGACTCAAAGGTTCCAGGGGTAGGAAGAGATGCAATACCTCAACACAAAAGCCCTACAAGGCCAGTGAAAAAAGGCTAATAAGAGCTGGAAGCTAACAGTGAATTAGTGCCAAGTGAGTTTAGTTATTGCTCTTATAGCCCCAGCTGTTAGACTAAATTCACTACACAGACTGATGGTACTTGGTAGGCTGTTCTGGACATTTCTAATGCCTCTTTGCCATAACATTCATGCCCAAGGATCAAGATCAGTTTACATCCATGTGTCAAAGTCTCCAATATGTCTGAAGTGCTTTCCCAGAGGGGTGACCTAAACTCCCTTGCCACTTGCCACAGATAAGTATGTCGGGACTCAGTACCTCTATCCTATGATTGCCAAAGCTCTCACTATTGGCTGTTAAATTAGAAGCCTCAGTCTCAATAGCTCTGTAATGTTATCTCCTCTGTCAGCATAGCTGGTGGAAAAACTCCAATAACAATCAAAGACCTGCTCAACAAGTTTCTGGAAAGTATAGAAACAGATTTACAACACCAAATTCCTCTGGAAGTCAAGGAAAAGCTTTGGTCTCTTCAGACTCCCACCATCGAAAAGTAGGCTGAACACCTTACTGAACTCTTTCAATAACAGGGGCTCTATGATGGTCACTTCAACATTCTGCTTATCCTTTAAAAGTCAGCTATCCTGCAAATACGCATCATATGAGAGTAGCCCAAAACCAACACACTGTGTTGGAAGCTAGGCAGCAAGATGAAGCACATTCTCCACCTTTGGAATCCCACAGTCCTCATTATGCTTTTAAGCTACATGTTTGTATGAATTATGATTTTGCCAACTGAATCCTCTGGCAAAAAAGCCTCCATCCACAGGCGCCCACCGCCCTCCATTTGGACTTGATGTTCCAATGACATGGCTATTAAGTGCACTCCATTTTCAAAAGGAGCTATTAGGTTGCTACAGAGTTCTTATTGAAACTGAACCCACGAAGGCCTTTTGAGGAAGGAAGAAAAAAGAAATGATGGCTTTCCAGGACTTCAGCAAACATTTCTTACTCCATTAGTACCTCCTGATTGTGTTTCCTATTCCTAATTGCCTATAATGTATACACAACTATCATATTATAGTCAATGCAACTAAAATTAGTTAAGTACTCACAAGCTGTCAACAACACTACCTTTCTTCTATTACCTCACACCTGACACTCAGGATTTTTTTTAAAAAGCTACTAAAAATACAAAAATTAGCCAACGTGGTGGCACATGCCTGTAGTCCCAGCTACTTGGGAGTCTGAGGCAGGAGAATGGCTTGAACCCAGGAGGCAGAGGTTGCAGTGAGCTGCGATCATGCCATTGCACTCTGGCTTGGGCAACAAGAGCGAAACTCCGTCTCAAAAAAAAAAAAAAGAAAAGAAAAGAAATCATATTAGACATTGTAAAAGAACATTAAAACATAAAAAATATAGATCGGCTTTGAGACGTGATACAGTCTGACAGTAAGACATATACATATATAAAGACAGTATAAAAGTGAAATGAAAATAGAAGAAAATCATGGGCCGATCACAGTGGCTCAAGCCTAGAATCTCAATACTGGTAGGCCAAGGTGGGAGAAGGATAGCTTGAGCCCAGGAGCTCAAGACCAGCCTAGGCAACATAGGGAGACTCCATCTCTACAAAAAATTTAAAAACTTAGCCAGGCACAGGTGGTGCATGCCTATGGTCCCAGCTACTCCAGAGGCTGAGGTGGGAGTATTGCTTCAGTGCAGGAGGTTGAAGCTGCAGTGAGCCCTCATCATGCCCCTGCAATCCAGTTTAGGTGACAGAGTGAGACTCTCATCTCAAAAACAACAACAACAAAAAAATCCATGCAAAAAGGAGAGATACAGTACGAGTCATATAAGTCAAAGGAAGTCTAGCTTCACCAGAAAGGCAAGGCTAGGTTAAGTGCTGAATTTGGGTACAAGAGGAGCAAGAAAGATTAAAACAAAGAGGGCTATGATTTGACAGAAGAGGAGAAAATAGAGCAATGTAAAAAAAAAAAAAAAAAAGCCAGGTGCAGTGGCTCACGCTTGTAATCCCAGTACTTTGGGGAGCCGAGGCAGGCGATCACTCAGCTACTTGGGAGGCTGAGGCAGGTGAGTATCTTGAACCCAGGAGGCAGAGGTTGCAGTGAGCCGAAATTGCACCACTGCACTCTAGACTGGGAGACGAGCGAAACCACATCTCAAAACAAAAACAAAAACAAAAAAAACAGCAAGACAAAATGGTGGCAGCAACATAGTTTCTCATCCTTTCTGAATCCCAAATATAAAAACAAAGCAAAAAACCTATAATCCCAGCACTTTGGGAGGCCGAGGTGGGCAGGTCACTTGAGGTCAGGAGTTCGAGACCAGCCTGGCCAACACGGTGAAACCCCATCTCTACTAAAAATACAAAAATTAGCCAGGTGACATGGCATGCACCTGTAATCCCAGCTACTGAGGAGGCTGAGGTAAGAGAATTGCTTGAACCCAGGAGGCAGAGGGTGCAGTGAGCCGACTCCGTGCCACTGCACTCCAGCCTGGGCAAGAGTGAAATTCTGTCTCAAAAAAACAAACAAAGCAAATAGATAATAAAACCAAAAACTCATGGAATAACACAACAAAACTGAGTGTAAAAGCATCACCATCAACCCCAAAATACAAGCAGGTAAGGAAAAGAGTTACAAGGCCCACATGGTAACAGCATTCATGAGGAAGAAGGAAGCCACAAGAAAACCACTAAATATTTAGTCAACAGTACTTACTGGAAAGCATTGAGAGCCAATTTGAGAAAGGCAGCTGAAACCAGGAAGAGTTCTGCACTGGCCAGTAACAGGTAAGCGTATGGGGCACACAGTAAGAAGGACTGGTATGACCTCTCAAACTGCTGAAGGGTCCATTCTAGGACAGAGATACACTCCAAGTAGATAGGCTACCTCCACTAAAAGAAACCAGCATTAGAAAATGAGCTGATTCAAGGTCTGGGGCAGAAAAGAAGACAAGATAAGCCTACATTATCTGTTTTACTAGAAATTAAGGAAATGCTTATAAACTGTTGAAAAATTTCAAAAGGGCACAGTTGCCAAGTTGAAGGACTCCCATTGGCCAAATGTGGGACAATCTGAGCATTGAGATGAATAATAATAGGAATTACATAACACGGTGAACTTAAAAAAATAAACTTGAGTCTACTTGATAATGGAGAGATTAGTCAATGGATGGATGTTTGGATGGACAGATGAAGTTCTTCATAATCAAAGCATGCCAAGAAATAAATATGGAAGCATTGATAGAAACAGAAAATCATCACATTATTACCACCATAGTTATAACAGATTCAGGCAAAGATCATCAACGGATATATCAAACACACTGCATGAAAGACTACTGGGGAACAGACATTTCAAAGCTTGAAGTAACATTTCACAGGGAAACGAAAGCTTCACAGTAGATCTGACAGACAACACCTTAACCAAGTGATCAAACTTAGTGCCACGGATGATGGGATAAAATAATATCATGTGTCCCTTGATATAATACACTGAGAACAAGACATCATCAATGTGATATTTCCATCAAATATGCTTAACACGAATCTTTTCAGGAGGAAACAAATCAGACAAATCCCAGTTGAGGAACATTCTGCAAAACAACTAGTCTAAACTCAAGAAAATGTCACTGTCATGAAAGGCAGAAAATCCTGGTAACTATTTTATTTTCTGAGACTGAGTCTCGCTGTGTCACCCAGGCTGGACTGCAGTGGTGTGATCTCGGCTCACTGAAACCTCTGCCTCCTGGGTTCAAGTAATTCTCCTACCTTAGCCTCCCAAGTAGCTGGGATTACAGGCATGAGTCACGTAACTCGGCTAATTTTTGTATTTTTAGTAGAGATGGGGTTTCTCCATATTGACCAGGCTGGTCTCGAACTCCTGACCTCAAGTGATCCACTCACCTCGGCTTCCCAAAGTGCTGGGACTATTTTAGATTAAAGGAGACTAAAGAGACAACAACTAAATGCAACGTTTGATATCTGACTCCTGCATCAATTTCTTCTTAAACTGGCTACCAATTAAGACATTACCCGAACAACGAAATGCTTGGATATGGATTATATGTTAACAGTATTAATGTTAAATTTCCTAACATAATTACATTGTGGCTATGTAGAATCAACTTCTTAGGTGATAACATGCCTAACTGTGTAGAGAAAAAGTGTCACAATGTGAAAAACTAATTCTCAAATAAATCCATAATAATTTTTTGAGACACGGTCTCTCTCATCCAGGCTGGAGGGCAGTGGCACAATCTCACTCAGCTTTTGCAGCCTCGACTTCCTGGGCTCAAGCAATCCTCCCACCTAAGCCTCCTAAGTAGCAGGGACTACTACAAGTGCATGCCACCATGCCCAGCTAATTTTTGTATTTTTTGTAGACATAGCTTCTCACATGTTGCCCAGGCTGGTTGGTCTCCAACTCTTAGACCCGCCTTGGCCTCCCAAACAGCTGGGATTACATGCATGAGCCACCATGCCTGGCCTAAAAATCTCCTAACCAAATTGGGAATATACTATGTATCTTTCACTTATATGAAAAACATCTTTGCAGTTCACTAGTCTTCTAAATCATGATTTTAAATCATAAGTGTTACAATAATAATGTTGGTTAATACTAAGATGCTCCTGTGTTTTCTGTCTAAACAATCAGGTTTTCAGTTAATATGTGCCAGGACATTTTACATGTACTAACTACTTTAATTTTAACAACTCTATGAGGTAAGCACTAAAATCAACTTGATGCAGATTAAGAAACTGAGACATAACATAATGCCCCATTTTACAGATATTCCATAATTTATTCATCTGTTATGGGCAATTTACATGATTTCTAAATGTGAGCTACTATAGTAATGAACAATCATATACACATCTTTTAACTTTATATGCAACACCTGAAAGAGTTAAAAGGAACTCTAAGTTCTCTGACATGCCATATTTAATAGATCCTAAGATATTTATATATTTAAATAAATCTCTAAAATCAGGTTATGTATTATAATATTGCTGTGTCATAGTTTACTTGGCATGATTTTTTTCTTTCTTAGTGGCACATAAAATGAAGGTGCATCCTACAATCAGTAGCAGATTAGATTATATACCACAGTTAAATGGCTTTTCAGATAAATCAGACCTATCGACTATTAACACTCTCACTGCTTATAGCTACATTTCTGAAAAAATAAACAAGAGAAGCCATAGAAAGGAGCAGAAAAGTTTTTAAAAATAAACTGGATTCTACTGGTGTTATGCCCCCAAAATACAAAACTTTAAACAAACTGTTCAATATTGATTGTGACTCTCCAGATTTTTAAATTCTGTTTTCCCAAGAATTAAGCATGGTGTCTTGAATTCAGTAGACGCTTTGTAAACATCTATCAAATCTAATTAAACTTTCATGTCCCTATTCTTTATCTATAAAACTGGAAATGAAAACTAGAAATGGAAATGCCACAGGTGATAAATACATTTTAAAAGTTTATACTATTAATGGAAAACAACTGGCTATCATTACTTCATCTCCATGATGCTATAATTAGATAGCTGGAATATAATTCTAAACACCTAAATGAATTAGACCTGAGTCTTTGCATTACATCTCAGCCTTCCAAGTTGCAAAAAATAACTCTATTAAATATAGTTAATCCTCAGCCAATTCAGTCATAAAATTCTATTTCATGGACATGCCATTTAATTGATGCAAACTATTACTGTTTGTCTTCAACATCTGTATTCAAGCTACATTTCAAAAAGGCTATTCACATCTACTTTCACTTTTTATCTTCTTTTAACAAGTTATTTATCCCTTCTAAGCAAGGAGGTCTTTAAAATTTCTTCTCCCAAATACTACTCAGTTAAATAATAACTTCCTGGAACAGAACAGAGGATTGATAAGGCATATTCTGTATTAGCATTCTTTTGAAAACATGTGAAAACTTCACTATTGTACTAAAACAAACAAAAAAACACCCTTGAAGTTGTAATATAGATTTATCTTTCAAAGGGGATATGATTATTATTACCTCTGATATCGTTTGGCTCTGTGTCCTCACCTAAATCTCATGTTGAACTGTAATCTGCAAGTGTCGGGGGAGGGACCTGATGGTAGGGTGATTGAATAATGGGGGCAGACTTCCCCCTTGCTGTTCTCCTGATAAGAGTTCTCACCAGATCTAGTTGTTTGAAAGTATGTAGCACTTTCAAACTTTCCCTCTTCATTTTCTCTCTCCTTTTCCACCATGGTAAAGATGTGTTTGTTTCCCCTTTGCCTTCTGAGATGATTGTAAGTTTCCTGAGGCCTCCTGGCCATGCTTCCTGTACAGCCTGCAGAATTGTGGGTCAGTTAAACCTCTTTTCTTCCTGAATTACTCATTCTCAGGGTAGTTCTTTACAGCAGTGTGAGAATGGACTAATACAGCCTCCAAGCAAAGGCAGAAAGACGTATTTAAAAAAAAAAAAAATCCACGGACTTTGTAATCAGACATAGTTCATTTTTAAATCCCAGCTCTATCATTTATTAATAGGTATCTCTTTATCTCTTCTTTTTGTCTGCCCATTACTTTTCTTTAGGTAACTCTTTCCTACTGCATGTAATCTTGGTAAGACCTTCAACCACAGTATCCCGACACCCCTGGACCACAAGAGTGGGTGTGCCAGCGAGTTAAGGCCAACTGTATGAACAACTCACAAAGTCCTCAAATATTCTCAATTTCAACGGCTTTCATTCAGACTCTTCTTCACTATGCCTAAAACCACATTTCAGTGTCAAAAACTATGAAGAGTCTTACTGTACTTGTAAAGTGACAAGTTACTTGTCTTGGACTTATCTTACTCTACTTGTAAAGTGACAAGTTAGTCTACCACAGTTTAATGAATGTAGGCAGAAGATAACACAAGACTCCTGCATTGGACACAGAGGACTTTAATACTCATGGCAATAGCAAAAGCCAGACTGTTAGCATTTGCCTAAATTCCCCCTTCTGACAGGGTGACCTGGGGCCAGATGACATGTATACACACAGTGGACTGAATTACAAGAGAAATTTGAATGACAGTGCCTCCATTTTCCAAGGCTGTTTGCTTGCTATATAAACAACCTTGAACAAAAGCAGTCAGGGCTGACACTCACGAAATGTGTATAAATGTGAGAACCATGGAGAACTGTCTTCCAACACCTGGAAGCTGCCATCACTCAACATATCCCAATTGTTTAAGGATCATTAAATCACAATGATCTACTCTTTCTTCATAACCCTGCAATTAATTCACACTCTTACTATACTTATTCTTGAACCTCACTGAGTCCTCTAGGCCCATGCTCCAACATCTCCTACAACTCTATGTTCCAGCCCTTCCCTAGTTCCACTACATCTATTATCCCACCTCAATCTCATGATCCATTATTTTAAACACTTTTGAAAATAACACACTTGGCCTCCTTATTTGTATACCCAATCTGCCTAGCAGTATCTCTGATAGGGTTCTACCCACATCTACTTTTCTTTGCTCTATTATCCAGGTGACCTAGTTATTCACCTACATGCTTCTCTTCTTTCTTCCCCACCAAAACAGAAGAAGACACAGTATTATTTTTCCTGCCTACTCCTTTTGTCTTCAAATCTGAGATTCTTTTTAATTTTTTGTTTTAAGAGATGAGGTCTTACTCTGTTGTCCAGGCTGGAATGCAATGGCATGATCATAGCTCACTGCAGCCTTTAACTCCTGGGCTCAAGAGATACTCCCACATCAGCCCTCCAGCAGCTGGGACTACAGATGCAAGCCCAGCAAATCTGAGATTCTTAAAAGTTAAGTACTCTCACTATCTGTACTTCCTCACACCCACTTTATCTACCAATAAATATACTGAAACTCTACATTGAAACTCCTCTTCAACGACTTCCTTTGTGCTAAAACCAAAGGACATAACATTTATCCTTCTACTACTCAAACTACTCTTTTATTTCCTCTGTAGACTCCACCCCTCCCCGCTACTGAGAATGATACAATTAGAAAATTACCTTTTGTCAGCTATTATTTATTTCAGGCTAGACTCATCAGTAAATGCTAAAACTTGTGGGTAAAAATTTAATAAGAAACAGGATATGTGCCCAAATCTCAGGGTGTGGTAGACAGCCTCCATGCCCCCAATGATCTTTGCACCTATGCAGTGCCTACCCATACTGAACAGGTTTACCTATGCATCCAATAGAGAGTAAAAATAACAGGATTTTTTTTGTTAAATCCAAGTGGTTAAAATGGCAAATGTTATGTTATATATTCTTACCTCAAAAAACCTTTTTAAAAAAATAAATAAAAACACATTCAGCCAGAAAAAGAAAATGATACTGTGTGACTTCCGAGGCCAGGCCATAAAACACATGGCAGCTTTTGCCTTGCTCTTAGATCAGTCACTATGGGAAAAGTTAGGTGCCATGTCACATGGCACTCAAAAGTCCCTAAGAAACAATTCATGCAGCAAAAAAACAGGCAGCCACCAAATCGTCAATCATGTGAATAAGTCATCTTAGAGAATATCTTCCAGCAGCTGGGTGTGGTAGCTCCTGTAATCCCAGCACTTTGGGAGGCCAAGCTGGGCAATCATCTGAGGTCAGGAGTTGGAGACCAGCCTGGCCAACATGGTGAAACCCCATCTCCACTAAAAATACAAAATTTAGCCGGGCGTGATGGTGCGCACCTGTAGTCCCAGCTAATGGGGAGGCTGAGGCAGGAGAATCGCTTGAACTTGGGAGCGAAGGTTACAGTGAGCCAAGATCATGTCACCTCACTCCAGCCTGGGAGATACAGCAAGACTTCATGTTCAAAAAAAAAAAAAAAAAAAAAAAAGGGCAGGGCACAGTGGCTCATACCTGTAATACCAGCACTTTGGGAGGCCAAGGCAGGCAGATCACCTGACGTCAGGTGTTCAAAACCAGCCTGGCCAACATGGCGAAACCCCATCTCTACTAAAAGATACAAAAATTAGCTGGGTGTCGTGGTGAAAGCCTGTAATCCCAGCTATTTAGGAGGCTGAGGCAGGAGAATTGCTTGAACCTGGGAGGTGGAGACTGTAGTGAGTCTGAGCCAAGATTGCACCCCTGCATTCCAGCCTGGGTGACAGAGCTAGACTCCGTCTCAAAAAAAAAAAAAAAAAAAAAAAAAACCGAGAGTATCCTTCAACTTTAGTCTGGCCTTTAAATGACTATAATCCAAGCCAACAATGTGAAGGCAATCTGATAATAGACGCTGGGGCAGAAACACCCACTAAATCCAAATCCAAATTCCTGACCCACAGAAGCTATGAGACTATAAATGTTTATTGCCGTTTTAAGCCAGTATATTTTAGGGTAAATTACTGTGCTACAATAGTTAACTAACAACACAGATTTACAGATTACTCCTGGGTATATGTTACCAGGAGAGGGGTGTTCCCATACAATAAAACCTGAAAATGCAGGCGCTGCTTGGAATCAGGTAGTAGACAGAAGCTGACAGGACTTGCAGTAGAGTATCAGCGAAAGCTTGATGAGCAATGAAGACACTGTCACTAGAAACCTCATGATCCTTCGGAGGCTGCTACTAAGGGCTTTAAATGAAAGTAAGAAAAAGGTAACTGAAAATTGGAAGAAGCTGAATACTTCATAATTAGTAACTGAAAGTTTAGGCACAACATGGCCTGTGGTAACATGAAAAATAGAAAATGTATTTAACGAGTTGCATAATTTAACATGGAGATTTCTAGGTATTCTGTGGGAGATGCAGTCTAACTCCTTCTTACTGTTTATAGTAAAAAGCAGGAGTACAGAAATAAGCTAATGGAAAGACTATTGACCAAAAAAGAACCAAGCCTTGCTGGTTTTAAAAATTCCCAGTCTCTCCAGATAGCAAACAATGCTAAAATCAAAGAATGGCTCCCAGAGAAAATCTCGGCCACTGTTAGAAAACAGCTGTATGAAGATTAAAACAAGAGTGTGGCTGTAAACTCCTTTGTTAAGACCTAAGAAAGACAGAAAGCAATACCTCAGATAATCTGAAATAGGACTTTAAGAGATGTCAAGGTCATAAAAAACAATGAATAAGGACATATTCCAAACTGGGAAATACTGAATAGACATGACAGCTAAATGCAACTTGTGATTGGATTGCATCCTGGACCTGGAAGAGTAAAAGGTTTCCCCCTTTGGTGTAGATGACATCAGCGGGTGCAATCTGAATATGATCTGTAGATTAGATAATAATCTGTAACAATATTAATTTATTGATTTTGATCACTATACTTTGTTTAGGAAATTCCCTTTAAAACTATACACTACAGCACTTGGGTTAAAGAGGCATTGTATTTGTAATTTACCCTGCAATGGTTCAGAAAGATTCTATAGAGAGTAGAGGAGAAAGAGAGCCAGCAAAAGAGGGTAGAGGGAAGGACATGGTAACATTAATATGGTAAAATGTTCACATTTTTGGAATGAGTGAGTAGTATAGCATTATTATTTGTAGTATTTTTGCAACTTTAACTTTGAAATTATTGAAAAACGAAAAGTTTAAAAAAAAATAAATCCTACTGGCTGCCTGGCTCAACGCCCAAGAATGAAGTCTAAAACTCCTTATAAATTCTTCATAAACTGGCCTCTTCTTAGCTAGTCTCATCTTACCACACTCTTCAGTCTCACCCAACCTACCCTCACATTCTAAACTGATGTTCCTGAAAAGACCTGTCCTCTCTTAACTCTTCACATAAATAGACTCTGAAAGGTTCAACTTGAGCGTAAGATTCCAAAAGGAAAGGACACAAAAAGGACAGAGGTACCAGGTAACTCTCAATGCTAGAAAACTTTTACAAAGACATAGAAAAGTCATTCCAATGATTTGACTGAGAGTTTTATTCCTTTGAGGGCCACAGAAGAAAGTAGTCTAGCTCTCTTCAAAGAGACGAGTAATCCTATTCTATGGTTTAAGTGTAGTGTGTTCCTGCCAAAACTCACGTTGAAATTTGCCAATGTGATAGTATTGAGAGCTGATGGGGCCTTTAAGAGGCATTTGGGTTACGGGACTATCCTCATGAATGTATTAATGCAGCTTTCGTGAAGCTGGATTGATTCTTGCAGGAATAGATTAGAAGGCTGCCTCTCATGTTTGGTCTCCCATTCTGCACATGTGTACCTGTTTCCCCTTCAGCTTCTTTGCCATGTAAACATAAGAATCATAGACTGGAGGGTAGCATGCACATGTGATTTCTAGTAATTTTCAAAGTGCCTTGTGCTGATTCTCACTGGCCTAGACATCTGCCCCAGCTCTGCCCTGGATTGATAGCTTGTATCGATCTTGATGAAAGAGCAATTGATGCTTTCAGGGAATTTAATGAAGGAGCTCTGTCTGTACTACAGCAGTTCAAGGAAAGTGACTTATCACATGTTTAGAACAAAAGTGCATTTTTATGTGGAGTTATGAAGACCTATAGGCAGAGAGAGAAACAGGGGAGCTAGGTGCAAGAGTCCACAAAGGGACCTGATGAAGCAAAGATCAAGGCCTTGCTTGAGAGAACTGGTTATACTCTGAATGTAACCACAGGATAGAGGAAGTATGGTGGGCCTCCATCAAACAGTGTGTACTCTGGCGTGCAACCTGGAATTGGAACAAAGGTATTTATAAGTAAAATACCAAGAGATTTATATGAGGATGAGTAGGTGCCCCTTTTTGAGAAGGCCAGTCCCATTTGGGATCTATGTCTTATGATAGATCCACTGTCTGGTCAGAATAGAGGGTATGCATTTACCACTTTCTGTGGAAAGGAAGCTGCACAGGAAGCTGTGAAACTGTGACAGCTATGAAATTCGCCCTTTGGTAAACAACATGGAGTGCGCATTTCTGTGGCAAACAACAGACTTTTTGTTGGATCCATTCTGAAGAATAACACTAAAGAAAATATTCTGGAAGAATTCAGTAAAGTCACAGAGGGTTCGGTGGACGTTATTCTCTATCATCAACCTGATGACAAAAAGAAGAAATGAGAGTTCTGCTTCCTGGAATATGAGGATCACAAGCCAGATGCCGGCTGATGAGTGGAAAAGTAAAAGTATGGGGAAATGCAGTTACAGCTGAATGGACTGACCCTGTGAAGAACCAGATCCAGAAGTCATAGCTAAGGTAAAAGTATTGTTTGTGAGAAATTTGGGCACAGACGAAATATTGGAAAAGTCATTTTCTGAATTTGGAGAACTTCAAAGAGTAAATAAGTTGAAAGATTATGCATTTGTTCATTCTGAAGACAGAGGAGCAGTCGTTAAGGCTATGGATGAAATGAATGGCAAAGAAATAGAAGGGGAAGAACTTGAAATAGTCTTAGCCAAGCCACCAGACAAGAAAAGGAAAGAGCGCCAAGCTGCTAGACAGGCCTCCAGAAGCACTGCATATGAAGATTATCACTACACCCTCCTCCTCGCATGCTGCCTCCGATGAGAGGTTGGGGGAGAGGTGGATATGGCTACCCTCCAGATCACTACGGCACGAAGATTACTATGGTTATTATTATCACAACTATCATGGAGGTTATGAAAACTCCCTACTATGGCTATGATGATGGCTATGCAGTAACAGAAAGAGGAGGAAGGGGAGGGCAGGGTGCTCCACCACCACCAAGGGGGAGGGGAGCACCACCTCCAAGAGGTACAGCTGGCTATTAACAAAGGGGGGCACCTTTGGGACCACCAAGAGGCTCTAGGGGTGGCAGAGGGGGTCCTGCACAACAGCAGAGAGGCCGTGGCTGCGGTTCCCGTGGATCTTGGGGCAACCAGGAGGCAATGTAGGAGGCAAGAGAAGGCAGATGCTTACAACCAACCTGATTCCAAGCATCGTCAGACCAACCAGCAGAACTGGGTCTCTCAACCCATCGCTCAGCAGCCACTTCAGCAAGGTGGTGACTATTCTGGTAACTATGGTTACAATAATGACAACCAGGAATTTTATCAGGATACTCATAGGTAACAGTGGAAGTAGACAAGTAAGTGCTTGAAAATGATAATGGCAAGATACGACTGGCTCTAGATCTACATTCTTCAAAAAAATTTTTGCTTAACTATTTCATCTTTAAGTAGCAATTTGCTGCCATTTGTATTGGGCTGAATACATCACTATTGTGTATATACTCAAGTACGTTTATTTTTCCTCTTTTCATAAATGCTCTTGGACATTATTAGGCTTACAGAGTTCTCTTATTCTGGGAGTTATAATGTTTTTTATCACTTCAGGCTTCATTTTAGCTTCAAAACAAACTGAGCACACTGTTAAGTCATGATTTTGCAGAACCTTTGCTTTTGAAGAGTTTCATTTTTTTGGATCTAGGATAAATTACGTAGAAGTATGGAGTATGCTGTAAATAAAAATATAAGCTAGTGCTATGTCTTAGTAGTTTTAAGAAATTAAAGCAAACACATTTAAGTTTTCTTGTACCGAAAATAACCTATGATTGTGTTTTGCATTTTTAGAAGTAGGTTAACTGTGTTTTTAAATTGTTGTAACTTCACGCCATTTTGAAATCTGCCCTACAAAATTTGTTTGGCTTAAACATCAAAAGCCATGACAATTTGTTCTTTGATATGATTGTATTTTCAATTTCTTGTTCATGTACGATTTCAATAAAACTAAAAAATCTATTCAGAAAAAAAAAGAACCATAGATTAAAAGTCAACACAACTCCATTTTCTTCTAACCACTGTAAGTTACTGCAAATCATTGACCTTTGAACAAGTCATTTAAACTCTCCATGAAAACACAGCTTCACAATTCTTAGAGGGCTTTCTAAAAGATTTAAAATTGAGTGGGGTAGAAGTGAGGCTGGTGCTTTTAAAACTTTCTAACAGGTATAAAAAGAATTAGAAAAAACTAACAGAGTCCTTTGACAGCAATAACTCCCTTACTAAAGATCATTCCTAGTGATTTTGACTAGTCAAATCAACTGTGCATTCTATGTATCACTTGTGTTACTGAAGGAAAATACAATTCTGTTTTACAGTTGTGACATATATTTTGTGTGTGAGTGTGTGTGTGTCTTTGTGTGTGTATTTGATCTCCGCCCCCAGTTTCTGGCACAGAACTTCTAAAAACCCTTTGACGTCCTGAGTGATGGGGTGGTAAGAGCATTTTTTGTTATAATAGTTGGTCTTATTCTCAGATTCCTGGCACAGAGCTTGTAAAACTCTTTGAATTCCCCTAGTGATCATAAGCCCCTTTCAACCACACTTGAGTTTACACTAATAAGGTAAATCTTGGAGGATAGATGCTGGTCACCAGAGGAACCAACCATGTGATCAGAGATTTGGAACTTTAAGCCCTACCCTAGTACCTCTGTGGAGGGGTGAAGGGCTGGAGGTTGAATTCAATCACCAATGACCAAACATTTAATAAATTGTGCCTACATAATGGGAAATCTCCACAAAAAAATCTTAAAAATGAAGTTCTGAGAGGTTCCTGGTCAGTGAACACAATGAGATGCTGTGTGGGTGGAGCACCTGGAGATGGCATGGAAGCTCTACCTACCTCCCCATAACTTGTCCTATGTGTCTCTTCCAACCAGCTGTTCCTGAGCTGTATCCTTCACAATACATAATAATAAATAGTGTTCTGGAGTTCTGTGAGCTACTGTAGCAAATTACCTAATCTAAGGAAAAGGTTGTGTGGAATCCCTAATTCATAACCAGTTGGTCAAAAGTACAGACGACAATCTGGGACTCGCAACTGGCCACTGAAATGGAGGCACTCTCATGGGACCCAGTATCTATGGAATCTGCACTAAGTCTAGGTAATATCAGAACTGAATTGTAGGACACCCACTTGGTGTCCACAGAGAATTGGGTGATTAATTGGTGTAGGAAAAAACCCACATGATTGTTGTCAAAAGTGTAATTATAGAACAACAGTACGCTTTCCTTTTACTAATCAATAACAACTAACATTAACAGGCATAATAAATATTAGAAGGCATTCTACTGAAATAATAATTCACAATTTGAACTCTTAGTGACTGAATTTAACCCTGACAGACATGGCTTTAAATAATTTCAAATATATACTCTGGTTCCTTTTAAAATATATACCAAATTTTCAATTTTTGCAGAAACTATCCTTTAAATCAGCCTGGGTGGTGGCTCACGCCTGTAATCCCAGCACTTTGGGAGGCCAAAGCAGGATGGCTTCTATGCAGGCATTAGAGACCAGCCTAGGCAACACAGGGAGACCTCGTCTCTACAAATTAAAAAAAAAAAAAAATTGGCCAGGCATGGTGGCACATGCTTGTTGTCCCAGCTACTCAGGAGGCTGAGGGAGGAGGATCCCTTGAGCCCCAGAGATCAAGGCTGCAGTGAACTATTGCAGTGCCACTGCACTCCAGCCTGGGCCACAGAGCAATACTTCATCTCAAAAAAAAAAAAGAAAAAAGAAAGAAACAAGAAAAAACAAAGTATCCCTTCCTTATTCAAAGCCGTATTTCACCATTAACTTTTCTTCTCCCCTTGCTCGCACTATAGGTAGTACCTAACCAGTGCTAATACAGCTTGAATCACACAGCACTTCTCTGCAAAGCAAAGGCTATATATTTTTAAATTTTTCCTATAACCATATGAAATTATGTTAAAAGTTGTTGTTTATTTCATTTTTAAATAATTTGGATACCACAGTATTTAATATTAAATATAAAATAACAATATCACTTATTTATACTTCAATAAATAGTATTTTTAAATACACAAAGAGAAACAGATGCCAGGATCAATGTGGTGGACCAGGCCTGAGGCACGACAGAAAAGGGACCCACATTCATGGAAAATGAAACTGGTCTTCTTTTGCCCTGCGGGCCTCTCATCTCTCGTTTACCCCCATGGGCAGTACATGAGGCAGGGGTGTGGAATCACACTCAACCTCCCTGCCTCTGCCATCTCCCTTGTGGCACCAGTGGAGATGGCGGGGGTGGGAGGGGGGAGAGAAGGGGTCGTCCAACACAGCAGGCACCCCTCGATCACCTCCTTTTTAAAAATTAAATTCTTGCCTGGGCGCGGTGGCTCACGCCTGTAATCCCAACACTTTGGGAGGCTGAGGTGGGCGGATCATGAGGTCAGGAGATCAAGACCACCCTGGCTAACACAGTGAAACTCCGTCTCTACTAAAAACACAAAAAAATTAGCCAGGCGTGGTGGCGGGCGCCTATAGTCCCAGCTACCCAGGAGGCTGAGGCAGGAGAATGGCATAAATCTGGGAGGCGGAGCTTGCGGTGAGCCAAGATCCCGCCACTGCACTCCAGCCTGGGCGATAGAGCGAGACTCCGTCTCAAAAAAAAAAAAGAGGGGGGAAGGGGGTGAATCACGAGGTCAGCAGATCGAGACCATCCTGGCTAACACGGTGAAACCCTGTCTCTACTAAAAAAAAAAAAAAAAAAAAAAAAATTAGCTGGGCATGGTGGCGGGCACCTGTAGTCCCAGCTACTCAGAAGGCTGAGACAAGAGAATGGTGTGAACCCGGGAGGCGGAGCTTGCAGTGAGCTGAGATTGAGCCGCTGCACTCCAGCCTGGGCGACTGGGCAAGACTCCATCTCAAAAAAAAAAAAAAAAATCCTTGGCAGGGTATGGTGGCTCACACCTGTAATCCCAGTACTTTAGAAGGCCAAGGCGGGTGGATCACCTGAGGTCAGGAGTTCGAGACCAGCCTGGCCAAACCCCGTCTCTACTAAAAATACAGAAAATTAGCCGGGCGTGGTGGCAGGGGCCTGTAATCCCAGCTACTCAGGAGGCTGAGGCAGGAGAATCGCTTGAACCAGGGAGACGGAGGTTGCAGGGAGCCAAGATCAAGCCACTGCACTCCAGCCTGGGCGACAAAAGCAAGACTCCATCTCAATAAATAAATAAACAATCTTAAAACTGTAAATTTAAAAAAAAAGAATAGGTGCCAGAATGAAGGCAGATAAAAGATAAAAATTCAGAAAGTGGTTCAATGTATATCTTACGAACAGTATCACCAAAATTTAGCTCATAATATACAACACAGATGCTCCTCACCTTACAAGGCAGCTACTCCCAATAAACCCATCATATGTTGAAAATTTCCTGTTAAAAATGTGCTTTCAACTCACAGTATTTTCAACTTACAAAAAGTTTATCCTGACATAACTCCATGGTAAAGCAAGAAGCACAATAAATGCGTATTATTTTCATACCACTGTAAAGTCTAAAAACCGTAATTCAAACCATTTCAAGTTGGGAACTGTTTTAAAAATACTAACGTCTGACTGGATTATGAGCATTACCTTTCAAATGCAACACTAAAAACATACTGGGCATATTTTCAAGACAACTGTACTGAACATAAAAAATCTTTTTTTTTTTTTTTTGTTGAGACAGAGTCTCGCTCTGCCGCCCAGGCTGGAGTGCAGTGGCCGAATCTCAGCTCACTGCAAGCTCCGCCTCCCGGGTTCACGCCATTCTCCTGCCTCAGCCTCCCGAGCAGCTGGGACTATAGGCGCCCACCACCTCGCCCAGCTAGTTTTCTGTATTTTTAAAGTAGAGACGGGGTTTCACCATGTCAGCCAGGATGGTCTCGATCTCCTGACCTCGTGATCCGCCCGTCTCGGCCTCCCAAAGTGCTGGGATTACAGGCTTGAGCCACCGCGCCCGGCCAAACATAAAAAATCTTAAATTTTTTTATGATTTAGGTGCAGTGGCTCACGCCTGTAATCCCAGCACTTTGGGAGGCTGCAGTGGGTGGATCATGAGGTCAGGAGTTCGAGACCAGCCTGACCAACATGGTGAAACCCCGTATCTACTAAAAAATACAAAAATTAGCTGGGTGTGGTAGTGTGCACCTGTAATCCCAGCTACTCAGGAGGCTGAGGCAAGAGAATCACTTGAACCCGGGAGGTGGAGGTTGCAGTGAGCCGAGATTGCGCCACTGCACTCCAGCCTAGGCAACAGAGTGCCAGCCTAGGCGACACTCCAGGCTAAGTGAGGGAAAAAAAAAAAGCTTAAAAGAGGTAAGGAGAGAAGGATAAAAAGATAGTCTGATAGTCTGTAACACTCAATCTTTTAACTATAGTACCACTTATATCATTATAATCATCCCATATTTTTAAAGTCCTTTCCCAAATATTCCCAAGCCAAGCAAGCATGTCTAACAATAAACTTATAGTATGTTTACTTCATTTACAGTGTGCCTACTTTATAGCCGACCAGTAAATCTGTTGTTAAAAACAAAATGTAAAAATAGATTCAAGTTTGACAGCAAAAAAATCAAGTTATGTTAAACTTATATATGCCAAAAGTAAAATCCAAATAGTATTTACATACTTCTAAATATTAAAGCTAAACAAGTTTGACTAAACCAATGTTTTTTAATCTAGCACCCACTCGACGACCACAAAAAGTTCTTAAAATACAAAATTTAATTCATTCCCAGAGCAAAAAAAGATTTATACATGTAGTCATCAGCACTATACTCACTCAACACAATACCATATTTAATAACTGTCCTTCAAATAACATGACAGGGCATATCTTAAATACAATCATAGAGTAAGCGCTTTTTAAACAAGATAATATGCATGAAATGGCAGAACAGAAGACCATTAATAGACCTTCACAGTTTATAATGAGTCCTGCGTAAGAATCCCTAGTGGATGGCTTAAAAAGCTTAAATAAACTTTCATGGTGCTTATTACTAACACTGCTAATTAAACCAACCCCGCTATTTTTTATCAGCAATCTAATCAACAATAAACAAGACAGGCTCCTACTGTCGTCACTTTATAACAAAACCACTTCAAAAAGAAATCAAGATATATATGTTTACTTGCTGCTTGAGATCTAAAAAAAAGTGTGTGTATGTGTGTGTATGTGTGCTTATGTGCGTGTATGTATGTAGGTATGTCACCAGGCACGGTGGCTCACGCCTGTAATCCCAGCACTTTGGGAGGCCAAGGCAGGCGGATCGCATGAGGCCAGGAGTTGGAGACCAGCCTGGACAACATAGTGAAACCCTGTCTCTACTAAAAATGCAAATAAATTAGCCAGGCATGGTGGCATGTGCCTGTAATCCCAGCTACTAGGGAGGATGAGGCATGACAATCGCTTGAATCCGAGAGACAGAGGTCGTAATAATGCGAGATCACGCCACTGCACTCCAGCCTGGGCAACAGAGCTACTAGGGAGGCTGAGGCACGAGAATCATTTGAACCCAGGAGGCAGAGATTGTGGTAACTTGAGATCACACCACTGCACTCCAGCCTGGGCGACAGGGTGTGACTGTGTCTCCAAATAAATAAATGCCTAACAATGACCCTAAAGTTATAATTATTTCACTCATAATAGATAATTTACTCTCAAAACTACTTAAGTTTTTTAAATGTTTAACTCAAAAAAAGGCACAAACAAAGTCAAACTAAAATGTTTGTTTTCTTTTTTTTTTTTTCTTTTGAGACACAGTCTCGCTCCGTCGCCCAGGCTGGAGTGCAGAGAAATGATCTCAGCTCACTGCAATCTCTGCCTCCGAGGTTCAAGCGATTCTCCTGCCTCAGCCTCCCGAGTACCTGGGATTACAAATCACCACCACCATGCCCGGATAATTTTTTTTTTTTCTCATATTTTTAGTAGAGACAGTTTCACCATGTTGGCCAGGCTGGTCTCGAACTCCTCCACCTCCCTCAGCCTCCCAAAGTGCTGGGCTTACAGGCTTGGGCCACCATGCCCACCCCAAAATGTTTTTAAACAATTATTTGTTGGTATTTACCAAATCATATCTACAAATATGAAAAAGATACAGGATCTAAATTTTAAATACAGTCTGCAGAAATATTTCCAAAACTAGCATATACCAACTTTCTAAGAAAAATATTATTTTCCAATTGACAATGTCCTTTTTATCTTCACTTCCTTAAAAACAATTCATAATAGATTTTTTTTTAAAGAGACAGGGGTCTCACTCTGTCACCCAAGCTGGTATGCACTGGCACAATCCCAGCACCCTACAGCCTCCACTCAAGCGATCCTCTCGCCTCAGCCTCCTGGGTAGTTGGGACTACAGGCATCCACCACCATGCTCAGCTAATGGCAATATGTTCTTAAAGAACAAATTAAGTACAAATGGTTTTCCAGTATTATTTTTTAGTTTATTAAAAAGTATTTCCTATAAAGCAAGTAAAAATGTAAGCAGGAAAACAGGCAAGTCAGAAAAAGACAGATTAGTATTTAGGCAAGCTTTTAGTGTTTTAATTAAAAGACAAAATATTCTCAAACAAAAGATATGACATTTAGCCACTGGAAAAAACAAACCATTAGCACCACTGAAAAAGAAAAAATAGCCAAGAATATATAGAACTTCAAAATTGTTCTATTATAAAGGAAAAAAGCTGATAATTACTTACAGGTGAAGTAATCAGTTAATAATATATAGCAACAAACTATTATTGCTGAAGTCACCTAAAGATTTCACAAGATGACCACAGTAACACATGCAAGAAATCTCTCTCATGCTTTCAATAAAGCTATAATCTAAATTTTCAGTGGCAATGGGTAAAACCATATTCACAAATATGGCATTAAACCTATCCTTTCATTAAATACTCATTAGTCAAAATGTTTCTATATTTCAATGTTTCCATTTAACTATCAAGAACGTATTTTATCTAAAAAGGCAAAAAAAAATTCTATTAAGTAGATGTGCTACAAATTTAGCAACAACAAATCCACTTACTTTTTTCTCTTTCTCATGATGTTTATCCTGAGAGTGAGAGGAAGAATCACTTAAACTTTGATCATATGACCTATTACATCCCCGTTTGCTCTTTTTCTAAAAAAGAAAATATATATACATATATGTATATGTATATAAAATAATCTTTGTGTTAGGCTTAAACCAATTCAACTATGAAGTATTTTTAATGTCTACTGAAATTTTTTAAAGTCTATTTCAATCTATATAATCCAGTTTAGACACCATTCATATATTATCCATTGCATTATAAAAGAAAATCTAAACATTAATGCCATATTTTTGTAAATTAATTAAAATGTGTGAAAATAGATCATCTATTTTTAAATAAGCTACTATATATTTTCAACATCAGCTTAAAAATAAAAAGTTTCAACAAAAAGAGAAAATGCCATATTAAAAAAGGGTGCCAAGACTAGAATAGAAAAGTAAACATTTGAAGTGTTACTTTATGCCACTAGGAAAAGCAAGAAGACTTTTAATCTTATACCATCAGTATTAAGGTATACAGTTTTCTAAAAATTTATCTCTGCAGTTCAATAAATAATCCCTGCACATTATATTTGATAGAACATATAAAGAAAAAAATTTAAAAATTAAAGGAAATGTCAGTATTAGACTCATGCATTTTTCAAAGCATTACTAAAAAGCATCACACATTTCTGTTTAAAATACTTGTACCATTGCATAATTAAGTATGAAGGTGAGAGTTATTTGAGGTGTTTAAAAGTTGGTGGTACCACATCTAATTGGTGTAAACTAGATAAAAATGACTATTAAAAAGTTCAAATTCCATGCAAATGTAAAGATTATACAATCTTATTAATTAAAGACATTTTTCCCAACTATCAAATGGGATAACATCAAGTCTATAATGAGCAATAAGAAAATTCTATTTGCACAAACTTCAAAATCCATTTTTTTATTTATATCATCTCTCATTTAGAAAATGAACATTTCACTATGCTTGTAACACCTAGGAAGAAAAATTTTCAATTTTACAATCTCAAAATTTTTATTAGTCATTAAAATAAATCAAAGCATTCAGCATCAAAGGATATACAGATACACACTCTTAAGCAATTCATATACAAAAACCAAAATATTAAGAGGCCTAAGCTGCTCATTTCGTAAGACAGGAGCCCCTTGTGGTATTTATTTTCAAAAGAAATAGCACTATTCACAAGGGAAATAATTTAAAAATCAGAAACTAAAAGAAAAATAAGCCTTAAATCTTCAGTGTATGAATATCTACCACTAAAAAGAATGAGAAATAAACACTTGGGACATCAGACATACTGACCCTTCAAAGGAACATGGATACAAATATGTAACACCCAATCAAATATTACTAACTCAATCACCATGATCCTGTGTGACAGCAAACAGTGACCAAATGTAAAGAATTCCCAAAGTTGTATTTAAATAAATTTTTCTGAAGGTTTTTAAGCAAGTTACAAAAGAGCCTTACTTCAGTTTTACTATTTCCCAGTAAATAAAAATGAAAATAAGTAAATGGGTAATGGTAATCAAGCAGAAAATGAGAAACAAAGCGATAATCACAAAATGTATAATTGGTGCCAAAAATCCAATTAACTAAAGATGTTAAAAATATAAACAGTTTCCTACAGATTAATTTTTTTCACTAAATGTACACCAACATTCACTATCAATATTAATATATATTCTTTTTTTTTTTTTTTTTGAGACGGAGTTTCAATCTTGTTGCCCAGGCTGGAGTGCAATGACACAATCTCTGCTCACTGGAACCTCCACCTCCCGGGTTCAAGCAATTCTCCTGCCTCAGAGTCCCAAGTAGCTGGGATTACAGGCATGCACCAGCACACCCCGCTAATTTTGTATTTTTAGTAGAGACGACGTTTCTCCATGCTGGTCAGGCTGGTCTCCAATTCCCAACCTCAGGTGATCCGCCCGCCTCTGCCTCCCAAAGGGCTGGGATTACAGGTGTGAGCCACAACACCCGGCCTAATATTAATATTTATTCTAAATGAGAGTATTTAAGAATATTCACCTTTACAAATACACTGAAACAAGCAAAATCTTTTAAAATTACTATTAATAGATCTTTTTACTTCCAATAAAGAACATGCTAAACACAATCTCAAGCCAAAAACTCAAGGACAAAGGAACTGTTACATGCTTTTTTAAATAAAAGTGTCATTCTATTGTCAACACTAATCATAATCACTTCATTAAATCCAAGACAAATTCTTACCAGCTTACTAAAATGGTATTTACAGTAGCCACAGTATTGGACATTATCGGCACCATTACCTTCTTCTTCACAAAGCAGTCCGGCAAACTGAGCGCTGAAAATAAAAGCCAAGTACATTATTGATATTCTAAAATCACAGTACCTGTATATATATAAGCAAATAAAATTTACTTCCAATCATTCATGTTCTGAGAAAATATAACTCCTAAGAAAAAAAAATGAGAAAATAAAAAAGCTTTATTCTAGCTGTAACCAAGTATATTTCATCCCAACCTGCAACTGATCTTTTTTTAAAGTTATGTTTATGGCTTAAAACAAACTCTTCATACATCTCTATTAGGATGAAGATGTATACATGTTTTATGTCTCCAAATAGACATTAAGTTTAAGATCCATTCTCTTCCCCCTCAATTCCACCCCATCAGTTAACACTTTGTTTTATTTTTTCAATCTGTCACAGGTACAAACGGAAAGGCCATGCCTCTAAAGGGCTAAAGTGATGGTATTTAGCCCATGGATGCAGATTACATAACATTACAAGGAAAACATGCATTCACTCAAGACTCTAAGTGCTTTAAGTCACAGCACAATAAGCAAGATAAACATAAATTGTGCTTTTCAGTCAAAAGCAATGGAAGAAATGAAAATGAAACCTAATATCACAATTTTATTTTTTCGGAGACAGGGTTTTGTTCTGTCACCCAGGCTGGAGTGCAGTGCTGCAATGAAAGCTCACTGCAGCCTTGACCTCCTGGGCTCAGGCAATCCTCCCACCTCAGCCTCCCAAATAGCTGTGACTACAGGAGTACACCATCACACCTGGCTAATTTTGTTTTTATTTTTCGTAGAGATGAGGTGTCTTGCTATGTTGTCCAGGCTGCTCTTTAACTCCTGGGCTCAAGCAACCCTCCCACCTTGGCCTCCTAAAGTGCTGGGACTACAGGCTAGCCACTGCACCCAGCTAATATTCTTTTTTTTTTTTTTTTTTTTTTTGAGATGGAGTCTCATTCTGTACAGTGGCACGATCTCAGCTCACTGCAACCTCGGCCTCCCAGGCTCAAGCAATTCTCCCACCTCAGCCTCCCAAGTAGCTGGGATTATAGGAGCGCTTTACCACGCCTGGCTAATTTTTTTGTATTTTTAGTAGAGATGGGGTTTCACCATGTTGCCCAGGGTGGCTCTGAACTCCTGAGCTCAGGCAATCTGCCCACCTCGGTCTCCCAAAGTGCTGGGATTACAGGCAAAAGCCACCGTGCCTGGAATATTCATTTTTGAAAACAAAACGCTGAAGTTTCTAATCATCGTCTTTTCAATTTGACCTTTCACACTTTTAACATTCCAAAATTATATTAGTATACAGATCTCATACCCCAAAAACTACTTTCATCTTTGAGAAATTTGGTACAGTCATTACGAGAATTTATAAAAGTCAAAAACCGTTTTCCATTTCACAATAGTAGTATAAAACAGATTTCATATAATCAAACACTAAAAACTCAGGAAATGAGCATGTACCTACACTGGCAATGAGGCACAGACTGATTCTTAAAATTAGTAAGTGCACAGATTATTCCTGACCTTTTTATTTGGAACTGTTACCTATTGTGTAAAATATATTGTTGTAAATAATTTTTGCCCTTGAAATTTTGTTGCTGAAAGGATATATTTTTTTTCTTTTTTTTTTTTTTTGAGACAGAGTCTTGGTTGTCTCCAGGCTGGAGTGCAATGGTGCAATCTTGGTTCACTGCAAATTCCACCTCCTGGGTTCAAGCGATTCTCTTGCCTCAGCTTCCTGAGTAGCTGGGATTACAGGCACCTGCCACCACACCTGGCTAATATTTGTATTTTTAGTAGAGACAGGGTTTTGCCATGTTGGCCAGGCTGGTCTGGACCTCCTGACCTCAGGTGATCCACCTGCCTCAGCCTCCTAAAGTGCTGGAATTACAGGTGTGGGCCACTGCACCCAGCATGAAAGAATATCTTACGTAAATTTTTGAGAAGTCGCCATTGTAATATTGAGAATGACAATGGTTACACTACTTCTCACTCGAGACACAGAAGGTAAGGAGGTACTATCATTCACTGAATCCTTGTATTCAGACACTGCACTAAGCTTACCTAGATTAGCTCATTTAATCATAATAACAAACTGAAGGATAGGTAATCAATACCAAAATTTAAAATAAGATGAAACTGAAGCTTACACAGAATAAGACATCAGAACCAGGGTCCACTTACTGCAAAATCACTCTGGTAAATACATTTGGTTATCAGAATTATCTTTATTACAAATAAGTAAATGTTAACAGAGAAACTACACCAATAAAGTTTACCATAATTAATATTTGAGTATCTAAGTCTTTAACTTATGATTGTTATGCAAGGTATTTGCCAAGTTCAGTTCTGTGCAACAATGGAAACATCCTTACCATGTTACATGGAAAGCCTGTCGACATCCATGTTTATTACATGTCATGCAAGCACCAGTGGCTGCTTTGCTTTCTCTTCCTTGTTCATCACAAATGTAGCAAGTCTTGGGGTTTAAAAAAAAAAAAAAAAAAAAAAAAAATAAGACAAAAATCATACATGTTCTTAACATGAATCAGAATTTTACAATTATCTTCAGAAATAAAGATCAGGTATACTAACTAACCTACCTTAACTCAAAATATGAATTCATTTTGGACAAGAATCTAATTTTTGCATATAATACAAACAGAAAAATATAAACAAAGACATACAAATAGTCCTATTAAAAAAATTCACAAAGGCATTGTCTTCATCAGTCTCACAAACTTTGCAAGACAGGAAGACTCTTCCCAGGCACCGAGGCCGCGGGCCAGGACACAATCTACCACACCTCTTCTTCCCAACACCTTGTCATCAAAACTGATTCTTGTACCAAGGGTGTAAAAACAATGTTTATCTTTCCCCTCTGCAGGAAGTAATCGTATCTAAGACAGTTTGAAATAGGGTGTTGGGACCTAAGAGACAAAGAACAGCCCTACATGAATGAGCAAGGTTTAGGTCATTTATTTCAACTGTCTGTGAGGAATCCTGTCATTCAGCCCCACCAAGCTGATATATGTAGGCTACAAAAGAAGATACTTTACCTAAGTAGGTCAGAAATGCCCAAGAGATACAAAGTCAATGAACACTCCCAGAAACTTTGACTGACATCTTCCATTTCCCATGTGCAAATAACAGGCAATATTAACTTTTCACAGCTCAAAATCATGACTGGTCATGTGACAGAAGACTGAATTGCAAAAACAACAATCTGTAAGTATCAGTGTATGATTAATAAAATCAGCAGACTGCAAGTAGAGGATATAAAAAGTTATGTCTAACTGCATATGATCAGGTGATACATGTCAAAAAAGAAACTAATTTATAAATAGTAATAAAGTATAACCTAGCCCAACTTCAGTACAACCACATGGTTTCATTCACTCTGCACTGTGGTGCTAAATAACACCATGCAACAATATTTACAACGACACAGTAAAACAAAAAAACAAAAAACAAAAAACTAATTATCTAACTAGGTACATGATTTCAACCCCTCTATGGAAAAACTAGAATTCGCTGGGCATGGTGGCTCACACCTGTAATCCCAGCACTTTGGGAAGCCAAGGCAGGTGGATCACCTGCAGTCAGGAGTTCGAGACCAGCCTGGCCAAAATGGTGAAACCCCATCTCTACTAAAATTACAAAAAAAAAAAAAATTAGCCGACCATGGTGGTGGGTGCCTGTAATCCCAGCTACTCAGGAGGCTGAGGCAGGAGAATCGCTTGAACCAGGCAGGTGGAAGTCACAGTGAGCCGAGATCATGCCATTGCACTCTAGCCTGGGCAACAAGAGAGAAACTCCATCTCAAAAAAAAAAAGAAAAAAGAAAAAAAGAAAAACTAGGATTCAGACTCAACTGAATTACAAACATCATTTTATATCTCTAAAAAGTAAAATCCCAAATAACAACAAAACCTATCTAGACACACTGAATAAAAGTATTTCTAAGTACCAGTTACAATGGAAGAATTTTACATGCATTTTTTCCTGCAAATGATCAAAAAAATTTAAAAAAGATTAGAGCACACCGAAACAGTAACATTCTATATGGCAAAATTTGGGGAAAATATGCAAAAGAGGCCTCAAATACCTCAGTAACTTCCAAAGAGCGGACAGTGAATAGAAATCATTATTTAACCAGCCCATAAAACTTTAAAATATGATAATTTTTATTTTTTTTTTAAAAAAAAAAGAAAGGGAGTGAAACATCCAGAATGGGAGATCTCCCCAGAGAAGTAACCATTTCACAGGTGAAAAACAGTCAAGTTGTCCCTGGAATTGTCCTACTGACATACAGAAAAAAAATTTACCCAAGTAAATCTACTAAATCTCAATAATGACACTAAGAGTCTGTAGCATTTAAGCCACAACTTGCTCCCAGCATCCCCACACCAACAGCTCCCTATGACAAATGGTCCACTCTAGATGGCGTGGCCAAGAAGATGAGGGCTCCCTCCAACTCAGCTTCTAGTCTAGGACTGTAGTTTCATCCTATGAGGGCCAGGCTGCCAGTGTCTCTGATCCAACTCAGACCTGGTAGCTCCCATTCACAGATCCCAATCCTCACAGAAAGTCAAGAATATTAGGGCCCTATCATCCCTGCCCCAGCTTTTAGTAGAGTGGAAAGTTCCATATTATGAGAAACAAACTGAAAAAACAAGAAGCTATCATATCCTTCCCTTCTCTCAATACCCTGTTGTAGAGCAAGAGTATCTCTTCAGAAGAAGGCTATTCATCCCATCCCCAGTTCCAGAGCAGCAGGGCAGAGGGTGTACACTTAAGGGGACTGTAAGAACCAAAGAATTCAGCAGTTCTACTTGAGAGGACAGACTTTGCTTTTTAACGGGCTTAGAGTTCATGCTTAAGGGTGTTGTCAAAAATAATGGAGAATTCACAATTTGTGTGTGTGCGTGTGTGTGAAAACATCACACTGTACTCTGCAAACATATACAATTATGATTTAACAAAAACAAATAAGAAAAAAAAAGAAAACTAATAAAGAGTACCTGAAGTCTATTTTCCAGTGTACTCACTACAATTTAAGTAAAGTCAGAGGGAAAAAACCGAACAATGGAGACTTGTTAGCAATTAGGACAAGAATGATAGTTACAAGGAGAAACAAGTACAACAACTGAACAGCCAGAAGATTAAAAGAGTGAAGGAGAGAAAGACAGCAAGAAGGGCCCTCCTGGGATCACACTCATCCCTGGGGTTCTAGAATGTTGTGCACATGAACTAGGCTGCACCCAATGGGGAGAAATTGTATCAGGATTTGTGACCTACCTAAAAGCACTCCCCAAGCCAAATACAAATGCATCAATCAATAAAGCTCAAGGGGCTACAGTACAACCTCTGATCAAAAACTGCCTGAAAAATTAGTTACTCTGACCCAGGGGCAATTCCTCAAAAGTCAAATTTCCAAGCAAAATCACATTCATACCTAATGGTCAAAAGACTGTGTACAAGCTCAATTGTACACCCTCTAAGAAATGACTGGAAAATAACCTCTGATATCCTTGGACAATAGTCTCTAAGCAACAATCACCTCCAAAAGGAAAGGGTGAAAATATAACTGGCTAAAAGGTTAAGTACAATAAGTGGTTTATGTGGCCCCAAGGTGTGGCAATCCTAGGAGGTAAAGCTAAAAAAATGGGGCAACGGTGGGGGGAAAGTGGGTCCTACATTTGTTTGAGCAGGGCCATCTGAGGGTGTATACCATTGGAAAAACAGACTTCAGAAAATCAGTCTGGCAAAGTGATTAAGCAAATAAATGACCAAACAAACAACAGTAAGACATACAAGGAGAAAAAGAATCATTATCCAGACGGGCTATATTACCTAAAATAGGTATTCAACAAAAATTTAAAAATAAAGAACACACACAGGAAAAAGGAATAGGAAGAGAAACTGTCTTGGAGAGTGCCCAAATGTTGGACTCAGGAGATAAAGACCTCAAACAAATGGAAAATCTAGAGTTTAAATTTTATTTAAAACACTCAAAAGCTGATTGAATTGGGAGAAGAAAAAAATTAGCAAACTTAAGAAGAGATCAATACAGATTATATAACCTAAAGGACAGTTTTTTTCTTAGATTATACAACCTAAAGAACAGCCTGAAAAAAATGTGGGACACCATTAAATGCACATATGTATCAACAACCAGAAGGAGAAGAGAAAGGGAGACAGAAACTACATTTGAAAGTCCAGTGCTGAAAACTTCCAAAATTTGATTTAAAAAAAAATTATACATCCAAAAATCTCAACAAACTCAAAATAAGATGAAAACAAAGAGATCCACACTAAAAATTATGAAAGTGGCCAGGAGTGGTAACTCATGCCTACAATCCCAACACTTTGAGAGGCTGAGGCAGGAGGATCGCTTGAGCCCAGGAGTTCAACACCAGCCTGGGCAACATAGCAAAACTCCACCTCTACTTTAAAAAAAAAAAAAAAAAAAAAGGCCGGGCGCGGTGGCTCAAGCCTGTAATCCCAGCACTTTGGGAGGCCGAGACGGGCGGATCACGAGGTCAGGAGATCGAGACCATCCTGGCTAACACGGTGAAACCCTGTCTCTACTAAAAAATACAAAAAACTAGCCGGGTGAGGTGGCGGGCGCCTGTAGTCCCAGCTACTCAGGAGGCTGAGGCAGGAGAATGGCGTGAACCCGGGAGGCGGAGCTTGCAGTGAGCTGAGATCCGGCCACAGCACTCCAGCCTGGGTGACAGAGCGAGACTCCGTCTCAAAAAAAAAAAAAAAAAAATTAGCCAGGCCAGGCATGATGGCACAAGCCTGTAGTCCCAGCTACTCAGGAAGCTGAGGTGAGAGGATGGCTTGAGCCTAGGAGATCAATAACTGCACTGAGCCTTTATTGTGCCACTGCACTCCAGCATGGGCAACTGAGCAAGACTCTGTCTCAAAAAAAAAAAAGCCAAAAATAAAGAGAAAACTCTTAAAACAGAATGAGAAAAATGACCTGCCACATGTAAGATAAATACAATAAAATTAACACCTGAGATCCAATCAGTAACTATGGAGGCCGGAAGGCAGGGGAATAACATATTCAAAATACCCAAAAAAAAGAAAAGAAAAAAAAAAAAACCTGTAAATCAAGAATCCTATAACTAGCAAAACTGTCTTTCAAAAATAAAGGCAAAATAAAACATTTTAAAATAAAAATTTAGAGATTTTCTTGTTCCAGATGTGACAAAAAAGAAAGACTAAAGGAAATTCTTTTAGCTAAAATCAAGAGACACCAAACAGTAATTGCAATCTACATGAAAAACAAACAGCTCTGACAGAGACCATGTAGGAAGTAAAACAGTGTGATTAGGTATTTCTTCTTCATTCTTCTCTTATCTATTTAATTTAAATAGTTGAATTAAACAATGTCTACAAATTGTATTGCCAAGACTGTAACATATACAAACGTAACAATGTGACAATGACAATACAATGAAACAAGATTGGGTCAAAGTTATAAAGAATAATTAATACCTAGGCAGGGGTGGCTCATGCCTGTAATCTCAGCACTTTGGGAGGACAAGGTGGGCGGATCGCCTGAGGTTAGGAGTTCCAGACCAGCCTGACTAACACGGAGAAACCCTGTCTCTACTAAAAATACAAAATTAGCTGGGCATGGTGACGCATGCCTATAATCCCAGCTACTCAGGAGGCTGATGCATGAGAATTGCTTGAACCCAAGAGGCGGAGGTTGTGGTGAGCTGAGATCGCGCCATTCCACTCCTGCCTGGGCAACTAGAGCAAAACTCCATCTCAAAAAAAAAAAAAAGCACATATTATATAAAACAGTAAGTTTACCAACATATTGTTGAGTTTTTAACATATATAATGTTTATTATAACAACAGCAAAAGGCGGAGGAGGACAATGGAGCTTTACAGGAGAATACTGCTTTCTGCAAGTCTTTATCTTTTTGGTGGTAAAAACTCCTGCCTCAGAGTTGATGGCTTCTGACTCACTGAGGTGGTGGTTGTGGCACTTTCACTATCTTTCTTTCTTTCTTTTTTTTTTTTTTTTAAGTAGAGACAAGGTCTTGCCCTGGGTGGTCTCAAACTCCTGGCTTCAAGCAATACTAGTGTCTCTGTAAGGGATGGGATTAGAGGTGTGAACTACCACTCTTAGCCATTTTTTAAATTAACAATAAAGTTGGCTATATCAATTGACTCTTCCTTTCATAAAACATTGCTGTGTAGCATACGCTGCTGTTTGACAGCATTTTACCTACAGTAAAACTTTCTTCAAAATTGGGGTCAATTCTCTCAAACCTGGCTGCCACTTTATCAACTAAGTATAGGGGCATATTCTACAACCTTTGTTGTCATTTCAACAATGTTTACACCATCTTCACAGGAAACAGATTCCATCTCAAGAAAGCACTTTCTTTCTTCATCTATGAGAAGATATTCACTGAAGTTTGACCATGAGATTGCAGCAATTCAGTCACATCTTCAGGTTCCACTTCTAATTCTAGCTCTCTTGCCACTGGCCACCACATCTGCAGCCTCCATCAAAGTCTTGAATCTCTCAGTCATCCATGAAGGATACAATCAACTTCTTTCAAACTCCCGTTCATGTTGATATTTTGACCTCCACCCACAAAACACAAATGTTCTTAATGGTACCTAGAATGGTGAATTCTTTCCAGAAAATTTTCAATGTACTTTGTCCAGATCCATCAGAGGAATCACCCTCTATATAGCAGCCATAGCCTTTCGAAATGTGTTTCTTAAATAAGACTTATATGTCAAATTGACTCCTGGATCCAGAGACTGCAGGATGGATGTTGTGTTAGCAGGCATGAAAAGAACATTTTCTTGTACATCTTCATCAGAGCTCCTAGGTGACTATGTACACTGTCAAAGGGCTACTAATTGGCCTACATTCAACATTGTTGTGTCTTAGGGAACAGGGAGGCCTGAGGAGAGTAGAGAGAGATGACGGAACAGCGAGCTGGTACAGCAGTCAGAATGCATACAACATTTATTAACTTCACCTTATAGTAAGTAACATCAAAGGTCACTGATCATACATAACCATAACAGAGATAATAATGAAAATGTGTGAAATATTATGAGAATTAACAAAAAGGGACAAAGAGTCACTAAGTGAGCACATGCTGTTGGAAAAATGAAACCAACAGACTTGCTTACTCCAGGGTTGCCGCAAACCTTCAATTTGGTAAAAAAAGAAAAAAGCCATGCAATTCCTGTGAAGTACAATAAAAAGGAGCCCAATAAAATGAGATATGCTTAAGAAAAAAAAAAAAGATATGCTTATACATCTTACTAAAATTAAGTAAAGTTAAGATAAAGATAGTAAGCCCTACAACAACCACTAAGAAAATAATTCAAGAAAAATCGTTTTAAAAATCATAAAGGGCCGGGCACGGTGGCTCACGCCTGTAATCCCAAAACTTTGGGAGGCTGAGGTGGGCAGATCACGAGGTCAGGAGATCAAGACCAGCATGGCTAACACGGTGAAACCCTGTCTCTACTAAAACTACAAAAAAATTAGCCAGGCGTGGTGGCAGGCCCCTGTAGTCCCAGCTACTTGGGAGGCTGAGGCAGGAAAATGGCGTGAACCCAGAGGCAGAGCCTGCAGTGAGTCGAGATTGAGATATATATATATATATCTCAATGTGAGTGAGTTGAGAGATATATATGTATCTCAAACATAAGAAAGGCCAGGCCAGTAAGCCAAACACCTGTAGCTCCCAGCACTTTGGGAGACTGAAGCAGGAGGATAGCTTGAGCCCAGGAGTTTGACACCAGCCTGGGCAACATAGCCAGTCACTACAAACAATAAAAAACTTAGGCATGATGGCATATGGCTATAGTCGCTGCTGCTTGTGAGGCTGAGCAGGAAGGATCACTTGAACCTGGGAGGTTGATGTTGCAGTGACCGTGACAGTGCCACTGCACTCCAGACAGGGTGACAGAGCAAGACCCTATCTCAAAAATAAAATAAAATAAAATAAAAATGAAAAATAAAAGAAATTAAAATGGTATACTAGAAAGTATCTGTAGGTGGTATCCAACTTAAAATCATTCTACTTAGAGTTTCTCAACTTTACCACCATGATGCAAACCCAACACACAATAGTACAATATTCTCTTGTGATGCTGGGCAGCGGCAGCAAGCCACAACTCCCAGTCAGCCATGCCATCATGAGACTAAACAACCAATGCTTGCTTGTCCAGTGTACCGTGTAGCCAGATGATTTCTCCCAACTGTAGGCTAATGTAAGTGTTCTGAGCATGTTTAAGGTAGGCTAGGCTAAGCCAAAATGTTAGATCAGTAAGGTATATTTCTTTCTTTTCTTTTTTTAGAGATGGGGTCTCACTATGTTGCCTAGGCTGCAGTGAAGTGGCTGTTCACAGGTGCAATAATCACAAATGAAAGCCTCAAACTCCTGGGCTCAAATAATCCTCCTGCCTTATTAGAATGTAAGCTCATCATAACTCAAGAAGCATCTGTACTTAAGATTAAAAAGGTAGGAAAAAAAAATAGGAACTAAGTAGGCATAAGAAAAAAAAAAAAAGGGCAGGCTGCCAACCCAGGACCAAGGGGTAAGGCCATGTCAATGGGCCTAGGGAACAGAATATCAAGCCACAGAGAACTATTTTCAAGTCTCAGAACTGAATGGAATTTGTCCTGCAGACTTATAAACCTGCTCTAAATCCCTATTTTCCTTCCAATTTCTCTCTTTTGGAATAGGAATGCTTCTCCGCCTGTCCCACCACTGCATCTCAGAAAGATAACTTGTTTTCTATGTATCACAGGTTTAGAAATAGAAGTTGCTATTTTTTTTTTTTTTAGACAGAGTCTCACTCTTGCCACCCAGGCTGGAGTGCAATGGCACAATCTTGACTCACTGCAACCTCTGCCTCCCGGGTTCAAGCGACTCTCCTGCCTCAGCCTCCCGAATAGCTGGGACTACAGGCAGGTGCCACCACACCCGGCTAATTTTTGCATTTTTAGTAGAGACAGGTTTCACTGTGTTAGCCAGGCTAGTCTTGAACTCCTGACCTCAGGTCATCTGCCCACCTTGGCCTCCCAAAGTGCTGAGATTACAGGTATGAGCCACCAGAGATGCCCAGCAGAGACAGAAATTTTGCTTCAGAATTAACCAAAGTCTTAACCCATCGCCAATTCAGATGATTCAGAAGATGAGATTTGGGACTTTCTGAGTTTATTATATTCAGGTAAGATGTGAGACTTACTTACAGAGTTTACATCAAAATGGATTAATACTTTTGGGGGATATTGGGATACAGCGCATCTATTTTGTATGTGGAAAGAACATAAATTTTGGGGGGGCCAGAAGGCAGTCTGCTATGGGTTGAATTGTGAATTGTGGTCCCCAAGAAATGTATGTGAAGTCCTTAACCCCCAGTATCTTAGAGAGTAACCTTATTTGGAAAAAGGATCATTGCAAATGTAATTAGGATGAGGTCACATGATGGAGTAGGGCAGGCCTCTAATCCAATATGACTCATCTCCTAATAAGAAGATAGCCATATGGAGACAGAAACAAAGGAAGAATGGAATGTGAAGACAGAAGCAGAGATTAGGGTGATTAAAAAAAGAAAAAGAAAAGAAAAAAAAAAAAACCTGTCAACCATTGACACCCATCACCAAAAGCTAAGAGGCATGGAATAGATTTCCCTTATGAGTTCTCAAAAGGATCCAACCCAGCTGATATCTTTATTTCAGACTTGTAGCCTCCTTAATTATGAGAAGAAATTTCTGCTGCTTTAAGCCACCCAGTTTGTGATATTTTGTTACAGCAGACCTAGGAAACTACTACAGGAGATGTATGAAAAATTGGCTATGAGCTGGTCAGGTTTTAGAATTGGGTGATGAATGTATGCAGGGTGTTTGTTATATTATTGCTTACTGTTTTACATATTTGACAATTTCAGAAATAAATTCTTAATAAACAAAAGAATGTTATAATAAGTAGAGTAAGTATTAAAGTTTTAAAAGCAGAAGCAAACAAATTAGAAAACATTTGAATAAAATTGGAAATAAGCCCCAAAGCTGCTCTTTACATCAGGGATAAAAGAAATTGATCAAGGCCAGCACAGTGGCTCACACCTGTAATCCCAGCACTTTCAGAGGCCAAGGTGGGCAAATCACCAGATATCAGGAATTTGAGACCAGCCTGGCCAACATGGCGAAACCCCGCCTCTACCAAAAATACCAAAAAAAAAAAAAAAAAAAAATTAGCTGAGCGTGGTGGTGGACACCTATAATCCCAGCTACTCGGGAGGCTAAGACAGGAGAATGGCTTGAACTCGGGAGGAGGAGGTTACAGTGAGCCAAGATCGCACCACTGCACACTCTGTTGTCTGGGCAACAGAGTGAGACTCCATCTCAAAAAAAAAAGAAAAAAAAAATTTTGGTTAAGAGTTTAGATAAAGGAAAAAATTCCATTTAAATGTTTATGTGAAGAAAACCATAATGGATTACATGGCACAACAACAGCTTCAAAAAATTAAAACCAATTTGTAAACATTAATCATCACAGTTACTTATATTCCCTTAAAAATGATCTATATGCCCCTCGTGTCACATAAGACACGTTAATCTAGGAGTCTACTCACTCAGACTTTTTGTAACTAACATGCATTCCTTTGTTTCTTCATCACTGTGGGGAAAAGGTGGTACATACAAAAGGTTCTTGACATAACCCTATAAAAAGATTATCACATGGTATATTACCTGGGAACTTATATGGTCACAATTCCAGGATACGTCAATGCTTTCAACTTTCAAAAAAAAAATAAATTTGACCTATAATGGGGGGGCCAGTCAGGGGTGGGGGAGAAAGAGGCAAACTGTGTATCCTGGAACTTTGTAGCTGGAAAAAAATTACCAGCAGCAGCAGCCTGATCAAAACTGCAACTTCTTGCCCACCTGGACAACCCATCTCTCTTTTCTAGAAATTAGCATCTGTGCTCAATTTCTAATAATGGACTGGTGCCTAGGTATTCATGTTTGTCTAGGTGAAAATAGCTTCTAAATCCAGGTGCTTACACCAGAATTGCCCTCCTGGAAATTTAGGACTGAGACATCGAGTCAGTTACCTGTAGGGTAACCTGTAGAATCAGATTTCTCAAATTTGACCTGTCTTATTTTGATACCATGTTGCTCAGCAATGTAACCTCCCCTTAAGTATCAGTTTTTGTAAAATCTCCTAATCAATTTCTTATCAATTATATAAATACCTATCATCTAGAGTATTCCAGAAGCCAAACGAACATTTAAAAAAAAAAAAAAAAAAAAAACAGAGATAGGGCCAGGCATAGTGGCTGACTATAATCCCAGCATTTTGAAGGCTGAGGTGGAAGGACAACTTGAGGCCAGGAGTTCACAACCAGCCTGGGCTATATAGCAAGATGCTGTCTCTCTACCAATTCTACCAATATTTTTTAAAAACTGAGTGTGGTGGTGGCACCTGTACTCCTAGCTACTTGGGAGACTGAGGTGGGAGGACCGATTGCTTGAGGCCCGCAGTTTGAGGGTATCATGAGCCATAATTGTTCACTGCACTCCACCATGGGGTGACGGAGTAAGACTCTGTCTCTAAATAAATAAATACTACAAAAAGAAAAGCATTGAGACAGGTAATATTGGTGAGTGAGATTATAGATTTTAATCTCATGAACAATTTTAAGCTAGCTACTATACACTGCCATTTTCAAAAGTTTAGATTGGAATGCTTGCTGCCTTTGGTAGCTAAGAGAAAAGAAATAACAATGAGGGATATTATAGTGCCATTCTTCCACAGTCCTTATCAGATAAATAGGCCTTTGAGTCTTGGAATTGTTGGGAGTAAGAAAGCAAATAATATATCAAGTTGACAAGCACAAAAGACACAAAGAGACCAAGCATGGTGGCTCACGCTTGTCATTCCAACACTTTGGGAAGCCAAGGCTATGGGGTTGTTTGAATCCAGGAGTTCAAGACCAGCCTAGGCAACATAGTAAGATCCCATCTCTACAAAAAACAAAACAAAAGTAGCCAGACATGATGATGCATGCCTGTAGTCCCAGCTACTCAGGAGGCTGAGGTGGGAGGATCGCTTAAGGCTGGGAGGTCAAAGCTACAGTGAGCTGTAATTGCACCACTGCACTCCAGCCTGGGCAACAGTGAGAGACCATCTCGGAAAAAAAAGAAGTGGGGGAGGGGAGGAGAGACCACAAGAAACAAATATAATGAATAATAGTTTACTATTCCTGAGAAAAAGAGAATACCAAGTATAAGAGAATGTGTAACTAAGGGTTGGGGAGAGGGGGCTGGAGAGAGAGAACACATAGACAACAGAGAGAAGTCAAACAGGAAATTTCAAAATGAGAATCAGCTGATATATCAAAAAGAACAAATGAGTTTTTTTACAGATAGAACTGCAAGATTTTGCTTTTCAAAATGATTCAATTCTCCAGAAAAGAAAAATTAATGTAACTAAGTAACTAGTATAAAGTGCCAAGCAAAACTAAACATTTATTAGATATAGACAAATGCAAATATATTCAATGCTTTCATACAAATGTGAATATCTGGGGCCTTATTATCATCTTGTTAATATACGCCAGTGAACAATTTGTAGACACAAGACTTGTTTTACAAACAGGGTAATATGTTCCATGAACATAAGCCTGGAATTTAAAACTTAGTGTCTATCTCTTCATTCTAAGAAATGGTTCAATTAACTCACTGTGTGTGTGTGTGTGTGTGTGTGTGTGTGTGTGTGTGTTCTATCTCAGGTAGTGGTGATGCACCTAGAACATATATTCTCGAAATGGAAAACTCATTCTGCTATTTCTTCCTCCCTCTTCTCTGTCACATTAAATTGATCACCAGGCTGGTCAGCTGAAGCTCTTACATATTACTGAATGTCTCTGTCCTGTTGTTCCTACTACTTCAGATCCTCATTAGTACCTCTGGGACACTGTCAGAGTCTAAACAGATTCTAGGTCTCTTGTCTCTTCTATCTTCCATCTCCCAATCCTCCTTCCCCTGATCCATTAGAATGACAGACCTAGGCAAATCCTTTCTGAACATAAAAACCCTTCAATAGGAATAAGCTTTAGGCTCCTTAACACGATGCATGAGGTGCCTGACCCTTGACAGTCTCTCTCAGCATTCTGCCTAGCACATTCAGGGTCCTAACAATACTACCCTTCTCCCTGCCACCATCCCAAATCCCTCCCCCTGCTCACCACTGTCCTTGTTATTTCCCACTTCAAAGTTTTTGCTCCTTCAATCTGTAAAATTAACAGCCACTCATGTGTTCCTTCCTTTCTCCTCTCTTCACAGTCAGCACCTGGAGGTTTCTTACTCTTAGGAAAAACTGCGACCTTTTCTAAGATACCTCCTCCCTCTTTCCTCAGTCCTGTTAAAGGTTCGGTGGACATTCACTGTACCTCAAAAATCCTTGCACATATTACTGTTTAACAATCACTGATTTATGCACATCTATCCACTATACAGACCTGGTACATACAAGAGGACAAGCCATAAATGAGGACAAGATGAACGGGCAGATAGATGAAATGTTTCGCTTCCCTATTTAGCGGAAACCTCATTTTGGGGAGTCCTAAAATCCATAAAGAATATTTAGTGCTTTCAAAAATATCTTTTACTTGGCCAGGCACAGTGGCTTACACCTGTAATCCCAGCACTTTGGGAGGCTAAGGCTGCTGGATCACTTGAGGTCAGGAGTTCGAGCCCAGCCTGGCCAACATGGCAAAACCCCATCTCTACCAAAAATACAAAAATTAGCTGGGCATGGTGATCCACGCCTATAATCCCAGCTACTCAGGAGAATGAGGCATGATGAGAATCACTTAAACCTGCGAGGCAGAGAGGGTGCACTGGGCCACGATCATACCACTGCACTCCAACCTGAGTGATACAGTGAGAATCCGCCTCAAAAAAAAAAAAAAAAAAAAAAAATTAGCTGGGTGTGGTAGTGGATGCCTGTAATCCCAGCAATCCAGGGGGCTGTGGCAGGAGAATCGCTTGAACCTGGAAGGCGGAGGTTGCAGTAAGCCGAGATTTCAGCACTGCACTCCAGCCTGGGCGACAGAACAAGACTCAATCTCAAAAAAAAAAAAAAAAAACAAAGTTCTGGCCAGCGCAGTGGCTCACAACTGTAATCCCAGCACCTCGGGAGGCCAAGGCAGGCGGATCACGAGATCAGGAGATCGAGACCATGGGAGGTTGAGGCAGGAGAATCGCTTGCACCTGGGAGATGGAGGTTGCAGTGAGCCAAGACTGAGCCACTGCACTCCAGCCTGGGCCACAAAGCGAGACTCCGTCTCAAAAAAAAAAAAAAAAAAAAAAAAATTGTTTACACAGACACTAAATATACTGATAAAAACTTAATTGCTATCCACTACTATTACTTTTGGAAAAAAATAAGGCGGAAACAGGTTAGCAATCTCTAAGACTTCCATTAGGTTTAATCTTACAATTAGATGACATCATGTTTTTTGATGTTTTTGTTTGTTTCTCTGGCCTAGCTCATCCTTCCTATACTTATAAACACTCTTTACTTCAGGGCCATCCAATATAAAGGACTATTTAAGAATATACATATACATATACATATACATATACATATACATATACATATACATATACATATACAAATGATATACTCATCATCTGCTAACTACTCTCTATGGAAACTGTAGCTTTCTAAAAATGAATGCTTCCTTGACTCTGAAGGATACAAGCTTCTACCCAAAAAAGTTCCCAAATCCCTTTGCTGCCACAATCTTCACATTTCTGAAAACTTATTAAAAGGTAATTTTTAGGCCGGATGCGGTGGCTCACGCCTGTAACCCCAGCACTTTGGGAGGCTGAGACGGGCGGATCACGAGGTCAGGAGATAGAGACCATCCTGGCTAACACGGTGAAACCCCGTCTCTACTAAAAATACAAAAAAAATATTAGCCGGGCGTAGGGGCGGGCGCCTGTAGTCCCAGCTACACGGGAGGCTGAGGCAGGAGAATGGCGTGAACCCGGGGGACGGAGCTTGCAGTGAGCCGAGATCGCGCCACTGCACTCCAGCCTGGGCCACAGAGCGAGACTCCATCTCAAAAAAAAAAAAAAAAAAAGGTAATTTTAACAAAACATGTCAGTGAAATCATGAGTTAATGCATGTAACAGAAGAAAATATTAGCAGTCAAAAATATAAAAATAGGATCCAATGATTTAAATTTTACAAAAACTGGCCACTGGCCAGAGCTGCTGGCTCACAACTATAATCCCAGCACTTTGAGAGGCTGAGGCAGGAGGATTCCTTGAGACCAAGAGTTAGAGACCTCCCTGGGCAACATAGGGAGATCTTGTCTCTATAAAAAATAAATAGACCAGGCGCACTGGCTCACACCTGTAATCCCAGAACTTTGGGAGGCAGCCAAGGCGGGCGGATCACTTGAGGCTGGGAGTTCAAGCCCAGCCTGACCAATGTGGCGAAAACCTCTCTACTAAAAATGCAAAAAAAATTAACTGGAAGTGGTGATGCATGCCTGTAATCCCCGGCTACTTGGGAGGCTGAGGCACGAGAATTGCTTAAATCCAGGAGGCAGAGGTTGCAGTGAGCCAAGAGTGAACCACTGTACTCCAGCCTGGGTGACAGAGCAAGACTCTGTCTCAAAATACACAACCAACCAACCAAACAAATAAACAAAGGAAGTTAACCTATGAGGACACAAAGGGATTAGAATGATACACAACGAACTTTGCGGATTTGGGGTAAAGGGTGGAAATGGGGTGAGAGATAGAAGACTACACATTGGGCACAGTGTAAACTGCTTGGGTGATGGGTACACCAAAACCTCAGAAATCACCACTAAAGAACTTAGTCATGTAACCAAACACCATGTGCTCCCCCAAAACCTATTAAAATTAATAAATATTTTAAAAACTGGCCATTATATATTTAACATGTAAAAAATTTCACAGGTCAATACAGTGAATTCTCTGCTATTTAGATATACAATAAAGATATTCCAGCAAATTGTTTTCCTAGTACTCACAAAATTTCATTTTTTCTAAATTCCACAATGTTCTAGTCACATAGCACTATTTTTTATTCTCTGAACATGCCTACCACTTCTTCCCTTTGCACCTGCTACCCTAGGTTATGTCACTTTCTCTGTCTGCAATTTTTATTTGATCCTTTTCTGCACAGGTCAAATGCCTAATTATTCTGCAAAGCCCTAGAAGCTCTTTGTACACCTTACTCAATTCCTGAGACAAGAATAATCCCTCCTTTCAATATTTACCCATAATACTCCATTAGGCCTTATTGTTATGTAATATATATTTTAATTTTCATACATTTATTTATTTGTCTTCCTACTTGAGGAGGGGAAACCCCCTATTTTATTTATCCTTGAATTCCTGGTGTCTAACACAATGCTTGATACAAAGTAGGACCATAGCAAATGCCCAGTAAATAAATATTCCCAAACGTATCCTTTATTACCTATCATCCATTAAGGACTGATGTCTTCAAAACCATTTTGCAATCATTCCTGTCATTTCAGAATTGCATGCCCCATTATTAGGCATAAAGAATATACATGAACAAAATCTTATTATTAACTTTTTTTATTTTTTGAGACAGGGTCTCACTCTGTCACCTAGGCTGGAGTACAGTCACACAATCATAGCTCACTAGAGCCTTGACCTCCCAGACTCAAGTGATCCTCGCACTTCAGCCTCTCGAGTAGTTGGGAGGGACTACAGGCGAGCACCACCATGCCCGGCTAATTGTTTTTCTTCTTTGCAGAGGTGGGGTCTCAGAATGTTGTCCTGGCTGGTCTGGTACTCCTGGGCTCAAGCAATCCTCCCACTTCAACCTCCCAAAGTACTGAAATTATAGGCGTGAGCCACCACACCCAGTTCATTAACTTTTTTTCTTTTTTGTTTTTTGTTTCTTTGCTTGCTGTTCGTTTTTGAACAGGGTCTTGTTCTGTTGCCCAGGCAGGGGTGCAGGGGCACAATCACAGTTCACTGCAGCCTCGACCTCCTGGGCTCAAGGGATCCTCCCACTGCAGCTTCTTGAGTAGCTGGACTACAGACGCATGTGCCTCCCCACACCTGGCTAAATTTTATCTTTTGTGTAGAGAAGGGGTCTTGCTTGTTGTCCAGGCTGGTCTCAAACTTCTGGACTCAAGCGATACTCCTGCCTGGGCGTCCCAAAGTGCTAGGACTACAGGCATGAGCCACTGAGCCTATTCTAACACTAAGTAGAACAAAACAAATCAACAACAAAAATCCAACAAACATAAAGCGATCGCATATAAGAAAAGCTATAAAAAGGAAAGAAATGGAAAGAAGAAAAAAAGTAAACTTGATAAACAGATACACCATGTTTCTGGAAGGAAAGAGTCAATATTATAAAAAAATTCATCCCTGAAACAGTATTTCACTGTAACTCTAATACAGTCTAAATTGAGCTTTTATTAGTCCTAATGTTCATCTAGAAAAATAAATACATGACAATATTTGTCTTACCATGTACTAAAACGTATATAAAGCCATAACAATTTAAAATAGTGTGGTACCAGAATAAAAATAGACACACCAATGGAACACAAAAAAAGTCCAGAAACATACTCAAGCATTGAAGAATTTAGTAATGATTCAAACAATATTTCAAATCACACTGGAAAACATAGATTATTCAGCAATAGTGTTGGAAAAGTTGACTAACCAGGTGGGAGGGGAAAGTTAGGCACATATCTTACCATATTCTAAAATTAATTCTAGGCTAATAAAATACTTATATCTAAATAGTTCCTTCTTTGGTCTACCCTCGCTCCTTTTCTACTTGAACACTTTAGTCTTAAAGCCATGAGATGGGGCTGGGCATGGTGGCTCATGCCTGTAATCCTAGCACTTTGGGAGGCCAGAGCAGGCAGATCACTTGAGCTCAGGAGTTCAAGACTAGCCTGGGCAACATGATGAAACCTCAACTCTACAAAAAAATACAAAAAACTTAGCTGGGTGTGATGGGTACACCTGTAGTCCCACCTACTTAGAGGGCTAAAGTGGAAGGACTGCTTGAGCCCAAGAGGTGGAGGCTGCAGTGAGCCAAAACTGCACCACTGCACTCCAGCCTGGGTGACAAAGTGAGCCCTGTCTCAAAAAAAAAAAAAGGCCATGAGGTGGGTTCAAGCATAGTAATTATCCATGCTGGGGAGGAGGGGGCAGTCCAATACAAGTATAAGAGCCTGAGTAAGGTTGGCTCCCCTAAGGGGCTGGGGATAGTAGTGGGGATAATCTCAGAGCAAGGTGAAAAGATTAACCAAAGTGGAAGTAGTGAACTGAAGCTGAATATCAAATCCCAAGAGGGGTGAAAAGGACTGGCATGCAGGAAAGCAGCAGCAACCCTGAACTGGGTTAGAATAGCATCTGCATTAGGTGGAGCAGCAACAGAAGGTATGTCAAAACAGGAGGTTGATCAAATAAGTAAACTATTAAAAATAGTAAGAGTCAGGTTTCTGTCTGAGAATCATAAACATGGGGGAAAAAATTAAAATGAACCCTGTTTTGTTGGGCTAGATTTGGAGAAGTTACCATAAGCATATGGAGTTCAATATATAGAGATGGTTACAGTAATAGAGAGGTGTGTGTGTATGTATATTCACATAATGAATCAAAAGTATTGTGTGACCTCACAGCTTGTTCTTTTTTTTTTTTTTTTTGAGACAGAGTCTCACTCTGTTGCCCAGGCTGGAGTGCAGTGGTACAATCTCGGCTCACTGCAACCTCCAACTCCCAGGTTCAAGCAATTCTCCTGTCTCAGCCTCCTGCGTAGCTGGGATTACAGGTGTCTACCACCATGCCCAGCTAAATTTTTTTTTTTGAGATGGAGTCTCACTCTGTCGCCCAGGCTGAGGTACAGTGGTGCAATCTCAGCTCACCGCAACCTCTGCCTCCCAGGTTCAAGCAATTCTCCTCCCTCAGCCTCCTGAGTAGCGGGAATACAGGTGCCCACTACCATGTCTGGCGAATTTTTGTATTTTTTAGTAGAGACGGGGTTTCACCATCTTGGCCAGGCTGGCCTTAAACTCCTGACCTCATGATCCACCTGCCTGGGCCTTCCAAAGTGCTGGGATTAGAGATGTGAGCCACCGGGCCCAGTCAATTTTTTTTTTTTTTTTGAGACAGAATCTCACTTCGTGAGCCATATCTCTTCCTATATATATTCAAGTATTTATATTTATCTATATAGTGGTTGTGGTAGGGATTATAATTTTGTTATCAGTAAATTCAGTCTACTGAGTGTACCACTCTTTTTTTTTTTTCTTTTTGAAACGGACTCTTGCTGTGTTGCCCAGGCTGGACTGCAGTGGCACTATCTCGGCTCACTGCAACCTCCACCTCCCAGGTTCAAGCAGTCCTCCTGCCTCAGCCCCCTGGGTAGCTGGGACTACTGAGTAACTGGGACTAGTAGAGATGGGGTTTCATTGGCCAGGCTGGTTTCAAACTCTGGACCTCAAGTCATCCCGCTGGTTTCGGCCTCCCAAAGTGCTAGGATTACAGGCCTGAGCCATCACGCCTGGCCCACAGTTTTCTACATAGATACAGAAACAATATAGATGTGAATTTATAGAAATATGTATCTCTGCAAGAATGCACACACACATACACACACATTTCCTAGCCATGCTGACTGAGAGTAGCAATAACCCACACCTAGCACCCACTTTGGCTCCTAAATATTATTCTTGCCTAAAAGAAATCAAGGCTCCTCAGAGAAATGGTGATTTCAGAACTACAGCAGGAATAATACAAGATGAGCTTAGATTATACTGCTGTGTCAGAAGTAGAGAAATGCTTCTCTGAAATGATAGGTCAAAAGACACAGAAGTCAGCTTAAAGAGGTCCCACCAGGCAAACCTGAGACAGTATGAACATCAAAATAAATGACATTAGTGGAATATGACTTATTAAAATAAAATAGCATAAGTCCATACTAATAGAAATACTAGGGAGTAAAAAAAGCTTTACCTTACAGTGGAATGTCAACTGATGAATGTAAAAGAAAGGGTGAAATTAGAAAACCTTGCCATCAATCCTAGTCATAAATTAGGTCAAGAGACATCAATGAATGCTAAAATTAGTGAGGAAAAGGCACAAGGAACAAGATGTTTATATACGAAGAACTTCCCCCACAAAATCCACACTGACTATGAAGAGAAAAAAGATTAACCTCACAGTGGAGAAACCTGACAGACACACCTTAACCAAGTGATCAAGGAAAAACTGAAATCATGTACCACCTGATAGGATGCAAACAAAAGAACACAGAATCATACATGCGATACTCCTGCTAAAAACATAACTGTATTTAATCATGATGAAACATCAGGCAAATCCAAATAGGGGGTCATTCTACAAAGTAACTGGCCTGTTATATTCAGAAGTATCAAAGTTATGATACTTTGATACTCAGGGAAAGACTGAGTTACTATTTGAGATTTTAAAAGACCAAAGAGGCCCGGGCGGGGTGGCTCACACCTGTAATCCCAACACTTTGGGAGGCTGAGGCAGGCAGATCACTTGAGGCCAGGAGTTCAAGAGCAACCTGGCCAATATGGCAAGAGCCTGTCTTTACTAAAAGCACAAAAAAATTAGCTGGATGTGGTGGTGCAAACCTATAATCCCAGCTACTCAGGGGCTGAGGCACAAGAATCACTTGAACCCAGGAGGTGGAGGCTGCAGTGAGCCGAGATTGCACTACTGCACTCCACCCTGGGTGACAGAGCAAGACTCTGTACAAAAATAAAAATAAATAAAAAGGCCAAAGAGTCAAAATGCAGTTTGTGATTCTTTTGCTATAAATATGTCTACAGAAACATGAATGGGTTCCAAAGATCAGACAGTAATAATGTATCACTGTTAATTTCCTTATTTTGATGGCACATTGTATATTCCCAAGAGAATATCCTTCTTTATGGGAAATTCTGAAGTATTCAGGGGCGACAGCATATTATATTGGTAAGTTACTCTCAAATGGTTTAGGGAAGGAAGAGTTCTTTTGTACTATTCCTGCAACCTGTTTGTAAGTTTTAATGCTTTTAAAATTAAAAACAAAAACAAGGTTTTTAAAAATGAACTTCCAAAGCACTAAAAAAAAACAAAAAGTACATTAATATAAAGATTTTCTTTGCAAAGCATCAAAGGCAGAAACAATAAAGAGTATTTGCATAAATGACCTCAAAAATGTAAACTTCTGCATTAGAAAAAATTAACCTGCTAGAATCCCAACAACTATGAAAATGTAATAAAATTAAAAACCAAACATTAAATTATGGGAAAAAACACGCACAACAAATATATAAGACAAAATAATATGATCTCTAAAACACTTTGTAAAAAAAATTATAATATTAAAACAAACAGATATGGAAAGGTCAATTAACATACATGAATAATCTTCAAAAAAAAAAAACTTTAAAATAATTAACCTTACCAGTACTCAAATAAACTCATTCAAACATTTTAATATTTTTTTTACTAGAAAGAATAGCAAAGTTTTTAAAAGGGTAACACAGTGTACCTAACATAATATAGAGTTATGAGCAATCTCACATATAGCTTAATACAGGGTAACTTCTGGAGGACAATTTCACACAATGTATTTACTGAAGCTTCCAAAATGTCCACACACTTTTACACAGATGCTAGCAGTGTATACTAAATGCCAGACATCAAACTAGGCCCTTCAACCACAAAGGGTTGCTTAATTAAATTTACAGTTTGTTAAATCTCATGATATTCTGTATTACAGACTAAGTATCTATTTAAAATACAGCAGAAACACAATTTATTGACACACAAAAGATGCTGTGTAAGTTTCAAAAGCAAACAAAAAATATAAGCAAAAACAATTCAATTTTTTTGTAAGTATATACTATAAGCAAAAATACACAGGAAAAAACCTGGATGAGCTTGAATGAGAAGATTATGAATGATTTTTGTCTTATATTTATTTACTTGTCTGTATTTTCAAGTTTTTAAAATAAATATTAATTACCTAATAAGAAGTTTTTTTACACAAAAACATTTAAAATCTTAAAGCTGGCTGCTATTTCTTCCAAGGATGGAATGTGTACCTTCAATTAAATAGTAAAACTATATTTAAAGGCACATTGGGTAATGGTGAAACCTAAAATGGAGAGGAGAATAAAACAATAATATAATACGTACTAAATGAAGAAAAATATACAAGAAAAAAGCACACTTTTTTTTTTTTAAGGTCAACAATAAAAACCATATCTTGGGGTACAAATAACTTTGGCAGGGGAGACAAGTAACATTCTAATACAGGACTGTTTTTCAAAAAAGAATGTGATACACTGTAATGAATATTATGCAAAATAATAATTAATTCAAATTTAACAGACTCTTGATACTTGAAAGAACAAAAGAAGTAGATAATTCCTAAAAGGCCGATCTCTAAGGATTAAAATATCCTGTAAATCGTAGAATACTAAATACCTAGGTTACTATAAAAGGTAAGACAGTTTTGCTTGCTTTGTACTCCTGTGACCTTAGTAACATATTAATAACATTTTAATAACTGTAGTTTGGTGTAGTAATTTTTTTTCCAAATCTCCCCTAAATTTGATGGAGATCTGTAATTTTAAAAACACAAAAACTTCCTTTCTACTTCCCAGCAGTGATATTTAAACAGTAATAAAATAATATCCACTGTACCTTATTATAACGATCATGCGGAACAGACTGTAAAACAATTGGTTCCATTGTGGAAACATTGGCAAATTGTACCTCTGGAATATACAGGGCACAAACCACATGGGCCCAACCTAAAAATAAATAAATAAATGTCATATTTTCAGTTTTATCAAAAGCAAATTAACATTATTAACTTCCTTAACAGATCCCTCAAATGTCTGTTGAAACAAATGCACAAGGACATTAACAAATTCTCATTGCTGTCTTACTTCCATTGCTTGAGAATACTCAAACCACTACTAAAACAAAGCATTCTTATCATTTCCCCAGTTATGATGTACAGTAATATAAATAAAGGGAAACATTCATAAATTCAGATGTCGGCACTAACACTTCTTATACAGGCGACCAAATATTCACATCAACACTACCTCTGAGAACCACTATAAAAGGAGTTTTTAAAAGTTTAATACTTATGATAAAATTTAATAATTTAATCTTAATCATTTTAAACATCAACATGAAATTATTTTTATCTTAGTGTCAATATTTTTAATATTAGTAATAATCATTTCACTATTTTAATTTGAAGTGTGTTAAATTTCATATGAAATATATATGTATATATTTTTTTGAGACAGAGTTTCACTATTGTTGCCCAGGCTGGAGTGCAATGGTGCGATCTCGGCTCACCGCAACCTCTGCCTCCCGGATTCAAGCAATTCTCCTGCCTCAGCCTCCCAACTGAAGGTATTAAAGAGCTGATATGATAGTGAGGAGTTTCTGGGCTAAAACTGGAAGACAACGAAAGTTCTAGGTATAGTTTTTGGCCACTTTTGCCCGGGGGACATTTGCCTATTTCAGAGAAAGCAGTGGTGAGGATGAAGGGTACTTTTTTTTTTTTTTTTTTTTTTGAGAGAGTTTCACTCTTGTGGCCCAGGCTGGAGTGCAACGGAGCAATCTCGGCTCACTGCAACCTTTGCCTCCCAGGTTCAAGCAATTCTCCTGCCTCCGCCTCCCAGGATTACAGACATGCACCACCACACCTGGCTAAATTTTGTATTTTTAGTAGGGGTGGGGTTTCTCCATGTTGGTCAGGCTGGTCTTGAACTCCCGACCTCAGGTGATCCACCCAACTCAGCCTCCCAAAAAGCTGGGATTACAGGCGTGAGCCACTGCGCCAGGCCTGAAGGGTACTTTTGACAGACTCAGAGGCTTAACAGTACAGGGATGTACATTCACAACCAACCAAGAGAAAAAGGGAACAAGTAAACCCCTCTCCTTCCAGATGCAACACTGAAGGGCAAACCAGGGGTAAGAATACACTAAAAGTACATAGACCCTCAAAGAGACTACACCAGGGCTCTGACCATCTCAAACTCTGAAATTTGACCAAGATAATCTTAAATTACAACCCCCAAGGCACCAAGCAGATGCAAATATACATCCATCCTCTCTAAAAGAAAATAGTATCATCTTGGCTACAAATAATTTCTACCCTTTTTTTTTTCTGAGACAAAGCCTTGGTCTGTCACCCAGGCTGGACTGCACTGGCGTAATCTCGGCTCACTGCAACTTCCTCCCAGTTCAAGCAATTCTTCTGCCTCAGCCTCCCAAGTAGCTGGGATTGCAGGTGCCCACCATCACAGCTGGCTAATTTTTGTATTTCTAGTAAAGACGGGGTTTCATTATGTTGACCAGGCTGGTCTTGAACTCCTGACCTCAAGTGATCCGCCAGTCTCAGCTTCCCAAAGTGGTGGGATTACAGATATAAGATACCACACCCAGCCTAAAATTTCTTAATTACATATAATTTCCAGCACAATAAGTACCAAACACATGGACAAGACAATATGAACGAAAATAAGGAGAAACAAGAAAATCAAAACAGATCAGTATTTGAGTTATCAGATAAAGATTTTAAAATAAGTATGCTTACTATGATCAAGTACACACAAGACAAAATTCTAAATTGATGCAAAGAACTGAAAACTATAATAATAAATTAAAATTCCAGAAGTAAAGCGCAAATTTAGAAATCAGCCAGGCACAGTGGCTCACATCTGTAAGCCCAGTACTTTGGAAGGCTGAGGCGGATCGCTTGATCAGGAGTTCAAGACAACCCTAGGCAATAAAGTGAGACCCCATCTCCACAAAAAAAAATAATGAGCCAGGTGCGGCGGCATGCACCTATAGTCCCAGCTACTCAGGAGGTTAAGGTGGGAGGATTGCTTGAGCCCAGGAGTTGGAAGTTGCTGTGAACTATAATTGTGCCACTGCAATCCAGCCTGGGTGATAGAGACCCTATCTCAAGAAAAAAAAAAAAAAAATCAATGGGTGGGATTAACAATGGTTTAGACATGGATCAAAAGAGAATTAGTACGAACAAAACAGGTCAGAAGAAATCCAGAATGTTAGCACAAAACACAAAAGTAAGAAATATAAAAAATGGAATAACACACATGAAAAATGTAATAGGCAGACGGGTCTAACACACACGTAATCAGAATCTCAGAGAAATATAAGAGAGAAAAATGGCATGAAAGCAGTATCTGAATTGATAATACCTGAAAATTTTCCAGAACAGAAGACCCAAAGCCACTGACTGAAGAACCACTACAAATCAGAGTAATATAAGATATACACCAAGGGACATTAATAAAACTACAGAAAACTAAGGGAAAGAAATGAAAATCTTAAAGACAAAAGGCAAATTATCAAACGAAAAACTAGGTAACTAAATAAAGCCAGAAAACATTTTTTTAAAAAAAGATTTCCATTAAAGGAAACACCAAACAATTTTCCTTGAGTAATAGGAAAATGATTCCAGAAGGAAGTTCAGAACTGAAGAAAAATATAAAGAGCGATAAACATGTAGGTACATTTAATATATGATGAACATACAGAACAATAACGCCTTCACACTCATTTACAATACAAATGACCATTAAATATTAAAACACTGGAAAGGTTTGTGAATGTATGCAGTTTTTGTATAAAACTATAACAAAGACTGGAAAAGGAACAGATAAACGAAGTCTATATGGTTTCATTCTACATTTCGTGTTAAGTGGTACACACAGGCCGGGTGCGGTGGCTCATGCCTGTAATCCCAACACTTTGGATAGCCAAGGTGGGCAGATCACTTGAGGCCAGGAATTTCAGACGAGCCTGGTCAATATAGCGAAACCATGTCTCTACTAAAAATACAAAAATTAGCTGAGTGTGGTGGTGTGTGCCTATAGTCCCAGCTACTCAGGAGGCTGAGGCAGCAGGACTGCTTGAACCCAGGAGATGGAGGTTGCAGTGAGCTGAGATAGTGCCACTGCAGTCCAGCCTGGGCAACACAGCAAGAGTCCGTTTCAAAAAGAAAAAAAAAAAAAAAAGTGGTACACTCAGTAGACTGAATTTACTGATAAGAAAATTATAATCCCTACCACAACCACTATATAGATAAATATAAATACTTGAATATATATAGGAAGAGATACGGCCAAGAAGGCAATTTAAGGCAATTTAATATAATTAATTAAATTTACATGCAATACTAACCAGTTGCATTGTTAAACTGACTAAAATACAGCACTAAAAAAAATCACAAAAAGAACAAAGAGAAATGAGAAATAAGAGGGAAAATCAATGTTAAGAACAAATAGCAGAAGACTTCTACTTCTGTCCAAGATAGACTAAGATGTTCAAGAGAAAGCCACAAGGGAAACCGGAAAATGTCTTGAACGGAATGGCAACAAACATGAAATTTATCAGAACTTGAGACGTAGGCTGGGGGCAGTGGCTCACGCCTGTTAATCGCTTGAGCTCAGGAGTTCGGGACCAGCCTGGGCAACATGGTGAGACCCTGTCTCTACAACAAATACAAAAAACATTCGCTGGATAAGGTGGTATGCACCTGTACTCCCAACTACTTTAGGGCCTAAGGTAGGAGGATCGCTTGAACCCAGGAGGTCGAGGCTTCAGTGAGCCAGGATCACACCACTGCCCTCCAGCCTGGGTGACAAACTAAGGCCCTGTCTCAAAACAATAACAGCAGCAGCAAAAAAAAAAAAAAAAAACAACTTCTGGGATTCAATAAAAGCAATAGAGAACAACTTACAGCATATATATTTTCATTAGAAAAGAAAATCTAAATTAAAAGACCTAAGGTTCCACCTTTATAAGTTAGAAAAGAAGAGGAATATATAACACATAGTAAGTAGTAGGAAGGAAATAATAAAGAGCAGAAGTTTAACAAAATAGAAAACAGGGAGATGAAATAAAAATTAACAAAGCCCAAAACTTTCTTTAAAAAGGTCAACAAAATTGAACAATTCTATTTGGACTGGTCAAAAAAATAAAAATAAAAACAAAGAAAAAACCAGAACACAAATCGCCAACATCAGGAATAACAATGAGGTAATTACTGCCAATGCTAGCAAAATTAGCAAAATAATAATAAAGTACTATTGGCGGCCAGGCATGGTGGCTTGCACCTGTAATCCCAGCACTCTGGGAGGCCAAGGCAGGTGGATCACCTGAGGTCAGGAGTTCAAGAGCAGACTGGCCAAAATGGTGACATCTCTACTGAAAATACAGAAATTAGCTGGGCGTGGTGGTGCCTGCCTGTAATCCCAGCTACTCGGAGGCTGAGGCAGAGAATCACTTGAACCCGGGAGGTGAAGTCTGCAGTGAGCCGAGATCATGCCACCATTGCACTCCAGCTTGAGTGACAAAGCAAGACTCCATCTCAAAATAATAATAATAATAATAATAATACTATTGGCAACGTCAGTCCAACAATTTCAGCAACTTATACAAAGAAGTCAAATTTCTTGGAAAAATAGACTGCACCAAAATTGACTTAAGTATACAAAAATAGGCTGGGCCCAAGGGCTCACGCCTGTAATCGCAACACTTTGGGAGGATCAGGCAGGAGGACAGCTTGAGCCCAGATGTTCGAGACCAGCCTCGGCAACAAAGCAAGACCACTTCTCTCTACAAAAAATACAAAAAGAAAAAAATATTAGCCAGGCATGGTGTGCCTGTAGTCCCACCTATTCAGGAGGCTGAGGCAGGAGGATCACTGGAACCCAGTAGTTTGAAGCTGCAGTGAGCTATGACTGCATCACTGCACTCTATCCTGGGCAACAAAGACAAACAGGAAGAGGAAGAGGAAGAAGAAGAAAAAGAAGAGGAGGAAGAGGAGGAAGAGGAAGAAGAGGAAGAGGAGGAAGAGTCAGAAGAAGAGGAGGAAGAAGAGGAAGAGGAAGAAGAGGAAGAAGAGGAAGAGGAGGAAGAGGAAAAGGAGGAAGAGGAAGAGAGGGAGGGAAGGAAGGAAGGAAGAAAGCAAGGAAGGGAGGGAGGGAGGGAGGGGGGAAGGAAAGGGGAAAAAGGAAAGAGGAAAAAGGGAAAGGAAAAAGGGAAAGGAAATAGGGAAAGGAAATAGGGAAAGGAAAAAGGGAAAGGAAGAAGGGAAGGGAAGGGAAGGGAAGGGAAGGGGAGAAAAAGGAATGTCCCTATACTTTTGCCAAAAAACGAATTTATCAAAAATTTTCCCAGAAAAGTTTCAGTTTCTCATGAAGTTCTATATAGAATTCAAAGAAAAATAACACCAAATTTACACAAACTGTTTCATTTTAAGTGACCAGCATAATCCTCAACAAACACCTGACAAAACCACTATAATTCTTAAACAGAGAATTAAAGTACATGACAAAAATAAAATATATGTCAGGATAAGGGCAAGTGAATTTACAGTATCCTAAGAGTTTTAGAGGATTCAGAAAGGAAAAAAAGCACATAGTAACGTTAACTTTTTTTAAGCTAATAGAGAGGGTAGAATGGAATGAGTGAAACAAATCAGAATAGGAAAGACAAATACAAAACATTTAATGGAAAGTTTATACCAGGTGCAGGGATTCCAACATTCTCAAAGCTGAGGCAGGAAGATCACTTGAGCCCAGGACTACAAAGCTACAGTGAGCTAGGATCCTGCTACTTGCACTCCATCCTGAACTACAGAATGAAAACCTGTCACTTAAAAAAAACAAAACTTCAGAATAGTGAAGGTCTTTCTAACTAATAACTCAAAATACAGATGTCATGATAGATTAATAAACTGAACAAAATTAAAATAAAAAACTCATGCATGGTAAAAAAAAAAATTTTTTTAAAGCACAATATAAATAAAGACTAACCAGATGGGTAAAAATTAGTCCAATTCATATCAAAACAGCATAATAATATACGAGGGGCTCCTTATGAACACTCCAATAAATCAAACTAAAAAGATCAACAACTGTGGCTGGGCACGGTGGCTCACACCTGTAGTCCCACCAGTTTGGGAGGCCGAGGTGGGTGGATCCCATCTCTACTAAAAACAAAAAAATCAGCTGGGCATGGTGGCATGCACCCATAATCCCAGCTATTCAGGTGAGTGAGGCAGGAGAATTCCTTGAACGGGGGAGGCAGAGGCTGCAGTGAGCCAAGATCAAGCCACTGCACTCCAGCCTACGTGACAGAGGGAGACTGTCTCAAAAAACAAAGAAAAAGATCCACAACCAAGTCAAAAAGCAGACCAAAGAAGAGAAAAAACAAATTGCTCTTCAAACTATAAAAAGATGTGAACTTCACTAATATTAAGAGAAATGCAAAACTACTGCTTGGATATACAAACTTTTACCTGTTAGATTACCAAAGGTATGAAGAACAGCTCTTTTATTCATATATTGGTAAAACTGGGAACACATATTGGTAAAACTACAGGGCGAATAATTTTGGACTATCTATCAAAATTAACTGCAAAACTCCTTTGACCCAATGTTTCCACCTATGGAAATTAATAATCCTATTGTATACAAGCAATGTGACATATATACAAGAGTTAGTCATCAAAGTAGATCAAAAAGTGCATCAACACTGATTGATTAGATATTAGATAACATGGTTAAAAAGAAAAAAAAAGCTCTATACTGAAAACAAGATAAATTGTTCACGCCAGATACAGTGGCTCACACATGTAATCTCAGCACTTTGGAAGGCCGAGGCAGTAGGATCACTTGAGGTCAGGAGGTCAACACCAGCCTGGCCAACATCGTGAAACCCCACCTCTACTAAAAATATAAAAATTAGCAGGGCGTGGTGGCACATACCTGCAATCCCAGCAACTTGGGAGGCTGAAGCAGGAGAATCACTTGAGCCCGAAAAATGGAGGTTGCAGTGAGCTGAGACTGCACCACTGCACTCCAGCCTGGGCAAATGAGCGAAGCTTCAAAAAAACAGAAAATCAAAGAAAAAAGAAAAGAAAAGTCTCAAAAAAAAATAAAAATAATAAGATAAATTGTTCAGTGAAAAAAATTAAGACGCAGAAGAGTATATAATATTAACCCATTTGTATAAAGATGGAGGGAGTAATTAAGTATTTGTCTATTCACATTTGAATATGCAAAAGAAACCTAGAAAGATATGCAAGAAAGTAGTAATTACATGGTAGCAGGAAAGCTATTGATAAACTGGGCAGATGGGGAACAGGAATAACACGAAGAGTTTTCAATATATTTTTAAATTTTCTACAATCTGACCGTATAACATAGTCTGAAGATCCAACTGTAAAATATATATAGCTAACCAAAATCATTGTATTTTTACCTTTTATTTACTGATACCATTACTCTAATTTATGCCAAAACTACTTTAGAGGTGGCTACCCAAAATGGAGAAGAGTATAGTAACAGTAGCTAAACCTCTACTTTTTTTAGCTGCCTCATCATACATGCCATGGTCTAATAAACTCATGTCTACACATTTCAGAATAGTACTGAGTTGTAGAAAAATATGATTTTTCTGACAAAGATAACTGAAAGTGGAGAAGAAAATGAGTAATACACAAGGGTCCATAGGAAAGTATGCCAAATTGTGATACAGAAGTCAGCATTTCTTTTTTCTTTTCTTTTCTTTTTTTTTTTTTTTTTTGGACACAGGGTCTCACTCTCACCCATCCCAGGGACTGAAGTACAGTGGTGTGACCATGGCTCATTGCAGCCTCGACCTCCCAGGCTCAAGCCATCCTCCTGCTCAGCTTCCCAAGTAGCTGGAACTACAGGCACGTGCCACCATGTGTAACTAAGTCTTTTTATTTTTATTTTTTATATTTACTTTTGCAGAGACCAAGGTCTCCCTATGTTGCCCAGGCTGGTCTCAGACTCCTATGCTCCAGTGAGCCTCCTATCTTGGCCTCTCAAAGAGCTGGGATTACAGGTGTTGGGCAGCACACCCAGCATAAAAGTCAACATTTCTTTATATTCAAGCAACAAAGATCCTCAGAGTTAAATAAAATTAGCATTCACTAGAAACATCATCTGTCTAGAGATACACAAAAGAGAAAAAAAAGAATCTAAAACAACAGATTTTAGGTCTAACCACAACAACAAAAAAATGTGGCTCATTTAAAAAAAATAAAAATTCCTAACATAAGAAACTATATCCATTTTAAAAAATAGGCTTTTTTTTTTTTTGGAGACAGTCACCTTCTGCCATGCAGGCTAATGAGCAATGGTTCAATCTTGGCTCACTGCAACCTCTGCCCCCCGAGGTCAAGTGATTCTCCTGCTTCAGCCTCCCAAGTAGCTGGGACTACAGGCACGCACCACCACACCCAGCTAATTTTTCTATTTTTAGTAGAAACCAGGTTTCACCATGTTGGCCAGGCTGGTCTCGAGCTCGACCTCAGGTGATCTGCCTCCCTTGGCCTCCCAAAGTGCTGGGATTACAGGTGTGAGCCACTTCGTCCAGCCAAAAAAATAAGAATTTTAATTAGAAGTATGTATTTAATAGATCATTCTGCATAAAACAGCCAATGCTTAAGTTTGTCCACAAAGTAGAAAACTTGTGGGTCAATACAATAAGGATTCATAAATTATAGCCACTACTGTTAAAAATGAGTAGAAAGGCCGGGCGCGGTGGCTCACGCCTGTAATCCCAGCACTTTGGGAGGCCGAGGCGGGCGGATCACAAGGTCAGGAGATCGAGACCACGGTGAAACCCCGTCTCTACTAAAAATACAAAAAATTAGCCGGGCACGGTGGCGGGCGCCTGTAGTCCCAGCTACTCAGGAGGCTGAGGCAGGAGAATGGCGTAAACCCAGGAGGCGGAGCTTGCAGTGAGCCGAGATCGCGCCACTGCACTCCAGCCTGGGCGACAGAGCGAGACTCCGTCTCAAAAAAAAAAAAAAAAAAAAAAAAAAAAAAATGAGTAGAAAATGCTGTTTAATTTGATGAAATAAAATAAACTACCAGGTATCTGAAAATACTCCACTGCCCCAGTTTTCAGTAACATTTTTTTCAAGAAATCTCTGCACTTACCCCCATTATCTGTTCTTTTTAAAGCTCCATCCTTATGGGGACAAAGTTCACATCTCTATAAAAAAAAAAGAAACAGGTAATGAAGAAATATTTCAGATTATCCAAAATGTAGTAGCTTCCCTGCAACTTCAAAACTACTGAAAATGTGAGAGCAGCATTTGTACTATTTGTCCCCAAGAATATTTCAGAACATTCTTCACAAACAGTTGTTCTCGATGACATGTGATCTCCTTCAGAGGACAAGTAATTTTTTTAAAATACATTTTAACTTTTAAACTCCTGCCATGAGCCAGGCGCAGTGGCTCACGCCTGTAATCTTAGAACTTTGGGAGGCCGAGGCGGGCGGATTACCTAAGGTTGGGAGTTCGAGACCAGCCTGACCAACATGGAGAAACCACGTCTCTACTAAAAATAAAAAATTAGCCAGGCGTGGCGGCACATGCCTATAATCCCAGCTACTGAGGAGGCTGAGGCAGGAGAAGTATTTGAACCTGGGAGGCGGAGGTTATGGTGAGCCAAGTCACGCCACTGCACTCCAGTCTGGGCAACAAGAGGGAAACTCCATCTAAAAGAAACAAAACAAACAAAAAAAACTCCTGCCACAGTTTTCTAAATCTTACATTAATAAAAACACAAAGATGCTGGGATAATTTACCTGGGGAGTGGGAGGAGAAACAAAAAGGTCCTCTCAACACAAGAATGGGGCAAGGCTTTTAATATCTGCCTGTTATCTGTTTACTTCCTGTCTTACGGTCAGCTAGGATGACTGCCGTCAAGTAGGTCTGGTTTCTCTTAAAGAGCCAAACTCAAGAATGTAGAATTTTAATTTAAGTGGCAAGAAATGATTTCATGTATGCTGATTTCCCTTCTGAAAGGAATTAGGCTAATCAGCTATTATTATTCAAAGACAATGGTACTCAAAATTTATTGTGGATCCCTCTCCCTCCCATGCTCAGAATTTAAAACCAAAAATAAATGTAGAGCCAGCACTACCACTTCTTACGAAACACAGTTAAGTTTCAATGGCATTGTCTTACTATGAAGAATATGTTCCTGAAAGTCACACTTGAGCATTATTTATATCCCACTTTGTTTCCAAAAGAGGTTTTGCAGCACACAATATAGTAATATAGGCCGGGCACAGTGGATCATACCTGTAATCCCAGCACTTTGGGAGGCTGAGGTAGGCAGATCGCTTGAGCCCAGGGGTTCAAGACCAGCCTGGGCAACATGGCAAAATCCCACCTCTACAAAAACACACACACACACACACACACACACGAATTCACTGGGTGTGGTGGTGGTGCACCTGTAGTAGAGCTACTCAGCAGGCTGAGGCGGGCAGATCAATTGAGCCCGGAAGGTCAAAGCTGCAGTGAGCTATGATTATGCCAATGCACTCCAGCCTGGGTTACAGAGTGGACCCTATCTCAAAAAAACAAACAAACAAAAAAAAAAGTGTGTGTATAAATATATACACACACACACATATATACCTATATGTGTATGTATGTAAAGATACACACACATTATATACATATATACACACACTTTATATATATACACACATATATACACACCCTACATATAAATATATATACACTTACATACATATACAAATTACAACAAAAAATTAGAGTAGAAAATTAAGTTGCAATAGTTTTAAAAGTACAGAAAGTATAAGCCAAAAAAGCCTACTGAGGCCGGGTGCAGTGCGTCACACATATAATTGCAGCACTTTGGGAGGCCAAAACAGAAGGACCACTTGAGGTCAGGAGTTCGAGACCAGCCTCAACAGCAAAGTGAGACTTCATCTCTACAAAAAATAATTAAGAAATAGAGCCTATTAGCCGGGCGCAGTGGCTCACACCTATAATCCCAGCACTTCGGGAAGTGGATCACGAGGTGAAGAGATCGAGATCATCCTGGTCAATGTGATGAAACCCCATTTCTACCAAAAATACAAAAAATTAGCTGGGTGTGGTGGCGTGTGCTTGTAGTCCCAGCTGAGGGAGGCTGAGGCAGGAGAATTGATTGAAACCGAAAGGCGGAGGTTGCAGTGAGCCGAGATTGTGCCACTGCACTCCGGCCTAGGCAACAAGAGCAAAACTCCACCTCAAAAAATAAATAAATAAAATAGAACCTATTGATAAAGTTTGGATATTTGTGCCTCCAAATCTCGTGTAAAAATTTAATCCCAATGCTGAAGGTGAAGCCTAGCAAAAGGTGTTTGGTTAATGGGGGCAGATCCCTCGTGAATGTCTTGGTGTTTTCCTTGTGGTAATGAGTGAGTTTCTTGCTGTTGTTAGTTCACGTGAGATCTGATTGGTAAAAAAAGCCTGCCATCTTGCTCCCTTCTCTCACCATGTGACACTCTTGGTCCCCATTCCCACTCCCCCATGAGTAAAAGTTTCCTCAGACCAAAGGTGTTGGTGGTATGCTTGTACAGCCTACAGAACTGTGAACCAAATAAACCTCTTTTCTTTATATTAATAATCTACCCAGTTTCCAGTATTCCTTTAATCTAAAACAGACTAATACCGCTATATTTCTTGCCTTTCAGTATTTCACTTTCCTGATTTTCCTATTACCTCTTTGGCAGCACCTTTCTGATCACCCTATCAAACCTTTAAATGGTGAAGTTCCTCAGTGCTCTGGCCTAAAATGTCTCACTATTTCACGTGAAACACTAGGCAATCTTATTCATTATCCAAACTTCCATTACCAATAAATTATAAAAGTAACAGTGACTCCCAAATTTTATCTATTTGTATCTGTCCTTAGGTTCAGGTATAAAACTCTATATACTATGTAAACACTTTATTTTATTTTATTTTGAGACGGAGTCTTGCTCTGTTGCCCAGGCTGGAGTGCAGTGGCTCGATCTCGGCTCACTGCAACCTCCACCTCCAGGGTTCAAGCAATTCTTCCGCCTCAGCCTCCCAAGGAGCTGGGATTACAGGTGTGTGCCACCATGTCCAACTAACTTTTTCTATTTTTAGTGGAGATGGGGTTTCGTCATGTTGCCCAGGTTAGTCTCAAACTCCTGGCCTCAAGTGATCCACCCACCTCAGCCTCCTAAGTGCTAGGATCACAGGAGTAAGCCACCGCACCCAGCCTACATAAGACACCTAAAACACTCCACAATTTATGACAAAACCTGCTCTTCCTGCTCTTTCCATATATTGGTAATGATATTTTCAATGACACATTGCTCATGTAAGACACCTAGTGGTCATAATCTTTGACCACTTCATACCTTACTCCCTAACCTCACTTTTAATCCATAACTGTATTGTGCCCTTCCTCTTCCTCAAAACTGGTGAGATGTGCCTATCTCCCTCCATCTCCACTATTACCCTACTTAAAGCCAGCATCACCTTTCATCAAGACCACTTCAGTCACCTTCTAAATGCAGTAATCCCTCAATTATCCATGGAAGAAACATTCTAAGAACCCCAGTGGATATCTGAAACAACAAATGGCACTAATAAGCACTTGATTCTGTTTTTTGCTATACATACTTACCTATAAAAAAGTTTAATTTATAAATTAGGCACAGTAACAGATTAACAACAATAATAAAATAGAACAGGCCGGGTGTAGTGGCTCATACCTATAATCCCAGGACTTTGGGAGGCCGAGGTGGGCAGATCACCTGAGGTCAGGAGTTCGAGACCAGTCTGGCCAACATGGTGAAACCCCATCTCTACTAAAAATACAAAAAAATTAGCTGAATGTGGTGGCACACACCTACAGTCCCAGCCAAGCAGGAGGCTAAGGCACAAAAATTGATTGAACCTAGGAGGTTGCAGTGAGCCAAGATCATGCCACTGCACTCTAGCCTGGGCAAAAGAGAGAGACTCCACCTCAAAAAAATTTAAAAAAAAAAAATTACAACAATCTACTACAAGAAAAGTTATGTGAATGTGGTCTCTCTTAAAATACAGTCTGCGGCCGGGCGCGGTGGCTCAAGCCTGTAATCCCAGCACTTTGGGAGGCCAAGACGGGCGGATCGCGAGGTCAGGAGATCGAGACCATCCTGGCTAACACGGTGAAACCCCGTCTCTACTGAAAAATATGAAAAACTAGCCGGGCGAGGTGGCGGGCGCCTGTAGTCCCAGCTACTCGGGAGGCTGAGGCAGGAGAATGGCGTGAACCCGGGAGGCGGAGCTTGCAGTGAGCTGAGATCCAGTCACTGCGCTCCAGCCTGGGCGGCAGAGCGAGACTCCGTCTCAAAAAAAAAAATAAATAAATAAAATAAAATAAAATAAAATACAGTCTGCATAACAACAGCAGCATATACAATGGTGGTTCCATGAAATTAAATGGAACTGAAAAACTCCTATTGCCTAGTGACGTAATGATGTAATAGCCATAGTAACATGACAGAGTAATTTTTAAAATAAATTTAGTGTACATTAAGTGTACAATGTTTATAAAGTCTACAGTAATTGTAGCAGTCCATTATCTCACTGCTATAAAGAACTACCCGAGACTGGGCAATTTATAAAGAAAAGAGGTTTAATTGACTCATAGTTCCACATGGCTGAGGAGGCCTCAGCAATCTTTCAATCATGGCGGGAGGGGAAGCAAGCATGTCTTATATAGCAGCAAGCAAAACAAAGAGAATGTGTACATAGGAAAAAACTGCCACTTTCAAAACCATCAGATCTCAAGAGAATTCACTCACACTCATGAGAACAGGATGGCGGAAACTGCCCCGATTATCCAGTCACCTCCCTCCTTCAACACATAGGGATTACAATTCGAGATGAGATTTGGGTGGGGATACACAGCCAAACCCTATCAGTAGTGTACAAAAATGTCAAAGGCTTTCACATTCACTTACCACTTACTCATTGACTCACCCAGAGCAACTTCTAGTCCTGCAAGCTTCATTCATGGTATACAAGTGCAATTTTTTTTTTTAATCTTTCATACCATTATTTTTAATCTTTCATACCATTATTTTAGCTGTACCTTTTCTATGTTTAAAAACACAAATACTTACCATTATGTTAAGTTGCTTACAGGATTCACTTATGAAATGTACAAGATTGCAACCTAGGAGCAATAGGCTATACCACGTAGCCTAGGTATGTACTAGGTTATACAATATAGCTTTAAGAACATTCTAAGATGATTGTGTAATGATGAAATCACCTAATGAGGTATTTCTAAGAACATACTTCCCTCCTACATTACACAACACATGATTCTACCTCACCGTACTCTACTCACCTATTTTCAGAGGGGTTGACCATGGTTAACTAACTAAGGGAAGCAAAACCGCAGATAATGGAAAATGACTGTAGTCTCCTAATATTCACTCTTAACCAACTATCACCAATCTGCAGAATGAACTTTTCACAAAACAATGTACTTCAGAAATGCAAATCCAAATATACCACTGCCCACTAAAAAACACTTCAAAAGGCTGGGCGCGGTGGCTCAAGCCTGTAGTCCCAGCACTTTGGGAGGCTGAGGCAGGCAGATCATCAGGTCAAGAGATCGAGACCATCGTGGCCAACATGGTGAAAACCCATCTCTACTAAAAATACAAAAATCATCTGGGTGTGGTGGAGCACCTGTAGTCCCAGCTACTCAGGAGACTGAGGCAGGAGAACTGTTTGAACCTGGGAGGCGGAGGCTGCAGTGAGCCGAAATCGCACCACTGTACTCCAGCCCGGTGACAGAGCGAGAATCCATCTCAAAAAAAACAAAACAAAACAATAAAAACACTCCAGTAGTTTTCCTGCATCATATAACCCTTTCCTATCTCTACAACCTTCCCTCTTTCCAACATTTCACGTTATGGGCAATGCTGGCTTTTTCTTCTTTCAATTCTATAAATTCTCCACAGCTCATTCCCACTTCAGAGGCTTTTAATGGATTGTTTTTACTCTAAATGGAATATTATCATTCACTACACCCTCTTCTGCGGCTGGATAACTTCTATTTATCCCGCAGGTCCTTGCTTAAAGTCACTTCATCAAAGACAATGTCTCTGAATCTCCAGATGAGGTTAGGTGACATATTATGATTTACCTATGCTTTCCTTCTTGGGATGTATTACAATTACAATTAACTATGCAATTAACTCCTCCACTAGATTACAAGCTCCATGTTATGGCTATAGCTAGCCACTCCTAACATCACACACAGTCTCCAGGCACAATAACTCAAGAACTACATGATGAAGGGATAAAGGGAACAAAATCACAAACATCCCATTGATGCTATAACCAAAAAGAAAAAAAGAAAAAAAATTGAATTTTAAAAAATAGGCCAGGTGCGATGGCTCATGCCTGTAATTGCAGCACTCTGGGAGGCCAAGGCAGGCAGATGACATAAAGTCAGAAGTTCAAAACCAGCCTGGCGAACATGGCGAAACCCCATCACTACTAAAAATACAAAAATGAGGCCGGGCACCATGGCTCATACCTGTAATCCCAGCACTTTGGGAGGCCAAGGCAGGTGGATCACAAGAGATCAAGACCATCCTGGCCAACGTGATGAAACCCCATCTCTACAAAAAATACAAAAATTAGCTGGGCACGGTGGCACATGCCTGTAGTCCCAGCTACTCGGAAGGCTGAGGCAGAAGAATCACTTGAACCTGGGAGGTGGAGGTTGCAGTGAGCTGAGATCGCACCACTGCACTCCAGCCTGGCAACAGAGCAAGACTCCAGCTCCAAAAAACAAAAAATTTAGCCAGGCGTGGTGGCAGGCACCTGTAATCCCACCTACTCAGAAGGCTGAGCCACGAGAATCACTTGAACCTGGGAGACAGAGGTTGCAGTGAGCTGAGATCAAGCCACTGCACTCCAGCCTGGGCAACAGAGCAAGATTGTCATCAAAAAAAAAAAAAACAGTCAATATTCATTGTTATATGATTTCAATGACACCATAATCCTATTCTTTTGGAAGGCAATTAAGCAATATGAATCAAGAAAAAATCCAATTTAATTACTTCACTTCTAGAGAGCCAAAGCAAATAATGTAAGATACAGCATTTATAAATTACCTTTGTGTCTTTTATATCATGTATATACTTTACTTTCAAGACATGAATATGTATGTACAAAGATATTTTATATAACCATTTATAACCAAAAAACTTTTTTATAAAAGTCTGGCTGGCTGCAGTGGCTCTCACTTGTAATCCCAGCACTTTGGGAGGCCGAAGTGGGTGGATCACTTGAGGTTAGGAGTTCAAGACCAGCCTAGGCAGCACGGTGAAATCTCATCTCTACTAAAAATACAAAAAATTAGCTGGACGTGGTGACGCGAGCCTGTAGTCCAGCTATTCGGGAGGCTGAGATGGGAGGATCACTTCAGCCCAGGGGGTCGAGGTCACACCACAGAACTCAAGCCTGGGTGACAGAGTGAGATCTCATCTCAAAAAAAAAAAAAAAAGCCTAACGGCATAACAACGATGTAACTAATACACTACTTACAAAGATTTTTAAACAAGTTAAAAAAGAGGGGGAAGGGGGGAGGGATTGCATTGGGAGTTATACCTGATGTAAATGACGAGTTGATGGGTGCAGCACACCAACATGGCACAACATGGCACAAGTATACATATGTAACAAACCTGCACGTTATGCACATGTACCCTACAACTTAAAGTATAATAATAATAAATAAATTTAAAAAAAAAAAAAAAAAAAACAAGTTAAAAAAGATAATTCACTGGGCCAGGTGTGGTGGCTCATACCTGTAATCCCAGCACTTTGGATGCTGAGGTGGGCGGATCACAAGGTCCAGAGATTGAGACCATCCTGGCTAACACAGTGAAACCCCGTCTCTACTAAAAATACGAAAAATTAGCTGGGCATGGAGGCGGGCACCTGCAGTTCCAGCTACTGGGGAGACTGAGGCAGAAGAATGGCATGAACCTGGAAGGCGGAGGTTGCAGTGAGCTGAAGATTGCGCCACTGCACTCCAGCCTGGGCAACAGAGCGAGACTGTCTCAAAAAAAAAAAAAAAAAACAAATTCACTGAACATTAAAAGAAAATATACAAAATAGGCTGGGCACAGTGGCTCACGCCTGTAATTCTAGCACTTTGGGAAGCCGAGGCAGGCAGATCATGAGGTCAGGAGTTCGAGACCAGCCTGGCCCACATAGTGAAACCCTGTCTCTTACTAAAAATACAAGAAACAAAAAAAATTAGCCGGGCATGGCGATGTGCACCTGTAATTCCCAGCTACTCCAGAGGCTGAAACAGGAGAATTGCGTGAACCCAGGAGGCAGGGGTTTCAGTGAGCCAAGATCGCACCACTGCATTCCAGTCCAGGTGACAGTGCAAGACTCCATCTCAAAAAAAAGAAAAGAAAATACACAAAATAGGCCAGGCGGGGTGGCTCATGTCTGTAATCCCAGCACTTCAGGAGGCCGAGGAGGGCGGATCATAAGGTCAGGAGATCGAGACCATCTTGGCTAACACGGTGAACCCCGTCTCTACCAAAAATACAAAAAAAAATTAGCCGGGTGTAGCGGCAGGTGCCTGTAGTCCCACCTACTCAGGAGGCTGCAGCAGGAGAATGGTGTGAACCCGGGAGACAGAGGTTGCAGTGAGCCAAGATCGCGCCACTGCACTCCAGCCTGGGTGACAGAGCGAGACTCTATCTCAAAAAAAAAAAAAAAATACATTAATAGGATTGTGGTAAGGATGGTAAGATTATAAATGATTTCTTTCCTCTATTCTAAACTATACCATTTCCGTTATAATGTGAAGTTTTATGGAAAAATGTCCCTAAATGCTAATTAAATCTGCCCACTGAAGATAAACCTATAATAAATAAAACAGGATGTCTCAGCAACAAAAAAAAAAAAGAGAAAAAGAAAGACACTATAAGCCGAGCATGGTAGCACCAGTCTGCAGTCCCAAATACTCAGAAGGCTGAGGCAGGAGGATCACTTGTGCCTGGGAGTTTGAGGCTGCAGTAATATAATCGCACCACTGCACTCCAGCCTGGGCAAAAGAGCAAGACTTGATCTCAAATTAAAAAAAAAAAAAAAAGAAAGAAAAAAATTTTTAAATACCAAAAATACAACATGCGAAGTGAAAATTTCACTAGGCAAGCTTCAAAACAACAAATCTGAGATGACAAAAGAGTCAGTGAACTTGAAGCTATACCAATAGATAGAATCTAATCTGAGGCCAGGTGTGGCTCACACCTGTAATCCCAGCACTTTGGGAAGCCGAGGTGGGTGGGTCACCTGAGGTCAGGATTTCGAGACCAGCCTGACCAACATGGAGAAACCCTGTCTCTACTAAAAAATACAAAATTAGCCAGGTGTGGTGGCACACACCTGTAGTCCCAGCTACTCAGGAGACTGAGGCAGGAGAATCACTTGAACCCAGGAGGCGGAGGTTGTGTTGAGCCGAGATCGCACCATTGCACTCCAGCCTGGGCAACAAGAGCGAAACTCCATCTCAGAAAAAAAAAGAAGAATCTAATCTGAAAAAGAAAATACAGATTTAAAAAAAAAAAAACAAAAACAAAAAAAAAAAAAAACAGGGCTTCAGGGACCCACAGTACAGTACCAAAAGGTCTTACGTGCATAACCAAAGGCCTAAAAAAGAAGAGAGAAAGAATATGAGGCAGGAAAGAAAATTTTGAAGAAATGATGGCTGAAAATTTCTTCAATTTGAAAAAAGACAAATTCACAGATATAAGAATCTCAGCAAACCTCAAAGAGTCAAATGCCTTGCTAAAAAGCAAACACAGAGGGAGAAATCTTGAAGCACCAAAAGAAAATGTCACATTACACAAAGGGAACAGTGACTGGATAAACGGCAGATTTCTCATCATAAAATATGGAAGCCAAAAGAAAGGAAACTAAAATAATTAAATTGCTAAAAGATAAAAGCACTGTCAACACATAATTCTATATCCAACCACAATGCCCTTCAAAAATAAAGGTGAAATAGGTACTTTCAGATAAAAGAAAGCAAACACAACTTATCACCAAAAGATACGCCTTGCAAGAAAGGCTAAAGAAATTCTTCAGAATTAAGAGAAATGAGGCTAGAAAATGCAAATCTTCAGAAGACAAAGAAGACTACCACAAATGGTAAATATCTGGGTAAACTTAGAAGACTTTTAGCTCTTAAGTTCTTAACATTACGTGATTATTGAAAGCCAAAATTACATTGTTGTTTTCCAGGGCTTATAATATACGTAGTTCCAACACACATGACAATAGCATAACTGACAACAAAGAGGTGATATAAAAGAACAACTTACAACCTTTGTATACTTTATGACTTGTACAATATTACGCATAAGTGGTAATACTATAAAAACAGACTGAAAAGAGTAAAGAAATTGCTACGGGAATGTGCAAAAGAATTAAGTTGAAACCCTTCCTAATATTATATTAAAAAATTACCCCTTCAAAAGTGAATCGCAGATCTAAATGTAAGAGCTAAAACTATAAAACTTTAGAAAAAAACATAGGAGGTAAGTCTTCAGGACTTGGTTGAACAACAGTTTTTAGACATAACACTAAAAGCAGAGGCAATAAAAGAAAAAATAACTAGAATTTACCAAACCTACAGACTTTTTTGCTACAAACAAAACTATCAGGAAAGTAAAAGGATAGAAGAAATACTTACAAGTCGCATGTCTGATAAATAGTTTGTAACCAGAATACAGAGTTCTTCTACTCAAAAATAAAAAGCTATACAGCCCAGCTAAAAATTGAACAAAGGATCCAAATAGACACTTCTCCAAAGAAAATATATAAATGACCAATAAGCACATGAAAAGATGATTAACGTCATTAATCATTAAGGATTAAAAACCAACACCAGGCCGCGTGCAGTGGCTCACGCCTGTAATCCCAGCACTTTGGGAGGCCTATGCGGGTGGATCACCTGAGGTCAGGAGTTTGCGACTAGCCTGGCCATCATGGTGAAACTCCGTCTCTACTAAAAATACAAAAATTAGCTGGCATGGTGGCAGGCACCTGTAATCCCAGGTACTCAGGAGGCTGGGGCAGGAGAATCGCTTGAACCCGGCAGGCAGAGTTTGCCGTGAGCCAAGATATCACACCACTGCACTCCAGCCTGAACAACAGACTGAGACTCCATCTAAAAAATAATATAATGAAAAAAATAAATAAAAATCAACACCACAATGAGATACTACCTCATGCCCTGTAGGATAGCTAAAATCAAAAGCCAAACAATAAAAAATGCTGGCAAAGAGATGGAGAAATTAAAACCTTCATATATTGTTGCTGGTAATTTAAAATGTTACAGCCTCTTCATCAATTTTTCAAAGACAGCATGAAACAAAAATCCTACGCCTAAGAGAACTGAAAACAAATGTCTGGATTTGCAGACAAATGTTCATAATAATAACATTATTCATAATACTGCAAAAGTATATACAACCTAAATGTCTATCAATTAATGAATGAGTAAAGAAAATGTAGTATAGCCATGCAATAGAATATTATTTGACAACAAAAGAGAATGAAGTTCTAATGCTACAAAACAGATGCTTGTACATTACGCTAGGAGAAAGAAGCCACTCACAATACACCATATATCATGATTTCATTTATATGAAATGTCCCAAATAGGGATAGAGACAGAAATGAAGATTAGTGATTGCCAGGAGCTAGGGAAGTAGGGTAATAGAGAGTGACTGTTAATGGGTCAAAGGGCTTCTTTTTGAGGGGATCCAAGTATTCTCAAATTGATTGTAGTGATGTAGAGACTGTCTCAAAAAAAAAAAAAAAAACACTCAGCCAGGTGCGGTGGCTCATGCCTACGATCCCAGCAGTTAGCAATGCTGAGGCGGGCGGATCACCCGAGGTCGGGAATTCAAGACCAGCCTGACCAACATGGAGAAACCCCATCTCTACTAAAAATACAAAAATTAGCCAGGCATGGTGGTGCATGCCCATAATCCTAGCTACTCGTGAGGCTGAGGCAGGAGAATCGCTTGAACCTGGGAGGTGGAGGTTGCGGTGAGCTGAGATCGCACCATTGCACTCCAGCCTGGGCAACAATAGCAAAACTCCGAATCAAAAAAATAAATAAATAAATAAATAATTTTAAAAATTAGTTTATTAGCACAGATAGAAAAGTAAAACTCAAACACAAGGTATCTGTAAGAAACACACTTTAAGTGAAGAGACAAACAGGTCAAAAGTAAATGGATAGGATGGGTACGCGGTGGCTCATGCCTGTAATCCCAACACTTTGGGAGGCCGAGGCGGGCACTTGATCACTTGAGGCCAGGGTTTCGAGACCAGCCTGGCCAACATGGCAAAGCCCCATCTCTACTAAAAATACAAAAACTAGCCAGGCATGGTGGCACACACCTAGAGTCCCAGCTACCAGGGTGGCTGAAACAGTCAAACTGCTTGAACCTGGGAGGCAAAGGCTGCAGTGAGCCGAGATCACACCACTGCACTCTAGTCTGGGTGATAAAGTAAAACCTCATCTCGAAACAAACCAACAAACAAACAACAACAAAAAAAGATGGTGAGTGGCTACATAGTAAAGAGAGGGAGGGGCATTTCACAGTAAGTCAGACAATGAAGAAGTCATAATAATTATAAATGTATGCACCTAAAAACAAGGCTTCAAAATAGATGAAGCAAAAATGAGCATAAGGCATAAACACTCGGAATACTCAGTGCCCCAAACAAGGTAAGATATTTTCACATTCCTCTTTGTGACTGACAAAACCAGACCAAATAATCATCATCATCATCATCATCAAAGCAATGTTAAAACCACTATAAACATTCTTTTCAGGTAAACTTGGTACATTCCCCATGAAAGACCACATACTGAGCCACAAAGCAGAACACAATAAAATGAAAATAATGGAAATCATACAGATTATGTTCCCTAACCACATTAGAAAAAAAGATATAAAATTAATGACTAGCAGCCAGGTGTGGTGGCTCACGCCTGTAATCCCACCACTTTGGAAGGCCAAAGCAGGCGGATCACCTGAGGTCGCAAGCTCAAGACCAGCCTGGTCTACATGGTGAAACCCCGTCTCTATTAAAAATACAAAAATTAGCTGGGCGTGGTAGCGGGTGTCTACAATCCAAGCTACTCAGGAGGCGGAGCTGAGGCAGGAGAATCGCTTGAACCCGGGATGCGGAGGTTGCAGTAAGCCAAGATCGCACCACTGCACTCTAGCCCGGGTGGCAGCACAAAACTCTGTCTCAAAATAAAATAAAACAAAATAAGTAGGGTTCTACCTAAAGAACCTATATAAAAGGGTAAAGTAAGCCCAAAGTAAGTAGAAAAAAAAAAGAAATAGTAAAAATAAGAGCAGAAGAAATGAAATAGAAAAGTAACAGAACATTTCAAGTCAAAGTTGGTTCTTTTGTCAGAGACCTCTGAACCAGAGTGCCTCTATCTTGAACAGGGGCTGCGTAAAACAAGTCTGAGTCCTGCTGGGCTGCATTCCCAGTAAGTTATGCATTCTAAGACACAGAATGAGATAGGAGGCTGGCACAAGATACAAGACATAAAAACCTTGCTGATAAAACAGGTTGTAATAAAGAAGGGGGCCAAACCCCACCAAAGCCAAGATGATGACCAAACTGACCTCTGGTCGTCATCACTGCTCATTATACACTAATTATAATACATTAACATGCTAAGAGACACTCCCACAAGCTCCATGACAGTTTACAAATGCCAGAGCAATGCCAGGAAGTTACCCTATATACTCTAAAAAGGGGAGGAACCACTAGTTCTGGGAATTGCCCACCCCTTTCCCAGAAAACTCAAGAATAATCCACCCCTTGTTTAGCAGACAATCAAGAACTACTCATAAAAATGGGAAACCAGCAGCCCATGGCACTGCTCTGCCTGTGGAGTAGCCATTCTTTTATTCCTTTACTTTCTTAATAAACTTGCTTTCACTTTACTCTATGAATCCATCTCAAATTATTTCATGCACAAGATCCAAGAACCCCTCTCTTGGGGTCTGGAATGGGACCCCCTTACTGGTAGCACTTTGGAGAGACCTACAAAGTTGACAATCTGCAAGCTAAATTCATTTTTTTTAATAGGAAGAATACAAATTACCAATATCAAGAATAAAATGGGAATTACCTCTATGATCCCAAAGATATTAAGAGGGCCAAAGATTATTATTAATGACTTTATGCTAACCAATTCAACAGCTTAGACGAAAAGAAAAAATTATTTGAAAATGAAACTCATCAAAACTGATAAAACAGAAAATCTGAGAAGCATTTTAAGTTCAATTCATTATCAAAATCCTTCCCAAAAAGAAAACTCTACACTCAGATTTTTTCACTGATAAGTTCCTTCAAACACTAAAGGAAAAATAGCATCAATCTCACACACACATTTCCAGAAAACAGAGAAGACAAGGCTTCCCAAATCATTTTCTAAGTTTAGCATGAAGAATACCAATGAATATACCAAAAATACCAGCACCTGACAAAAAGCAACAAGGCTGCACCAAAATCCCTCACATACAAAGATGCAAAAATATTTACTATTAGCAATTTAAATCCAACAATATATAGGAAGAATAGGCCAGTTGCAGTGGCTTACATGGATTACAAAAGTAATCCCAGCACTTTCAGAGGCCAAGGCAGGAGGATCACTTTGAGATCAGGAGACCTGCCTGGCCAACATGGTGAAACCCTGTTTCCACAAAAAAAAATTAGCCGGGCATGGTGGCTCATGCCTGTAATTCCAGCTACTCGGGAGGCTGAGGCAGGAGAATCACTTGAACCCAGGCGGTAGAGGTTATACTGAGCAGAGATTGCGCCACTGTACCCATCTCCAAAAAAAAAGAATACACCATGACACCAAATGGCATTTAGTATAACATTTGAAATAAAAGCAATGAAATCTACATTAATATCTTTAAATATATAGCATTATCTCGATACAGAAAAAGCTTTTGAGAAAACTCAATATCCATTCATGACACAAACCCTCAGGAAGCTAGGGCTAGCCCTTACTCAGCTGTGTATTCTCCATGGCATTGCATGACTATTCCTCTTGGGGTCTGTGACTATAACAAACTATCTTTTCAATGGCAGTCATGCTGGGTTGTGTTGGCCTTGCCATATCTAAATAGTAATAAGACCTGTATTTGAAAGCAATCTGATAAACTTCATCAGTAAAACCCCTACAGCTAATTTATAATTGATGGTGTAACACTGAATGCTATCCTCAAAGAATGAAAACAAGATTAAGTCCATTCTGTAAGGGAAGAGAATAAAAGGAATTACAACTGGGGAAAAAAGAGATAAAACAGTGTTTTATGACAATCATCTATTAAAAAAATCTAAGTAATCTTAGTAGAATTAATAAGACTTAAGGTTGTAAGAAGTCAATACACAAATCTATTTCCAACAAAACATTAGAAATTTTCATAATACTTTATAATTGCTAAAAAAATGTATTTAATATTTTAAAATAGCATCAAAAAAAGACAAAATACTGGTGGCTCATGCCTGTAATCCCAGCACTTTGGGAGGCCAAAGCAGGCAGATCATTCGAGGTCAGGAGTTGACCAGCCTGGCCAACATGGTGAAACCCCATCTCTACTAAAAATATAAGAATTAGCTGGGCTTAGTGGTACATGCCTGTAATCCCAATGGCTTGGGAGGCTAAGGCAGGAAAATTGTGTGAACCCAGGAGATGGAGTGAGTCAAGACTGTGCCACTGCACTCCAGCGAGGCGACAGAGTGAGACTTTGTCTCAAATAAGTAATTTTAAAAACAGAAGACATGCAAGACCAAAGGCTAAAAGCAACAAACAACTGCTCAGACAAAACAAAAAAGACCTAAATAAATGGAGAGATATACTATACTAATGATTAAGCTCAATGGTTGTTAAGATGTCGGTTCTCCTCAAACTGATGAACAGATTCAAGACAATTACAATCATGATCCCATCAGCCTTTTTCGGAGAAGACAGAAAAGAGAGTATTAAAATTTATATGGAAATGTGAAGGACGTAGAATATGCAGAACTCCGAAAAAGAAGAAAAAGGTTTTAGGTTTTGCAATTCTGACTTCAAATATAAAGTTACAAAATAATCAGAATACTCTAACAGGGCTAGACAAACAGATTTTTGGAGCAGAAGAAAGATTTCTAAAAGAGATACCACTTATGCAGTCATGTGATGTTCCCAAAGCAACCCAGTGAGAAAAGGAGACTGTTTTCAACAAATGGTGAAAAACAACTGGATAGCCATATGCAAAATACTCAAACCTACAAAAATAATTTCAGATGCATCACAGACCTAAATATAAATTAGCAAAAGCAAAACCTTTTAGAGGAAATAAAGGAAATTACCTTCATGACTTCGAGGTTAGGCAAAAGTGTCTTAGCTCACAGTAAGCAATAACTACAAAAGAAAACACTGATAAATTAAACTTATCAGATACAAATATTTCTGCTCATCAAAAGGTACAGTTAAAATAAATAGGTAAACCACACAGACTTGGCGAAAGTATTTACAAAACATTTATCTGACAAAGGATCAGTATTTAGGACATATAAACACCTTCTGCAACTCAAACAGCTGAAAAAAGAAAATAAAGAACAGTAAAGGCTAAATGAACAAACTCATCACAAAAGAGAACACACAAATGGTCAACACACAAGCTAAAACGTGCTCAATATCACCAGTTATCATGAAAATGTAAATTGAAACCACAATGATACCACTTCTGGTCAAGATGGAGTGAATAAAGGGGACCAGATTTTAGCCTCCTTGCGCGAAATAATAAAAGCCTAATAAAATGAATGAAACAACAGCACTGAAGATATTGGACAAGTAACAAAAGACAGTGATCCCTGGAAGACAAAAAAACAAATGGGCCACACGTGTGCCCAGCTTACTGCCTTGAGAGAGTTTCCAGGTCGTGGAACAGGGAGGAGGAACCCAGGCAGAGCCTGTGGTCTCCCCAAGTTGAGAAAATGGAGCTGGAAGTCCAAGCAGGCCAAGGTGCCTAGAGCTCACAAGGGAGACCAGCACTGAGTAGAGAGCTGGAGAGAGAGAGAGAAATGAAGAGATCTACAAAGGCTCACCCTACAACTTTTGGTTGAATGACAAATCAGCACGCGCAATGTAAAGGAGCTATCCAAGGGCAAGGTGAGAAATCACTAAAAGAATTAGAGGTAATAGCATCCAGAACTGATATAAGGATGTGAATAGTACCCATACCCAAAAGTCCAAAAGGAAATGATGTGATATAATTTATATCACACTGGAGATATGACATCGGAGTACTAAGAAAGAAAAGGCTTCAGAAGGAGGAAAAATTAATCCTAAACATGGCCCTGGTCCAATTAAAGAAAACATAAAAGACCCAACAGAAAGAAACTGTTTTCAAGCAACTTAATAATGCCACAGAACAAAGTCCACAAATACTTTTAAAAGGTAAACAAAACTAGAGAAACTAGAAAACAAGGTAAAATTCACACTGGCTAAAAAGTCAATCAAAATTTGTAAGACTTACATAGAAGCAGGAAATTACACCCCATAATGAAACAAAAAAACAAACCAATTTTGAAATGAAACAGAAAATAGAATTAGTAGACAAGTCCTTTAAAACAAGTATGATGATATATCATATGATCAGAAAGCTAGAAGAAACATATTAAGTAAAAATATGAGATATTTTTAAAATTTGAACTTCTAAAGATGAAAATTACAAAGTCAAAGATGAAAAATACACATTGAGATTTACAACACATGAAACCAAAATTACTAACCTAAATGAAACACAGAAAAGAAAAAAACACTAAAAAATATAATACATGATAACAGAAATAACTTTAAAGAGGCCAAACATACTTGTAACTAGAGTCACAAAACAGGAAATAAGGCCGGGCGCGGTGGCTCAAGCCTGTAATCCCAGCACTTTGGGAGGCCGAGGCGGGTGGATCACGAGGTCAGGAGATCGAGACCATCCTGGCTAACATGGTGAAACCCCGTCTCTACTAAAAATACAAAAAACTAGCCGGGCGAGGTGGCGGGCGCCTATAGTCCCAGCTACTCGGAGGCTGAGGCAGGAGAATGGCGTGAACCTGGGAGGCGGAGCTTGCAGTGAGCCGAGATCGCGCCACCGCACTCCAGCCTGGGTGACACAGCGCGAAACTCCGTCTCAAAAAAAAAAAAAAAACAGGAAATAATATAGAAAAAAGAACTTTAGAAATCATGGACAACAACTTTCACATATTTGATGGAAATTGTAAGCATATATAACAAGGCAATCTTTTAATGAACTATCAGTCACTAGAAACATGAAGAAAAGTGGCTGAGCAAAGTGGTTCACGCCTGTAATACCAGCACTTTGGGAGGCTGAAGTGGGAAAATCACTTCAGGCCAGGAGCTCAAGACCAGTGTGGGCAACACTGCAGAACCCCATCTCTTAAAACACACACACACACACACACACACACACACACACACACAAAATTGGCATGGCATGGTGGCTCACACCTATAATCCCAGCACTTTGGGAGGCCAAGGCAGGCAGGTCACCTGAGGTTGGGAGTTCGAGACCAGCCTGATCAACATGGGCAAACCCTGTCTCTACTAAAAATATAAAATTAGTTGGGCATGGTGGTGCAGTGCCTGTAATCCCAGCTACTCGGAAGACTGAGGCAGAAGAATTGCTTGAACCCGGGAGGCGGAGACTGCGGTAAGCCAAGATCATGCCATTGCACTCCAGCCTGGGCAACAAGAGCGAAACTCCATCTCAAAAAAAAAAAAAAAAAAAAAAACATACACACAAAAATTAGCCACGGATAGTGGCACACACCTGTGGTCCTTCCAGCTACTCAGAAAGGCTAAGGCAGGAAGAGGTCAAGGCCATAGTGAGCCATGATTGTGCCACTGCACTCCAGCTCAGGCGACAGAGTAAAAGCACATCTCCAAAAAATAAGGTAAACTATGACCAAAATGACTAAAATCAGAAACTTAAATTCTAATGCAGCCAAAGAAAAAGGTCTTATTACACACTACAAAATCAAAAGAAAGTTGAAATTGTTGTAATACTATCATGTAAAGTAGACAAAAATAAAAATGTTATCAGGAAAAAAGAGCATCATTTTATATACATTAAGAGTTTAATTCATCAAGAACACACAAAAATCCTAAACATTTATTTACCTATTAATAATGGGGCTTCAAAATAAATAAAGCAAAAATGAGAGAACTGTAAGAATAAATGAAAGAATCTACAATGATATTTTAAAATTTCAGCAAACCTCTCTATGTAATAGAACCAGGCCAGGCGTGGTGAATCACACCCGTTATCCCTGAACTTTAGGAGGCCGAGACAGGATTTCTTGAGCACAGGAGCTCAAGACCAACCTGAGCAACACAGGGAGACCCTGTCTCTACAAAAAGATTTTTAAAAATTAACTGGGTGGGCTGGGTGTGGTGGCTCATACCTTGTAATCCCAGCACTTTGGAAGCCTGAGGCGGGCAGAACACCTGAGGTCAGGAATTTGAGTCTAGCCTGGCCAACATGGTGAAACCCCATCTCTACTAAAAATACAAAAATTAGCCAGGCATGGTGGCGCACAAGAGTAATCCTAGCTACTTAGGAGGCTGGGGCAGGAGAATCGCTTGAACCCGGGAGGTGGAGGTTGCAGTGAGCCGAGATCACGCCACTGCACTCCAGCCTGGGCGAGAGCGAGATTCCATCTAAAAAAAAAAAGAAAAAAAAAGAAAAAAAAAATTGGCTGGGTGTGCTAGCATATGCCTGTAGACCCAGCTACTGCGGAGGCTGAAATAGGAGGATCACTTGAGCCCAGGAGGTGGAGGCTTAATGAGCTATGATTGTGCATGCCACTGCACTCCAGCCTAGGTGACACAGTGACATCATGTTCAAAAAAAAGGAATGGTAATAATAATAGGACCAGTAGACAGAAAATCAGTAAGGATACAGAAGCTTCAATAACACCATTAACCAAAAGCACCTAACTAACTATAGAACACTCTACACAAACTACCAGAATACACATTCTGTTCAAGTGCATTTGGAACATTCACCCAAGATATACCATATTCAGGCCAAAAAAACAACTCTTGGTAAATTTAAAAGGTTTCAGGTCTTACCATGAACTTTTTCTTACCACTGTTATATTAATTTAGAAATCAGTGACAGGAAAAAAAAAAATCAATAGACAATCCCAGTATTTGGAATGAAAACATACTTTTAAAATAACCATTGGGGGCCGGGAGCGGTGGCTCACGCCTGTAATTCCAGCACTTTGGGAGGTCGAGGCAGGTGTATCACAAGGTCAGGAGGAGTTCAAGACCAGCCTGGCCAAGACGGTGAAACCCCATCTCTACTAAAAATACAAAAATGAGCCGGGCATGGTAGCAGGCGCCTATAACTGCAGCTACTCAGAAGGCTGAGGCACAGAACTGTTTGAACTCGGGAGGTGGAGGTTGCAGTGAGCCAAGACTGCGCCACTGCACTCCAGCCTGGACAACAGAGCGAGAATCTGTCTCAAAATATAAAATGAAATAAAATAACCATGGGGTAAAAAAAAAAAAAGACAAAAATATCAAGTATTTTTAAGACAGTTAAAGCAGTAATTGAAAGAGAAATTTATACAATTACATGACTATATTAAAAAAGAAATCAGTGATTTCACCTTCTTCCTTAAGAAACTAGAAGAGCAAAAGAAAGATCAGAGCAGAAGTCAATGAAATAGGAAACAGAAAAATAGGGCACACTCAATGAAATCAAAGGTTACACTTACAGTTCTGGGAAGACGGAACGGACATACTTTTCCCTATTCCTCCCACTAAGTACAAATTTAAAATGTGAACATTACAAATAAAACGAATATTCTCTGAAAGGTGGAGAGAAGGCAAATTAGCTCAGGATCACAGGGCACAAGGCACAATATAGCAGTAAATTCCCTGGGTATTCTTCTTTTTGCCTAATGTATACTACTCCTGGAATGGAAGAAGTGAGTACATCAGAAACACCGATGGGCACAGACCAAAAAAAAGGAACCTCCAACAGGGCCAGACACAGTGGCTCAAGCCTATAATCCTGGCACTTTGGGAGGCCGAGGTGGGTGGATCACCAGAGGTCAGGAGTTGGGAGACCAGCCTGGCCAACATGGCAAAATCCCATCTCTACTAAAAATAAAAATTAGCCGGGCATGTTGGCAGGTGCCTATAATCCCAGTTACTCCAGAGGCTGAGGCATGAGAATCGCTTGAACTCGGGAGGCAGAGTTTGCAGTGAGCAGAGATCGCGCCACTGCACTCCAGCCTGGGTGACAGAAAGAGACTCTGTCTCCAAGAAAAAGAAAAGAAGCCTCAACAAAAGCCTTCTCTCTCCAGACCAAATTACCAGTAAAGTGGTATGTTAATAGTACATTAACCAGAAAGAAAACTTTTGAAGAGTAACTGCTCTAATCCAGGATAACACCACAGAAAAACTAGCCCCACCCATACCAGCAATGATTACATGAAGAACCTAGATATTCACCCTTATGAGACTGTAATGAAAATAATCCAAGATTCCCACCAGGTACTGTCAGAGCAAATTAAGCAGGAGACTGGAACTTTCATTCCAATTGGCTAGTCAATGAGCATCCACTCCCTACTGTATCAGTGGAGAGAAGTGGGGAAGCCTGGACTTCCACCACCATCTGCCAGTAATAAGGCATCTCTCCCTGTCCCTACTGGAGTGGTAGCAGAGAAGACCTAGCAGAGAGTCAGAACTTTCACCCACACACAGTAACAAATGAGGCCACATCCACCACAGAGATCAGGTGGGGAGCCACAACTCCCAACTCTGCAAAGAACTAAAAGGGAGTTTGCCTCAAATGTCAACACAGACAAGGCAGAGAACCTGAACTTCATTCCCTACCTGGCTTAACAAGGTGGCACCAACACTCTACCCATTAGATAAGTGTAAGAGAACACTAGTTAAAACAGTTGTTTAAGTAAGAGGCATAGTCTCATGACAAATACAAAAATGCCCAGGTTTCAGATTTGTGATACCGAAAAGATACCAAGAATTGGCGGGGTGCAGTGGCTCACGCCTGTTAATCCCAGCACTTTGGGAGGCCGAAGCAGGAGGATCACGAGGTCAGGAGTTCGAGACCAGTCTGGCCAACATAGTGAAACCCTATCTCTACTAAAAATACACAAAAAATTAGCCGGTGTGGTGGCGGGTGCCTGTAATCCCAGCTACTCAGGAGGCTGAGGCAGGAGAATCGCGTGAACCCAGGAGGCAGAGGTTGCAGTGAGCCAAGATTGTGCCACTGCACTCCAGCCTGGGCAACAGAACGAGACTCCATCTCAAAAAAAAAAAAAGATACCAAGAATTGGGAAGATTTCAAATTGAACGGAAAAAGGCAATAAACAAATGCAAACATCGAGATATCTTAATTCTAATATCTCACAGATGTATCAGAATTAACCGAAACAAATTTTGTTTGTTCGTTGTTTTTTGTTTGTTTTTTGAGACAGTCTCGCTCTGTTGCCCAAGCTGGAGAGCACTGGCATGATCTCAGCTCACTGCAAGCTCCGCCTCCCAAGTTCAAGCGATTCTCCTGCCTCAGTCTCCTGGGTAGCTGGGATTACAGGTGCCGCCATCACACCTGGCTAATTTTTGCATTTTTAGTAGAGACAGGGTTTCACCATGTTGGCCAGGCTGGTTTCGAACCCCTGACCCCAGGTGACTAACCCACCTTGGCCTCCCAAAAAATATGTTTAGGCCAGGCGCGGTGGCTCATTCCTGTAATCCCATCACTTTGGGAGGCCGAGGTGGGTGGATCACCTCAGGTCGGGAGTTCAAAAACAGCCTGACCAACATGTACAAACTCCGTCTCTACTAAAAATACAAAAGTAGCTGGGTATGGTGGCACATGCCTGTAATCCCAGCTACTTGGGAGGCTGAGGCAGAAGAATCGCTTGAACCTGGAAGGCAGAGGTTGCGTTGAGCTGAGATCATGCCATTGGACTTCAGCCTAGGCAACGAGAGCAAAACTTTGTCTCAAAAAAGAAGAAGAAAACAAAATTTCAGTGGAACAAATATCCAAACCATATCAACAAACTAAAATAAACAGATATAAAACACAATAAAGAAAAATGGTTTTGGCATAGTGAATTGGGGTAGAAAAAAAAAGAAAGACAAGAAAAATGGAATTCCAAAAATGTTCAAGTAACCCAAAAGAAAGCAGGAAAAAGAACAATCAAAAAACAAAAACTAAAATGAGGCATGGTGGCTCAGGCCTGTAATTCCAGCACTTTGGGAGGCCAAGGTGGGTGAATCACCTAAGGCCGGGAGTTCAAGACCAGCCTAGCCAACATGGTGAAACCCCATCTCTACTAAAAATATAAAAATTAGCCAGGTGTGGTGGCACATGCTTGTAATCCCATCTACTTGGGAGACTGAGGCACAAGAACTGCTTGAACCCAGGAGGCAAAGGTTGCAGTGGGCCAAGATTGAGCCACTGCACTTCCAGCCTGGGCAAGTAAGACTTTGTCTCAAAAAAAAAAAAAAAAAACAAACAAAAGGAGAGTCTGACAACATCTGTAACTATGTAAATGACCCAAATACCTAAATACAGCAAATAAAAGACAAAAACTGGCCAGGTGCAGTGTAATGACCATAATCCCAGCACTGTGGGAGGCCGAGGAGAGCAGATCACTTGAGGTTCGGTGTTCGAGACCAGCCTGGCCAACATGGTGAAAATCCGTCTCTACTAAAAATACAAAAAAAATTTTAGCCAGGCGTGGTGGTGCGTGCCTGTAATAGCTACTCTGGAGGCTGAGGCAGGAGAATCATTTGAACCCACTAGGCAGAGGTTGCAGTGAACCGAGATCATACCACTGCACTCCACCCAAGGTGACAGCGATACTCCGTCTCAAAAAAAAAAAGAGACAAAGATTGACAAAGTGGATTTTAAAAACATAACCTAAAGCCAAGCATGGTGGCTCACGCCTGTAATGCCAGCAGTTTGGGAGGCCATGACAGGAGGGTCTCTTGAGCTCAGGAGTTCGAGACCAGGCTGGGCAACACAACAAGACCTCGTCCCTACAAATAATAAAAATATTAGCCAGGTGTGATGGTGCACATGTGTGGTCCCAGTTACTTGGGAGACTGAGGTGGGGGAACTGTTTGAGCCCAGGAGGTCCAGGTTGCAATAAACCATGACTATGCCACTGCAATCCAGCCTAGGTGACAGAGCAAGACCACGTCTCAAAAAAAAAAAAAAAAAAAAGGCCAGGTGCAGTAGCTCACACCTGTAATCCCAGCACTTTGGGAGGCCAAGGAAGGCAGATCACAAGGTCAAGAGTTTGAGACCAGCTTGGTCTACATAGTGAAACCCCGTCTCTACTAAAAATGTAAAAAATTGACCAGGCATGGTGGCGGGCACCTGTAATCCCAGCTACTTGGGAGGCTGAGGCAGGAGAATCACTTCAACCCAGGAAGCGGAGGTTGCAGTGAACCAAGATGAAGCCATTGCACTCCAGCCCAGGCAACAGTGCAAGATTCCATCTCAAAAAAAAAACAGAAAAGAAAAAGAAAGAAAACATAACCTAACACTATTTTGTGTACAAGAAATTTACTTCGAATAAGCATGCTGAAAGCAAAAAAAAATTAAAAAGGTATATGATGCAAACATTAATTAAAGAAAAGCTGGAGTGACTATATTAATATCAGAAACAGTATACTTCAGAGCAAAGAAAAAGTACTAGAGACTAAGGAAATTATTTATTGAAAGAGGGTCAATCCACCAAGAGGACATAACATTCCTAAATGTGTGTGCACCAAAACAAGAATACAAAATATATGACAGAAAAACTGATGGAAGAGAATGGAGAAACACAAAAATCCACTATAGAGACTTCAGTATTTCTCTGTAACAACTGTTAAAACTACACATGTATTCACACAAGGAATACTGAATTTAACCCCATGAACTAACTGGATCCATGACATTTAGAGAACATTCCACCCATCGAGGGTGGAATACTTTTTTTTTTTGGAGACGGAGTTTCGCTCTTGTTCCCCAGACTGGAGCGCAATGGTGCGATCTCAGCTCACCGCAACCTCCGCCTCCCATCTTGGCCTCCCAAAGTAGTGGGATTACAGGTGTGAGCCAACGTGCCAAGCCTTTTTTTTTTTTTTAGACAGAGTCTCACTCGGTCACTCAGGCTGGAGTTCAGTGGTGCAATCTCAGCTCACTGCAACCTCTGTTTCCTGAGTTCAATCAATTCTCCTGCCTCAGCCTCCCAAGTAGCTGGGACTACAGGCATGTGCCACCATGCCCAGCTAATTTTCGTATTTTTTTAGTAGAGATGGGGAGACTCTGTCTCAAAAAAAAAAAAAAGAAAAAGAAAATAGACAAAAGTGATGAACAGAGGATATATAAAAGTATTAGTGCTTGTCTCAGGAGCACATATACCAAAATTGAATCAATACAGAGAAGATTAGCATGCTCTCTGCACAGTGATGACATGCAAATTCTTAAAGTGTTCCATATTAAAAAACAAACAAAAAAAAAGGTACCAAATAAGCACCTTAAAAGATGGTCAACATCATTAGCCACTAAGTAAATACGTATTAAAAACACAATGAGGCGTGTGTAGTGGCCTGTAATCCCAGCACTTTAGGAGACCAGTCTGGAGCACAGCTTTAGCTCAGAAGTTCAAAACCAGCCTAAGCAACATAGCAAGACCCCATCTCTCCAAAAACGTATTTTTAAAAACATTGGCTGGGTGTAGTGGCATACACCCATAGTCCCAGCTACTCGGAGGGTTAAGGCGGCAATGAGCCATGAGCATGACACTGCCCTTCAAAGCCTAAGTAACAGAGCAAGACCCTGTCTCAAAAAAATAATAATAATAGGCTGGGCGCAGTGGCTCACGCCTGTAATCCCAGCACTTTGGGAGGCCGAGGCGGAAGGATCACGAGGTCAGGAGATCGAGACCATCCTGGCTAACATGGTGAAACCCCGTCTCTACTAAAAATACAAAAAATTAGCCAAGTGCGGTGGCAGGCGCCTGTAGTTCCAGCTACCCAGGAAGCTGAGGCAGGAGAATGGCATGAACCTGGGAGGCAGAGCTTGCTGTGAGCCCAGATTGCGCCACTGCACTCCAGGCTGGGCGACAGAGCAAGACTCCATCTCAAAAAAAAATAAAATAAAATAAATAATAATAATAATACACACAATGAGATATCACTAATGCCCATCAAAATTAATAAATGAAGACTTATGTTCACATGAAAACCCGTGTAACGTTTATAGCAGTTTTATTCTTAATAACCTACAAGTGGAAATAACTGAGATTATCTTTCAGCAAATAAGTAATTAAACAAAACGCAGTATAACTGTAACAAATACTAAGCAACGACCTGGAGGAATCTCCAAGGAATTAAACCTAGTGTAAAAAAACTCAATCTCAGAAAGTTACATGTTGTTTTGTTTTGTTTTTAGACAGAGTCTCACTCTGTCACCCAGGATGGAGTGCAGTGGCACAATCTCGGCTCACTGCAACCTCTGCCTCGTGGGTTCAAGTAATTCTCATGTCTCAGCCTCCCAAGCAGCTGAGATTACAGGTGTGTGCCACCACACCTGGCTAATTTTTGTATTTTTAGTAAAGACAGGGTTAAACTATGTTGGCCAGGCTGGCTTCGAACTCCTGACCTCAAGTGACCCACCCACCTCAGCCTCCCAAAGTGCTGGGATTACAGGCTTAAGCCACGCTCCCGGCCTCCAGAAAATTACAAGTTCTATCATCCCATTTATATAATATATAACATCCTTGAGATAACAAAATTACCAAAATGAGGAATACATTAGTGGTTATGACTAAGTCTGGTGGCAGGAGGAAAGCGGGTGTGGCTATAAAAGCACAACAGGAAGGGAGAGGATTCTGGGAAGATGGTGCAATAGGAAGCACCAGGAACCTGAGGTCGGGAGTTCAAGACCAGCCTGACCTACATGGAGAACTCCCATCTCTACTAAAAATACAAAATTACCCGGGCGTGGTGGCGCATGCCTGTAATCCCAGCTACTCGGGAGGCTGAGGCAGGAGAATCGCTTGAACCCAGGAGGCAGAGGTTGCGGAGAGCCAAGATCATGCCATTGCACTCCAGCCTGGGCAACAAGAGCGAAACTCGTCTCAAAAAAAAAAGAAAAAACAAGTATATATAAGTCAGCAATGAAGAAAATGCAGGACTTATACACAGAAAAATCACAAAACTTTACTGAAATAAACTGAAGACAACATAAATAAATGGAGAGACATTTCATGTTTTTGGATTGTAACACCTTAATGTTGCTAAGATGTTACACTCCAAAGCAATCTACACATTCAATCAAATCCCTATCAAAATCCCAAGAATGCTTTTTGCAGAAATAAAAAAAACATACATTCTAAAACTCATGAAGAATCTCAAGGGACCTCAAATAGTCAAAACAATCTTGAAAAGGAAGAATAAATTTGAAGACATCACACTTCCTGATTTCAAAACTTACTACAAAGCTACAGTAATCAAAATAGTGTTGCTGGGTGCGGTGGCTCGTGCCTGTAATCCCAGGCAGGCCGAGGCAGGCGGATCACCTGAGATTGGGAGTTTGAGACCAGCCTGACCAACACGAAGAAACCCCATCTGTACTAAAAATACAAAAATTAGCTGGGTGTGGTGGCACGCACCTGTAGTCCCAGCTACTCAGGAGGCTGAGGCAGGAGAATCGCTTGAACCCGGGAGGCAGAAGTTGCAGTGAGCCGAGATCACACCACTGCATTCCAACCTGGGCAACAGAGCAAGGATCCGTCTCAAATAAAAAGAAAAAAAGAGCAACAATTATAGAAACATTTAGAAGAAAACACGGGGAAATCTTCACTGCACTAAATTTGACAATCATTTCTTGGATATACCAAAAGCACAGAAAACAAAAACTAAAAAAAGATAAATTGGACTTCATCACAATTAAAATCTCTGTGCATAAAAGGACATGACTATCAACAGAGTGAAAAGACAACACACAGAATGGGATAAAGTATTCACAAATCATATATCTAAGAACGGTCTGGAATCTAAAATTAGATACTGGGTCTAGGATCTAGAAGTAGATAAAGAATACTGATATTTCAACAACAGAAAGTCACACAAAAAGGGCAAAGGACCTGAACAGACATTTCTCCAAAGAATACACACAAATGGCCAACAAGCAGATGAAAAGATGCTTGTATCACTAATCACTGGGAAAATGCAAATCAAAACAAGATACCACTTCACATCATTAGCATGGCTATCATCAAAAACCAGAAAACTGACCAGGTATCATGACTCACACTTGTAATCGTAATACTCTGGGGAGGCTGAGGCAGGAGAACTGCTTGAGTCCAGAAGTTCAAAATCAGACTGGACAACATAGTGAAGCTACCTCTCTATAAAAATCAATAAAATGAGGTGGCAGTGGTGGTGGTGTGTGCCTGTGGTCCCAGCTACACAGGAGTGTAGGTGGGACAAATGCCTGATCCCAGGAGGCTGACACTCCAGTGAGCCATGTTCAAGCCACTGCACTTCAATGCTGAGTGACAGAACAAGACCCTGTCTCAAAAACAGTAACAACAACAACAGAAAATAACAAGAGTTGAAGAAAACTGAAAAAGACTTGAGTGGAAAAAAACTGAATCTTCATGCATTGTTGGTAGGAATACAAAATGCTGAAGTCTCTGTGAAAAACATTTTGGCAGTTCCTCAAAAGGCCAAACAGGCCGGGCACGGTGGCTCAAATCCCAGCACTTTGGGAGGCCTAGGCCGGCAGATCATCTGAGGTCAAGAGATTGAGACCAGCCTGACCAACATTGGAGAAACCCCATCTCTACTAAAAACACAAAATTAGCCAGGTGTGGTGGCACACGCCTGTAGTCCCAGCTACTCGGGAGGCTGAGGCAGGAGAATCACTTGAAACCGGGAGGTGGAGGATGCAGTGAGCCGAGATCATGCCATTGCACTCCAGCATGGGCAACAAGAGTGAAACTCTGTCTCAGGAAAAAAAAAAAAAAAAAAAGCCAAACAGAATTACCATACGATCCAGCAACTTCACTCCTAATGTATACCCCTCCACTCAAAAAAAGAGATTAAAACAGATGCTAGAATACCAATGTTCAGCTTAGCATTATTCACAATAGCAAAAAGGTAGAAACAACTCAAGTTTCCATCAACAGATGAATGGATAAACAAAATACGGTATATACATAATAATGGATTATGTAATATTCAGCTATAAACAAGATTCAAATTCTGATACATGCTACAACATAGATGAACCCTGAAAACATTCAAAGTGAAATAAGCTACATACAAAAGAACAAATATAAGATTCCACTTACATGAGGTAGCTAAACTAGGCAACTTGATAGAAAACAGAAGTTACCAGGGGCTACAGAGAGGGTGAAATGAGAGTTATGCTTATGGGGTACAGAATTTCTCTTTGGGATTAGTTCTGGAAATATATACTGCTGATGATTATAAAATACTGTGAATGTACTTAATGCCACTGAACTGCATACAGAAAAAATGGTTAAAATGCTATATTTTGTATTATGTGTATTTTACCACAATGAGTAAGGAAAATCTGAATAATCAGATTACCATGTTCATGGATTGAAAAATTCAAAACTATAAAGATGTCCATTCTCAACAGGCGCAGGGGCTCATGCCGGTAATCCCAGCACTTTGGGAGGGCAAGGCGGATCACAAGGTCAGGAGTTCGAGACCAGCCTGGACAACATAATGAAACCCCTTCTCTACTAAAAATACAAAAATCAGCCAGGCATGGTGGCAGACGCCTGTAGTCCCAGCTTCCTGGGAGGCTGAGGCAGGGGAATCGCTTGAACCCAGGAGTCAGAGGCTGCAGTGAGCCGAGATCGCACCACTGCACTCCAGCCTGGGTGACAAAGCAAGACTCTGTCTCAAAAAGAAAGAAGTCCATTCTCCCCAAATTGATATACACAATCAATGCAAACTCAAAACACTAGCAACATTTTTGTGGAATATTATGGTTCAAAATATTTATCAAATGCAAAGAGCTAAGAAGTGGCAAGATACTTAAAATAACAACAAAAAAGGAACACAATATAGAAGGACTAATTCTATCTGATATCTTGTATCCAGTTATTATTAATATGAAGCTATAGTAATTTTAAAACTGTGGTTCTCTCACAAAGGCACATAAAAAGAACACAAAGTCCAGAAAGAAATCCATACAAATATTAATAGCTGATTTATGATAGTGCCACTGTGGAACTGAGAGGAATAGTGTCAAAACAAATAGATGTCTCTATTTAAAATTTTAAAAACTAAAAATGTTTTGAAAAGAGGTTGGGCACAATGACTCATGCCTATAATCCCAGCACCTTGGGAGGCCAAGGAAGGAGGATCGCTTGAGGCCAAGAGTTTAAGATCAGCCTGGACAACGTAGCAAAACCCCACCTCTGTTCTTTAATTAAAAATCTAGCCGGGCGCGGTGGCTCAAGCCTGTAATCCCAGCACTTTGGGAGGCCGAGACGGGCGGATCACGAGGTCAGGAGATCGAGACCATCCTGGCTAACACGGTGAAACCCCGTCTCTACTAAAAAATACAAAAAACTAGCCGGGCGAGGTGGCGGGCGCCTGTAGTCCCAGCTACTCGGGAGGCTGAGGCAGGAGAATGGCGTAAATCCGGGAGGCGGAGCTTGCAGTGATCTGAGATCCGGCCACTGCACTCCAGCCCGGACGACAGAGCGAGACTCCGTCTCAAAAAAAAAAAAAAAAAAAAATCTAAAAATTTTTTTTTTAATTTTTTTTAAAAAAAGAAGATAATAAACTTGCTCAGTCATATATTTAGTTCATCTAAGCCCATGATCTCTTTGATTTTTTCTTTTTCCTTAGAGATAGGGTCTCACTCTGTCACCCAGGCTGGAGTACAGTGTCAGGATCATAGCTCACTGCACCCTTGATGAGTGAATGAATAGTTTATGTTATTTTAGGATATTTATATGTACTGAAACCTAAAATTTTTAGAAAAGGATTTGAGGCAGTCTACAATAAAGGACAAGTATTGTAACAATTAAAAGAAGAAAAATAAGGCCGTGCACAGAGGCTCACGCCTGTAATCCCAGCACTTTGGGAGGCTGAGGTGGGTGGATCACCGGAGGTCAGTAGTTCCAGACCAGTCACGCCAACATGGCAAAACCCCGTTTCTACTAAAACTATAAAAAATTAGCCAGATATGGTGGCAGGCACCTGTAATCCCAGCTACTTGGGAGGCTGAGGCAGAAGAATTGCTTGAACCTGGGAGGCAGAGGTTGCAGTGAGCCCAGATCGCACCACTGTACTCCAGCCTGGGCAACAGAGCGAGACCTCTGTCTCCAAAAAAAAAAAAGAAAAATAATAAGAGCCAGTATGATAGACATCTATTGTTTTTCTGCTTCATAAGCATCCCCTTCTTTTGCAAACAGCACCCACCCCCCTGCATTATGGAAACTGCTCTTACCCCTGACTCCAACTATGTAGTTCTAGTGAGGGTTGCCATTCACAGTACCCTCCCCACTCCAGCCACAGAGATGATGGGCACATGATCCAACACAGGCCAATCAGAGTCCTTTCCAGGATTCTTCAAGAAAGCCCCTTCTTCTGGTAGAAGGGGCTGGAAACAAGAGCTGCCAGCAGTCATGGTTCCAGCCTCATGAAGTAGAGTCTGTAGTGTGAGAGAATGAAATCAACACGCAGAGAAACAGAGATAAGAGGTGAAGTCCTAAACCCCATGGAAGGAGAAAGAGGGAACAAATATACTAATAATGATATTAATACAGCTGATTTAACTAAAGACCAGATTTGGTGCTAGGCTGCCTGGTAACCAGGACAAAAAGATAAACAGAATGTATTTCACAGATCTATCAAAAAGGAGGAAATATACCAAATACGCAAAGGAGATAATTTTCCTGATGCTTTATTATTAAAAGAACTTCTTGTACATGGATCTTTTATGTTAAGAGTCACTGAAGAACAAAATGGACAGTGTCCATGATGAAAGTGTTATATCAAATACAGATTTTATATGCTATTACTTATAATAACTGAAAATATCTCAATCATTAAGCACAAGGGAAAAAATAACGACGCAGTAGGCATTTGAAGAAGTGAATACATCAACTAGTTTTATTTTTTCAGGAAGCTTGTCAGCGATGGGGAAAAGATAAAAGGGCAAAAATGTAAATGGAAAGCAGAATTCATGAGACGATTCAAAAATGTTTGTGAGTTGAATGGGAAAAAAATCAAGTAAACAGGATAGACTGATGACTAGTACTTGGTAAAACAAGACCCTGTCAGAAACATAAAAAGACCACATCAGAAACACAAGTAGTTAATTCCACTTAAAGACTACCACCTCTCCTTCTTGAAACGCCAAATGACAACTGAGATAAAGGGCATAAAGCCATAAATATAAAAAAGACTATCCCTGGAAACTTGAAAGGACATATGACAAGTGGTAAATGACTTAGGACCAAACAAAGCCGCTGCAGTAAGAAAGACAAGTCCAAAAGCAATGCATTAGAGCACCAGAAACTGGAGGAACATTAGATACCAGGCACTGGGGGAGGGGAGATGGGCATGCGCAGTGATGTTCTATGTATCCAGGAGGGACATTTCCAGATGAGGCTAACCAAGAGGAATTGCATATCATCTGAAAAGCAATCAAAACAATCCCCTTATCCACTACATACTAACACGTAACTGGCTCTCACTTGCCCTAGAAAACTGCAAAGGTTAATTTTCTAGAGAGGGTAAATGTAAGAAATCTAGACTGAGGGACACCAGGAGCAGCTGAAGAAAAACAAGAATCACAAAAGTGTAATTCTAAATCCTCAAATTCCAACATCCATCTGGCTGAAGGAATATTGGTAACCAGGTTTGTCAACCCCAAACAGGTGATCATGATCAGATGTATTTCTCTCTTAATAAGCTTAGAACCCCGCTAGATCATTTATAATGAAGTCTATCACTCAATAATGTCTCCTTACACAGAACTTTCAATCCACTCATTAGGAATTTGTCTTAAATTTGAGGCTGGGCACAATGTCTCACGCCTGTAATCCCAGCACTATGGGAGGCCGAGGCAGGCGGATCACCTGAGGTCAGGTCAAGCGTTTGAGACCAGCCTGGCCAACATGGTGAAACCCCGTCTCTACTAAAAATACAAAAATTAGTCAGGTGTGGTGGCGCATGCCTGTAGTCCCAGCTACTCAGAAGGCAGAGGCAGGAGAATTGCTTGAACCCAGGAGGCGAAGGTTGTGCAGTGAGCCGAGATTGCACCACTGTACTCCAGCCTAGGCAACAGAGCAAGACTCCATGTCAAAAAAAAAAAAAAAAAAAAAAAACAAAGGCCAGGCCCAGTGGCTCACACCTGTAATCCCAGCACTTTGGGAGACCAAGGCGGGTGGATCACCTGAGGTCGGGAGTTCGAGACCAGCCTGACCAACGTGGAGAAATCCCGTTTCTACTAAAAATACAAAATTAGCCGGGCATGGTGGTGCACGCCTGTAATCCCCACTACTCGGGAGGCTGAGGCAGGAGAATCACTTGAACCTGGGAGGCGGAGGCTGCAGCAACCCGAGATCATGCCAGCCTGGGCAACAAGAGCAAAACTCCCTCTCAAAAAAAAAAAAAAAAAAAAGTCTTAAATTTAAATCAATGGCTGAGAATCACCAGATTTTTACATAAAGTCACTAACACGAAAGACAGGCCAAAACAATACAAAAGAAGACTTCAAGGAGCAGAAGAAAATTTCGTAACTGAAACAAAACAAAAACCTCCAATTAAAGTATCAGCTAGGCATTGCGAGTCATGCCTGTAATCCCAGCACTTTGGGAGGTTGAGGAGGGTGGATCACCTGAGGTCAGGAGTTTCACACCAGCATGGCCAACATGGCAAAACCCAGTCTCTACTAAAAATACAAAAATTACCCAGGCGTGGTGGCAGGCGCCTGTAATCCCAGCTACTGAGGAGGCTGAGGTGGGAGAATTGCTTGAACCCAGGAGGCGGGGGCTGTAGTGAGCCAGTATCATACAACTGCACTGCAGCCTGGGTGACAGGCAAGACTCTTGTCTCAAAAAAATAAAATTAAATTAAATTTAAATGAAAATAAACTGTATCCAAGAAACTTGAACAGAAGATTACAAAAATAAGGAGCAGCCAGAGAGCATAAAGAGTCCTTAGAAATTAAAAAGTATGGCCAGGTGCGGTGGCTCACACCTGTAATCCCAGCACTTTGGGAGGCCAAGGTGGGTGGATCACCTGAGGTCAGGAGTTCAAGACCAGCCTGACCAACATGGTGAAACCCAGTCTCTACTAAAAATACAAAATTAGCTGGGCATGGTGGCGTGCGCCTGTAATCGCAGCTACTAGGGAGGCTGAGGACTGAGAATCGCTTGAACCCAGGAGGTGGGGGTTGCAGTGTGCCGAGATCACACCAATGCACCTTAGCCTGGGCAACACAGCAACACTCTGTCTCAAAAAAAAAAAGAAAGAAAAGAAAGAAAAAAGAAGAAAGAAAGAAATTAGTATAACAGACTTGAAAAATTTAAGTGAAGGGGCCGAGCCCGGTGGCTCACGCCTGTAGTCCCAGCACTTTGGGAGGCCGAGGCAGGCAGATCATGAGGTCAGGAGATCGAGACCATCTTGGTCAACATGGTCTCTACTAAAATACCAAAAAAAAAAAAATTAGCCGGGCGTGGTGGCACGTGCCTATAATCCCAGCTACCTGGCAGGCTGAGGTAGGGGAATCGCTTGAACCCGGCAGGCGGGGGCTGCAGTGAGCTGAGATCGCATCACTACACTCTAGCCTGGAGGCAGAGCAAGACTCCGTCTCAAAAAAAAAAAAAAAAAAAAATTAAGTGAAGGAGTGCCAGGAGTAGTAGCACACCTATAATCCCAACACTAGGGAAGACTGAGAGAATCACTTTCTTTTTATTTATTTATTTTTTTTTTTTTTGAGACGGAGTTTCGCTCTGTTGCCCAGGCTGGAGTGCAGTGGTGCGATCTCGGCTCACTGCAAGCTCCACCTCCCGGGTTCACGCCATTCTCCTGCCTCAGCCTCCCTAGTAGCTGGGACTACAGGCATCTGCTACCACGCCCGGCTAGTTTTTTGTATTTTTAGTACAGACAGGGTTTCACCGTGTTAGCCAGGCTGGTCTCGATCCCCTGACCTCATGATCCGCCCGCCTCAGCCTCCTAAAGTGCTGGGATTACAGGCGTAAGCCACCGCGCCCGACCCAGAGAATCACCTTTGTCAAGATCAGCCTGGGCTACACTGTCAAGATGCTGTCTCAAACAAACAAAAAAATTTTTAAGTAAAGAGTTGGAAGAGAAAGTGGGGAATCACCTCAGAAAGTAGAGTAAAAAGAGCTATACAACTGAAACAGAAAATACAAAAATTATAGGATCAAATTAGAAAAGTCCAACATCCAAAATGTTTTAAAAATACAGAAAAGGCAAACAAAACAGAATGGAGGAAATTTTCAAAGGAATAATTCAAAAACTTTCTCTCTGACCTAAACTCACATTCCGAAACGTGAGCTAACAAATCAAAAGGATCACTGTGTACCTAGTACAATGTGTAAAAGAAAGCACACCATCGTGAATATCAGAATAACCAGGTTAAAGAGAAAAATACTAAATCCAGAGAGAACTACCACACACAAACGATTAAAAAGAAATCAGAATAGGCCAGGTGCAGTGGCTCATGCCTGTAATTCCAAAACTGTGGGAGGCTGAGGCGGGTGGATCACTTGTGTTCAGGAGTTCAAAACCAGCCTGGCCAACATGGTGAAACCCCATCTCTACCAAAAATACAAATTAGCCAGGCATGGTGGCACACGCCTGTAATCTCAGCTACTCGGGAGGCTGAGGCAAGAGAATCACTTGAACCCAGGAGGCAGAGTTTACAGTGAGCCAAGATCATGCCATTGCACTTCAGCCTGGGTGACAGAGAGAGACACTGTCTCAAAAAAAAAAAAAAAAAAAAGAAAAAGAAAAAGAAAAAGGAAAAGAAAAAGAAATCAGAATTGCAGCCGGGTGCAGTGACTCACGTCTGTATCCCAACACTTTTAGGAGGCCGAAGCAGGTGGATTACCTGAGGCCAGGAGTTTGAGACCACCCTGGCCAATATGGCGAAACCCCCATCTCTACTAAAAATACAAAACTGGCCGGGCGCGGTGGCTCATGCCTGTAATCCCAGCACTTTGGAGGCCGAGGTGGGTGGATCACGAGGTCAGGGGTTAGAGACCAGCCTGACCAACATGGTGAAACCCCATCTCTACTAAAAATACAAAAATTAGCTGGGTGTGGTGGCGGGCGCCTGTAATCCCAGCTACTCAGGAGGCTGAGGCAGGAGAACTGCTTGAACCTGGGAGGTGGAGGTTGCAGTGAGCCGAGATCGCACCACTGCACTCCAGCCTGGGCAAAAGAGCGGGACTCCATCTAAAAAAAAAAACAAAACAAAACAAAACTGAGCTAGGCGTAGTGTCACACGCCTGTAGTCGCAGCTACTAGGGAGGCTGAGGCAGGAAAATCTCTTGAACCCGGGACACAGAGGTTGTAGGGAGCAGAGATCGCACCACTGCACTCCAGCCTGGGTGACAGAGTGAGACTCCATCTCAAAAAAAAAAAAAAAAAAAAAGAAAGTAGAACTGCTTTGGACTTGATAACAGTAACACTAACAGCTAAAAGTCAGTAGAGAAATACCTTCAAATTCTGAAAGAAAATGATTTCCAACCAAGAATTCTATGTATTCTGTCAAACAATCAAGTAAGATAGCAATCCCATTTTATTAACCATGCAAACCCTAATTTATTTCTCATGTGCCTTTTCCTATGAAGCTGCCAGAAGATGTGCCTTCTTAAATATAAAGAAACAGGGGAGTAGGGGGCTAAAAAACAGGGAATCCAATATAAGCAAGAAGAAAATGCCAAGATAATGGTGAAGGGATGTTCCACTATCTATATAGCAAACCTAAAGAGCAAACAGTCCAGATGGGAGCAAGCAGATGGTACCCAGAAGAAGGTCCCTGGTTTAAAAAGGAAAGGAAGGGGGAGGAAAGTAAGACAAGGGAAAGTAAAAGAGGAGAGAGGAAGGAGGGAGGAGGAAGGGGTAAGGAACAAGTGAGAAGAATAAAATCAAAGAGCGGAAAAAGAGGAGAGGGAAAGAAGAGGAAGAAGAAAATAAACAGGAAAGATGATAAAAGGAAGGAAAGGAAAAGTGAATCTATAAACTACCTAATACAATAACCACGCAGATTATTTAAGCAAGCAATGAGAGAGGCCAGGCGTGGTGGCTCACACCTGTAATCCTAGCACTTTGGGAGGCCGAGGCAGGTGGATCACCTAAGGTCAGGAGTTCGACACCAGCCTGGCCAACATGGTGAAACTCCCTCTCAACTAAAAATACAAAAACTAGCCGGATGTGTTGGCGCCTGTAATCCTTGGTTCTCAGGAGGCTGAGGCAGGAGAATTGCTTGAACCCAGGAGGTGGAAGTTGCAGTGAGCTGAGATTACCTCCACTATACTCCAGTCTGGGTGACAAGAGCAAAACTCCATCTCAAACAAACAAAAAAAAAGCAGTGAGAAGATATACAAAGATTTAGTCTTATAGCCTTAGAAAAAAAAAAAAAAAAACATGAGGAAAGTTGAAATACAGGACAAATATTAATTACAGAGAAAAAAAGAAAAATTAACACCAGAAAGTAATAACACTGCTGTATACTTTTGTCTTCGAAATTAGCAAAAACCAGGAACGGTAGCTCATGCCCGTAGTCCCAGTACTTTGGGAGGCCAAGACTGGAGGATCCCTTGAACCCAGGAGATCAAGACCAGCCTAGCAACATAGTGAGACCCCATCTATACAAAAAATTCAGAAATTAGACAGGCGTGGTGTGTACCTGTAGTCCCAGCTACCTGGGAGGTTGAGATGGGAGGATGACCTGAGGTCAGGAGTTCGAGACCAGCCTGGCCAACATGGTGAAACCCCGTCTCTACTAAAAATACAGAAATTGCCCAGGCATGGTGGTGCGTGCCTGTAATCCCACCTACTTGGGAGGCTGAGGCAGGAGAATCGCTTGAACCCGGGAAGCAGAGGTTGCAGTGGGCTGAGATCACACCACTGTACTTTAGCCTGGGCAACAGAGCGAGACTCTGCCTTAAAAAAAAAAAAGAGAGAGAGAGAGAGAAACCATTAGATTTAAAAAAAAAAAAAAAAGTCTAAACACAAAAACAGAATAAACAGATACACCATATGCTAGGCAATTTATCAAAGTATATCTACGTTTTCAACTCTCTTACTAGTTTTGTAGGCAGGTTAGAAAAGAATACAAACAAGTATTAAGCACCTACGTCATTCCTGCCCTTATGCTAGGCTTTTCTCACATTAAAAGGAAAAGGAATTCAAGAAACAATCTAGTAAAAGTGGCTGTGTTATCTATGATGGTAAGCACCAAATCTGTTAATTTTTGAAAACCACCTCTTTGAAAGCTATAGGAACTTAGGATATTATGCTGAGTTTAAAATCAAATACTAGATTATGAGTCAGCAGTAACGAAAAAATATTTAGTAAATGTTCAACTTTAAAGACATTCTATTTAAAGTGTACAGGCTAAAAAGCTTGTACAGAAATAAAAAAGTTATTTGTATTATGTAAAAAAAAAAAAGATACAATCTGAGTACTTTTCGGTACTCACCGTGGCTTCTTGCAATTAGAAATCAAAGATAAGTTGGCCGGGCACTGTGGCTCACACCTATAATCCCAGCACTTTGGGAGGCTGAGGCAGGCAGATCATGAGGTCAGAAGTTCGAGACCAGCCTGACCAACGTGGTAAAACCCCGTCTCTACTAAAAATACAAAAATCTGCCGGGCGTGGTGGCACGCACCTGCAATCCCAGCTACTCAGGAGGCTAAGGCAGGAGAATCACTTGAACCCCTGAATCTGGGAGACAGAGGTTGCAGTGAGCTAAATCACACCACTGCACTCCAGCCTGAGTGACAGAGCAAGACTCCATCTCAAAAAAATAAATAAATAAATCAAAAATAAATCTGAAAACAATTTTTAATTGTTTTCACATAATTTTTAATTATGTGAATAAAGGTAAATCTCCAGGTGTCAGAAATAAAAAAGAATTTTAAAGCTAAATGAGGCCGGGCACGATAGCTCACATCTGTAATCCCAGAACTTTGGGAGGCCGAGTCAGGCAAATCACTTGAGGTCAGAAGTTCGAGACCAGCCTGGACAACATGCAAAACCCCATCTCTACTAAAAATACAAAAATTAGCTGGGCTTGGTGGTGCCCATCTGTAGTGCCTCAGGAGGCTAAGGCAGAAGAATCGCTTGAATCTTGCAGTGAGCTGAGATAGCATCACTGCACTCTAGCCTGGGTAACGGCAAGACCCTGTCTCAAAAACAAACAGCTAAAGGAATCAGTATTAATTGAAGCTGAGGCAGTTAACGAAGCTATCAGAAACAATACTTTAGAGGGTAGGACTGACTATGACAGCAACATAGACTAAAGATACGGAGAAAAGCTCTAACTGGGTTCCCTACACAAGGACAAGAGCTGATAAGGGCCCATGTCATAACAGGAAGAGACTCTAGAAAAACATGCCCTGGACTACTAAGACTAGAGAAGCTGCACAGAAATTAGATGCTTGCTCCAGACATGAGTAGACCAGTCATTCTAGAAATCCAAGGGGATGCTGAGAGAAGGTATGGGGCCCAAAATCCATTATCTAAAGGATGCAGAAATTCAAGTCAAGAAAACAACTTAAAGAGACTGGCCTGGAGCAATGAACCCCATTAGGCAAACTGTAACAGATTCTGCAGCTATCAATCCCAGTCCATTTTCTCCTTCTTCCCTACTAACAAAACTCTCACTTTAACCAGTTTATCAATGGGTCCAACTTTATGACCGCATTTTGCAGGCTCCATAACAATTAAGAGCCAGTAAAATTAAACATAAATTGTTGAGCGGAGCCTCAAGAATTAATTTAAGAGTACAACTCAGGGCCAGGCGCGGTGGCTCACGCCTGTAATCCCAGCATTTTGGGAGGCCAAGGCAGGCAGATCACCTGAGGACATGAGTTCGAGACCTGCCTGGCCAACATGACGAAACCCCATCTCTACTAAAAATACAAAAATTAGCCAGGCGTGGCGGCACATGCCTGTAATCCCAGCGACTCGGGAAGCTAAGGCAGGAGAACCCGGGAGGCAGAGGATCGCAGCCACCGTGCTCCAGCCTGGGTAATTAGAGCAACACTCTCTCTCAAAAAAAAAAAAAAAAAAAAAGAGTACAACTCAATTAGAGAAGCACACTTGAACCTTACTCTCTCCCCTTTCTCCCCTTCTTTCTGCCTGGAACTTATTTTGTAGTCACAATGACTGCAGTTCCAGCTGCTGTGCTTTGACCATGGGAGAACCCTGAATATGAAAACTATGCACTAAGGATGATACAGTAGGAAGAAAGAAAAAGCATACTCCCTAATGACTTAAGAGAGCTGTCATAAAAGCTTCAAAATGTCTTTTGCTTTTAAGTAAAAAACTAACTGGCCGGGCACAGTGACTCACGCCTATAATCCCAGCACTTTGGGAGGCCAAGGCGGGCGGATCACGAGGTCAGGAGATGGAAACACAGTGAAACCCCATCTCTACTAAAAATACAAAACATTCGCCAGACATGGTGGCAGGCACCTGTAATCCCAGCTACTGGGGAGGCTGACATAGGAGAATTGCTTGAATCCAGGAGGTGCAGGTTGCAGTGAGCCAAGATTGTGCCACTGCACTCCAGCCTGGGTGACAAAGCGAGATTCCGTCTCAAAAAAAAAAAAAAAAAAGAATAACCTCCTGACTTTAGAAACCATTATAATCTGGTCAGCCAAATACAATTCTTAAAAGACAGAGAGCAAAGGCAAAAACCCCACAGTGACATCTTCACAACTCATGGTAGAGGAACAGCAATCCCAAGAAAGACAACTCCACCTGAAGATTAGCTTGCAGTCAAAAATTGCACAATATATGAAGACGTCTATCACCAGAGTTAACAAATGAAAGAATTCCAAAATCTGAGAATCTTTACAATAAGTATGTTTTAAATGTTCAAATAAAAAAACCGAATATAATTCTTCAAACAATAAAGCAAGATACCCTGAAAAAAGAGACAAATTGAAAAATAAAATCACACAAAAATTCTAGAAATAATTTACTCAGAAAAAAATTAATTCATTGAATTAAAAATAAGCATAAATCTGAAGACAGAGTTAAAGATATTATCCATAATGCAAAGATAAGATAGAAAGGCCGGGCACGGTGGCTCACGCCTGTAATCCCAGCACTTTGGGAGGCTGAGGTGGGCGGATCACGAAGTCAGGAGATCGAAACCATCCTGGCTAACACAGAGAAACCCTCGTCTCTACTAAAAATACAAAAAATTAGCCAGGCGTAGTGGCGGGCGCCTGTAGTCCCAACTACTCTGGAGGCTGAGGCAGGAGAATGGCGTGAACCCGGGAGGCGGAGCTTGCAGTGAGCCGAGATCGCGCCACAGCACTCTAACCTGGGCAACAAAGTGAGACTCCATCTCAAAAAAAAAAAAAAAAGATAAGATAGAAAACACGAAAAACAAATTAAAAGACACGAAAAACAGAATGAAAATCTCAAACATATACCTAAAAGTTCTAGGAAAATAGTTAATGAGAAGGTTACAGTATTTGAAGAGATAGAGTAGAACATAAAAAATGGAAGGACACTGAGTCCTCAGAATGAAAAAGCAGACCAAGTCTCAAACAGGATAAACAAACTCAAAAGACTGTTTATCAACCAACAGACACCAGAAGACAAACTAGAATAAAATCTTTAGTTATAGGAAAATAGCTATTATCAAAGGATTCAAACTAGCTCCCGACAGAGCAAAATAATGAAATTCGTAGACACAAAAAGACTAATACAGCTTTCTTACTTATTACTTACTAGCCTCAGACCCTGAGAAAAAATATCAAAACCTTCAAAAGAAAAAAAATGAACCCATAAACAAGGAAAATAAAAGGCTAGGTTGAACAAAAACATCAGTAATATTAAGCCTAATTATAAATAACTTTTTTTTTGTAAACACATTATTATTTAAAAGATTCAAAGTAAGACACACAGTGGCTCAAGCCTGTAATACCAGCACTTTGGGAGGCCAAAGAGGGAGAATCACCTGAGGTCAGGAGTTCAAGAACAGACTGGCCAACATGGTGAAAACCCATCCCTACTAAAAATATAAAAATTAGCCGGACGTGGTGGCATGTGCCTGTAGTCCCAGCTATTCGAGACGCTGAGGCATGAGAATCACTTGAACCCATGAGAATCACTTGAACATGAAAAGGCGGAGGTTGCAGAGAGCCAAGATCACACCACTGCACTCCAGTCTGGGCAACAGTGAGACTCCATCACAAAAAAAAAAAAAAAAAAAAAAAAAAAATGGAGTAATTCCAGCTAATCAGAAGGCTAAAGTGAGAGGATCACATGAGCCCAAGAGTTTCAGACCAGCCTGAGCAACACAGTGAGACCCTATCTTAAAAAAAAAAAAACTAAACAAAACAGTAGAATAATAAAGACAACAATACAACAATAACACAGATTGTGCAAGGGAAAAAGAACAAAGGGAATCAAGGCATCCTAAGGACCTTCGCTTTGTTGAAAAGGAGTACGGATATTAAGACTCAGAAAAACATTAAGTATGCATGTTAGAACTTTTAAGTGCAATCACTAAAAGAAAAGAAACAGAGCATATGACCTCCAAATCAGCAGAGAATTAAAATAAAAGAATGAAGGGGTCAGGCGGGACAGCTCATGCCTGTAATCCCAAAACTTTGGGAGGCCAAGGCAGGAGGATCACCTGAGGTCAGGTGTTCATGACCAGCCTGGCCAATATGGTGAAACCCCATCGCTACTAAAAATACAAAAATTAGCTAGGAGTAGGGCCAGGCATGGGGGTTCATGCCTATAATCCCAGGACTTTGGGAGGCCGAGGCAGGCAGATCACCTGAGGTCGGGAGTTCGAGACCAGTCTGACCAACATGGGGAAACCCCATATCTACTATACAAAATCAGCCAGATGTGGTGGTGCATGCCTGTAATCCCAGCTACTCCGGAGGCTGAGGCAGGAGAATAGCTTGAACCTGGGAGGCGGAGGTTGTGGTGAGCCAAGATTGCGCCATTATACTCCAGCCTGGGCAACAAGAGCGAAACTCCATCCCAAAACAAACAAAAACAAAAACAAAAAAATTCACTGGGTACCCATAATCCCAGCTACTCAGGAGGCTGAGGCAGAAGAATCGCTTGGACCCAGAAGGCAGAGGTGGCAGTGAGCTGAGATTGTGCCACTGCACTCCAGCCTGGAAGACAGAGACCCTGTCTAAAAAAAAAAAAAAATTAGCCAGGAGTGGTGGGGTGTGCCTGTAGTCTCAGCTACTCGGGAGGTTGAGGCAGGAGAATCGCTTGAACCTGGGAGGTGGAGGTTGCAGTGAGCAAAGATCACACCACTGCACTCCAGCCTGGGCCACAGAGTAAGACTCCATCTCAAAAAAAAAAAGCAAACTAGAATATTTAAAATCTAAAATGTCCTCTCTGCCCAGGAACGGTCATTCACACCTGTAATCTTAGCACTTTGGGAGGCCAAGGCAGGAGGGACTGCTAGAGCCCAGGAGTTCGAGACCGGCCTGAGCAACATTGTAAAACCCAGTTTCTACTAAAAATACAAAAACTAGCCAAGCATCGTGGCACATGCCTGTAATCCCAGCTATTCACGAGGCTGAAGCACAAGAATCACTGGAACCCAGGAGGCAGAGGTTGCAGTGAGCCGAGATCACACCACTGCACTCCAACCTAGGTGAGGGAGCCAGACTGTCTCGAAAAAAAATTAATTTTTTAAAATTCCTCTGTACCGGCCGGGCGCGGTGGCTCAAGCCTGTAATCCCAGCACTTTGGGAGGCCGAGACGGGTGGATCACGAGGTCAGGAGATCGAGACCATCCTGGCTAACACGGTGAAACCTCGTCTCTACTAAAAAATACAAAAAACTAGCCGGGCGAGGTGGCGGGCGCCTGTAGTCCCAGCTACTCAGGAGGCTGAGGCAGGAGAATGGCGTAAACCCGGGAGGTGGAGCTTGCAGTGAGCTGAGATCCGGCCACTGCACCCCAGCCTAGGCAACAGAGCAAGACTCCGTCTCAAAAAAAAAAAAAAAAAAAAAAAAAAAAAAAAAATTCCTCTGTACCTCATCAAAATTATATCAGTAGATAAAATTTCTAGTAAGTCACTTCAGCCTGTAGTAATTCAGAATAAATGCTCGCTAAATAAAAAATAGGTCGGGCATGGTGGCTCACGCCTGAAATCCCAACACTTTAGGAGGACAACACAGAAGGATCTCTTGAAACCAGGTGTTCGAGACCAGCCTGGGCAACATAATAAGACCCTGTCTTTACCAAAAATTTTTAAATTAGCGGGACATAGTGGTACGTGCCTACAGTCCTAGCTACTCAGGAGACTGAAGTGAGAAGATTCCTTGAGTCCCAGAGTTCGACGTTGCAGTGAGCTAAACTCACACCACTGATTCCAGTGTGGGCAAAGAGCGAGACCCTGTCTCTAAATACATAAATACAAAAAAAGTCATGAGAAAGTGTGTTTAATTTCTATTTTGGGAGACAGGGTGCTTTTTCTAAATAATGAATGTCTATCTACAAAGAACTTCCCTTAAAAACCAAACTTTCCTCAACCTCATTTCCTTTCATTTTTCTCTTTCCTTATATTTTCCACACAACAATCAAATCCTCGGCCGGGCGCGGTTGCTAACGCCTGTAATCCCTGCACTTTGGGAGGCCGAGGCGGGCGGATCACGAGGTCAGGAGATCGAGACCATCCTGGCTAACACGGTGAAAGCCCGTCTCTACTAAAATAAAAAAATTAGCCGGGCGCGGTGGCGGGCACCTGTAGTCCCAGCTACTCGGGAGGCTGAGGCAGGAGAATGGCGCAAACCCGGGAGGCGGAGCTTGCAGTGAGCCGAGATGGTGCCACTGCACTCCAGCCTGGGCGACAGAGTGAAGACTCCGCCTCAAAAAAAAAAAAAAAAAAAAATCAAATCCTCTACTGTCTTCCATGCCCTATAACCAGGGTTCTACCCAAACGAAGAAGCTGTATTGGCTGTTTCAAAAACTTTTCTTAGCCCTTCAGCATTCCTGGCAGCACCGTTACTATCAACTTTTCTTTCCTGAACACCTAGTTGTCTCTGTGGCTGTCTCTGTGGCGACTATACTTTTTAGGTTGTTTTCCTGACAGTTCACTATCAATCCTTGGTAATCAGTTCTCTTACTCTCCCAAATATAAACATTTCTCCTCTCTACAAAAAAAAAAAGGCATGTGGTTCCCAGTTTTCCCTCTATGCAGCTTCAACTCTGACTTCACTCTGTAACTGTATCCTAAATTTCCAATACAAAAATCTTTTTTTCTTTTTTTTGAGATGGAGTTTCACTCTTGTTATTCAGGCTGGAGTGCAAGGGCGCGATCTCGGCTCACCACAACGTCCGCCTCCCAGGTTCAAGCGATTCTCCTGCCTCAGCCTCCCAAGTAGCTGGGACTACAGGCATGTGCCACCACACCTGGCTAATTGTGTATTTTTAGTAGAGACGGGGTTTCTCCATGTTGGTCAGGTTGGTCTCAAACTCCCGACCTCAGGTGATCCGCCCGCCTCGGCCTCCCAAAGTGCTGGGATTACAGGCATGAGCCACCACGCCTGGGCTCCAATACAAAAATCTTAGCAGCATTAAAACCAACATGCCCAAAATAGGTCTTTCTTTACTCTTCACTTGCTCTCCTTCCTCTACTACAACTGCTCTAATATTTTTTAATGGTATCACCATTAATGAGTGAGCACCTTGATATCTAAGAATCATCTTTGATTATTCCCTTCCCTTTACCTAATATCCATTTCTGTCATTTCATCCTTCAAAATGCTCCCTTCTTTTCTACTCCCTTTCTATTCCCACATCTTTATAGTAGTAGCATCCTAAGTCCATCTCTAACCTTCCCTTTCAAGTTCATTCTATATAGCACCAATTTACTTTTCTGAAAATGCTCCTTTACTTTTCTGAACCTTTACTGCTCAGTATCTGTCAGGGTACTGCCAGGTCATAATCCCCCTTCCCTGAGAAGTGAACTATCTCCAGTCCACAGAGTTCTTCCTCTGTCTGAGTAACTTGACCTTAATGTCTCACCACAGCAAAATGGTCCAGAGTTAGGTACCTCATCCAAGCCAAACCAAAGTTGGGTTTTTGTTTTATTGTTTCTTAAAGGAACATGAGATTGGGACTGAATTTACTCGCTTTTGAGACAGGAGACGGAAAATATCAGGAGCTGAGCTATCGTCATCTTTCACCAGAGGAGGCAACATGGTGGTTAAGAGGTAACATAGTGGTTAAGAGCTTAATCACATCCCAGACTCTCATAAAACATCTGTTTCTCTTAAAACTATAGTATCCTTACCCGTAAAATGAGAATAACATCCACCTCATAGATGTGATAGGATGCTTAAATGAAATAACTGGCAAAAAACATTTAGCACAGTATGTGGCACATAGTAAACACTTAAAAAGTTAGCTACTCATTGTTGGAACAAGTAGCACAGTAAATCTGCAGAAAAAAAAGAATGGAAGCAAGTATGCAGACAAAAGTAGAAAAAAGATTCCTAAGACTAATTCATGTCCCTTTCTGGGTCAAATATATTTCCATGTTAGGGTTCTTGGCTCCTGTGTCCTTATAAGACAATGCCCTTTCTTTGCTTATCTGTTTCTTACAAAGGACCTGCCTTTTATAATTATACACTACAGGCCGGGCACAGTGGCTCACAATGGTAATCCCAGCACTTTGGGAGGCCGAAGCGGGCAGATCACCTGAGGTCAGGAGCTTGAGACCAGCCTGACCAACATGAAGAAACCCCATCTCTACTAAAAATACAAAACTTAGCTGGCCGTGGTGGCACAAGCCTGCAATCCCAGCTACTCGGGAGGCTAAGGCAGGAGAATCGCTTGAACCCAGGAGGCAGAGGTTGCGGTGAGCCAAGATCATGCCATTGCACTCCAGCCTGGGCAACAAGAGCTAAACTCCGTCTCCAAAATATATGTGTATATATAACACACGTATATTTTATATATATATATATAATCACACACTACAGGAATGTAGAAAAGGTTATGCTTTTGCCTCTTCTTTAAAAATCCACCGGGCGCGGTGGCTCACGTCTGTAATCCCAGCACTTTGGGAGGCCGAGACGGGCGGATCACGAGGTTAGGAGATCGAGACCATCCTGGCTAATATGGTGAAACCCCGTCTCTACTAAAAATACAAAAAACTAGCCGGGCAAGGTGGCGGCGCCTGTGGTCCCAGCTACTCGGGAGGCTGAGGCAGGAGAATGGCGTAAACCCGGGAAGCGGAGCTTGCAGTGATCTGAGATCCGGCCACTGCACTCCAGCCTGGGCGACAAAGCGAGACTCTGTCTCAAAAAAAAAAAAAAAAAAATCCATGGCCAGGCAACGTGGCTCACGCCTGTAATCCCAGCACTTTGGGAGGCTGATGCGGGTGGATCACCTAAGGTCAGGAGTTCAAGACTAGCCTGGCCAAAATGGAGAAGCCCTGTCTCTACTAAAAACACAAAAATTAGCCAGGCATGGTGGCACGTGTCTGTAACCCCAGCTACTGGGGAGACTGAGGCAGGAGAATCGCTTGAATCCGGGAGGCGGAGGTTGTGGAGTAAAAATACAAAATTTAGCCGGGCATGGTGGCAATTGTCTGTAATCTCAGCTACTCTGGAGGCTGAGGCAGGAGAACTGCTTGAACCCGGAAGGTGGAGGTTGCGGTGAGCCAAGATCACGCCACTGCACTCCAGCCTAGGCAACAAGAGCTAAACTCCATCTCCAAAAAATATATATATATATGTATGTATATACACAATATACATATATATGTATGTACATATGCTTATATACATAATGTATATTACAGAGGTTGTGGTGAGCCAAGATCGCGCCATTGCACTCTAGACTAGGCAACAAAAGCGAAACTCCATAACAAAAAAAAAAAAAAAAAAAAAAAACTAGCCAGGCATGGTAGCAGGCGTCTGTGTCTGTAACCCCAGCTACTCTGGAGGCTGAGGCAGGAGAACGGCTTGAACCCAGGAGGCAGATGTTGCAGTGAGCCAAGATCACGCCATTGCACTCCAGCCTGGGCAACAGAGTGAAATTTCGTCTCAAAAAAAAAAAAAAAAATCCTTAATGTCACCCACATCCCACCAAATGATGTTAAAAAAAAATGCCCTCCCACAAAAACTTCTTTTTCTTAAAGAGACAGGGTTTCACTTTGTCACCTGGACTAGTGTGCAGTAGTGTGATTATAGCTCATTGCAACCTCAAATTCATGGGCTCAATGGATCCTCCTGCCTCAGCTTCCCACATAGCTAGGACTACAAGTACACCACCACATGTGGCTAATTTTTTTTTTCTTTTTGTAGAGATAAGGTGTCACTATGTTGCCCAGGCTGATCTCCAACTTAGGTGTGATCTCTCACCTTGGCCTCTCAAAGCACTAGGATTACAGGCACAAGTCATGGCACCCAGCAGCATCTAATATACTTTTTTTTTTTTTGGAGACAGTTTTATTCTTATGCCCAAGCGGGAGTGCAATGGCACGATCTCAGCTCACTGCAACCTCTGCCTCCTGGGTTTGGGCGAATCTCCTGCCTCAGTCTCCCAAGTAGCTGGGATTAAGGTGTATGCCACAATGCCCAGCTAATTTTTTATATTTTTAGTAGAAACGGGGTTTTACCATGTTAGCCAGGCTGGTCTCAAACTCCTGACCTCATGTGATCTGCCTACCTCAGCCACCCAAAGTGCTGGGACAGGCTTGAGCCACTGCACCTGGCCCTAATACACCTTTCAAGATAACTACTTTATTCACATTGACACTTTGACCATGTCCTTAGAGAGAATAAAAGAGAAGCAGGTAACAAGTGGCATTTGAGGCAAATGATGCTGGCATTCTGACACTCCCTATTCATTATCTTCTCTCTCTTAATACCCACCTTATTTTCTTATCTCTTCCAGCCTTCAATCTACTGTGACACCCCCCGGAACAGCCACATCTCCTTGTCAGTGTTTACTAATAAACCATAGGTTCCACTGTGTAGTGACCTATTCACCACAAACCGTAACATGACACAAAGAAAAAAAAGTCAGAGTAGCTCTATAAAGAATGGCCATGCGCGGTGGCTCAAGCCTGTAATCCCAGCACTTTGGGAGGCCGAGACGGGCGGATCACGAGGTCAGAAGATCGAGACCATCCTGGCTAACACGGTGAAACCCTGTCTCTACTAAAAAATACAAAAAAACTAGCCGGGTGAGGTGATGGGCACCTGTAGTCCCAGCTACTTGGGAGGCTGAGGCAGGAGAATGGCATAAAACCCAGGAGGCAGAGCTTGCAGTGAGCTGAGATCGCCCCACTGCACTCCAGCCTGGGCGACAGAGCGAGACTCCGCCTCAAAAAAAAAAAAAAAAAGGTTTCACCAAGTCCCCAACTTTCTATGATTGATTTCATCCTCCATTTGCTAAATCCCATTAGAGTAACAGCTGTAATTCTACTAAAGTGCATTCTCACACAGAACCAAAACATACCATCAGAACTATAAAAAAATTGCTCTGGCCAGGCACGGATGCTCACACCTGTAATCCCACCACTTTGGGAGGCTGAGGTAGGAGGACTGCTTGAGCTCAGGAATTCGAGATCAGCAAGACTTCATTTCTAATAAAATTCAGGCCGGGCGTGGTAGCTCACGCCCATAATCCCAGCACTTTGGGAGGCCACAGCAGGCAGATCACCTGAGGTCCAGAGTTCGAGACCAGTCTGGCCAACATGGTAAAACCCCATCTCTAGTAAAAGTACAAAAATTAGCTGAGTGTGGTGGTGAATGTCTGTAGTCCCAGCTACATGGGAGACTGAGGGAGGAGAATCGTTTGAATCCAGGAGGCAGAGGTTGCAGTGAGCGGAGATGGCGCTACTTCACTCCAGCCAGGGCGACAGAGCAAGACCGTTTAAAAAAACAAAATTAGCTGGGTGTAGTGCTGCAGGTCTATAAGTCCCAGCTACTTAGGAAGCTGAGGCAGGAGGATCACTTGAGCTCAGGACTTCAAGGCTGCAGTGAGCCATGATTGCGCCACTCCACTCCAGCCTGGAGAACAGAGCAAGACTGCCTCAAAATAATAAAATAAAAATAGCTCTGAGACTCAACATACTTTTATAAGCTACTCAAGCATTATTTCTTTTTTTTTTTTTTCTTGAGACAAGTCTCGCTCTGTCGCCAGAGTGCAGTGGTGCGACCTCAGCTCACTGCAACCTCTGCCTCCCAAGTCCAAGCAATTCTCCTGCCTCAGTCTCCCAAGTGGCTGGCAGTACAGGTGCACACCACCACACCCAGCTAATTTTTGCATTTTTAGTAGAGGTGGGGTCTCACCATGTTGCCCAGGCTGGTCTCAAACTCCTGACCCCAGGTGATCCAACCACTCTGTCCTCCCACAGTGCAAGGATTACAGGCATGAGTCACGGCACCCAGCTCATTATTTCTACTGGTCAAAAATTGCCCAGGCAAATACAAAAGCTTCTGCTTTTGCTATATGCCTAGGTAAAGAAGCTGTAATGTTTGTTTTCTACCTTCAGTCTAATTCCATAATCAACATCAAAAGAAAGGACTTGCTATAACAAGATGTCTTGGAATAAATAATAAATCGATAAACATAGTAAGATTTAAAAAAAGGAACTATCACATTTTAAATGGTAGTATGTTTGCATAACTAACGAAAATAAAATCTATTTCTGATATTTCCAGAAATCCAAATGGGAAAAATGCTTGTGGCCACAAAGGATAAACACACCTCCCTCATTTTGTTTTTTGTGAGATAGTCTCTCACTCTGTCACCCAGGCTGGAGTCATGGTTCACTGCAGCCTCAACCTCCCAGGCTCAAGCAATCCTCCTGTCTCCGCTTCCAGAGTAGCTGGGACTACAGGTGGAAGCCACCACGCCCAACTTATTTTTTTTTTTTTTTGAAACAGTGCCACTCTGTCACCCAGGCTGGAGTGCAGTGGCACAATCTTGGCTCACTGCAACCTCCACCTCCCTCATTCAAGTGATTCTCCTGTCTCAGCCCCCAGAGTAGCTAGACTACAGATGTGCACTGCCATATCCAGTTAATTTTTTGTATTTTTAGCAGAGATGGGGTTTTACCAGGCTGGTCTCGAACTCCCGACCTCAAGTGATCCGCCCTCAGCCTCTCAAAGTGATGGAATTACAGGTATGAGCCACTGTGCCCAGCCCCAACTAATTTTTAAAATTTTTCTTTTGTAGAGACTAAGTTGACCAGGCTGGTTTCAAACTCCTGGACTCAAGCAATCCTCCTGCCTCAGCTTCCCAAAGTGTTGGGATTACAGGTGTGAGTCACCGCGCCCGGCCTATCTCCTTTTTTTTTTTCTTTCCTGAGAGTCTTGCTCTGTCGCTCAGGATGGAGTGCAATGGCGTAATCTCAGCTCACTGCAACCTCGCCTCCCAGGTTCAAGCTATTTTCCTGCCTCAGCCTCCCAAACAGCTGGGATTATAGGCGCATGCCACCACGCCCAGCTAATTTTTCTAACTTTTTTTTTTTTTTTTGAGACGGAGTTTTGCTCTTATTGCCCAAGCTGGAGTGCAATGGCGCCATCTCAGCTCACTGCAACCTCTGCCTCCCGGGTTCAAGCAATTCTCCTGCCTCAGTCTCCTGAGTAGTTGGGACTACAGATGCACGCCACACCCAGCTAATTTTTGAATTTGTAGTAGAGACAGGGCTTCACCATGTTGGCCAGAGTGGTCTCCATCTTTTGACCTCGTGATCCTCCCGCCTTGGCCTCCCAAAGTGCTGGGATTACAGGTGTGAACCACTGCACCCAGCACCTCCTTCATTCTTATAAGAGGTTTACAAAAGTTCTGAAATAAGGTAGCCACCCAAGTAAACAACAACAACAACAACAAATATCATTATGTTGGTTTGCCAAAGGGAATGAATGCCTGAAATCAGTGAGTGTTCAAAGTTAAACTACACACCCAAAGATACAGTAAAAAGAATATGATAGTCACTAAAATTACTGTTTTTTTCCCATTAAACAAAACCTAACAGAATTAACAATGTAACTTCCTTATGTTTCTATTTCCATTATATTTTAACTATGATTAACCAGAGAAACCTTCAAACTTCAAGCTTTCTTGATTCTGTAACTAGTTAACAAAGTCCAAATATGACTACATATTTCTATGTTTTCAAAGTATCCAAAATATACTCACTTGATTCCATTTGTTTTTCAGTTTTACAAAATCTGTTTAATACTCCAAGTCAATATTTGTCCTAAATTATCTCTTACATTATGATATTTGAAGAAATGACTGACAACCCCGCAAACTACAACAGGAGTGCAGTTCCTAATTTCCAAAGCTACTCACTAAAGTTTAATGTTTTTGATAAATAGTCCTTACCACTCTGGCTGCTCTCTCCTGAGATTCACATTTCCTGCAAAACCATGGTCCAGTGGGTACTTGAACAATGCCATAGCAAGCTGTTGAAAAATGAAATGTATTAAAATGTTAAGATTCGAAGAACTATGGAAAAATCAAATACCCTTTCAAAGCCCTATTAATTTACCTGTCACTATTCAAGTAAACTACCTCTTTACAAAGTAAAACAGTTCATATCCTATTTATCACACATACAGCTTACTTAATTAAAAAGTAAAAATTTTAAATGCAACTCTTTGGTGTTACTCATCTAAACAAATCAAGGCTGGGTGCAACGGTTCATGCCTGTAATCCCAGCATTTTGGGAGGTCGAGGTGGGAGGGCTGCTGGAGCCCAGGAGTTCCAGAACAGTCTAGGCAATACAGTGAGACTCCATCTCCACAAAAAAAAAATTTTTTTTAATTAGGCCAGGCGCAGTGGCTCACACCTGTAATCCCAGCACTTTGAGAGGCTGAAGCAGGCGAATCACCTGAGGTTGGGAGGTGAAGACCAGCCTGACCAACGTGGAGAAACCCTGTCCCTACTGAAAATATAAAATTAGCCAGGCGTGGTGGCACATGCCTATAATCCTACTACTTAGGAGGCTGAGGCAGGAGAATCACCTGAACCCAGGAGGCAGAGGTTGCAGTGAGGTAAGATGGCACCGTTGCACACCAGCCTGGGCAATAAGAGTGAAACTCCGTCTCAAATTTAAAAAAAAAAAAAAAAATTAGCTGGGCATGGTGGCACGTGCCTATAGTCCCAGCTACTCAGGAGGCTGACCTAAGCCTGTGAAGTCAAGGATGCAGTAAGCCATAATCACACCACTGTGCTCCAGCCTGGGCAACACAGGGAGACACTATCTCAAAAAAAAAAAAAAAAAAAGTATGCTTATTTCTAACTACATAATGATGTGAATGCTCCAAATGATCTAAGTATACATCACAAATCTAATCACAGTCTTGTTTTAAAATTGGTTTGCAGGCTGGGCGCGGTGGCTCAAACCTGTAATCCCAGCACTTTGGGAGGCCGAGACGGGCGAATCACGAGGTCAGGAGATCGAGACCATCCTGGCTAACATGGTGAAACCCCGACTCTACTAAAATACAAAAAAAATTAGCCGGGCGTGGTGGCAGGCGCCTGTAGTCCCAGCTACTTGGGAGGCTGAGGCAGGAGAATGGCGTGAACCCAGGAGGCGGAGCTTGCAGTGAGCTGAGATCCGGCCACTGCACTCCAGTCTGGGTGACAGAGCGAGACTCCTCAAAAAAAAAAAAAAAATTGGTTTTCAAAGTTAATAATTAGCTCAAAACTGAAAATTTTCCAAAATTCTAAAAACACTAATAACCAAGCAGACTTTTGTATGAGCTTGCTAGGCAAAAATCTGAAAATATCTTAAATATTGGAAAGCATTTAAAGAATATAAATTCAGGTCGAGCACGGTGGCTCATGCCTGTAATCCCAGCACTTTGGGAGGCCAAGGCAGGCAGATCACCTGAGGTCAGGAGTTCGAGACCAGCCTGGCCAACGTGGTGAAACCCCGTCTCTACTAAAAATTTTTTAAAAATTAGCTGGGCATGGTGGTAGGCGCCCGTAATCCCAATTACTTGGGAGGCTGAGGCAGGAGAATCAGTTGAACTCGGGAGGCGAAGGTTTCACTGAGCCGAGATCACGCCACTGCACTCCAGCCTGGACAACAAGACCAAAACTCCATCTCAAAAAAAAAAAAAATTTGGCCGGGCGCGGTGGCTCAAGCCTGTAATCCCAGCACTTTGGGAGGCCGAGACGGGCGGATCACAAGGTCAGGAGATCGAGACCATCCTGGCTAACATGGTGAAACCCCGTCTCTACTAAAAATACAAAAAACTAGCCGGGCGAGGTGGCGGGCGCCTGTAGTCCCAGCTACTCGGGAGGCTGAGGCAGGAGAATGGCGTAAACCCGGGAGGCGGAGCTTGCAGTGAGCTGAGATCTGGCCACTGCACTCCAGCCTGGGCGACAGAGCGAGACTCCGTCTCAAAAAAAAAAAAAAAAAAAAAAAAAAAAAAAAAAAATTAGCCAGGTGTAGTGGCAGTGCCTGTAGTCCCAGCTAATCAGGAGGCTGACGCAGGAGAATCACCTGAACCTGGGGGGTAGAGGCTGCAGTGGGCCAAGACTGCCCCATTGCATTCCAGCCTGGGCAACAGAGGGAGTCTCTGCCTCAAAAAAATATAAAGAAAGAGAGAATATAAATTCACAAAGCAGAGTACTACCCCCTGTATGATCACGGCAGAACATAAATTCAGTAAACTTTTTAAAACTCCAACTAGTTAAACTTCTCCAAAAGCTAAACTTCTATTTCCTATTAAACATTTGTAGGACCAGGCAAGGCAGCTCATGCCTGTAATCCCAGCACTTTATGAGACCAAGGCGGGCAGATCCCTTGAGTTCAAAAGTTCGAGACTAGGCCAGGCGCAGTGACTCGCGCCTGTAATCCCAGCACTTTGGAAGGCCAAGGCGGGCAGATCACCCTGAGATCCGGGGTTCAAGACCAGCCTGACCAACATGGAGAAACCCCATCTCTACAAAAAAATACAAAAATTAGCTGGACATGGTGGTCCATGCCTGCAATCCCAACTATTCGGGAGGCTGAGGTAGGAGAATCACTTGAACCTGGGAGACAGAGGTTGCAGTGAGCCGAGATGGCACCATTGCACTCCGGCCTGAGCAACAAGAGCGAAACTTCGTCTCAAAAAAAAAAAAAAGTCGGCCGGGCGCGGTGGCTCAAGCCTGTAATCCCAGCACTTTGGGAGGCCGAGATGGGCGGATCACAAGGTCAGGAGATCAAGACCATCCTGGCTAACACGGTGAAACCCCGTCTCTACTAAAAAATACAAAAATCTAGCCGGGCGAGGTGGCGGGCGCCTGTAGTCCCAGCTACTCGGGAGGCTGAGGCAGGAGAATGGCGTAAACCTGGGAGGCGGAGCTTGCAGTGAGCTGAGATCCGGCCACTGCACTCCAGTCTGGGCGACAGAGGGAGACTCCGCCTCAAAAAAAAAAAAAAAAGTCGAGACCAACCTGGGTGACGTGGTGAAACCCCATCTCTACCAAAAATGCAAAATTAGCCCGACATGGCTGTCCTGGCCTGTGGTCCCAGCTACTGGGGAGGCTGAAGTGGGAAGATGGCTTGAGAGGTCAAGGCTGCAGTGAGCTGTAATAGCATCCTGCATGCCAGTCTGAGTAACAAAGTGAGCCCCTGTTTCCAAAAAAAAGAACTTGTAAAATGTGTCTGACTATAAATGTTCTATCAGTCAAAAAACACGGCATAGGTATCCAAAACACGGCATAGGTATCCAAAACACAGCGTCAGTGCCCCAAAACTTTATTCAGGTGTACTGCTAGAAAGGAAAATTTAAGATTTCAATGAAAATTTTCTATACTGGAAAACAAAAATTACTATCAAACTTTGATAGTTTATCATCCAATTCATAATAAATGGCCTTCAAAATGCCAGTGAACACGGGATGACCTTAAAATCAGTATCTGGTTTTGTCGCACATTGTATTCACTCCCTAAAAAAGCAAGACATGCAACTTTGCTCTTCTTTAAAAGTCTACGGCCAGGCGCAGGGGCTCACGCCGTTAATCACAGCACTTTGGGAGGCCGAGGCAAGAGGATCACCTGAGGTCTGGAGTTTGAGACCAGCCTGGCCAACATGGCGAAACCCCGTCTCTACAAAAAAAATACAAGAAATTAGCCGGGTGTGCTAGGGTGTGCTTGTTATCCCAGCTACTCGGGAAGCTGAGGCAGGAGAATTAATCGCTTGAACCAGGGAGGCGCAGGTTGCAGTAAACTGAGATGGCGCCACTGCACTACAGCCTGGGTCTCAACAAAACAAAAAGTAAAAAAATAAAAGTCTGGGAACAACAGCATTCTCAGAGTAAGTTAGTTCACTACCTCAGAATCATCACCACTGCATCTAAGTCTCCCTTCCCAAGTGTGACATTCGTTTCTCTACAAAATGCACTTTAGCACATGTTCAAATTTTTCTGTCTTCCCTTTAGCGGTAGTCCTTTCCAATAGACGACTAAAAATATCTGCATCACTTAATGCCAGATTCAGAAATGCGAAGGGACATGGAGCCACCAAAAAAGAATGTAGACTGTTTTGTCCTGGATTCCTTACCACGTGAAATGGGGACAAGTCGGCCACTTCAAAGGCCAGAAAAGTATCTTATTAGTGTCTCGGCCTTCTTGTATATCCAAAAGCCTCACCAACTGCTAACAACCAGAAATAAACTAAGAGGCTCCCCAAAAGTCACTTAGCACCGCCACCTCTTCTCTTCAGCCACCTAGCTGGTGGTGGCCTGCCGCGGCCACCCCACAGGCGCTGCAGCAGCCCCGCCATTCTTGCACGGTCAGCAACGGACTCTGCCATCTCCTCCGCAGGCAGCTACCGGGCAGCGGCGGTAGGGCCCGAGCCTTCTGGCTCGGGGTGCAACGGGCCCCGAATCCCTACCCATCTAAAGAGGCGAGGCGACTCCCGGCCTCCCCGCCCTAGCGCCCAGTTCCCGAGCCCGTCTCCACGCCACAGGAAGTCTGCAAACACTGCGGCAGACAGGCGGCGGCAGGCCAGAGGAAAGGAGGACGCTCCACTCTCCCAAACCCACCCCCCATGGCCCCAGCGACCCCAGGAGGGGCGCGCGCCGCCCCCGCCCCCGCCCCCGCCCCCGCCCCCAACCAGCCCGGATCTCGAGGGCGCGGCCGCCGCCCTGCCCCGCCCCGCCGAGTCAGCAGCCCCCGGCCCCAGGCACAGGCGGCGGCCGAATGACACTTGAGAGAGTGAGAGCGGAATCACATGACAGTCCGGGCCACACGCACTTTCTCCCACATGCGCGGCCCACACCCCCCGCGCCCTGGCGCGGACCCTCCGCGTCCCTCCCGCGGCCGCGGCACGGGGCGGGGGCGGGGGCGGGGGCGCCGGCGGTTGCGGCCCAGGTGGGGGCGGCGGTGACCGTTGGGCGAAGGCCGGCGCGCCCCGGCGGGCGGTTGGGTGTTTACCTTGATGCACCGCGACGCTGCAGCCGTGCCCGTCGCAATAAACCAGCGGGTTCTCGGCCCAGCCTCTCTCGTCTGAGCAAACGCAACAGCCTCCAATCATCTCCTTCATACTATGGGAGACCTCGTCCTCCAGTGACACGGGCCGGTCGCTAGAGACCATCTAAGAGGGAGTTGGGGGGACCATTAAAAAACACATGCAAGCCGATTAGTACTTCCCCCCAACACAGCCCCCCGCGCCCGCCCCGGCGTCCCCCGCCCGGCCCGGCCCTGCCGCCCACCGCTCGCTCACTCGGGCTTTGCCGCTCAGTCACTCACGTTCCGCACAGGAGTCAGGAGCCATGTCCTTGCTGATTCCCCCCACCTCCCCTCCACCGCCTCCTCCGCCTCCTCCTCCTCCTCAGCGTCTTCCCTCCCCACCTCCACCCGGCCGCTAACGCGGGCGCCCGGAGAGGGCACACATAATCAAGTAGGCCTCCGCACAGGCGCACTGGGGGGGCTCCCGCTGGGCCAGGGGCAGCGAGGGAGGGGAAGGGGGCTGCGCTTCCTCCTCCGAGCGTCACTCGGCGTGCGCGCCCGCCCTGCGGCCGGCGTGAGGGAGGAGGCCCGGGCGAGGCGAGCCCTGCGTGCGCGCCGCCGTGGCCGGCCGGCTGCCCCCGGCCTACCTCTGGGGCCCCGCCCCCCTCCCCCGCGCCGTTCGCCGCCGCCGAGGTGTGCTAGGGGTGGGCGCGAGGGGAGCCGGCGGCGCGCGGAGGCCGGAATGAGCCGACGCGAGGGCGCGGGGGCGCGCACGCGGGGGCGGGGACGTTAGGGCCGCCCTCTGCAGCGCTGGTGGCGAGGGCCGCGTGTGCTCGTCGGGAAGAGGCCTGGGAGGTGGCGGGGGAGGCGGACGACCAGGGCTGGGAAGGGGTTTTCTCAGAATCGCCAGAGGGCACTCCCCGGGGGCATCATCTCCCTGCCCTGGGAACCTACCTGCCGGCCTTTTCCTCCAGGACTGGCCCGTGGGTAACGAGGGTGGGGCGAGTGTGCCAGCTCCCATGAAGGGTGTAATGAAGCATGGCTTCCTGCAGTTGGCCGCGCTAACTTCACAGGGCTGCCGCAGCCTCTCCACCCATTAAATTCACGTCCTGGACTCTTCCCAAAGTTCTCCCGCTGGAAGTCCTACAAATCTGCCGCCCATTTACGCACTACATGGGCCCCAGTGGCAAACGAAAGTGCATCACAGGCTGAAGGTCAAAAGCCCGGGTTAGGGCTGCACTCGGAGAGGGAACGCCAAGGAGCCCCTCAGCTCGCTGTGCAGGACAAATGGTTGTTTATCAGGAATTAGCAATATAGTATGATGATCTGGAAAATGCATTTGTCCTACACCAAAAGGAAGAAGGAACTCTAGCCCTCCTAGTCAGTCGCTAAAAGATAATTAACGCCATCAGACAGTGGCGTCCAGTTATGATGGAGGATTCCTCTGATCCGGGTCTTTTCTCCAAATTTACACTTGGAAATGTGAGGTCATTTAAAAGTGGCAGAAAGATGAGAGCTCCCACCTCACAAACAAATGGAAAATGGATTAGGCCTATCTGCATAGATTAATTAGCTGGATACTGAGCAGTTTTAAACTAAAATCTTCCACTGTCGCCCTGTTCCTTATGCATCCGTATAAGCCCAATATTGATGTTTAAGCAAAAAATGTCTAATTAGAAAAGTTTAGCATGAAATCAGAATTATGTATAGATTGTTTAAATGACAAGCCCAGTTAAAAGGCGAATTCATGACTTTTGATTAATACGTTGCAGGTACAAAATGGTTCTTTCTCAGGAATTCGCATTATAAATGTGCTGATCTGGAAGATGCACTTTTGCAGTGCTAAAGCATAGAGAATCCAAGTTCTCCTAGTCGGTCACCAAAAGATAATATAATGGTTTGGGCTTTAAAAGCCTTCTAAATGTTCTTCTGATAAAGGGGGGAAGAAAAGGTATCATGACTGTTTTTCTATTTCAAATTGCTAGAAATCTGTGCAAGAGTAATAATAGGTATACAGCACAATGAGAGCATATATAGCAAATTCAGATGTTTTAAAAGCTGAAATACACAAAGTAATGGCAATTAAAACGTACACTAAAACAATGAGAATTCACATAGTGCATTTAGAAAAGGTGACTATAAGACTACATAATGTGAATTCTTTTTTGGGATGGGACAACAATACATTTCTGGATATATAATAATTATATTTTTTAACTGCCTTAAAAATGTATAAAACTAAAACGGCCTTCAAACAAAACTATACTGTTTTGTGTATCTTAACCATATATTTTATCTTCACCCTTATACAAAGGACACCAGCTCAATATCCAAGTCCTGTTCAGACTCTTACTATAGAGCAATTTTGAGTTAAAAATCAGTGTGAAACTTCCCCTCCCAAACACTGCAGCCAAGCCTTAATGCATTAAATTATTTAAAAATACATTTGTTTTATTTTTAATGCATTGGAGCTTAGTTCTTGTGAAGGAATGAATTTGCATATAAAGAAGGATGGGTACCTTGCCCTATTCTTTAACAGTTAAAACAAATGTAAGTAAACACTTGCTATTTCCTAAACAAAACAAAAAAATTTATCATTTGTAAGAGGTTTCAGAAATTTTTAAAGATAGGGAAAATATATTATTTCATAACAGGCCTGTATATAAACAATACTATCTGAAACAAATTTTGTTAAAGATGTATACATAAGTGTTCACAAAATATAATTCAAATTATTCAAAACAAATTTTAACATACGTTGAGTATGAAAAGTATATGAAAAAACATGCGTGTAAATAACGTATATTGTTTCATACGTTGAGTATGAAAAGTATATGAAAAAACATGCGTGTAAATAACTCATTTTCATTTTAAGTCATGTACCAGATATCAAACTTTTTCTTATATATCTGAAGTATAATATTTTGTATATTTCTATAAAATGTTAAGTGAAAAGGAAGAAAAGCAGACAGTATAAAACAGTAAAACAGTTCAAATATGCAATTAATTATTCATTCAGTAAATATTTATTGAACATTTACTGTATACTAGGGACTGTTTTGGATATGGGGAATATAGCAATGAAAAAGTTGTATTTGTCCTTTGTGAGACATATATATATAGTCATATATGTAACAATTGGCTGAATATGCTAATTTTCCTACCTCAAAAGGGATAAAACTTGTAATTACATTGGCAGAGTTGTTAAAGTGCAAGTATGCTTTTTAAAATACTTAGCAATATGAAAATAAATTACCATAGGAGTTATAAAATAACTGTGAAAAAGAACAATTTCAGTCATAAAATGTTACCCTAAAATTTTATATTCTCAAAATATTTTACATTCTCAAAATATCCTTGAAAAAAGTATATGTAGTACCTCTGGGATAAAAGGAAACCCTATTGTCTCTAAATATTGCTTCACATAAGAGCAGCTAACTCAGTACCAGCCCGTCTGTTTCTCCAAACTAATCATCTGAGGGAAACCACAAAAAACTCAAGTAAAAGTATTTTATGATGTAACCTCTAACCCTACTATAATGGGAAGATGTATTTTTGCTCTATGGGTAATATATCTTCCGATAATTTTCTTTATTCTTTAAGGTAGGCACCAAATTTCTGTATTTGCTTTTCCGTATTTACATAAGTAGGTATTATGAAAGAAATATTTAAAACCATATTCAGTTCAGAGGTACTATTCATATTTATCTCCTTTGTAAATTAAAGTTGTATTTGCCTTCTATTTGTGCATATTATATTTATTCTATTGTACCCATTGTCAAGGTATATAAATTTCTACAATGGGGTGTAGAAACTGAGGTCTATTTCTACATCCATAAGAGGTATACTTCTGTAATGCTGAGGCTAGATACACTTTCCTGAACTCAGATTCTTGACTTCCATAGTGTGTAAAATTCTATATTGGCTCTGCGACTAAGTTTTTTAAACAAAAAGCAATTAGAATTCCTGCATCTGCTAAACCTCATTGAAATCTATCATCTTGTCTCTAAATAAATTAGTTAGAGAACTCAAAAAGACACTCTCTTATGATCTGTGCAGACTTTCAGATATATCCTCTTTTACATAAAGGAATCTCTGTTTTTTGTTTTGCTCATTTGGTACCCAAGAGTTTTTACCTTTTACATTAAAAGTTTATTATGAGCCATATATTTATGCTAGTACGATTAATATACTGAAGTGTTTCTGAAACTAGCGTTGTTATTTATGTCACCATAAATGAGTATTGTGTCTTTATAGATGCAAAACCACCATGGCATCTATATCACGGAGGACTATTTGAAATTTCATATCAAAATATTCTTTGCAATTAGGTTTGAATTGAGATTCTGTTAACAGCTTTTTCAAAAATCTAATAAAACTTGTAAATCTTACTAGGTGATTATTTTTTACTCACCATCACACCTAGCAAGTGTCTTGCACGTAGTAGGTCCAGAGTAAATGTTTGTTTAATGTCCTAAATTGGTGTTTAAAAGCTAATTACACTCTGAGTTTTATTCTTCAAAGTAAAGCAAGATTTTATTTTGTATGTACAATTGAACTAAAATTTGTAAGTAATGATTAACAAAAATTTTCAGGTGAATTGGTTTCTCTGAAGATTTTCAGTAGTTGAAATTAATATCAGTTTTTAGATAGTTTAGAATTGGCTATTCTAAATAGCCCTCAAATGTTTGCCACCTTTTCATGTAAAAGTCATCATTTTATTACAAAACAGGCTCCAACTTAGAATCAATTATAATTAATATTGTTGTTAGATACACTTAATTTTCTGAAAGTTTGGTAGATAATTCTGAAATTTAAATTGTGTATAATCTAAATAAAAATATTTTTAAGAATCAAGGTCTAATATTTAAAAGGTTTGGTTTGGTTAACTGTGTTTGGCCTCAGAGCTATTTGTTTTGCTATAAAAATTGATATCAAATGGCTGTATTTACATTTTTTGAGTAAAACACCATGTAATTATCAATATAAAAATGCTATCTAAAAGATGCCTTTAGGTATTCTAGGTGTTACATAAACCTCGTAACGATTCAGAGTTGAACTTTTTTTTTCCATGATGCAGCAATACTGAAAGGTGTTATATTTTGACTTTTCAGAGTATCATCAATACAGTGTGTATTGTAAGGTCCATGTTCTCATTTTTTACTGACACTGAAGATCTACATCTCTGTTATAATTAAAGTGTGATTAAAGTGACATATTTAGGTGTCTGTTTATATGCTACGTAAGATTATCTAAGTGAAAAGATTCTGGACGTGGAAAAGAGGAAAATCAGTTTTTGAAATGGAAGAGAACCTTGAAAGATATGCAACATATCTTAGACTGAAAAAAAAGAAGAAATTAAACTGAATTTATAAATACTATTTGGACCAAAGAAGATCACTTTTTAAGATTTAAATGTTTTCCTCTCCAAAAGGGGCCACTGCTTACCAAATCCAGAAACAAGCCCAAGAATATGTTAATTAAGTGCATTGTGTCCCAGAAAGAATGAGGTTGACAAATTCATTTTTTATTCCTTCGATTAATAAACTGTTTGTCTAGTACATCTTAGATTTTTTAAATCTATAATGTGCATATTTACCTCTTGAAACTGTACAGTAACAGTGCCAAGGACCAACATGACCCCATAGGGTGAATCTTATGAAGCTTAACATTCCTGGCGAATTAAACACACAAGCCTCGGATCACTTTTTGTCAGCCTTATTTTACTGCAGCGCTTGAGAGCCAGAAGGTAGGTAATTTTTATATGGTGGCACTTTACCCCAATTAAAAAAGCAATGATCGTTGGTACAAGCAGAAGTGGAAAATATAATGACATAAAATTAAAGAAAGGTATCACAAAGACTGACCAGGAATGCTACTTGTCCCTCTCCATCCCCACCCCCATTCATGCCCTTTTTCCATCCATTTGTTGTTTTTCTCACAAGAATATCATGACTCCTAAGCATATTTTTACTTTAAATGAAACAAAAAATGTCTGAAACAGTGAATGATATAAAACGATTCACCTTTTACTATCAACTACATAACAGATAAACATGTAAAGCTATTCTAAATATTCAAAGACTTATAAATAAAAAATGTAAATTGATGGAGGAACTGTGGGAGGATGAGTGTGAAACGAATGAATAGATTGAAAATACTTGATTTTCAACACCGATTTTTTTTTTCTGTTCAAACCTTTCCATAGTTACGCCTCAAATGATTTCTTACATAAGAATTTCTCCCTGTATCTCGAAATAACTGAATGATTTCCATGAGGAAACGCAAGTTTGGAAAGAAGACCCGCAAAATGAAAGTGTTAAAATGCAAGCAACTTCTATAGCATTTCAAATGCAAAAATACAACCATCACTACCTTTAACTGACTCTTAAGGGGTCTTTTCAAACAGATGCTATTTATGAGCATCATCTGTTAACTTCTTTCTTGTAATTCAAAACTCTGTCAAATGTTTTCATGATGACGTGTAAATATAATATTCCATTAAAGATCAATTCTAATTGATTTTTTAAAATCTACCTTGGGAAACAGTGCTTCATAACACACAGACTAGTAATGAGTATTTTAGAAGGAATTTCCGCAAAGTCTATCATAAACCTAAGTCGAAATTACTCTCTTGCCCTACAAAGGTTTGGACCACAGGATTGAAATTATTTCTTCTTGGCCTTTCACGCACGATGACTTTGGTCTTGTCGACAAGACTCGCAAGCACTTGTTGGAAATCTTCATTTAAAAAAAAAAACAACTGTGACGTTGGCCAGAAATATTTCTTCCACATGCCTCACAAAGGAAAACAGTTTATTAAGTGGATTGCAATTATTTGTTTCCAAAACGTGGCTTAAAAGCAACTTAAACGTTTTTCCCTTTTGAAATTCCCTATTTTGAAAACGCACTTCACGTTAAAGGAAGCCCGTTTTTGAAAGAGCTAGCTCAGCCTTTCCTTTTAAAACTAGACTTCTTGTGTACAAAGAAGAGCTGCGTAGTCGGTAATAAGGATAGCGAAACGTGCTTTTCCGAATTCCTTTGAAGCTTTTTTAAAAAATGGGTTTTTGAATCCATACATTTCAAGATATTTCAAACACTATATAATCGACTGTAACTTTCCGGATCCAGAACAACTGCCCACGTGTGTCTCTTATCTATTTATCACTTTATAAACATATCTACGTTGCTTTCCCGTTTTCTCATAACGTGTGCGTTGCAGGCTTGCCCGGCTTCCTTCAATTTCGCAGCACGCTGTTAAGGCTCCTTCCTCCGAGGTCTTCAACTGGGAACCCCCTTGCTGGCTGAGTTTGACGATAAAACTTGCCGCGCCGGCCCGACCCGACCCGGCCGGAGCTCAGGAGCCCGGGGAGGTGCGGGCGGGGGTCGGGTTGGCCCGCTGGACCCCTCCCTCGGTCAGGACGCGCTCGGCTAACGGCGGCGCTAGGGCAGAACAATGGGGGCGGCCCGGCGGGCGCGAGGAGCCGAGTCCCGCTTCCTTCGCCACGCCAGACCCGCGACCGGCCCCCGCCCCCCGAGGCCCTCCCCGCCTTCCTCTACGCGCTCGCCCGTCCCGCCGCGCCTTCCTCCAGCTGCCCGGCCCGACGCTTGCCCCGCCACCCGCACGCCTTCTTCCCCGCCCGGGCCTGGCTGGCCCTCCTTTCCCCGACACCGACCCACGGCGCTTCTTCCCAAGACTCCAGCTTCTTCCCCGCAGCCGCCGCCTTCCCGCCCTTTTCTGAATGTATTTTTACAGTTTCCCCCTTGATTTCCAAAAGTGGCTGAGAAGTCTCACTTCCATCTTAATGTTGATTTGCTATTTTCTCTCCGGAAAAGATTTCCTCAGGAAACCCCAAATCTAGAAGGAAATACAGCAAACCCCAGAACGCTTTTAACCCTTAAGACATTTTGTCTTTAAAAAAATTAATAAACGCATGTATGTCTTAAAACCGGCCAAAGAACCATCCCCTCGCTCTTTTATTTCCTCCTGTAAATGCTATTATTTTAAACTCTCCATCCAGTGCCTTCGGACGAGAGGGCAGAGAATGTGCCCGACAGCACGCAGCAAATCAGAGGTTTTCTCTTACGCCTCCTGGGACTGGGGAAAAAAGTGGAACGTGGCCGAGGGAGCTTCCAGGGCAGAAAAGCGACACAATTCGCTGGGGACGCCGCTGGGCCAGGCCAGGCGGGGGAGGCACGGCGGGGGCATCGAGGGCTCTCGGGCTCCGGGCCGGGGCGCCGCTGCCAGAAGGGGAGGCGGTTTTAAGTCGTGGGGGCTGGGAGGGCGGCGGCGGGTCGGGCGTGACGAGACTTTTGGAGGCAGGATGGGGCGGCGGTGGAGTTGCCTGGGCTTTCTCATACCCCCCCAACTCTACACCCAAAGAAAAAAAGGAAAGTTGGAGGCGGAGAGGAGGGCAGCCATTCCCATTTCCTCCCCGCGACGCCGCGGAAGGGATGGGGCCGCGGCGGGCAGAGAGAGGGCGCGGGATGAGGCGGGCCAATCGCAGTCAACAGGTCCAGGCCTCAGTGGGGCAGCTGAGCCGGGAGGCCGGCGCCCCCTCCCCTCGGCTCCCCGTCCCTCCCCTCCCTCGCAGGCCGGGCGCGGCAGGGGAGGCCCAGCCCTCCCCGCCCCACGCGGACTCGCTGCGGCCGACTCCGCCGGGGCAGTCGGGGTGGGGGTGGGGCGGGGGTTCCCCGCCGGAGAATCCTCCCCCGGGGCTGGCGGCGGGGGCGGGGGCGGGGACGGAGAGCCGGGAATGGAGGATTAGGAAGGACTCCAGCTCGGCACGAGCGCGGCCCGCGCGAGGGATCCTGGGTAAAAAGTGGCCGCGCGGCACCGGGAGAGCGCGGAGAGGAGCCGGGGTCAGAGGTCAGGGCCCTGGAGCCCCGCGAGCAGAGCCCCCCACGTGAACGCAGCGAGCAGGAGGAACCTTTTTGTTTTCAACCGCGCCAGCATGCTCCCCTATTGACCGAGCTGCTTTTCCTGGGCTGCTGGGGAGAGGAGCTCCATTGCGGATCTCCTGACCCCACCCCTCCTTCCACCGCCAACACACTTCCCAACTCAACCCTTCCTCTCAACTCTCATCCCAGCCCCCCGTCCCGAGCTTGCAATAACGCAGTAAATTTGCTTTAACAACAAGTGGGGGTGGTTGAATTTACTCCTCCCTCTCCTCTCTCCTCCCCCTCCTCTTGCTGCGGCTCTTGACACTACTACAAACCAGGGCTATAAACATAAACATGTGTCACTGTAACAGGGCAGGTAATATACGGATTTTGAGGTGGGCTGGGGTGGAGCGGGGCTTGGTCGCCGCTTGGAGGGCAGTAAAAAATCGCGTTTCACGTGCTCGACGGCTTTGGGGACTCTCCCACACATCGATCCATTTATATAATGCCGAAGGCACTCGGTCACTTATTCAGCCACGCAGACCCACAAAGCCAGAACGCGGATAACCAGCGTACCCCAAAGCAAATGCATTTCAGTACGAATCCCTCTCCTTTCCCAGCCAGAGCTGCCATATCTTCTATTAGCAAACAGTAACGTGATACTTGAATCCCCTTTCCTTTTTAAAAATTCTTTTCCAGATAGCCATGAGCTCATTTTTCGACCTAGATAGTACATCTCTCCCATAGCCACTACCTACACGTTTTGTGCGCAGAAACCCCTTCAAACAGCAAGAAAGACTATTTAAATGACTGAGTTCGAAATCTGGTGTGCAAAGGGTATTCCTTGGGCTTTGCCTCCGTGCATTGAGCAACTTCTGCAAGTTGCTGAGACTGGCGCGGTGGAGATCCGCCCCAGCAAGCCTTTTTTATTGTTATTTAGTCTATATCTGCCTCTCAACTTTTTTCTCATTCTTAGTTCAACAAGCCAGCAACCACTACTTAAGGTAGAGTAAAGCGCATCCCTTCCCAAGCTTTTTGGCTTGAAACAGAGGGAGATACAGAAAATGTTCAGATGGGGAAGTGGTTCCCTTTGTTCTTTCATTGTTTCTCTACGAACTGGTGGATACAAGGACAAACACTTACCTTCTCTTCTTTTTGCTCCAAAAACCAGACGTTCCCATCAGCCTTAAAATACACAATCCACCTTGAAAGTAACTATGGATGTCGGGAGAGTTTGTATTCCATTCTTTTTCGCTCTCTGCCCTCTTTTAGCGTAGGATTAAGTTGCCGAGCACGTTGCTGCAAGCTGTAGCCCCCCCCACCCCCCACCCCCGCCTTAGTGAATCGGTCACGTTTAGGACCCTCTAAGTCCATCCTAATTCTGCCAGTAGAATTGAGGATATTGGAGCTCTAAACTTTCAAAAGGAAAGGGGCCTGCAACTCTCCAGAAAACTTACAAATATCCCGAGATTTTTTACCATTGTGTTTTTGCACCACATTACCAAACACTATTTGCCAATAAATAATAGATATGTCTTTGAGAAAAGTATTTTTTTAACTTTATACTTAGCAATGCGCTGCTTAGACAGATGGAGTAAAAGGCAGGTTTGTATCGGCATTTAACGGAATGAGTGCGTTTTCCCTAACGTTTGTTGTGCCATGTGTTTTTTTTAAAACAAACAAAACACTACCGCAACTGAGAAAGGAAGTAGAAGTTTGAATTAAAATGTTGTGGAACAACTTTAAAGGAGACGTTTACTTGAAATTTATTAGTGTAAAAATTGGCCTCAGAAGTGAAAAGTAAGCTTTTCAAAGTTAAAAGACTTAATTTTCACCCTATGATTCCATAATAAAAAAGCGAATTTTCTGATTAATATGTGATACTGTCAGTGTTGAGTGTCCAGCTTTTTGGGCATTAGTGCCCAAACCTTGCTCAAATCTGATTATGATGTGATTTGCTGATGTCATGAATATGAAATGATACTTGTATATCCATAAATTCGAAGTTGTGATTTTTTTGTTTATTTTTCTTTTTTCTTTTTTTTTAATCTCCCGCTTTTTTGTAGGTTCCCAGTAGCTGCAGCAGTGAAAGACAGTGATTGGCTCCAGTGCTCCTAGAAGGATTTGGGCTGAAGCCAGGGGAACAGAACCAGAAGAGGATTCCCTTTCCAGAGACCATCAGGCTCCTCATGTCTTGTCTCTCCTCTCTCCCCTCGTGGTGGCTCAGGATTTCAGTATGGCTGAGCAGCCCATAGGTAGGCCTCAATGCTTGGTGTCACCACTTCAGTCTCTACATGTTTGGCCCTTGTGTAAAATAAACAAAAACTTGGGCAACCCTAACAAATTGTGGTTCTGGGTATTTGTGTATTATTTAATATCTGAAGGTCAAACTCTACTTTCTCTGATTTTTTTTCTTTTGCATTCAGGATGAATTGTGAAAGGCCCTTGTGTCTCATAGGAAAATATTGCAACAAAACAAGATAATTGGGGGGAAAGGCGGTTGCAGTAGGAAAAGTGGCTTTTCTTTGATAGCATTTAATTGGAATTAAAAGATTCTTGAGCTGTAAACATTCTTTATTTATTCAGCACACATAAGCAGGCATTGTTTTATCACCATCATAATTATGGTGTCCTTTAAACTGGCTGATAGCAGGAAAGATAAGGGAATGTGCTTGCAGATTCAGATCAAGTCTCACTCCTTTCTTTCTTTTCCTCCCTGTCCCCTTCCCCCCACCCTCCCCATTCCTTCCTTGGTCACTAGGGTCCCCCACAGCCCTTGAGATGAGAAGAGCAGGAAGATTGTAGCCTAACTGTTTCTTACATCATGAAAGTGATTTGTACCTCACTCTAATTTGATGCAATCCATAACCTCCTTGTCTCCTATGTATATAACTGGTTTTTAGCTTGCAATATATGTTATCTGGAGGTGCCTATTGCTCACCTGTGTAAAGTCTCATCCACTAGGATTTGTTGCTTTACCTTTGTCTAATTTAGAGAGCACACTCTTAGGGCTTTTTCAGAACAAAGCCTCACAAAAACCCCTTTACCTCCAAGGATTTGCAAATTTATAAAGGCTGCATTGAATTCAAGATGGGTCAGGGGGCAAAAAAAGGGTAGAAGGTCACTGCATTTTGATTATGGGTCAGTAGACAACATGGCATATACCCTGTGTCCCAAACTTCTGTTAAAGACAGGGTTTTTAAATGCCTAAGAACAGAGGGATGGGCCCTTTTGGAAACTTACCCTGATTTGTTTAAATGAACCAGAAAGAAAAAAAATTAAGGGAAATATACTAAGTTATCATTTGTTTCTCAATTTAGCCATTTTCTACTCTTCCATTCCCATTTTCCCATCCCAAAAAGCAGAGAAGATGTGATATTAGACAAACTTAGCTAAAGAACTGTTGAGATTTTATTGTCTTATATTCTCAACTAATTCAGCCATATGAGACTTTATGATTATTTTAAACTTTTATCTTGTGAATATTATAGTTACTTTTAGTTAACAGCACAAGGGGCTTCTTTTATTCTTTTAACCAGCATACTTACATTGTTGAGGCCTTTGTGATGTTCCTTACTCTTTTCTGTCTGAATTCACTTTGAACAAAATGTGCCCAGCAATCACTAAAACAAATGTATATGGTGAAGAGTTGTGTGGGGGGGGGGGTGTTGGGAGCGGTGATCCTCATTTAAATTATGCATGTATGGGTGAAAGCTTGGAAGGAAAAGGATTATTTTAATGCTCTTCAATACTTTAATTATATGACAGTTGTAGTGTAGAAATGCAAAAGTACTCTTAGGTTTTCCTTCAGGTTTTCAAAAGAACTTTCCCCATTAGTAAACTACTCCTGCAAATTGCTATTGCATTTCCCAGCTAACCATTTAAAAGACTGTAAATGCCGTGTGCATTACTTCGCTCCAGAGGAAAGAGGTCAGACTGAATTGCAATGGTATTTAAACATAAAATGCAGTGAAAATAAATCAAAATAGAGCATCTGAAGGTAAATCTAGCACATTCATATGGGATAAGTAAAGACAAATATGTTCATATTTTCATGGCCCTTCACTTTAAAAACTGAAAGTGCTGATTTTTTACAATAAATGCAGAAGTAAGTGAACATTAGGAATATATTTCAATCTGTATTTGCTAAAGAGGATTTTCCTTTTGCAAGCAGCTTTGTTTTCAAAGCTAAAGCACTTTTTACAATAGTGTGTAGATTAGGCATTCCTCACTGAGTAAATAATCACATTTAATTAAACTCAATGCATATTATACATGTGCCTAAATTCACAATAATTCCCTGGACCCACAGAGAAGGATATAGATATAAATGTTAATTTGGACATATCTATCCACATATGTACATGCATTTGAAAAACATAGAAGTTGATACATCTTTTCTTAAAAAGAATTTGAATACAGTCCATTATCTGAATTGGGTTCATCTTTTATTGTAGAGGCAGCTGACATGGTCAACAAATTTATCAAAGAAACCCCCTGGCTTTTGAAGAATAGTACTTTATACATCTGGATCTGCACATCAGGCAAAGTAAGTAAATTATTGCATAACTTTAAGCATAATTGATAACAGACACCTTTAATTTTTCATCCCCATTCTTTTGGCCAGCTTTCGCATTAATAATCTAAGCCATAAATGTTGGTAGCTATTGATCGAAATCCCCGGTGTGCATGCAAATCCATCTTAAAGTCCCCTGCCTTTCATGTGTGAGCACTCAGGGGCCTCTGCTAGATCTTTTTATCGGGATCGACCCCCAATGTGCCTGGAGAAGACCCCGGATATGCAACGTGTGCTGATGGCCACAAGAAAGCTGTCTGTCACATTCTGTGTTTGTGTGTGTATGTGTGCGTGTGCGTGTGTCTATGCACTCACTCGAGCAAGAGTGCTGGAGCCTAACACACACATACACACAAGGATGGGGAAGTTAAAGGAACAAAAGAATGTATTAAGAAGAAAGATGTGTAATAGTAGTATTAAAAATGTATAAGCGTAAAGGTGTCTGAGTGTACATATAGATACTTGCACAAAGTCAAATCCCCTAGCCTTAATTTTTCTCTATTTCACCCAACAGATTTGCCCTTAGTTAAACAACAACAACAACAAAAAAACTTAATAAGCTACTAGTTTTCAAAACTACCTATATTGCCAATAATTTTAAAGGTGGAAAGAGAGGAAGAGAGAGGAAAAGAAGGTAGTTTTGAAATGGCTACTAAATCATGTTGCTATGTGTAGGAGGACTGGGGGAGGGGGAAGAGAGAGAGAGAGAGAGAAAATCTAAACAGGAATGGAGAACAACTAAAACTACCTGGAAAAAAAAAAAAAAAAAGATGCTCTAGCCAACCTTTTATACTGTCTTCTCAAAGGCTTTTTCTGAGTTTACTATTTCTTGGCTGACTCTTTGGTCTAAATCTTAAAGCTGGGGGAGGGGAATGGGCGGGGGTGGGGGTGGGAGGGAGAGGGCTGGCAGTACTATATAAGTGCATCAGAAGGAATTTTAATACATTATTGTTGCTGGCAATAGAAAGACTCTCGTCATTCTACTTTTAGAAACAAACACGAGCATCTGCTTTTCCTGAAAACTTCGCTTTCTGCTTAAACCTTGTGCATTTTGCCTCTTGTGAAAGTGAAAGAGAAAAACGCAGTGTAATAGATCCAGATGCAAAAGAAAGCCAACTCGGTGGATGGTATTAGCTGTGACGAGGCATTGTTCATTGCTGCCTCTCGGTTACGTTTAAAGCCTGAAATATCACGAGATCCATTCAATGATCCTTCTTTCATTCAAGGGACAAAAATGTAATTTGCTGTAGCTCTGATTTCTTGGATGGAAATGCTAGCCTTAGATTTCAAAGGCAAGAACTAGACATCGCGGTTTGTACACACATTGATTAAGTTGAAGAGCGGCGATTACATCTGTGCTGAGTGCAAAAGTAGTTCAGGGGCTGACTTTTCAAATCCCAACCTCCTGAGTTACAGACTGTCTTAAATAGACTTCCTTAATTTCCGGATGCACTTCTTGAAATTCCCAATTCTCTTCAAAATTCCTGGGAAATTACAAAGGAGATGAGGGTGGGGGTGGGGAATTATGGCCGAGATTTCATCTTGTCAAGCAAACTACCTTTTTGTATGTCTGATTCCTCTGTTTTTATCTTTCTGTTTTCTTTTTTGGGCCATACCTGCTCGTGCCAGCCAGACCAGAGCAGAGGAAGCTGGAACTTTTGAATGTGAAGAAAGAAATTATTGTATAATTTTTTTTCTTGCAGGCTCAGAAATATCCGTTTATTCTTTTAATCACGCGGATGTGTCTATTTTTGGAGGAACAAGGAAACACATAAATGCCTGGGTTGCATTTATGTTGTAGTTGCAAACACCGAACAGTTAAGAAGATTTTGCCGAATTTTGCAAAGCAGCCAACGAGCCGCCTTGGGATCGTGGTAATGCGACTGGGAGGACCCTTGCTCTCATTTGGCAATATTTTGGATATCCTTGAAAATGACACCAAAATATGCCTTAATTTGACTAAGAAGAGGTTAAACCACATTGATTTTCATCCAAAGTGATTTTGTAAAAGCAGATGCTTGACTTTGATGGAAAAACTGGGAGTTGTGGAAGATTCACCTAAACTACCAACCCAAAGCATCACAAACCACTGAAACAGTCTGCATCGTACATCAGCACTTTCTTTTCATTGTTATTACGTAAAACCTCTGGAAGCACCTTGGGCGTTTGACATTTTCTTTTCTTTGCTGCAGAAGGAAGCAATCTGCTCCCTGGAATTCTGACCTGTGGTGAACAGGACCCTGGCAAAGGCTTTGCTGGGGACTCTTGGACGATCCCGCCTCCAATCCAGTACGGTTAATTGTGGAAAAGTGTACACATTTCTGGCTTATCTATGCTTTGTTATGGGTCTGACGTGAAACTACCTCCTCCCCACCCCACCCCCCAGCAGAGAACCGAAATCCAGTTGAATTGTTACAGTGTTTCAGAGCTGGAGCCTTGAACTGCTTCCCTGGTCAAATAACTTTGTTTCTGGTTGTAAAAAGGCATTTCAGGGGGAAAAAAAAAAAAAAAGGAAAATCGAGAGAAATTCCAAACGTAAGTCCGCACTGGGGTGGTTCACGGGGCGGGTTTAACTTTGGAGCTCCTAGCCGGTCTTCTTCCCCACTCCTGTAAGGGAAATACCAGGCTATTCTGCACATTTTCGCTTAAGCTCCATTTTCCAAAAGGAAAAGGGGGTGGGGTATATCTCTTTCGGCTTGATAATGTTTTTTAAATGCTTTTCTTTGAAATGATAATAGCTGTATCGGTAAAATGCAAATAAAGGAAAAAATAGGCAGTATTTCTTTAAAGGCGAATATACGGTGCGGGTTTTTTGTTTTTTTTTTTTTTTTTTTGGTTTTTTTTTTTCTTCCTTAACCGTACACACACTGCTTCTGATGAAGTCTGTGAGTCAGGCTGTTTCTGAGCTCCGATAGTTTAATGGAAAGATTTATATACCGACTGTATTATTTACTTTGGGAGGGGAGGTGGCAGTATAAGGGTATGCTAATTAGTGGGAGATTTTGGGGGGAAGGGGTGGAATATCAATTTTTATTGCATCACCTGTCAGGAGTGTCCAATCAGCGCTGGCTTTAGGGGAATTAATTGATGAAGGTGTCTCCGGACGAGCTCACTTCACTCTGTCATTTTATTTGTAGCTAAAGCAGCGGCGGGAATAGCAGCTGCATTTCTTTTCTCTTTCTCCCTTCACATTCCATTATCATAGTGCTCCAATGGAGAAGGAAGGAATAGAGGGGCCCAGGTACTGATCTGCATCGGGGACTCAGACCAACACACTGGCAGATCAGAAACCGGATGGTTTTTTCCCTCTTTTTTAAAAAAACGAAAACAACAACAACAAAAAAGCAAGAATCAAGTCAGTGTAATTTCATGGGGTTCCCCCCCCCCCAATAATTTCGCCTAGAGTTTGGCACTTCCTTCGCCGGGAATAACAGTCTTTGTTATTTTATTAGCAGGATGCCTTGAGACACACGCAGCATCTGGCGGAGGATTAACATACATACATGTGTATGTATGCGTCACGTATATATTTACTGCAAATGGTGGGGATCATTTAGTGCCCGAGATGGGAGACCTGAAGTCAGGTTTTGAAGAGGTGGATGGCGTGAGGCTCGGCTACCTCATCATTAAAGGGAAGCAAATGTTTGCTCTCTCCCAAGTCTTCACAGATCTGCTGAAAAACATCCCGAGGACGACCGTGCACAAGCGCATGGATCATCTGAAAGTGAAGAAGCACCACTGCGATCTGGAGGAGTTGCGGAAACTCAAGGCAATCAACAGCATCGCCTTCCACGCAGCCAAATGCACACTCATCTCCCGGGAAGACGTGGAAGCGCTCTACACCTCCTGCAAAACCGAGCGCGTCCTCAAGACCAAGCGCAGGCGGGTCGGCCGGGCCCTGGCCACAAAGGCGCCGCCGCCAGAGCGCGCCGCCGCCGCCAGCCCCCGCCCGGGATTTTGGAAGGACAAGCACCAACTTTGGCGGGGCCTGAGCGGAGCCGCGCGGCCCCTGCCAATCAGCGCGCAGTCCCCGCGCCCGGGCGCCGCCGCCGCGCGCCCCGCCGCCCATCTACCTCAGATTTTTAGCAAATACCCCGGCTCGCACTACCCGGAGATCGTGCGTTCGCCCTGCAAACCCCCTCTAAACTATGAAACTGCCCCGCTCCAGGGAAACTACGTCGCCTTCCCCTCGGACCCGGCTTATTTTCGGAGCCTGCTGTGCAGCAAGCACCCGGCCGCCGCCGCCGCCGCCGCCGCTGCCGCCGCCGCCGCCGCCGCCGCCGCTGCCGCCTATTACCAGGCATCCGCGGCCGGGCCCCAGCCCAAGGCAGCGGCGGGCGCCAGAGGCCCGGGAAGCCTGAGCTACCGCTGCAAACGCAAGCGCGGCGGCACCAAGGACTGCTTGCTCGCGCCCCACACCGGCGCGCGGCGCCTGCTGCTGCTGCCCAGGTCCTACAAAGCCAAGGCGGCCGCGGCGGCGGCGGCGGCGGCGGCAGCGGCTGCGGCTGCCGCCGGGGCCACTTGCCTGGAGAGGTTTCATCTGGTCAACGGTTTCTGCCCGCCTCCGCACCACCACCACCACCACCACCATCACCACCACCACCACCACCACCGGGCCCAGCCGCCGCAGCAGAGTCACCACCCCCCTCACCACCACCGGCCGCAGCCCCATCTGGGCAGCTTTCCCGAGAGTTGCAGCAGCGACTCCGAGTCCAGCTCCTACTCGGACCACGCGGCCAACGACTCGGATTTTGGCTCCAGTTTGTCCAGTTCCAGCAACTCTGTGTCCTCGGAGGAAGAGGAGGAGGAGGGAGAGGAGGAGGAGGAAGAGGAGGAGGAGGAGGAGGGGGGCAGCGGGGCCTCGGATTCCAGTGAAGTCAGCTCGGAGGAGGAGGACTCGTCCACCGAGTCGGACTCCAGCTCCGGCTCCAGCCAAGTGTCAGTGCAGAGCATCCGATTCAGGCGTACCAGCTTCTGCAAGCCTCCCAGCGTGCAGGCGCAGGCCAACTTCTTGTACCATCTGGCCTCTGCCGCCGCTGCAACCAAACCCGCTGCTTTCGAGGATGCCGGCAGACTTCCCGACCTCAAGAGTAGTGTCAAAGCGGAGTCGCCGGAGGAGTGGAATCTGCAGAGCTGGGCCCCCAAAGCGTCTCCGGTGTACTGCCCGGCCAGCCTGGGGAGTTGTTTCGCAGAGATAAGGAACGATAGGGTATCTGAGATTACATTCCCACACTCTGAAATTTCCAATACTGTAAAGAGAACTGACCTGACAATTAACTGCCTGGCAGAGGGGGCCTCTTCACCTAGCCCAAAGACAAACAATGCATTTCCACAACAAAGAATACTCCGAGAGGCTAGGAAATGCCTACAAGCAACTCCTACTACACACTGTGCAGATAACAACACAATAGCTGCTAGGTTCTTAAATAATGATTCTTCAGGAGCAGAAGCAAATTCAGAAAAAGATTCCAAAATCCTTCATTGTCCTGAATTTGCTACGGATTTGCCCTCTTCGCAGACTGATCCTGAAGTGAACGCTGCAGGAGCAGCAGCAACTAAAGCCGAGAATCCCTGCACTGACACAGGTGACAAGACATTGCCATTTCTGCACAATATTAAAATCAAAGTAGAAGACAGTAGTGCTAATGAAGAATATGAACCTCACCTTTTTACAAATAAGCTAAAGTGCGAGTGCAATGATACAAAGGGTGAGTTTTACAGTGTGACTGAGAGTAAAGAGGAGGACGCCTTGTTAACCACAGCCAAGGAAGGTTTTGCATGCCCTGAAAAAGATACTCCTTCCTTAAATCCACTGGCTCAAAGTCAGGGCCTTTCATGCACTTTAGGTTCTCCAAAACCTGAGGATGGGGAATATAAATTTGGTGCCAGGGTAAGAAAAAATTACCGGACACTAGTACTGGGAAAGCGACCTGTCCTTCAGACACCTCCAGTCAAACCAAATTTGAAATCAGCTAGAAGCCCTCGTCCTACAGGTAAAACTGAGACACATGAAGGAACACTGGATGATTTTACAGTTATAAACAGACGCAAAAAGGTAGCCAGCAATGTAGCATCAGCAGTGAAAAGGCCATTTAATTTCATGGCAAATTTTCCTTGTCCACCATCACTCATTATTGGGAGAGATGGGGACTTGTGGCCGGCGTATTCCTTAAACACCACTAAGGATTCTCAAACTCCTCACAAGGCCCATCCTATATGGAAATGGCAGCTGGGCGGTTCTGCAATACCTCTTCCACCTAGTCACAAATTCAGGAAATTTAATTCATAAAAATGTTTTGGAAGATATTTTCTTGAAGCATATTACCTTCCTTTTGTTGTAAACTGCACAGGATGGTTTGTACAAGTCCGTTAATGTGTTACACCCCCTTTGGAGTCCTGGTTTATCGCATTTTGAAGACAGAAATCGGATTACTTTTTTTCTGTTGCGGGTTTTTTTTTTTTTTTTTTTTTTTTTTCTGGAGTAGGGTGGGGGTGGGGTGGGAGAAGGGTTGGTTTACATTCCACAGACTACTTCAGGCTAAAGACTCAAGTAAAACTCAGTTATTACCGTAGAGCTGGAACACTTTACTGTTTCAATGCTAATAATGCACCCGGTACCTCAATTCAACTGCTACAAATAAATGTCAAAAGGTTGAATAATAAATATTACAATGAGCCATTAAGTTTATGCACTAGATTTCAGAGCTGAAAGTGTAACTGTTAATTCAGTGAAAGTTTGTTAGGTTACATGGTTACACAGTGAGGTGAGGTGAGGTAGCAAGAAGTTTCTGTGAGCCCAAAATGTTATTTTCTGGAGCTCTTGTTTGTGGGGTATCTTTTTCTTTTGACTCCCCTCATTCTCTCTTCAAGAGTAGTTGCACTTAACTTTTTTTTTTTTTTAGTGGAAAGATTGGGGTGTGAGTCCTGATTAAATGCTAGTAAAAGCTGCCTCATACATACTGAGTAAAATAAATATGGAATTGTATTTTTTTTGTAAAGGGTGTGATTTTACTTTTAAAGCCACTCCTTGCAATTGGAAAAGTCCGTTTTGTGTTCTCACCCAAAGGTTTTAAATAAGGTGACTCTTACTATAGTCCTGCTTATCTTGTGGTCTGAACATGACTCTTCAAACTCCCAAAACAATTGAAATATATATATATATATATATATATATATATATGGTTTTTTTGGTTTGTTTTTTTTAGGAGAGAGTCTCGCTATGTCGCCCAGGCTGGAGTGTAGTGGCACAATCTCAGCTCATTGCAACCTCCACCTCCCAGGTTCAAATGATTCTCCTGCCTCAGCCTCCTGAGTAGCTGGGATTACAGGTGCGCGCCACCATGTCCGGCTAATTTTTGTATTTTTAGTAGAGGCAGGGTTTCACCACATTGACCAGGCTGGTCCCGAACTCCTGACCTCAGGTGATCCGCCTGCCTTGGCCTCCCAAAGTGCTGGGATTACAGGTGTGATCCACCATGCCGGGGCTGAAATATTTCTCTTAATAGCAGAATATTTTATGGTTGAACTCTTGATAGTGACAAATCAGTAAATACAACCAAGAAAAAGAAAATGAGAGGTCAGAGTTGCAATACCCCAAATGAAAAATAACAGTTTTTTCAGGGCTTTTTGGTACCAGAACTCAGGCACTTGGATTTTATTACCTTATATTTTTTCTGCATCTCTCTAAAACTTCTGTTTTCAGACCATCCTGTGTATAGAGCAGGAGAGTTTCTACTGCAAGTGACAATCAGAGGTGACTATCTATATTTGCACTTAAAATCAAAGTAGTTCAACATGCAAATGCTAGGGTCTAGCCCTGGATAAGGGCCATGCTGGTGTACTGTGTTGTGATGATGGAAGCAGTAAATCAAAATTATGGAAATTTGCACTGTTGAAAAGCATGCTTTAGCTTTATTTTCAATTAAAAACACTGTTTAAAATTCCTGGTTCCATACATTTCTACTTATTCCAGATTGAAGAAGGGTTAACAGGATTGAATGGTTTTGTTGACATTTTCACTTGTAATGTTTTTACCTGAAAGAAATGCATTTATTGGGTGTAGTGTTTTGTTGTGATACTATGTGACCGAGGCCAGTCAGGTTCTGTGCAAAACACTGGTGGATTTCTTTCTAAGTAACAACAAAACTTTACAAACTTGTTACAAATCAAGTAGGAAAAGTTTCAGGCTTAAGAAAGTGAAGCAGAGATCAGTGATTGTTTTAATGAAAGTTGAATCTAATAATTTCTGGCCCACCTCCTTTAGTCTGACAACTTATGTATCTCAGATCCTTGCTATCTTGAATCTAAGAAGTTGCATCTATAGATCATAAATCACAAAACAAAACAAAACACCAATGAAATGTTTACTGTGTGAATTTAAGTCACTATTTCTCATGGAAATTCAGTCTATTGTTTTTGTTTTTCCTTAACCTTTTAGTTCCTATTCCCTTTGAAATTTTCCTTTTGTCTATAAATGTTTCAGATAGATCTGGATGGTCTCAGCCCCTAATTGCTGAATATGCTGTGTGGTTTTCCTCTTATTGTAAAGGACTGAGGCTGAGAATACCTGCATCCAAATATATTTGGATGGAGTAAACAGATGCTTTCAACTGCCTTCCTTTCTTTCCTTCTTGAATGTTGCCATGCCAGGTGTAGGTTCACTGGATTATTTTTTATTGGAATGGTAGATATGGTCAAAGTAAAAATTTGGGGATGGTATCCTTGAATTCTTGTTTGTATATAATTCCAAAGACCAGTCCATGTTATAGTTAAAGCCCCAGAAAGCTAAACAATTGGCTTTATAGTCTGAGTTCTTTTCTCTTTGGAAGGCAATACAGAATTTAGGTGCAGTAAGTTGTCCTGAAAAATCAATCTGGTAAAAAGTGTGACACACACATTGGAAGTGTGTAATTTCTACTCTTTAATTACTTCTAAGTTAAGAAAGTTCAAAGTACGGTGACTACTACATGTACACTAGTACTTCTCTAGTTGGCTAAGGACTCATTGTTCCTAAATTATAAAGCGAGAATATATTTGAAGTCTACAGATTTTGGGTGTGGAAGGACTGTAAGATGGAATAAGCATAATTTAAAACAAATATACCCTATGGAATTTCTGACATAAAATATTGGCCTGCAGCTTTGACACTTAGTCTCTAACCCTCATAGAATCAATAGTTTCAGTTTATAGGAGCTGGAGAATGAACAGCATGGAGGCCGAGGCTTTCCAGGGTGATACCATCAAAAGGAAAGAAATTAAATAGTCAACACAAATTTCACCCCACAGTACTACTATAAGCCAGCCAACCACAGCAAAACCTGAGTTAGTGCTTCCGTAAGGAAAGAGTACCAAATAGTATGCAGTAACTTGCAAATACAAGGTATTCTTTCAATTCCTGCTAGCCCTTTAGTTGTTTCCCCATTCTGATGTGGGAATTATTCTCAGTACTGTTTATATTATTTTGGTTGTTTTATGATTAATGACAATATCTAGACTTCTCTAAGCTGCTATAAATGTCCCATTTGTTCAGAAAGTTAAGCCTTATTGAGAGAAAAACAAGTTAACTCCATTGATAGATTACATTTTTACATTTAGATGTTTTCAGGGCATAGAATTAAAAACAAACAAAAAAACAAGCACTATATGGCTCCAGGGTGACTGATTCCTGTGTCTAAAATCCAACATTTAGAGACATGAGGGAAAAAAGCAGGAAAAGGCTCTTTTTCTAACTTTTTGGGTTAACAAACTTATTTTTGGTCTCCTATAAAAGTGATTTCCTGGTAAGACTGTGAAATGAAAATTTAAGTTTTTTTAAAGAGATGTGTGTACTCTGTCTTCCACAGTTAGGTTATCCGCCTTTATAGAAAATGCAGCTTGCTCTTTTTCAACTATTTACTTTTTAAAGTGGGTGTTCTTTTCTACTGGCTTACTTGATTACAGTGGAGTAATCTCAATAATGGTTGTTTATTTGAAAATCAACAAGGAGCCACCACTAAACAACAATAACACAAACTACATGGGGCTGGTGTTGGATTTTTATCTTTTGTGTGTCTGGGTGATTTTCAATGGTCTAGAAATTCCTCAAAGTTCTAATCAACAAAAATTGGGAGTTTCTGCTGATATGAGAATGACAGTTTTGTTTGCATGCAGGAAGAGATGTAGAAACTAATTCCTCAAAAGCATTTTTTTTTTCTTTCAAAAACAAAAACAAAAATCCTTCATGGTAAAGTTTTTTTTTTTTTTTTTTTTTTTAAATAAAGCATTAGCATCTAAAAAAATAAAGAAAATGTGGTGAGTTTTGCTTCACCTTAAAAATAACTTCCTGCTGGGAAGGATGTAAAAAGAAGGAGTTCCTAGAGCCAAACTAGGAAGGGAAAAAAAAAATGCTTCCCATCAACTAACCTCAGGAAATTGGCAAGGAGGAACAGGGCATCCACCTTAGCGAGTCCACCCGGTCACCCCAGTCATTCCAGGATTTTCCCCTTCCCTGTAAGGAAGAACTATTTTTGATGCTAGCTTTGGTTTTGGTTTGCTCCCTAGGCCAAAGGGCATTTTGCAAACTAGCCTGGGGGATGGGGACGTAAGGCAGATCTAGGAGGTGGGGGAGGGCTGTATTTTACCTGTTTGGCAGGCCCTCCTTTGCAAAAAAGAAAAAAAAAAAAAACACAGAGTAGGTGGGGAGGGCTTAGGGGGGCTCAGCTATCATTCTTCGCCCATGCCCTGGGCCGCCGCTCTTCTCTCGCTCCTTTTCAAACTGTGGCGGCCTCACAAGCTCCTACTTTAAAAGGCCTGAGATGTTTTGCATGAAGCCCTCACAATAGGGGTTGAGGGAATTGACAGTTTCAAAAACAAGGCGTTCAGTCCTTTCCAGCTGCCGGGCCCGCTCGCTCGCACCAACTCCTCGTTCCTCTCTGCTGGTGGCGTCCTCCGGGGCGCGCGGCCGCCCCCACCCCGCCAGCCCGCGCTCCGGCCGGCCCACCCCGCCCTCAGGCTGTGTTTGTAAACAGCGGTCAGTGGCCGGGGGCTGCTGGCGCTGGCCTGGGGCCTGGCGGGCTGGGAGGGAAGGCAGGGGCCGGCTGATCGCGCGATGGGCTGCGGGCTAAGGGCCGGCTTGGGGGCCGCGGGGGTTTCAGGGTCCCTTTCCCCCTCGCTTGCCCCCGGCCGCCGAGCTCTAGGACGCACCGCGCTAAACCTAGGGCAGCTCCGGGCTCTCTGGCCAGGGCCACCACCACAAGAAAGATGTTTAAGTGCCGCCATTTTGCATGGTGGCAAACAAATTTCTTTGTGACTTTTGTTTTCCCGCCCAGATCTTGCTGTCCTCTGAATGGGTGACGATGTCGACCCCCGGGGCGGGCGGCAGGGCCCGCGCCGCGGCACCTCCTGCGCAGCCTCTCGGCCAGTCGGCCTTGGGACCAGGCCCGGCGGGAGCGGGGGGCCGCAGGGCGCGCGGGGGCCGGCCCTCGGGGCCTGGAACGCCTCCCCTCACTTGGCGCTCCTTTTGTGTGTCCCGAAGTCATCGCCCACCCTGGCACACGCACACGCAGCCTCGCCGTTTCTCACCTTCTCGCCTAGGCCTCATCTCCGCTCCCCAGGCAAATGGGGCCCAGCTCTTCGCATTGGGAGGAGGGCTGGCCAAGGCCTCCAAAAGGCGCGTGTGGATCGCCAGTGGCAAAGGGTTGCGGCTTTCCCCTGGGTCAGCGTGGCCGCGAACGCCTTCTGGGAAGTGGCCCAAGACCAGAGGCCCTGGGTGGTGGGGAGGGCGCGGGGGGGCGCAGGCAGGGCCGGGCGCAACTCCCACAGTGGGAGAAATGGGATGAGGCCCGGCTGGCTGGGTTTGGCGCGTGGTTCCCGTCCCTGGGTACCTCTCCGTGCATCTGCAAGGGGAATGATGGCCTGGAAACGGGAAACGTGAGACAGTGACCTGGAAAGCCACCCTCGGTTGGGGAGGTTGGAGTGCAGCAATGCAAACAAAGCTGCTACCGGGGAAGAGGGGAAACAGAGGTGCACCGCAGCTAGGTCACAGGAAAGTGCAACAAGCTTGTTTTCCCGGGTGTTTAAAATGCAGCCCCAGTTGTAAAGTGTGTGAAATTACGCACTGGTCTCTTAAAGAGTGCCTAATTTATAGTAAATAGCAAGGTCTTTGTAAATGGCTTTATTATGTTGTTTCTTGTTAATTGTTGAGAAAATCCCCATTGTTGAGTGTGAAAGGCTTTATGAGCTAACCTGGTCCTCGGCGCAATCACAGGGCAGTAAATGGCCGCTCGGCCTCCAAGGCCCCGCGCGGGAGCCGTCGCCGGCCGAGAGTGCCTCGGGGACCTCTGGAGATGCTGCCTCGGCCTGGGAAGAAAGTGGTCAGGCTTTCCAGGTTTTAATTAATGGGAAGGCGTGTTTGGAATTCTCAGGCCCCCAAAAGCAGCTGGTTGAGTGCGGCAGGGGGAACCGGGCGCGCCGGGGGGACCCCGGCCGAGAGGGCAACCGGGAAGCGGAGGGAGCCCCGGCTCCCCTCTTCGGTCACAGGCCGCCGGGGGTCGCGCCTAGGCCTGCGGGTCCGGGGCGCCGGCTCGAGCCGCGCTGCGGTGGGATTAGATCTTGGGCTTTGTCTCCAGTTCTCCAGACGCTTGGAACGCGGAATCGGGCCGGTTCGGTCAGGTCTGCGGAACCCAAAAATGCCTACCGGGCCTGGAGACCGCAGGGTCTGCGGGACAGAGCAGGCTCCGGGGACAGCTCCAGGCCCCAGCTCAGGCCTCTTGTCTTTTGTTTAAAGGGATCTCCATCTCTCTCTTCTTTCCCTCACCCCGTTTCTTTCCCCCCTCTCGCCCTCTCTTTTTCTCCCTCTCTCTCCCTCTTACACACACACACACACACACACACACACACACACACACACACACACACACTCCATTAGAAACTAAAATGAAATCGGAAGACGAGAAATAAGAGAAAGGGGTTTTGGTTTTGTGTGTTGAACAAGGAAAAAGAATGTCTTTTTTAAGATAAAATATTCCTATCTCCTTTTCCCATCTCCTCCACTTCCCTTTCCACCCAGTTGGGACCTGGAAAGGGTATGGGCAAAACCAGGCAGGCGCTGGATTCCTTGGATTAACTTTGAGGAGACGACCCGTTGGGGTCCTGCAGGACGGGAGAGGACAAGCGGAGAGTGCCTCCCCGGCCTCGGCCCCGAGGCCTTTCCCGGGATTTAGGACCCGGTGGGTCGGGGGAAAAGCAGCAGCCGCCTCTCCGCAGCCTCTGATCTCTGGCAGTGCAGTTAGAAGGAAGACAATTCCTTACTGGGCCCACAAGGGTGGAAGAAAACCTGGGTTAGGTGGGCTGCATGTGAGGGTTTAGACATCAGCTAATGCAAATCACAAGGAGATGTTAATTCCAGTCGGAAAAGCCTATATTCAGCTATCTTCCTTCCCTTCTAAGATGGCCCTCTGCTTGCTTGCGCGCTAGCTCTCACCAAATTAGCTATTACGTGAAATCCCCCTGGGTTTAAGGCACTTGTTTCACGGATTCGCGTACAACCCATATTAACTATGCACTTTCTGCTATTCCTCTTGTGACTGTCCTTGCCTCTTCCTTCTTTGCGGAGAGTATGATGCATTTTATTTTAGCCCAATCGATGCGTGCAAATACTGGGATAACACAACCCACACTTCTGCAATGGAGGCTGCTTTCAAAATTGAGTTTAGGGATCAATACTAAGTCGAAATGCTCCAAATTGCACGAATTCACCAAATTCAAGCCCTGGGCTTCCAAGCCCCTATCCTGACTGATTAACGCACTCTCAGATAGCTGTGCTTCCACCGTTTCTGCCTCTCAAAACAGGATGTTTTCGTCTAGTGTATTTGGCTTTCCCTAAAGATCACTCGGGTTTGCTTGGAAAAACACGACCCCAAAACCTGTGGTGTGAAACTCTTGTCGATGGCTTCCGTACAGGTCTCCTCTCACATTTGCCTTGCGGACTGCCATCTCCCTTTCTTTACTTTCCTGGGACCGAACAGCAGCACCTAGCAGTGCCACGCTCCGAAAACGTTTGCTCAGCTGAATAAATGCTTTACTGGTCAGGGAGCAGCCCTATCCTGTGCCACTACTTAGCTCCCACGCTGTCTTCTTCGCCCAGAGCTGAGCTGCTTCAATTGCAGCACAGCGAGCTCTCTATTCTTTTCGGGCTGCGGCCATGGCTGCGGGGCGACTGGTGCCTAACCGGGTGTGTGCGTGTGGCGGGGGCGGGGGGCGCCAGGGGGACAAGGTGGGGAAGGGCAGTGGTTGTCCCCTTTTGCAAGAAATGTTTAAGGCCATAGAGGTGTGTATGTGGGGGGTGGGAGGGATTCCAAAAGAGAATCAGAAGAGCTTGCTGCCCACAGATGTGTATGTATATAGTCTAAAAAGAATATATGGGAAACAACCCAAATACCTAGGATGCCAGGGTGTCCCTGATTCCTTAATTCCTGCTGTCTGGATCTTCCTTCAGAGTAGATAACTGGAACAAGAAAGAAAAAGGTGGAGAGATAATAGCAGACAGTCTAGAGGCCTTCCAGTAAGATGCAGTTATTCATCTAATCATTGCCATCAACACGTTTGTGTTGGACCCTTTTTGCATGGAAAAGGCTCAGCAGTCAGTTGACTTAGACCCTAAAATATCACCAGGCTAGCAGAGGGCAGCTCTGCAAAGGCCTTCTCCAGCCCCAGTGCACAGAAGGAAGGGAGGGAAAAGAAAAAAAGAGAAACCACCTGAGTGGCAGCTTACCCTCGTCTTCCTCAAGCCACCAAAACAAACAAACAAACTCAGAATTCTCCGGGAGGCTGGGAGAAGCACATGTAGGGCACCGGAGGTTGAAATGGAATTTCTGTTGTTAGTGCTTGCCCTCTTTAGGATCAGTTTAAGTTGGTTCCAGGAAAAACACAATACTTGTGGTAAGTGATGAACAGTAGAAAGGAAACACTGTGTGGAAGAGAGGCTGCACTGAGTGGAGGTAGCTGACCTCCTCCCCCTTTCCTGTGAAAGTTAGATATATAAGAGCTCTGAAGGCTACCACTTGGTCAGTAGGCAGGGGTTCCATTCTCAGCAAGGGCCTAGATTCTTGGATATTCAGGAATAAAGACACATTTTACATTCATTCTCTCATCTCTCCCCTCCACACCCCACCCCGCCACCGCCTCCCTTCAAATGAATACCCTGATTGTCAGTGGTGCAAATGTCTGAGATTAGTTTTCTTCCTCTACGTTGGGTCCAAATATGCAGACCAGTGTGGCTGGTTAAGCTTTCAGATGTCTAGTTATCCTATCCATTCAAAGTCAAACCTGCATGATATAATGGGAATTGCCTTGAACAGGTTTATTTACCTTTCTCTCCTTTTCCCTGTATCTTCTGTTTTCTCTCTCCTCCTACTCTCTCAGCTTTTCCCCTTCTTCCCTTCCCCCTACCTAACCCTTGCACCCAGGTGAAGGCTATGTTGGGAAATACCCATATTTAGTAATATTTGCCCTAGAAGTGGAAAGAGGGTAAGATCTGGACTTAAACCAATGCTGAGAGAAGCAGTGTGGGAGCCTGCAGTGATCCTGAGCTTCCTTGCTGGGGTGAGGGGCCAGGGCTTTCCAGCCTCTTGTCCTGCATGTGCTGAGCTATTCTGGTTAGGCTATAAAAAACAGCATGTATCTCAAGACCAGGAGAGCTGCACTCCATAAACACATGGCTATGGTTCTAACATGGAGCACATTGCCAGATGCAAATGTAAAGAGATGCTTTTAATTTTGTTCCCAGTGTTATACATCATGTGGCAAATTGGCCTTCAGGAAGCCAATTTTTATTTTTTTCTGTTAATAATAAAGACTTTTTAAACAAACTTAAACATTTATGATTGATAATTAAAAGGGTGTACATCACTACTACCGGAATGTTTCTTATCTGATTTTAAAGAGAGGTGGGATCTCTTTTTTTTTTCCCCTTTCCTAAATAAGGAAGATTTGTAAGTGGAAGATCTTGGTTAACATTCAAATCATTCAAATTGTTCAATTGTTTTGCTACTCATGACTTTAAGAAAATAAAAAAAAAATTTAATTATTGTGTTTTTTATCCTTTTACATCTTTATGCACCATAAATTTAAAAGTAAATTAGGAAATTAGTTACACACTTCTGTCATCTTCTTTAAAGAAACTACCTCTGAAACATCTACTTTCCCTGATACAGCCAGTATTTCTTATTATCTTATACATTTCAGTCTGTTTGTAATTTAAGATTACCATTAAACAGGAGAAAAACAACTTATTTTGTAGAATGTAAGTCGGAAAGAAATATAACTTATTTTGTAGACTTAAGGAGGTTACAAGTATTTCTAAAATTTTGTCCTTTCTGTGAGTCTCTAACTGGTTTATCTGAAAAGGATCTGATCCTACCACACATGAAGGCACTACATATAATATCCTGACACAACAGAAGGATTTCTAGATGAATTGGAAGCATCCTGATTGTGAATATCCTATCTTTTCCTGTTTTGAACCACTACTTTAGTGTATACTCCAAGATTGATTTTAACTGTGATCTCCTTCAAGAAAAAAAAAAAGTGCAAAAAAATAATATTAAGAAAAAGAGAAGGCCGGGCATGGTGGCTCATGCCTGTCATCCCAGCACTTTGGGAGGCTGAGGAGGCAGGCAGATCACTTGAGGTCAGGGGTTTGAGACCAGCGCGGCCAACGTGTTGAAACTCCATCTCTATTAAAAATACAAAAATTAGCCCGGCATGGTGGTGGGTGCCTGTAATCCCAGCTCCTTGGGAGGCCGAGGCAGGAGAAACGCTTGAACCTGGGAGGCAGGCGGAGGTTGCAGTGAGCGGAGATCAGGCCACTGCACTCCAGTCTGTGCGACAGAGTGAGACTCTGTCTCAAAAAAAAAAAAAAAAAAAGAAGAAGAAGGAGGGAAGCAGGAAGTCTTTTATAAATTCTGTTAGAACCATTGATCCCAGTTACCTGCTATAATGTGAATGGAATCATTATGGCTGTTGCATTGACGTGGTTCCTTCATTCAGGATCCTGGCCAAAGGAATAGCATGTCAACGTGTAAAATTCTAGCCAAAGATAAGCCATTACAATGGAAATCGTGATGTGCAAAGTCTCATTGAAGCCAATGAAACTGAGTGTAATATCCATATAGCATTCTCATCTGCTTGCTCCAGGATTTAGTATGCGGCTCTGCATCGAAATGAGATTATGCATATAAAATGCCAATATAGAATACACTGCCCAATAAAACATTAGAAAAGCAACTTACAGCCCATATACATGGGCTTTACTTAAATTTGAACTTCACGTGCAAAATAAACCACAGTGCCATCAGAACACTAAATCCACAAAATGTCCTCACTCTGGTTTTTCATGCTTCTTTCTGCATGATTCCCTCAGCCCCCCTCCTATTCAAACACAGTTCTTTTAAGGGCACTCTTCAAATCATCTAACAATTCCCAAAGGATATTCCAGGAGTCTCTTAAAGTGTCTTTCTAAATTAAAAGGCTCCAAACAATTTAAGTGCATTTTTGAACCAAAAATATCAGAAAATATTTGGGCTTGCAAACCTATGGGTGTGTAACCAGAAGAAAGGGACGAAAGAGAAAACACCCCCACAGTGGATTACAAGGTTATGGGACAGGTCACTAGGAAAGGGAAATAAAACTGAATGTTAGGTTGGGCTTGTAAATTATGCACCTTTCAAGGAAAGAGGTTTAAGGTCTCTTCACTGAAGGGTTTTTTCCCATCCATTTTGCTATTAATTCTTAACTCTTGGTAGGCAGTTCTTTAATGAGGTTGTTTGTGGCAGGTTAATTTTATCCAATCTACTAAGCTCCTCATTTTCCCTTTTAAGTGCACTGCTGCCTACAGCTTTCAGCATTTTCCATACCAGAAGAAAACAGAATAAACGTGAAGTTGCCTGGCTGGGCTGAGAATTAAAGGCGTTTTGTGGACAGATAAACAGAGGACCTGGACAGATGGGAGTGGGAGGGTAGAAACTGGGCTGAGTTGAGGGCATGAGGGAGAGAATTCGGTCTTAGGAGAGCAATGACCCTAGGAGTGTCATATATTAAATATTGCAGCAATCGATTTCAATACCCCAAGTGGACATGGGAATAAAAATTCACCAACAAGCTGAAGTGATTAGGAATGCTTTGTTGTGAGGGGAAAAATGTGATTTTCTCCAGATCCTTTTTGTTCAGGTTAGAAGAGGCCTAGACAATCCAAGTGTAGGCCCTGGACTCCCCATTTGGGATATAGCCCTAAAGGTTAGTCATATCTCAATGGTGCTTCTGCTTAGTGAAACGATGAGCCTTTGTACCAAGGGGATTAAATATCAACCACAATTATGGGCTGGTCACTCTAGGAGCTTTCCTCCCAAATCAGAGAAGCGTACATTTTGGAGAGGCTGCCTCTTTCCTCTGTGTTAGTCTTTGTTTCAGCATCGGGACAAAGCAGTTGCTTTGCACAATTCTTCTTTCACTAAAATCCAGGGAAAGATGCACAATATAGTTTACAGAAGGTTGATTCACAATAGCAGGCCATAAAAACAGCCTTTGGTGCTACGTAGGGAAGAATATTTTTGAAATGTCATTCTGGGGACAAAAGTATGAAACTGTGATCCATGCAGGGACAAATACCCACTACCACACATGATTTCATTAGTGATTTCATAATTGGGTGGGATTTTCTGTTATTTATTTATTTATTTTAACTGAATCCAGCTCTTAGGCATTCATGCTATGAACTGTGTTCTCTCAGTCCAGGAATCTGTTTAGGGATTTGGGGTAGTCACTGTGGAGGCTGCTTGGAGCCGGGGGATTGTTTTCAGTCACAGCCTGATGGGCAAAGCCTGGGCTCTTCACACTGGGGACACCAAGTCGCTGCTAGGGACACACTGCTGGATGCCTGCATGCAGCGGCGGCAGCTCCTGCAGCTGCCTCCTCCTTCAGTGTGGCTGCCACAAATCTGAGAAAGACATGCAGCATCATACAAAGGATTTCTTTAATGAGGATGACTTCCTCAGAGCAACTGTAGACTGTGGTTCTGCTCTGGCCTCTCTTTCCCTCTACTCCATCTTTTCCTACCTGCGATATCCTTCCTTATACAGAAGCCTGGGGTTGGAGAAAGCAACAACCCCCATCCCCCAACACATACACACACAACCACTACTCTCTCTCTGACAACCCAGAGGCTGATTTCTATTTTACCCTGGTAGTTGAGTGAGGATGGACTGAGTCAGGCTAGAATTGCAGAGTTGGGCAAAAGCAAACATATGTTTATACATATCTACACCTCCTCCCTTCTCTACCATGGTCTTCTACTCTCATCACAAATGATGACTTGCTCTTACTTGGAGTTTGGTTGTAAGTACTAGATGTACTTGTCTATAAGGACCTCCTTACCTGGGAATGGTCCAGGCAGGAGGAGGAACCCTAAGCCCATTTCTTGGGAATCTAATGTGGGCTGACCTTGGCTGGATTAAGGCTGAGATTGATTATGCAACAAAGCACCTAGGTTTTCGCAGCTTGAATCTCCCTGGCTTTCTGTGGAGTGATGACTGGCTACAGGGAGGCTATTATGCCTTATAAAGCTATTTATCTCCCCGAAGCTACATGGCCTATTCCTCTCTTCAGATTGGGGAGAGGGGTAGGTTGGGTCCAGTCAGGTGCAAGAGTAAAATTCACTCAGAAAAGTTACTTTGAGAAAGTGTTAATAGTTATTGAAATCAGTTATCTCTCTTTTAGAGTGTGGGAAACACTGAGTTATGGGGCAATTTGGATAAGAAAGGAATCGTTCCATTTTGTGCTGATCCCCTTTGGTCATCTTTTATTCTGCATCTCCCCTGCTCCTCTTCCTCCCTGCCCCCCATCCTTCTCTTCCCTGCTTCTTCTTCTGCCTTTCCTCCTTCTCTTCTTTATTTTAAATCATGTCAGAAGAACAAGCAGGTCGAAAGCACCAATGGGCTTACACTGTGAGGGCCTCTGCTGCAGCTGAAACAAGGCCTGGCTGTGTCTGGGCAGGTGGCACAGAGAGCAGAGATTCTTGTTCTTGTGTGACCAAGGGGTAATCTGGAGACAAGGAATCACCTTGGGGGAAGACATGTGGGTGGGGTCTCTCTGTCCCAGGTCACTGAGGGAGTTTCTGGGCCCAGGGCCTAAGCGAAGAACCCTGAAGGCCTGCTCTGGTGTAGGGTACCTGTTGCTGGAAGCTGTGTGGGGAGCCTCTGGCCCCCCCCCCCCGGCCTACTGTAAGTCCTGGGGTTAGGTCGGGCTCCCCCTGGGGTTGCTGGATTCACCTGTCATTACGCTCACTGCCCAGGGCCCCTGACAAACCTCCACAATGTGGGGCTGAACAAGGGCGCTTAAGGTTCACTGATCTGTGTGTAGAACTTTGCAAAACTGCAAATAAGCGAGAAAATTTGGCTATTCTTGTGACGGGAGATACAAGTTTGCACTTAACATGGAAGCATGAGAAAAAGAAGGAGGAAAAACCCCTTCTGGCCCAAAGCCCCACTGTAATCTCCAGAACAATTTCATTTCCTCTGCAGCACCCTGGCTACCCTCGCCCAGGCCTCAGAAAGGTCAGGGGGAGAAGGAGCTTAAGAGCAGGGTGGGGACGCAGAGGGGTGGCTAGGCCGTTGGCCAGGTCGCAGGTGACGGCCGGCTGTGTGATGCGAGCCCGCAGGATGGAAGGCCGCAGGACGAGGGAGGGGCAGAGCCACGGCTTTTCGAAGGGTTTGGTGTTTTCTAGAGGGCTTTTTCTCAGGAATTTGCATGGTCCGCCTCTGGGGCGGCTTATTGGGGCTCTCCCCAGCCCCTGCTAGCAGAACAGGTCGCAGGGAGCTCAGGTTTCCGCCGAAGCCTCGCGCCCCCTGGCAGCCAGCACTCCGCCGGCCTCTGCCAACAGGCCTTTCCCGCTTGCTGAGAAAGGGAAAAGCGCGCGCCCCGGCCCCGGCGGGCTGAGATCACGTTTGTGCCGAGCAACTCCGGTACTCCCGGGGAAGCCAAACTGCTCCCTAGCAGCTGCGTCAACCTCGCACGGCTGCGCGGGCCGGACAGCTTGTTCCCCGGAAGGGGCTCCCGCAAGCTGCAGCCGAGATCCCCAGTGGTTGCGCGGCTGCCAGGAACCTGCGGGTCGCAGAGAGAAGCAGGCCGCGGGAAGCATTACCTCTCCCCTCCAAAGGGGAACTTGGAACTTTTGAACCCTTTACTTTAAAGTGATCGATCGTGCTCCACCAGAGAGCGGCTCCACCCCCTGTTCCCATCTCCGCCGCCTTCCCTTGTCACCTCGGCTCTACTTAGCCGAGGTCGCGCGGGGCGCGCGGGGTCGTGAGTTTGGCGCTCTGTGCTGCCAACGCAAGCACCCAACACCTAAGCGGCTGTCGCGATTTTGGAGGAATCCCGATCTGAGAACCCAGAACTGGGACATTGGTGCGTTCCTCCTTGCCCACAGCCCTCTAGGTGCAACACGCCAGCGACGGCTTTTCCCAGGAAATCCGTCCCTGCCCCCCTCCAAAGAAGTCCTCGCAGGAGCCGGGCTCCGCACTGGGAGGCTTCAGGGAACGGAGCACTGGGGCTCAAAGCCTCCACGAGTTAAGCTGATTATTAATTTGTGCTGGTGGGAGCCGGTAGCACGCTCGACGCCTTTGGCTTTGGGAATTGTCCGGGAGCTGGGACGGAGGCAGGAATGACCCAGGGTTGCGACTGGGAAATGCGAGTTGCGGAGGCTCCCGGACGTATCTGAGTGGGCTGGGTAGAACTCCGGGAGCAAAGGTTAGCTCTTCCTCGCCCCCAAATAAATTCCTAGTTAACTAGTGTAGACTAAACACGTTAATAGTATTAAGTGGTGAAAATAGGGTTGAAAGTGGGGGCATGTCAACTGGACCCAGATCGGGTCATACTTCTCCTCTGGTGACAAATCAGGGTGCTTCCAATAAGAAAATAGAAAATAGAAATGTAACATTCAACTGGACGAATTAATTTTTGACGGATTTACGGTATGATTTTCTTTCAAGCAGTATTCATTGGTTCTTTCCATCCATAGTGCGGTCCAAAGACAGAAATATAAACAACCACTTTTTGCTTTGCGGAAACCCCTTAACAGTATCTCCCAAAGAAAGATCAAGACACTTTGTGAATTTTCCCCAGATAATGCCTCATATTCCGAATGACTGATCAGAGAACTCCGGTATTGTTAAATAAAATGAGAGGAAGGCGAGTGACGTGGGAGTCGAACAATGGCATTTCTGAATCAGTTTGCTTGATTGACATTTGGGAGCTTCATGACCCCAGGGAATAGGACTCATTACGGTGAATACACCAAAACATCAACCAAGATTAGAACTCTAGATCCTGTTTTAATCCCATTTCAGTCCAAATTATAGTGGGAAAATATAAAATCCAAGTGGCTCTCCATATATATCACTCTGTTATATATTGACCTAAAGTTTTAATTATACTAAGGGGGAAATAAAAGTGGAAACCCTATATATTTTCCAACACTTTAGATAGAGCACTGACAAGGAAAATGCATGGATTTGGTAGTGGAGGTACTAAGAATATTTGTGTGGTATAAAACATGTCATACTTGGGAGACACTTTATCGGAAAAATAAGTAGAGAATTTTTTGTATATATGAGAAAAATATTATAACCCTTTCCACTTAAAAAGTGAAGATCATTGATGCCCCAAAATAACTGAGGCTAAGAAATAATTAGATACCTTAAAGCTACAGTCTAAATTTCCATAACTGTTTGGAAGACTTCTCTCCAACATGGGAGGGGAATTTGTTTTTTAATGTCAAAGGTTGTGTTAGTGTGTACATTTAACCCAGGAAATTGTAAGAACTATCTTCAACTCAAGTTGGAAAAAGGGAATGTGTTTGAGCAAAGTCTATTTTTAACAACAGAAAAGTGTGAGTTAAAGTGGACTGTGTGTTAGGTTGGGAATATAATCATGGCAAATTCACTATACAAGTATTTTTGATTCTTCAATGGAACTATCCTCAAATTTTAGAAACTTGAAAAATTGAAGTCTTAACTATTGTGTATTAAACTGAACCAAGAGATCACAGAAAGACAAAGCTGTGGTAAAAGATGTTATAATTATATTCTCACATATTTAGTAGGAAAATCACAGCAAAGGAAATGTACCAGGAAGATATGAAATAGAACAAATATGTTACAAATAATGGAGTAGAAGGAGTTGCTGCACAATATAGCTTCACAATCTTATATTTTGAGGGGTAGGTTTTAATGAGAAGCCTCTGCATTGCATGGGAACTGGCAGTCAGAAGAATTATTTATGCAGTAAGAAGGAACAAAAATTAATTATTAGGAGCTCAGTAATCTCCAAATAAACTCTAAGCTTGGAGGTTAAAAATAGACGGTTATCTTCATGTTCAATTATACAGTATCAATTACTAATACAACTGATGTTTCAGTGTCTCAGAGAGACCGGATACCATCTTCTATGGAGATATCTTGGTATTAATTAATGACTGCTTTATTCTCATGATTTGCAAGGAAAAATAGGGGTCGTGTCACATTAAAATTAAGATTATCTTAGTTTATCTGGGCTCTTAAACAAAGATCATTCAAAGTAATTATATTTTGAATTAACCGACGTAGGCAATTTATCTAGGTTTTTTTGTTTGTTTGTTCAAAGACAGGAAAATAAAGATCAGAAATAAGCAAAGTTTCATTTTGAAGATAGAAAGAACCAAACAAACATGTCTTGACTTTTGCAATATTTCCCTTGCTAAAGGGGGAATGAGGGAACTGTAAAAGACGTGACTTTGCAAAGTCAAGTCCTTTTTAAAAGACTCGGATCGAAATTCTTGCTATGCAACAAGGATTCAAGTTTGATTAATTTTCTGCAAGCGACGTGACAGCGGTGTTTTAAAAGATTAATTAAAATTGAAGTGATACGGAGCAGGAATTCAACCTGCAGAGGCGTCCCTGGCGCCTTAGGGGGCTTTGCAAGCGAGTCCCAAGCCCGAACTGCGGGCTTTCCCGAGCCTGGGACGCAACTCCCCGTATCCTGGAGAGGAACGCGGAATTTGGCAGGGCGCCCGCCTGGCCGCCTGGCATCCTGAGCTGGCCGCCAGCTCTCGGGGGGTGGGGCCGGGGTGTGTCCTGGGGAACCCGCTGCTGAAAGAACAGCTAGCGCAGCTCGCGACGAGCCCAGTGAGGACCAGGGTCACGCCGAGAGGCCGGAGGGGGCTCCAGGCAGCCTGGAGCTGACGGCGCCGGGCTGCGTCCTCTTCACCTGGGGGTGGGTGGTGGGGGCACCTACTTTGTGACCCGGCTGGTGCCGAGCTCCCTCTACCGTGGGAGCTTGCAGGGGTACGGGGGTGTGAGTGGCGCTCCGCGGACTCGCGTCTACAGTACAGAGGACATGCAGGGTTCGGCCGGGGGGCGGCTGCACCGGGGCCTGCCTCGTGGACCTGGACTCGGGACTCCGGGCGGCGCTGCCCGGTGCCATTGCCTCAGCCACATCTCCCACCTCTCTGCTCTGTTTCCCGCCCCACCTTTCCCTTACTCCCGCATCCCTGTCCCCTCGCTTCCCTCCGCGACGCCTCCATCCGAGTATGAAACGAAGCTGAACGCATTGGTAACTGTGCTCAAGAAGATACAATCGCGGGAGCCCTCAGGGTGGCGCACGGCGGAGAGGCGACGCGGGTGGCGCTGCAGAGGGTACGGTGGGGGGCGGGGAAGAGGGGGGCGTTCGTGTGCAATTAGCTTCCCCAGGGCGCGGACCACGGTGTCCCCTTCTCTCCAGCTGGGGGTCTTGGGTCCTGGCGCTGAGAGGGCGCGCCTTGCCTCGTTGCCCGGGCAGTGCACCCGTGGGCCCCAGGGCGACGCGGCGGGGGCGGCCCTTGCGACCTGCGGCGGCGCCAGGAAAGCCCTGCCTCTGCAGCCGGTCCCAGGGGTTGGGCCTGGAAGGGTCCCTGGGAATGCTCCGCGCCGAGAAGGCTCTATGGTTTCTCCTCCCCCACACGTCTCCCTGTCCTCCCCTCTTCCCGGGGACCTCGGAGGTGGCGGGGAGGTGGGAAGGCAGGCGGGCTTGCAGACAGTGCAGGCTGGGGAGCCGGAGCTCGGGAGCTGGGGGAGTCCGAGTGAGAACGGAAGCACGCGATGGAAGGGGCCAGGGGAGAGGGGGACGGCACCGGGGAGGGCCGGGGTGCGGGGCAGGCGGCAGTCCCTTCCCCTCCGAGTGGCGCGGGGGACCTCTTCCCCGGGGAACCCCCACCCAGCCGTTCCCAACCTCGAGAACAAAGGGTCTGGGAAGCACGATCGGGGTCGGGGAGCGGAGGTGGAGGGAGGCAGGAAGGCAGGCAGTGGGGGTAGGGGAGGGCGTCTCCCCACGTTTCCTCTCGCGGCCGAATGATGGAAAGCTCCCTCCTGCAAACGCCTCACTGAGGCCGCTTCTAAATCCGGGAGGGCTCGGGTTCCTTACCTAACGGCTGCACTTCGATCCCTTCCTCCCCCAGAGTCCCCACCCCCTCCGGGGACCGGGGCCCCGGAGCTGCCAGGCCCGCTGAACGCGGCGGCGCGGGAGAAACCACGGGACAGCAGCGCCCCCTGCAGGTACCGGGCGTCTCCACAGCCGCTGCGCCGACCCTACTCTTAAGGTGGCACCACCGGGTTCCCAGCCCGCGTGCGCGGCTCTCGTGGTCCGCAGCCCGCAGCCCTGGCTCCATCGCTGCATGTTTCCCTCGAGCAGTGGGCCTGACCGTCTGGAACGGCCGGAGTGTGCTAATCCCTGCTGCTATCTGCTTGATCCCTTGACCCTACCACCTGCAGGACTTCGTCCGCGGATGCCCAGATAGCGATTTCGACAGGCGAGATTGAAAATTCCCTGCGAGTATATAAGGATGCGTAAGTCTCGCTTCAGGGAGGAACGACCAGAATGGCATTTCTTTAAGCCTAAATCAAACTTTTATTTTCGTTTATAAAAAGCAGAAGGCCAGCAGGAAGGGGTCGCGGAGGATTGGCACTTCCACAACCGTAGGACTCTTGGATACAAGTTTTTAGGGTGAGACTGGGCGGTCCGGGGTTCTCCTTCGGCGCTCCTATCTCGCAAACTCATGGGCAGGTGCGGTGCTAGAGGCCGGGGGCAGCGGCGGACCCGCAGGGTAACCTCGTCTCGCGCACCTCTCGAGCCCCCAGCAGCAGCCCACTCTCGTCCGCATGCTTTATTTATTTGGTGACACCAGGGAAAGTGGAGAAGATCGAAGTGCAGTTTTTCTTTTTTCTTTATTTTTAACTGAATGGTATTAAGTTAATGGTATGTGTATGTGAACTTATGGTATGTGTATGTAAATGGTATGTGTATGTGAACCCACAATCTCTTGGAAATAAGTGTCCTCAGCGAACTCCAGATTTCTAGGGGAAACCTACGTGCCCAGAGCAGGAAACGCACAAGCCAATCCAGGTTCCGGTGCCATCCGCAGTAAATTCCCTTCCTTTTGCACCAAATTCCTCCTCTGCTTCCAGGAGAGGGACCCCCGGGACTCCCGCACACCCAGGACCGGGAGCGGCTGAGCAGAGGGCAGGTGCGAGGGCGCGGGGGAAGGGAGGCTGCCTGCGGACCTGGGGCGCGCAGTTTCCCAGCACCGTGGGAACCTCCAACCCCGGGGCGCTCGGCCTAGGCTCCGCCCTGCCAGGCCTGGGGCCCAATGGCCCACCTAGTGGGTCCTACCTCGGGGAAACCGAGTCCGCGAGTGGGTCTGGCCGCCGCGAGGGAAGCTCGCCTGGGCAAGTGCCGCGCGGGGTCAGACCCTCTCCAGGGGTTGCAAACCGCAAGCGAAAGTCGAGAGGGGCTGGAGCTTTTCCTCTAATCCGTTTTACACTGTGAAAACCGCAAGCCTGTCGCCCAGACGGCCCCTTTTAAATTGGGAAGCAAATAGACGAAAAACCAAAACAAACTTAGGAGCGGACTTTTCCCAGCTAAGTTTCCCCTCAATAAAAAGCTCGCTTTCTGGGAAAGAGAGAAACTGATCCGCGCTCACTTTTGCTCTCTTGGAGATTCTAGGGGCACTGGGGCGCGCAGGACGCGCGGCGACAACCCCAGCGCGCATGGGGCAGCCTGGACTGTGCCCCTCTCACCACCTCCTTCCCAGGCTTCTCCGTGCTTCGCTCTCCACTGGGGTCCCGCCTCTCCACGGGTCACGCCGAGGTCATATGCTCCTTGCAAGGGGTCCGTGCTTTCTCGTTTGGCCTGAAAGGCACATGTTGGCGCTCGATGTTGGGGCGCAGTGTGTGGTGCGCGTTGATTTGTCTGCTGATCTGGGTTTCTTCCAAGCACCGGGCAGGAAGTGTAGGGGTTTGGGTCGCCAGTCCAGGCGCTCGGGAAACCTCCAGGCCAACCAGAAGAAACACTTGCAGATACCTTTCTAACGTCACAGTTTCCCCCAGGAGAAAAAGCAGAAGTTGCCGGGCACATCACCCAGCACCCGGGCAGACTCTCCACTTACCTCGCGCCCTGCTAGGGGGTGCTGGGGGCCTTCCAGGAACCCCTAGATGAGCAAGCAAAGCCGCAAGAAGTGGGGTGGGGAACGCTCACCAGATAAACCATGCGCCAGACTTAATCAGCCTGTAATGCATACTTTAAATCTAGGCCAGGTGGGCTGAGTCTTGGGATAGTGAGTGTCTCCTTCCTATGTTGATGTATTAAGGATTCCATGTGGACAATTATTTTTAGTCCAATTTGTGGTCCTGGAGATAGAAAGAGGAAGAGAGAAGAAAGACAGAAGAGCTTTATTGTTTTTATGTTAAAGAAAAGAACCTAGAAAAAAATGCTTGGTTAAATTGTGGAGAGGAAGGGAAGGAAGGAAAAATGAAGGCTTTTCTTCTTTGTTCTTTAAAAACCCAAGCACTTTCTTTCAGAATCAAAATGTAGAGAGGCAGTCAGTCTTGGAGCATGTTTTTGCATTTGGGGATACTATTCATTAATTCACTTTTTTTTTTTTGAGACGGAGTCTCGCTGTGTCGCCCAGGCTGGAGTGCAGTGGCCGGATCTCAGCTCACTGCAAGCTCTGCCTCCCGGGTTTTTACGCCATTCTCCTGCCTCAGCCTCCCGAGTAGCCGGGACTACAGGCGCCCGCCACCTCGCCCGGCTAGTTTTTTGTATTTTTTAGTAGAGACGGGGTTTCACCGTGTTAGCCAGGATGGTCTCGAACTCCTGACCTAGTGATCCGCCCGTCTCGGCCTCCCAAAGTGCTGGGATTACAGGCTTGAGCCACCGCATTAATTCATTTTTAAAGCATTCACTGAGTTGAGCACAGTTTTAAAAAGGTTCTGTCTCACCCAGATCCTGTTTGAAGCTCAACTCATTTTGATTGAAAGAGATTTGAGATAAAAATTTCAGAAGAGAAAAATGTGTGTGTACACATGGACATATATACACATGTAACAGGGATTGTATTCCTTCTAGTCTAAGATAAGAGATTCTATGGTAAATTATAAAAAATTAGTTTTTTTTTCTAGTGTTGTATTGTAACCAGAAAGAAGAGTGCTGAATTATCTGTTTCTCCATTTCCCAATAATAAATCTCCTAGGAGAGATAACTTTTTGCAATTGTGCCCCCACCCACTTTCTCTCTGGCTTGCTTTATTTCCCACATACGAATACACACGCAGCAGATACATCATGCACAGACTTTTTCTTAATGTGTAATCTGTAAATCTAGGCCCATATAGGTTTTCATTGAAGTTGGGAAACTGTTGAAGACTTACTTTCGTTCTTCACGGTGCTTGCACTTTGCCAAGGATCTTTGGTAACCAATAAAGTGATCATGTTCACTCTGAATATATTTCTTTGTGATTAAATGGAAAAGAGTATTCATGAACTGCTTAAACAGTATTTTTATACCAAAACAACACATAATGAAAAATGAGCTATAGTTGTTCCAAATGTTCAGAATAGCAGCTTCACATTTGCAGTCATATTTTGGCAAAACTATTTCACATTAATTGAAAATGACACAATAGTGCATGCATTCTGTGGAGGGATGCTTATTCACTTAGCTGCACCATCAAAAATTTAAACTATCTGGTTCAAATGACCTGCAATGCCTACTGAAGGAAGGGTTAGAAAATTAGGAACTATGGACTTATTTGTGTGTTATTTTAGCCTTTTCGTGAAGCTTGAATTAAATCTAGTTTTTGTGAAAAACAAAACTAAAGCAACATAAGAATCCCCCTTAAGTTGGTCTTGTAAAATCATATGGTTTTTTTTGTTGTTGTTGTTGTGGTTTTTTTTTTTTTTTTTTTTTTTTTTTTTTTTTTTTTGAGACGGAGTCTCGCTCTGTAGCCCAGGCTGGAGTGCAGTGGCCGGATCTCAGCTCACTGCAAGCTCCGCCTCCCGGGTTCACGCCATTCTCCGGCCTCAGCCTCCCGAGTAGCTGGGACTACAGGCGCTGCCACCTCGCCCGGCTATTTTTTGTATTTCTTAGTAGAGACAGGGTTTCACCGTGTTAGCCAGGATGGTCTCGATCTCCTGACCTCGTGATCCGCCCATCTCGGCCTCCCAAAGTGCTGGGATTACAGGCTTGAGCCACCGCGCCCGGCCTGGTTTTTTTTTTTTTTGGAGATGGAATTTCGCTCTGTCACCCAGGCTGGAGTGCAGTGGCACAATCTTGGCTCACTGCAACCTCTGTCTCCCTGGTTCAAGGGATTCTTCCGCCTCAGACTCCTGAGTAGCTGGGACTACAGGCGCTCGCCACCACACCCGGCTAATTTTTTTGTGTTTTTAGTAGAGATGGTTTTTCACCATATTGGCCAGGCTGGTCTCAAACTCCTGATCTTGTGATCCGCCCACCTCGGCTTCCTGAAGTGCTAGGATTACAGGCGCGAGCCACCACACCTGGCCATATGTGATTGTTATAAAAAATCTGTACCTTAAAGATATGTTAGTGAAACTAGATGGATACAGATATAACTATTTCCCTTTTTTTATTTCCCAGTGATTTCTCTCTCTCAAATGTAAGACATGTAGGACTCCAGAACATGGACTGGGCCGGGCGCGGTGGCTCAAGCCTGTAATCCCAGCACTTTGGGAGGCCGAGACGGGCGGATCACGAGGTCAGGAGATCGAGACCATCCTGGCTAACACGGTGAAACCCCGTCTCTACTAAAAAACACACACACACACACACAAAAACTAGCCGGGCGAAGTGGTGGGCGCCTGTAGTCCCGGCTACTCGGGAGGCTGAGGCAGGAGAATGGCGTAAACCTGGGAGGCGGAGCTTGCAGTGAGCTGAGATCTGGCCACTGCACTCCGGCCTGGGAGACAGAGTGAGACTCCCTCTCAAAAAAAAAAAAAAAAAAAAAAAAGAACATGGACTGTAATTTGTTCTGATAATAGGAAAACCAATGCTGGTTTTCTCAGCGTCATAGTTATCAAGGGGCAATGCCAAAATCATTAGATAAGCATCATCTTTTCTATCACATCATTGTCTACATGAAATTTCATCTTAGAAAATATGCAAGAATATTATATTTGTTTCCAAAGCTTGGAAATACAATATAATTTGAAGTATTGAAAATATGATTCCTGGTTGACAACATCTTAGAAGTTGCAGAGGTATCTCTTTTTGAGACGACTTTAATAATGACTGACTTTAATAATGTTACAAAGCAAGGGAGGATTTCAATAGCAAGCAAGATGTGATGAATGGGCATGAGGAACAATGAAGCTATTGACAAAACATGCTAACTTTTAGAATTCTATCTAAATTATTTTTTTTCCCCAGTGCAGAGGAAGACACCCAAGTGTATCAATGTTCATCAGATGCAGGGTAATAAAAATGTGAGTGACAGTTAATGGCCTGTGACTGTAATATGATTGTTAGTGTAGGTGAGTGAATATATTGGTTCCTGTTTAAAGAAGATCAGTGGTCCACAGTCAAGATAAGTGAAGTTTGCAGAAAATCGAGGCCCTGAAAGGAAAAGACTAAAGCAAACAAACAAAAACAAACAAACCCACCACCACCACCACCACCACCACCAACAGAATAACTGCACTTGACTAGTATTTTAAAATAATAATAAAACAATTTCAGTAATTAAAAAATCATTTGTTTTCTGTCTTAGATTTGACTTGAGTCAGTTGTTCCTGCTAGCTATTTAGACGAACTATATGGAATATCGCTTAATAGGCAGAAGTGCTGATACAATTTCCTCTTAAAGGATCTGATTCCTGGCATCTAAGGGAAACTGGAATTCAAGTTAGTATTAGAACTTGAATTTGTTCTGCCAGAGTGAAAATTGGTTCCATTAGGCCTCAGTCACAGAATTCTTACAGACCTGGCTAGAGCTGTAGATAGATATATACAACTAGCTGAAAATCATAGTCTTAAGTAATGCTGTATGTGCTTTGGAAAACCATCCGGGCGTTTTCATTTTTTTGTTTGTTTGTTTAATGAAAGTTTCCTAATTTTACAGTTCTCATAAATCTGGAACAAGTCTAATTAAGGTCATCAAGGCAAGTGAAAACCTAATGAGCAACCCTTTGGAAATAACATGGTGAGAATAATTTAAGTGTGAAATATTCAATTGCGGCAATGTTTAGCAAGGATTCTTTCCTTCACATTTTTCTCACTCATTTGCCCATACTTCCTTCTCATTGCAGATTTATAGTTCTCTTAGGGAGGCTCCTGGAAGAAGTGATATATCAGACAGACATACTATTCAAAAGCTTAAAACTTAGCATCTGACTATGTAAATAAAAATAGAAAAAACAATGACCACAAAAAAGCAAAGTCAACTTAGATGAACAATTCTGCCCAACATATTATTAAGGAGAATGGGAAGGTCGGGCACGGTGGCTCAAGCCTGTAATCCCAGCACTTTGGGAGGCCGAGTCGGACGGATCACGAGATCAGGAGATCGAGACCATCCTGGCTAACCCGGTGAAACCCCGTCTCTACTAAAAAATACAAAAAACTAGCCGGGCGAGGTGGCGGGCGCCTGTAGTCCCAGCAACTCGGGAGGCTGAGCAGGAGAATGGCGTGAACCCGGGAGGTGGAGCTTGCAGTGAGCCGAGATCCGGCCACTGTACTCCAGCCCGGGCGACAGAGCGAGACTCCGTCTCAAAAAAAAAAAAAAAAAAAAAAAAAAGAATGGGAAAAATATGTATGTCATCTAAAAGTTCATACTTTATTCTATACAGGAAGATTTCAAATAAATTTGATTCATAATACACATATACATTTATCTACATCAATATAATGGCCTTTCATAAATTACGTAAATTGATTGGAAATCAATCAATTTACTGATTGTGGCATGTTCTTTATATGAAAATATTCAGTAGCTTCATGAAATAATTGTTTGCACATTTTAAGAATTTTAAAATTTCTGAGTGGGGCACAGTGGCTCACGCCTGTAATCCCAGCACTTTGGGAGGCTAAGGCAAGAGAATTGCTTAAGCCCAGGAGTTAGAGGCTACAGTGAGCTATGATTGTGCCACTATACTCCAGCCTGGGCTACAGAGCAAAACATCGCATCTTAAAAAACAAAACTGTAAAATTTCTAGTGAGAAATAGAAAAAATTTCTAGTGAGACAAATAGAATATTTGAAAAATTAAAATAATTTAAATTCTCCATAATTTTTCATAGAAATATGTTTTCTATTTTCCTTTTCAACAGAAAATTTGTCAACTTACTATTTTGGTGTCAGTTTTTCCTTGTATGTGTTTTATTTCCTTGTGAGCAAATGTTGTTAGCTAAGTTAATAGTAGCAGATACAGCAGTCGTAAAATCTCAGAGGTAATGTTTTGGCATGGGCAGTAATTCAAATTAGAACTATTGATGGATAATTCAGAAAGCTTTTTAGTAATTCTTTTCTTATTCTGTATTCACCTTGTTGCACCAGATTTTTTTTTTTTTTTTTTTTTGAGAGGGAGTCTCGCGCTGTCGCCCAGGCTGGAGTGCAGTGGCCGGATCTCAGCTCACTGCAAGCTCCGCCTCCCGGGTTCACGCCATTCTCCTGCCTCAGCCTCCCGAGTAGCTGGGACTACAGGCGCCCGCCACCTCGCCCGGCTATTTTTTTTGTATTTTTAGTAGAGACGGGGTTTCACTGTGTTAGCCAGGATGGTCTCTATCTCCTGACCTCGTGATCCGCCCATCTCGGCCTCCCAAAGGGCTGGGATTACAGGCTTGAGCCACCGCGCCCGGCCGTTGCACCAGATTTTTAACTTCTTTTGTCTACAACATTAGATCTCACATTTTTAGGATGTAAAAATAAATGCTCTCTTCAACAATTTTTGTAACTTGGAACTTGAACTTAGCCTGTTCAAGTTATTTAATAAATAGTTAAAAGTAGATGAAGGAAACAGTTTAGGTGGGGTATGCCTGTAAACCCAGCACTTACGAGGCAGAGTCAGGAGGATTGCTTGAGCCCAGGAGTTTGAAACCAGCCTAGGCAATACAGGGAGACCCCATCTCTACAAAAAAAAAAAAAAAAAAAGAAAAATTAGCCAGGCGTGGTGGTGCATGCATGTGGTCCCAGCTATTCACAAGGCTGAGGTGGGAGGATACCTTGAGCCTGGTGGTTGAGGTTGTGCTGCAGTGAGCCGTGATCACGTCACTGCACTCAAGCCAGCCTGGGTGACAGACTGAGACCCTGTCTGTCTGCAAAGGAAAAAAAAAGGAAGCCTTTTTTTTTTTTTTTTTTTTTTTGCTGAGTAAACAAAAAATGGAAGACTATTTTTCAGAATGAATTTAGGTATTTTTTAGTTGTTACAAAATATCTGCTGGCTCCAAAAAATCATTGAGTAACAACAACAAAAAAAGCCCCATGAAAAGTTAATGCCCACCCAGCCACTTAAAAGTAGTTCTGTAGACTTTACCAGAAGCTGCTTGTCAAAGTCCAGCGCTTACCAGTTTTTTTTTTTTTTTTTTTTTCTGCTCGATTCAAAGGAGATTGCTTTGCCCTGTGGGAGTCTTGCTCTTCCCAACAAGCGTGGAAAAAAAATGCAATAGGCAGTTCCAGGAGTGTTGCCTTTGACAGCATGTCTCAGGGGACTTAATATTCTAGGTGGCAAGTGGCCAAAGTAAGTAGGAAACTTAGGTAACTGCCAAGCTACAAGACTGAAGGAAGTACTGCCATAGCAAACTAGAAAGAGGGAAAGAAAGTTTCTGTATTAAAAAGAACGGAAAATTACATGGCTGATGATGAGTGAGAATTATGCCTGGTGTGTGTATGTGTAGAGAAAAGGATAAACTTTTGGAGATGTTTATAACAACCTTATAATTTGAGAGAAGCTTTGTTTTTTTGTTTTGTTTTGTTTTTGCAACAAGGTCTCACTGTCACCCAGGCTGCAGTATGATGATGTGGTCATGGCTCATTGTAACCCTGAACTCCTGGGCTCAAATGATCCTCTTGTCTCAGCCTCTGGAGTGGCTGGAACTACAGGCATGAGCCACTACACCTAGCTACTTTGTAAAAATTTACAGTGATGGGGTCTCACTATGTTGCCCAGGCTGGTCTTGAATTCCTATCTTCAAGTGATACTCCTACCTCCCAAATGATGAGTATCCCAAGTGATACTCAGCCTCCCAAAGTGCTGGGATTACAAGCATAAACCACAGTGCCTGGCCCTGTTTATTTGAATATTGCTTTCCTTAATGCTTTAGAAACCAAAATTATATCATTAATTATACTGACATTTGTCTGGACTCTAAAAATAATATAATGCCCAATGATTGTTTTAGCCGCCACAAATTAATACACTTCCAGAATGCATAGCCCTTTGCAATGTGACTTTGCCACTTCTCCCATCCAGAAGTGGAATCTTCTCTTTCCCTTGGAATGTGGCCTGGTCTTGCCAGTTGCTTTGGCTAATGGGCTATTGCAGAAGTATGTTGTATAGTTTCTGGAATCTAGACCCCAAGGAGCTTTTGCAACTTCCATCTTTGTCCTCTAGAAACACCATGCCACAAAGAAGCTTGGGATGAAGGATCATGAGGTGAGAGGAGTCCAGCACCCAGCACACCCACTGGGAGCTACATGCGTGAGACCCCACCCAATCAGCAGAACCATACAGCCAACAGAATCATGAGAAACAAAAAGTCATTGTTGTTCTAAGCCACTAAGCTTTGGAGTGGCTTATTACACATCAATAGGTATCCATGCTTGCAACTACTACAATCATCTAAATTTGAGAGAGGCTGGGCCCCGTGGCTCACTCCTGTAATCCCAGCACTTTGGGTCACTGCAATTTCTGCCTCCCAGGCTCAAGTGATTCTTCTACCTCAGCCTTTCGAGTAGCCGGGATTACAGGCGCGCACCACTACCACCCGGCTAAGTTTTAAAAAATTTGTTGTAGGCTGGGCGCTGTGGCTTACGCTTGCAATCCCAGCACTTTGGGAGGCTGAGTTGGGTGGATCACTTGAGGCCAGGAGTTCCAGACCAGCCTGGCCAACATGGTGAAATCCCTTCTCTACTAAAAATGCAAAAATTAGCCTGGACTGGTGGCATGTGACTGCATTCCCAGCTACTCAAGAGGCTGAGGCACAAGAATTGCTTGAACCTGGAAGGCGGAGGTTGCAGTTGGGGAACCGAGATCGCGCCACTGCACTCCAGCCTGGGGAACAGAGCAAGACCCTGTCTCAAAAAAAAATTGTTGTAAAATATACATTACATTTACCATTTTAAGAATTTTTAAGTGTATAGTTCAATGGCATTAAATACATTCACATCGTTGTTCAACCATCACCACCATCCATCTCTAAAACGCTTTCCATATTGCAAAATGGAAATTCTGGGTCCATGAATCAATAACTCTCTATTCTTTAATCCCCTCCTTCCCACCGGTTTCTGGCAACCACCGTTCAACTTTCTGTTTCTATGTATTTGATTGCTCTAAATACCTCATGTGAGTGGAATTATACAGCATGTGTCCTTTGGTGACTGGCTGATTTCACTTAGCATAATGCCTTCAAGGTTTATCCATGTAAAAAAGTCTTCCCTTTTAAAGCTGAATAATGTTCTATTATATGTATATATCACCTTTTACATATCCATTCTTCTGTTGATGGACACTCAATGGACACTCAGGTTGCTTCCACCTTTTGACTACTGTGACCAATGCTGCTAGGAACACGGGTATACAAGTATCTGTTGGTGCTCCTGCTTTTATATTTTTATTATTTATTTATTTATTTATTTATTTATTTATTTATTTATTTATTTTTTTGAGACAGAGTCTCACTCTGTCGCCCAGGCTGGAGTGCAGTGGCTGGATCTCGGCTCACTGCAAGCTCTGCCTTCCGGGTTTACGCCATTCTCCTGCCTCAGCCTCCCGAGTAGCTGGGACTACAGGCGCCCGCCGCCACGCGCCCGGCTAGTTTTTTTGTATTTTTTAGTAGAGACGGGGTTTCACCATGTTAGCCAGGATGGTCTCCATCTCCTGACCTGTGATCCGCCCGCCTGGGCCTCCCAAAGTGCTGGGATTACAGGCTTGAGCCACCACGCCCGGCCGCTTTTATATATATATATATATTTTTTTGAGACGGAGTCTCGCTCTGTCACCCAGGCTGGAGTGCGGTGGCCGGATCTCAGCTCACTGCAAGCTCCGCCTCCCGGGTTCACGCCATTCTCCTGCCTCAGCCTCCCGAGTAGCTGGGACTATAGGCGCCCGCCACCTCGCCCGGCTATTTTTTTTGTATTTTTTAGTAGAGACGGGGTTTCACCGTGTTAGCCAGGATGGTCTCGATCTCCTGACCTCGTGATCCGCCCGTCTCGGCCTCCCAAAGTGCTGGGATTACAGGCGTGAGCCACCGCGCCCGGCCCGCTTTTATATTTTTAATGATTATACCCAGAGGTGGAATTGCTGCATCATATGGTAATTCTATTATTATTATTATTTTTTTTTTTTCTGAGACGGAGTTTCGGTCTTGTTGCTCAGGCTGGAGTGCAATGGCTTGATCTCGGATCACCGCAACCTCCACCTCCAGGGTTCAAGCGATTCTTCTGCCTCTGCCTCCCAAGTAACTGAGATTACAGGCAAGGGCCACCATGACCAGCTAATTTTGTGTTTTTGGTAGAGACGGGGTTTCTCTATGTTAGTCAGGCTGGTCTTGAACTCCCGACCTCCAATGATCCACCCGCTTCAGCCTCTCAAAGTGCTGGGATTATAGGCGTGAGACCCTGCGCCCCGCCGGTAATTCTATTATTATTATTATTATTTTTTTTTTTGAGGCAGAATCTCGCTCTGTTATCCAGGCTGGAGTGCAGTGGCGTGACCTCAGTTCACTGCAACCTCCGCCTCCCGGGTTCAAATGATTCTCCTGCCTCACCCTTCTGAGTAGCTGGGATAACAGGTGCATGCCACCATGCTCAGCTAATTTTTGTATTTTTAGTAGAGACAGAGTTTCACCATGTTGGTCAGGCTGGTCTCGAACTCCTGACCTCAGGTGATCCACCCTCGTTGACTTCCCAAAGTGCTGGGATTACAAGCATGAGCCACCGTGCCTGGCCCTCGGCCCTATTTTTAATTATTTTAGGAACCACTGGATATGACTATTCTTTTGTTGTTGTTGTTTTGTTTTGCTTTGTTTTTGAGACTCGCTCAGGCTGGAGTGCAGAAGCACAATCTTGGCTCACTGCAACCTCTACCTCCCAGGTTCAATTGATTCTCCTGCCTCAGCCTCCTGAATAGCTGGGACAACAGGCGTCCGCCACCACACCCAGCTACTTTTTGTATTTTTAGTAGAGACGGGGTTTTGCCATGTTGGCCAAGTTAGTCTTGAATTCCTGACCTCAGGTGATCTGTCTGCCTCGGCCTCCCAAAGTGCTGGGATTACAGGCGTGAGCCACCATGCCTGGCCAGCAAAGGGTTTGTTGTTGTTGTTGTTGTTGTTGTTGTTGTTGTTGTTTTAATGTTTTGAGACAAAGTCTCACTCTTCCACTCAGGCTGGAGGGCAGTTGTGGGATCACGGCTCACAGCAGCCTCGGCCCCCTGGGCTCAAGTAATCCTCCCACCTTAGCCTCCCAAGTAGTTGGGACCACAGGCGTGTGCGACCACACCTGGCTAATTTTTGTGTTTTTAGTAGAGATGGGTTTTTTAGTAGGCTGATCTCGAACTCCTGGGTTCAGCCTCCCAAAGTGCTGAGATTACACACATGAGTCACTGCACCCAGCCAGCAAAGGGTCTCATAGAGCCCTGAGGCCATCCCTTACTCTGAGAATGTTTTGCAGGCTGGATCAGCTGGAGATGCGAACAAGTTTTGCTTTCCAACAAAAGCGAGTCCTGCACGTTCTGTCTCCTCTAAATTCGGCTTGCTAGCCACAGCTCCTTCTTTACCCTCACCTCTCTCGCAGCACTTTATCACATGCAGCTAGGACTAACTGGTGCTTTCATCATTCTACTTGAAAAGATCCAAAAGTTCATTAGGCACATTTTCTGTCTTCCAAGTTGCCACGGGTGACAGTTTTGCCAATTTGTTTCACTGCTGTATAACACAAACCACCATTTCCAGTTTGCAGTAGCAGTTTTTCACCTCTTTCCCAACCGCTGCTAATGCTTCGTTAATGATTTTCCCAGTTTTTGCTAACAGTTTTCATGCTGCTTTTTCAACCTCTACCCATTGCCCCCTCCTGAAACCAAAGCCACATATTTTAGATTTGTTCAGGCTTCACTTCATGCCCAGTACAAATAATGATACCAGTCAGGGTTCAGTTAAGGAAGCAGAGAGGTCAAGACTATTGCAGAAGTGGGGTATGGGGGGAAAAAAGAGCACTGAAGAGATAAGGGATTTATTTTAGAAATTAGAGACATAAATCTGGGCAATATTGCAAGACTCCTTCTCTACAAAAGAAAACAAAATTAGCTGGGTGTCGTAGGATGCACCTGTAGTCCTACAGTACTCAGAGGGCTGATGTGGGAGGATCGCCTGAACCCAGGAGTTGGAGGCTGCAGTGAAGTCTGATTGACAGAGAGAGAGAAAAAATTAGACACATTACACAAATGTAAGAGAAATGAGGGAAGTTAAGTTTTGGGAGGGAGCTGAAGGGTCAAAAAGAGTCATTGACATCTGGGTGCAGTGGCTCATGCCTATAATCTCAGCACTTTGGGAGGCCGAGGCAGGAGGATCACTTGAGGCCGGGTGTTGGAGACTAGCCTGGGCAACATAGTGAGACCCCACCTCTAAAACAACAACGACGACAAACTAGCCAGGTGTGGGTGGCACATGCCTGTAGTCCCAGTTACTTGGGAGGCTGAGGTGGGAGAATCCCTTGAACCCAGGAGTTTGAGGTTGCAGTGAGCTATGATTGCTGCACTGTCGCACTCCAGGCTGGGAGACAGAACAAAACTGACTCTAAAAAAAAAAAGTAATCATTCAATTGGCTGGAAGCACCGAAATGGGTAGACAAGTCGGGGCTGCAAAGAAATGTGAGAGGCCAAGCACCATTCAGGCCCTGCAGTGGGGCCTTACAGGGAGAGCTCACGGATGGGTCTCTGGGAAGCTGTCACCTCCACGGGTCTGCACGCGCACACTACACCCAGGTGGTTTACCTGGGGCTGCTGTTGGTCTTATGGACAATGATTGGGAGGTTGAGCTGAATGCAGTGTGAAAGAGAGTGACGATCAGCTGGGGCCTTGCCAGGCAGCTGGGAGTCTGTCCACACACGAGACTGTAGATCTGCCGAGGGCAATGACTGCTGCTTCACTTCTGCTTTCTAAATTTCACTCAAGTTCCTTTTTTGGTCAATTCTAACTTGGAACAGACCAGGAAAGGGATTTTGGGAATTGTCATTAATTACGTTGACAATAGTAGAATCAGTGCAGACTGCATACATTTTCCCATGTCTCCTGGGAAAATGGTACCACTCTGAGGTCCGTTGTGAGAGGCATAAAAGTTATAGAAATCCAGGCCAGGCACAGTGGCTCACACCTGTAATCTCAGCATTTTGGGAGGCTGAGGCAGGTGGATCACTTGAGGTCAGGAGTTTGAGACCAGCCTGGCCAACATGGTGAAACCCTGTCTCTACTAAAAATACAAAAAAATTAGCGGGGAGTGGTGGCAGGCGCCTGTAATCCTAGCTACTCAGGAGGCTGAGGCAGGAGAATCACTTGAACCTGGGAGGCGGAGGTTGCAGTGAGCTGAGATGGAGCCACTGCACTCCAACCTGGGCGACAGAGTGAGACTCCGTCTCAGAATAGAAAATAAAGTAAAATAAAATAAGTTATAGAAATCCAGGCACGTGCTTGGGGGGAGTGGAATAGAGAGGAGTGAAGGATAGCGCTGTTATGTTTTTGAATGATTTGTCCAGCTCTATTTTCTGTTGGAAAATCGAATTCAGCCTGACTGTCTTTGTTGTCCGAGAATTATCTATTATCTACGCTTGTGGTTTTCTCTTTTTTTTTTTTTTTTTTTTTGAGACGGAGTCTCACTCTTTCGCCCAGGCTAGAGTACAATGGTGAGCTCTCAGCTCACTGAAACCTCTGCCTCCCAAGTTCCGGGGATTCTCCTGCCTCAGCCTCCTGAATAGCTGGGATTACAGGCATGTGCCACCATGCCCAGCTAATTTTTGTATTTTTAGTAGAGACGGGGTTTCACCATGTTGGCCAGGCTGGTCTTGAACTCCTGACCTCAGGTGACCCACCCACCTTGGCCTCCCAAAGTGGTAGGATTACAGGCGTGAGCCACCGAACCTGGCTACACTTGTGGTTTTCAACATCTGATTTCACATTTACTTTTAGGCCCCCCATCATCTGTCTTGTATTCCTGCTACTCCATTAAAAGTGATCTTATTAAGGACACTAGCCAGAAACAGTGGCTCGTGCTTGTAATTCCAGCATTTTGGGAGGCTGAGGTGGGAGGATTGCTTCAGCCCAGGTTGAGACCAGCCTGGGCAACATAGTGAGATCCCATCTCTCCAAAAACTAAAAAAGAAAATTAGCTGGGAGTGGTAGATGCACCTGTAGTTAGTCCCAGCTATGTGGGAGGCTGAAGTGGGAGGATCCCTTGAGTCTGGGAGGTCGAGGCTGCATGCAGTGAGCTGAGATTGTGCCAGTGCATTCCACCCTGGGTGACAGAGCAAGACTCTGTTTCAATTAAAAAAAAAAAATACTAATGACTCTTGGATACTAAATCCAGTTGGTAATTTTTGGTTTTCAATTTATTTGATTTTTTTTTGCGGGAATAGAGTGAGGAAAGTGTCAACTGTAACTGTTTCCTCCTTTATATTCTTTCCGAGGTTTCTTCTTTCAGGATTTCTCTCTCTCTCTCTCTCTCTCTCTCTTTTTTTTTTTTGTTGAGATGGAGCCTCGTTCTGTCGCCCAAGCTGGAGTGCAATGGCTCGATCTTGGCTCACGGCACCCTCCACCTCCCGGGTTCAAGCAATTCTTCTGCCTCAGCCTCCTGTGTAGCTGGGATTACAGGCATGTGCCACCAGGCCTGGCTAATTTTTGTATTTTTAGTAGAGATTGAGTTTCACAACGTTTGCCAGGCTGGTCTCGAACTCCTGACCTCAAGTGATCGGCCCACGTTGGCCTCCCAAAGTGCTGGGATTACAGGCGTGAGCCACTGAGCCTGGTCAAGATTTCTTTTATTCTGTCTGTCTCTTAAATATGTGTATGCAGGGCTCTCTTGTATCCACCGTTGTGTGGAGTTGGCTCCTAGCAGCTCATAAAAACTAATTGGGTGCATCTCTTCACAACTCTAGGCTCAGTGATGACAAGCTGGTAGTTTGAAGTTGACCACAGACATCAGCAAATGCTACAAATCAGGCCTCCTTTAGCTGGAGAGATGATTGTTAAACACTTAACTGTCCATCACTTCTTCCATTCCTGCTCTTCACAGCCTGCCTGGGTAATCCCCAGTTACAGTCTCAAGCACCATCCCTATACTGATGCCCATCACATCTTTCATCTCCTGTTAAGATCTGTCTTTAGGCCTAGTTTTCCAAATAACTCTGACTTCACTTGGCTGTTCCCCAAGCATATTACACTTCCCCTTAAAACTGCTCTTTAAAAAAACATTCTTTGGCCAGGCACGGTGGCTCACGCCTGTAATCCCAGCACTTTGGGAGGCCGAGGTGGGCGGATCACAAGGTCAGGAGTTCAAGACCAGCCTGACCAACATGGTGAAACCCCATCTCTACTAAAGATATAAAAATTAGCCAGGTGTGGTGGCATGCACCTGTAATCCCAGCTACTGGGGAGACTGAAGCAGGAGAATCATTTGAAACCTGGAGGCGAAGGTTCTGGTGAGCTGAGATCACACCACCGCATTCCAGCCTGGGTGACAGGGCGAGGCTCCGTCTCAAAAAAAACCAAAAACATTCTTTGTCTCAGTATACAACACCATTTTCCCCCTCTTGCTCACCCTTCATTGCCACAGTCTTCATTCACACAATTTTTTTAAACAAGTTTATTTTTAGAGGTGGGGTCTTGCTTGTTGCCCAGGCTGGTCTTGAACTCCTGGCCTCAAATGATCCTCCTACCCTGCTCTCCCAAAGTGCTGGAATGACAGGCATGAGCTACTGTGTCTGGCCTCTAATCTGGTCTCTATGCCTCAGCCCAAATGATCTTTCAGAAGCTAAGATGTGGTCACATCACTCCCTTGTTTAAAACCCTTGAATGGCTCTCCACGTGTGCCATGTAAACTAAACTGGATAAAAACCCAGTTTAGTTTACATGGCACACAGACTCTTTATGCTAGGGCCCTGCTTACTTTTTTAGTCTCACAGCTTATCACACCTTCCCCTGACATTTTTGACTCTAGTCACTTCCCACCAAGATCCTTCCTCTGTCACCCAGGCTGGAATGCAGTGGTATGATCTTGGCTCACTGCAACCTCCACTTCCTGGGTTCAAGCAATTCTTGTGCCTCAGCTTCCTGAGTAGCTGGGACTACAGATGCATGCCACCACGCCTGGCTAATTTTTGTATTTTTAGTAAAGACAAGGTTTCACCATGTTGGCCAGGCTGGTCTCGAACTCCTGACCTCAGGTGATCCGCTGGCCCAGCCTCCTAAAGTGCTAGGATTATAGGCGTGAGCCACCGTGCCCAGCCAGTCTGGGGCTTTTAATAAATATGCAGTGCTCTGTATCCAAAATGCTCACTCTCCACCTTCACCTTCTCCATACACTCCCTCATTCTTTTTTTTTTTTTTTTTTTTTTTTTTTTTTAAGGCAGAGTTTTGCTCTTGTTTCCCAAAGCAATGCAATAGCGCCATCTTGGCTCACTGCAACCTCTGCTTCCCAGGTTCAACCGATTCTCCTGCTTCAGCCTCCCGAGTAGCTGGGATTACAGGCATGTGCCACCAAGCCCAGCTAATTTTTGTAGTTTTAGTAGAGATGGGATTTCTCCTTATTGATCAGGTTGGTCTTGAACTCCTGAACTCTGGTGATCCACCCGCCTTGGCTTCCGAAAGTGCTGGGATTACAGATGTGAGCCACCGCGCTGGGCATCACTCCCTCATTCTTTAACTCAGAAATCATTTCTGTGTGGCAGAGAAAATGCTATGTGTTCACCAAACCATTTCATTTCCTTCCTGGGACACAGAAAACCTATATTATCCATTTCTCTTTCATCTAGGTGGGGCCATGTGACTGGTTCTGGAAAATGGAGTGTAAGTGAAAGTTGTGGGTTTGGCCGGGCGTGGTGGCTCATGTCTGTAATCCCAACACTTTGGGAGGCCAAGATGGGAGGATCACTTGAGGTCAGGATTTCGAGACCAGCCTAACCAACATGGCAAAACCCTGTCTCTACTAAAAATACAAAAGTTAGCTGGGTGTGGTGGCACATGCCTGTAATCCTAGCTACTCGTGAGGCTGAGGCAGGAGAATCACTTGAACCTGGGAGGCACAGGTTGAGCCATGATCGCGCCACTGCACTCCAGCCTCAGCAATAGAGCAAGACTCCATCTTAACAACAGAAAGAGAGATGAGAGAGAGAGAGATAGAGAGAGAAAGAGAAAGAAAGAAAGAAAGAAAGAAATAAAGGAAATGTGTTGGTGCAGAACAAAATATAAATATTTAATATTAATTAATTGTGTTAAATCATTGATATTTAGGAATCTGGTTTTACCAGCTGGCAATAAGTGTCCTGATTAATGTACTTTGGGAATTTTTTTCTATATTTCCTTTAGACTTGGTTGGATACCTCTCTATCTGTTTCCGAAGCACTCTGTATTTATCCTTTTTTTTCTTCTTGTAGTGATGGCATCTCGCTATGTTGCTCAGGCTCTGAACTCCTGGGTTCAAGCAATCCTCCTGCCTCAGCCTCTTAAAGTGCTATGATTACAGGCATGAGCTACGTGCCTGACCACAGAATCCCTCTTTTAAAACTGTCCATCATCCTCCAATTATTCCAGAATAATAGGGGCTTATTCAGTTCAAAGCGATCAGGTCTGCTCTCAAACATCAAGCAGCAAAAAAGCTACAGAATTAAATCAGTTCCTCAGCGGGCTCTGGTTTAGGGTTGCTGCTTTTTTTTTTTTTTTTTTTTTTGAGACAGAGTCTCACACTGTTGCCCAGGCTGGAGTGCAGTGGTGTGATCTCAGCGCACTGCAACCTCCGGCTCCTGGGTTCAAGTGATTCTCCTGCCTCAGCCTCCTGAGTAGCTGGGATCACAGGCATGCGCCACCACGCCCGGCTAATTTTTGTATTTTTAGTAAAGATGGGGTTTCCCACGTTGGTCAGGCTGGTCTCAACCTCGTAATCCACCCACCTCAGCCTCCCAAAGTGCTGGGATTACAGGTGTGAGGCACCACGCCCGACTGGATTGCTGCTTCTTATATCATCACTTGTTGGTTAGCACTGCTGAAGGGTGATTCAGCCCAGGCCCGGCCCCACTGCTGGAATGATGCCACTGCTATTTCAGGTCTCTGCAGATACCCACATACGGGCTCCCAGAGAATCTCTCTATTCTAGTTCACATTCATGCTCAGTCATTATTCCCAAGACAGAATTACTGGGACAAATCCAGAGATCCAGAGATCCAGAGAGGTTTGGCATCCTCAATTTCACACTGCAGGAGCGATTCCTCCCATGTAGCCTTCTAGGCCCCGGTCACCTGTGCAGAATTCTTCTCTGTCTCACGGTGCGTTTAACCCTTTGAAGCCTTTGATGTCCTTTGTTCCCACCAGTTCTCAAGGCTTCTGAGTGGTTGCAAGGACATTGAATCTCAAACAGAAGGGGCCAGGGTTTGTTTGCTTTCTTCCCAGGATGCTTCTTGGTCCTCATGCAGATTTACTCCTAGTGACTACCTCTGTATACCAAGCTTCGAAGGACAGACTTTGTCAAGGCACAAAAGGTCCTTTTACCCCTTCTCCCAGAGCAGTAGGTGCCTGTTCATCATATATTTACATAACTAAGGAAGGCCAGTCATCGATTTTCCCTGAACAAAAAACAGATACGTTCTAAAGTGACTTTTTCTGTTCGGTGAAACCAGAAGTTCTTAAACTTTTTGGTCTCAGCATCCCATTTCTACTCTTAAAAAAAAGAGCTTTGATTTTGTGAGTTCTATTTATCGATGTTTACTGTATTAGAAATCAGAGAAACTTTAAAAAATATATAATCACTAATTCATTTTAAAATAACAAAAGCCCTATACATGTTAGCACAAATGACATGTATTTTAGGAAAATAACTATTTATTCCAAAACAAAAAGGATTTAGTAAGAAGAATGATGTTTCACACTTTTGCAAATTTGTTTTATATTTGGTCTAATAAAAGACACTTGGGGCCGGGCACTGTGGCTCATGCCTGTAATCCCAGCACTTTGGGAGACCGAGGTGGGTGGATTACCTGAGGTCGGGAGTTCGAGACCAGCCTGACCAACATGGAGGAACCCTGTCTCTACTAAAAATACAAAATGTGCCGGGCGTGGTGGCACATGCCTGTAATCCCAGCTACTAGGGAGGCTGAGGCAGGAGAATCACTTGAACCCGGGAGGCAGAGGTTGTAGTGAGCCAAGATGGTGCCATTGCACATCCAGCCTGGGCAACAAGAGCAAAAAAAAAAAGTCACTTGTTTCTTATAGTTGCTTTTGCAATCAATGTGTTGCAATGTTATTTTGGTTGAAGTAGTTGAAGAAAATTCAGCCCTCCATAGACATAAAGCTGGAAAACAGAGGAGTATTTTAGTAGCATTTTTAGATAATCATAGGTGTTATTCTTTGGTCCCTTACCAAAACTTGATAAGTGGTAATTTCTTAAAATGTAGTTGCAGTGTAGAATCTGAATTCATATCAATGAACTTTTTGTGGTTTTTTTGTTTGTTTTTGTTTTTGTTTTTGTTTTTGTTTTGAGACGGAGTCTCCCTCTGTTGCCCAGGCTGGAGTGCAGTGGCCGGATCTCAGCTCACTGCAAGCTCCGCCTCCCGGGTTCACGCCATTCTCCTGCCTCAGCCTCCCGAGTAGCTGGGCCTACAGGCGCCCGCCACCTCGCCCAGCTAGTTTTTTGTATTTTTTAGTAGAGATGGGGTTTCCCTGTGTTAGCCAGGATGGTCTCGATCTCCTGACCTCGTGATCCGCCCGTCTCGGCCTCCCAAAGTGCTGGGATTACAGGCTTGAGCCACCGCGCCCGGCCTCAATGAACTTTTTGTACTCTTACATTAAAATTCTTTGATTTATTTTGCTCTATGAATGGATCTTTTGCCCATACATAATTTTGTAACATCATGCACTGGTTATGTGGAAAATATTGGTTCCCTGAATCACGCAGATCTTCCAAGTATTGGTGCTTTACATTACACAATATTAAAAGAATCACATTTGTTATTATCACCATTGATCTCAGCAGAAAAGTTTTAAGTATTGGGAAGGTTTTAAGCTCACAGTGGCAGACTCAAGTTTTTGAAAATTCTAGTTTTTGCTTGAAAGCTCAAATTTTATTACTGGCAACCAACAGTGTCAGCTGTATTCCTTAAAGTGACAGATTCACTTCATTTAATATTGAGACAATGTGCCAAACACCGAAGCCTAAATAATCATACATCTCTCAGTTGTTCTTGCAAGTAAAAATGGTGTTCCAGCTGAGTGTGGTGATGCACGCCTTAAATCCCAGCAATTTGGGAGGCTGAGGTGGGCAAATCACTTGAGCTCAGGAGTTCAAGGCCAGCCTGGGCAACTTGGTGAAACCCTGTCTCTACAAAAAAAGTAAAAATTAGCTGGATGTGGTGGCATATGCCTATAGTCTCAGCTATTTGGGAGGATGAGGTGGGAGGATTGCTTGAGCCCAGGAGGTCAAGGCTGTAATGAGCCCTGATAGTGCCAATGCACTGCAGCCTGGGGGCCAGAATGAGACCCTCTCTTAAGAAAAGAAAAAGAATAAGAGGGAAGGGTCAGAGGGTGGGATCCTTTGAAAATGAGATTTTGGAGGTAGAGAAAAGCTGCTCAGGCTGGGCACGGTGGCTCATGCCTGTAATCCCAGCACTTTGGGAGGCCGAGGCAGGCGGATCATGAGGTCAGGAGTTCGAGACCAGCCTGGCCAACATAGTGAAACCCCGTCTCTACTAAAAATACAAAAAATTAGCTGGGCATGGTCATGGGTGGCTGTAATCCCAGCTACTCAGGAGGCTGGGGTAGGAGAATTGCTTGAACCTGGGAGGCAGAGGTTGCAGTGAGCCGAGATGGCGCCACTGCACTCCAGCCTAGGCAACAGTGTGAGACTCAGTCTCAAAAAAAACAAAAAAGAAAGAAAAAAAGAAAAAAACTTCCCAAGGATGGGCGAGATGGCTCACGCCTGTAATCCCAGCACTCTGGGAGGCTGAGGCGGGTGGATCACTTGAGATCAGGAGTTTGAGACCAGACCGGCCAACATGGTGAAACCCAATCTCTACTAAAAATACAAAAATTAGACAGGCTTGCTGGTGGGCACCTGTAATCCCAGCTACTTGGGAGGCTGAGGCAGGAGAATTGCTTGAATTTAGGGTTCAGAGGTTGCAGTGAGCTGAGATTGTGCTCACTGCACTCCAGCCTGGGTGACAGAGTGGGACGCCATCTAAATATATATATATATATATATAAAGAAGGCTGGGCACAGTGGCTCATGTCTGTAATTCCAGCACTTTGGGACGCCGAGTTGGGCAGATCGAGACCAGGAGTTCGAGACCAGGCTGACCAACATGGTGAAATCTCATCTCTACTAAAAATACAAAAAAAAAAAAAAAAAAAAAAAAAAATTAGCCAGGTATGGTGGCATGAACCTGTAATCCCAGCTACTCAGGAGGCTGAGGCAGGAGAATTGCTTGAATCTGGGAGGCAGAGGTTGCAGTGGGCCAAAATTGCGCCACTGCACTCCCAGCCTGGGTGACAGAGCAAGACTCCATCTTTAAAAAAAAAAAAAGAGGAAAGAAAGAAAAGAAAGAGAAAAAGCTTCACAAGATGACATGTGAGAGAGGGATTGAGAATTTAGCAGGTACAGGACATTGGAACAAGAGATGAGAAGAAAGTTGTTTTCTATAGAATCCCCAGATATATTGGAGGGGGTCCCAGGTGTCCCGTCATACATGAGATAGTATTTGAATCACCTGAATTCAAATATCATGGTATAGAATTGTATTAGGCCATTCTTGCATTGCTATAAAGAAATACATGCCGGGCACGGTGGCTCACGCCTGTAATCCCAGCACTTTGGGAGGCTGAGGCAGGTGGATCACTTGAAGTCAGCCTGGCCAACATGGTGAAACCCCATCTGTACTAAAAATACAAACATTAGCCAGGTGTGGTGGCAGGCGCCTGTAATCCCAGCTACTCGGGAGGCTGAGGCAGGAGAACTGCTTGAACCCCAGGGGGCGAAGGTTGCAGTGAGCCAAGATCAAGCCACTGCACTCCAGCTTGGGTGACAGAGTGAGACTCCGTCTCAAAAAAAAAAAAAAAAAGGCAATAAGAAATACCTGAGATTGGGTAATATATATAAAAAAAGAGGTTTCATTGGCTCATGACTCTACAGGCTGTACAGGAAGCATAGTGGCACTTGTGTCTGGGAGGCCTTGGTAAACTTCGAATCATGGTGGAAGGTGAAGGGGGAGCACGTGTCTCACATGGTGAAAGCAGGAGTAAGACAGAGAGCTGGGGAGAGGTGTCACACACTTTTAAATAACCAGCTTATGTGAACTCACTCACTGTCGTGAGGGCAGCACCAAGGGGATGGTGCTAAACCATTCATGAGAAATCCACCCCCACGATCCAATCACCTCCCATCAGGCCCCACTTCCAATACTGGCGATAACAGTTCGACATGAGATTTAGGTGGGGACTAATACAGAAATTCTATCAGAATAAACCCTGCAGGATGGAAGATTAGCATCCAGGTGGCTGACCTCTGGGTTCCATTTTGGGATCCTGTCTAAAGCAGTTTTGAACTCTGGTGCCATACCCAGCTGCGTGTCAGCTTTAGTCATCCCTCTAGAGCTGAGCTAAGAGTGCATCTTTGCTAGGAATACTACACGTAACCAGCCATTGCTAACAAATTCACCTGCACAGGATATTTTAGTTCTTGAAGGAGACTTCAAGGTCAGATAATTTTTTTTTTTTGAGATGGAGTCTTGCTGTCTCCCAGGTTGGAGTGCAGTGGTGCGATCTCGACTCACTGCAATCTCTGCCTCCTGGGTTCAAGTGATTCTCCTACCTCTGCCTCCCAAGTAGCTGGGATTACAGGTGTGTGCCACCACACCAAACTAATTTTGGTAGTTTTAGTAGAGACGGGGTTTCACCATGTTGGCCAGGCTGGTCTCGAACTCCTGACCTCAGGCGATCTGCCTGAGACCTCCCAAAGAACTGGGGTTACAGAGAAGTTCTTCTAAACTGCTTGAGATGATGCTTGAAGCAATAGTTTAAGAAAGGAAGTTTCAGACTGGGCACAGTGGCTCAGGCCTGTTCAAGACCAGACCAGCCTAGCCCAGATGGTAAAACTCTGTCTCTACTAAAAATACAAAAATTAGCTGGGTGTGGTGGTGCACAGCTGTAATCCCAGCTACTTGGGAGGCTGAGGCAGACAATTGCTTAAACTCAGGAGGCAGAGATTGTAGTGAGCCGCGATCGAGCCACTGCACTCCAGCCTGGGTGCTGTGTGACAGATGAGACTTTCTCTCAAAAAAAAAAAAAAGGTGGTTTTAGGCAGAAGGTATGCAGTATTGTGTGAACTTCCTAGAGTGGTCAAGACCAAAAAATTCATCGCAGAAATGGCAAGTTACGGAGGATCACAGGTTCCTGGGCAGGCAGGCTTTGATTGGTCTTTGTTTGTTTGTTTGTTTGTTTGTTTTTTGAGAGACAGAGTCTTGCTCTGTTGCACAGGTTGGAGTTCAGTGGTGCAATCTCGGCTCACTGCATCGCATCCTTCACCTCCCAGGCTCAAGCGACTCTCCTGCCTCAGCCTCCTGAGTTGCTGGGCTTATAGTTGCGTGCCACCACACCTGGATAATTTTTGTGTTTTTAGTAGAGGTGAGGTTTCACCATATTGACCAGGCTGGTCTCAAACTCCTGGCCTCAAGCCATCTATCCACCTCAGCCTCCCAAAGTACTGGGATTACAGGTGTGAGCCACTGTGCCCGGCCTGATTGGTCCAGTGTTCTTACCCTGCTCCACTTGCTAGGAGAGGACTCTCTAAAGACTGGGTCTAGACTACAGGGCGAGCAACTGGACTATAGTGGAGCCACTGGAGGAGGGAGGAAGGACATGGCCAGAAATAGTGCATATGGAATTAGGACAAATGTTGAGGACTTTGATTTAGTGACTTGGCCACACCACAGAGATGCCCCAGTAGTGGCAGATCTCTGGGAGAGAGAAGTGATGGACAGGGACTGAAGTCATGTACAGGCTTCAAAGCTTTAGATGCCTGGTGGTGTTGGCTGGTTGCTGGCACCACTTGGGTAAGCTGTTCTCTATTGTGGAGGTAACTGGAACTCATACATAAAAAAAAAGAAAGTTGTTTTTTTTTTTTTTGAGACAGGGTCTTGCTCTATTGCCCAGGCTGGAATATAGTACTGTGATCACGGTTCACAGCAACCTCAAACTCCTGGGCTCAAGCAATCCTCCCACTTCAGCCCCCCTGAATAGCTAGAACCACAGACATACACCACTGTGCCCAGCTATTTTTAAAAAATTTTTTGTAGAGATGGGGTCTGACTGTGTTGTCCAGGCTGGTCTTGAACTCCCGGGCTTAAAGAATCCTCATGCCTTGGCCTCTCAAAATGTTGGGATTACAGATGTGAGCCACTGTGCCTGGCTCAAATTTTTTGATTGAGTACTAACTAGAAGGAGAAAAGACATCCCCATTCCTGTTACTAGTAGACAGAGTTTTGAAAAGAGCTCTAAGGAGGGCTTTGTAGGGAAAAACAGGCTTAATTAGAGTCAGTGACTGCTGCCACTGTTCACAGTGATAAGTAGCATATGTAGGAGTCAGGAATGAGAGTTGAGCCTAAGAATCCAGTGAAACCAAGATATCAGAATTGGAGGTCACTAGGAGAAATGCAAGCCCTCTCTTCTCCCCAAGAATCCTTGAAGATATTAGGAGGGACATTAGTTTTCCCCTGTAAAACTAATGGTGAAGTGGGAAAGTGAGTTATTTTAATGTAAAATTTTTTTTCTGGCCAGGCGCTACCATTTGTGTGAGGAAAAAAATAATGTGTAAACTTCTATGTTAAACAAATGTTTAATATCTCTTGAAGAATACTCAAGAAATTGATAACAATGGTAGCTGAGAGCCACTAGGATTAGTGGCTCACACCTGTAATCCCAGCATTTTGGGAGGCCAAGGTGGGCGGATCACCTGAGGTCAGGAGTTCAAGATCAACCTGACCAAAATGGTGAAGCCCCTGTCTCTACTAAAAATACAAAAATTAGCTGGGCGTGGTGGGCGGCACCTATAGTCCCAGCTACTTGGGAGGCTGAGTCAGGGGAATTGCTTGAACCCAGGAGGCAGAGGTTTCAGTTAGTTGAGATCATGCCACTGCGCTCCAGTCTGGGTGACACAGCAAGACTCCGTCTCAAAAAAAAAAAATTTTTTTCTTTCTTTATTTCATTGTAAATGTTTTCTTGCGTAAACAATTCTTATGTAATTGCTTACTATTATTATTATTTTTGAGACGGAGTCTCGCTTTATTGGCAGGCTGGAGTGCAGTGGCGCGATCTCAGCTCACTGCAACCTCCACCTCCCGGATTCAAGCAATTCTCCTGCCTCAGGCTCCCGAGTAGCTGGGACTACAGCTGCGCACCACTATGCCCAATTTTTGTATTTTTAGTAGAGATGGGGTTTCACCACGTTGGCCAGGATGGTGTAATTGCTTATTTTTAACATTTATTTTATTTTGATATTTTATTTTATCTTGAGATGGGGTCTTAGTGGGTTGTCCAGGCTGGTCTCAAATTCTTAGGCTTAAGGGATCCTCCTGCCTCACCCTTGCGAGTTGCTGGGATTACAAGCACATGCCATCATGCCCAGCTCATTTTTTAAACTAACCTTAATTTTTAAACAGGTATTACATACACATGGTATAAAATTTAAAAAGTTCAAAAGGGTATATAATGAAAAGTAAGCATCCTTTCCTCTCAGTTTCCTAGCTATGTAGGTATCATTGTTATCTTTTTTGTTTGTTTGTTTTTGAGACAGAGTCTTGCTGTGCTGCCCACGCTGGAGTGCAGTGGTTCAAGCCCAGCTTACTGCAACCTCTGCCTCGTGGGTTCAAGAAATTCTCCTGCCTCAGCCTCCAGAACAGCTGGGATTACAGACACACATCACCAGGCCCAGCTAATTTTTGTATTTTTAGTAGGGACAGGGTTTCACCATGTTGGCCAAGCTAGTCTTGAACTCCTGACCTCAGGTGATCCACCTGCCTCAGCCTACCAAAGTACTGAGATTACAGGTGTGAGCCACTAATCTTAGTGGCTCCCAGCCACCATTGTTATCAATTGCTTGAGTGTTCTTCAAGAGATATTAAACATTTGTTTAACACAGAAGTTTACACATTATTTTTTCCTCACACAATTGGTAGCATACTTTGCATAACCTTCTGTGTTTTTTTTTTTTTTCCATGTAATGGTATATGTTTGTTATATCTTTCCATATTACTACAGATAGAGCCCCCTCCTCCACTTTTAATAGATTTTGGCTGCATAGTATTTCATGGTTAAAAGTACCATGATTTACTTAACTAATCCTTTAAAAGTAATTTTACAAATGTGGCAATATGTTTATAGGATAAATCCCTCAGAGTAGAATTGCTAGATAAAATACACGTATGCTTAAAATTTTAGTAGACATTCTCAAATGATCTGCTTTACGGATTGTATTAATTTGCAGTTCCACAGGATAATTTTTTTTTTTTTTTTTGAGACAAAGTCTTGCTCTGTCGCCCAGGCTGGAGTACAGTGATGCAATCATGGCTCACTGCAGTCTCGAGTCTCAACCTCCTGGGCTCAAGCAATCCTCCTGCCTTAGCCTCCTGAGTAACTGGGACTACAGGCATGTGCCACAACACCTGACTTCCACAGGATATTTTAATCTTTTTTTTTTTTTTTTTTTTGAGACGGAGTCTCACTCTGTCGCCCAGGCTGGAGTACAGTGGTGCGATCTCGGCTCACTGCAACCTCTGCCTCCTGGGTTCAAGCGATTCTCCTGCCTCAGCCTCCTGTGTGCCTGAGATTACAGGCGCCCACCACCATGCCTGACTAATTTTTGCATTTTTAGTAGAGACGGGTTTTCACTGTGTTGGTCAGGCTGGTCTCAAACTTCTGACCTCGTGATCCGCCCACCTCGGCCTCCCAAAGTGCTGGAATTACAGGTGTGAGCCACTGGGCCCAGCCTGATATTTTAATCTTAAAGGATAGATTGAACCAAGATGACTGAAGAATGTGGGGGCCAGGCAGGCAGCTGAAATTTGGCTTACATATAAATAACCTGCCTGTTTGGTATGGCTTTGGGATATTTCATATCTGTGGATGCCCTTGTTGGTTATTCCAGGTGGGTAGTCTTCACTAATTTCTTTGCCTGATTCCCTATCTTCTGTCCACTCTTTTTTTTTCTTGAGTTGGAGTCTCTATCTGTTGCCCAGGCTAGAGTGCAATGGGGCGATCTCCACTCACTGCAACCTCCACCTCCCAGGTTCAAGCTATTGTCCTGCCTCAGCCTGCCAAAGTGCTGGGATTACAGGTGTGAGCCACTGCGCCTCTCCTTCTGTCCACTCTTTAAGCCTTTTTCTTCTGTTTTGTGTGTTTCCCTGGGTGATTGGATTCTTTCTGTGACTTCGTGCTTCACAGATGCCTTCCAGATCTGTATCTTCAGATGCAAACCCATATCCTCTTTGTGCCCATCTGTATACTACTGTTTAGAGAGACAATCCCATTTCTCCACTCTAGGAAAGTCTTAGAGACAAGAACAAAAATTTTTTTTAATTTTAATTTTTTTTTTTTTGAGATGGAGTCTTGCTCTGTCACCCAGGCTGGAGTACAGGGGCATAATCCTGGTTCATTGCAACTTCTGCCTCCCAGGTTCAAGCAATTCTCCTGCCTCAGCCTCCCAAGTAGCTGGGATTACAGGCACTTGCCATCCTGCCCGGCTAATTTTTGTATTTTTAGTACAAGACAGGCTTTCACCATGCTGGCCAGGCTGGTCTTGAATTCCTGAACTCAAATGATCCACCTGTCTCAGCCTCCCAAAATCCTGGGATTATAGGTGTGAGTCACTGCGCCTGGCCCCTAGGAGTACATTTTGATGTATTTGAGGGAAAAGGAATGCTCCGTCCATATGAAGACGGGGAAGTAGTAGAAGCTTCAGAAGAAGCCAGTGACTGGTCAGGGTTGAACTGCAGTTCACAGTTTGACATCTTGGCTTTATATTGGAGGGTGAAAACATCATAGTCCCAAAGGTCTTTGCTGGAAAACGAAAATAAAGTAGTGAGTGTACCATTGCTGCAGCTTGGCAATGGACCTTCCAGGCTCCAGTTTCTTTCTTTATAATCCATTCTCCAGCCCACTGTGAGTGAGAGTTCTCTTTCAAAAATACAGTTTCCACTTCCAGCTTGAATGTCTTGCCTTCGTGGCCTCCAGAATAAAATCTAAGTGATTTAGCACAAGTTCATTAGACATCTGCAATTCTATCTTCCCTTCAAGCTGCATGATTTTTCCATTCTTTCCTCCTGCCCCATTTTTCACCTGTCCCCCATCCTTGTAGCCATGCTGAACTTCAGACTGTGTGATGTCTCCTTTTTCTTCCTACTTTACTTATTAAATGGAGATCTGGTTAAAGAATGTCTTCTCTTCGCCAGGCGCGGTGGCTCGCACCTGTAATCCCAGCACTTTGGGAGGCCAAGGCAGGCGGATCACGAGGTCAGGAGATTGAGACCATCCTGGCTAACACGGTGAAACCCCATCTCTACTAAAAATACAAAAATTAACTGGGCATGGTGGTGCTTGCCTGTAATCCCAGCTAGTCGGGAGGCTGAGGGCTGAGGCAGGAGACTCCCTTGAACCAGGAAGTCAGAGGTTGCAGTGAGCCGAGATCTTGCCACTTCACTCCAGCCTGGCGACAGAACGATACATTGTCTCAAAAAAAAAAAAAAAAAAAAAAGAACGCCTTCTCTTTATGAAGACATCTCTTTACTTTTTCTCATTTTCTCATAAAGACCTCTTGAGACAGAATCACTCTCTGTACTGCTGGGGAAGTGTGTATGTCGTTGCACCATTGCACTCATCACACTACACTGCAGCCATCTACCTACGTCTGCTATCCTGTTTGACATGCACTTCCATGTGGGCAGGGTCTAAGTGTCCTACTCATCTCTATAGTCCCAACAATTCACAATGCCTGGCATGTTTTAGGCACCAAATACAAATTTGTTGTATCAATGATTGAAGACCCACAGTCTAGAGTAACAGTGTAATTTGGGGCAAATATTTTATTCTCATCTGGGATCAGTATTCTTTTTTTTCTTGAGACAGAGTCTTGCTCTGTTGCCCAGACTGAAGTGCAGCGGTACGATCTCAGCTCACCACAACCTCCGCCTCCCAGGCTCAAGTGATTCTCCTGCCTCAGCCCCTCGAGTAGCTGGGATTACACTATCACCTGGCTAATTTTTGTATTTTTGGTAGAGACGGGGTTTCACCTTGTTGGGGAGGCTGGTCTTGAACTCCTGGCCGCAAATGATCTATCCACCCGCCTTGGCCTCCCAAAGTGCTAGGATTACAGACATGAGACACCGTGCCCGGCCAGTATTTTTTTTTTTTTTTTTTTTTGAGACAGAGTCTCATTCTGTCACCCAGGCTGGAGTGCAGTGGCTCAACCTCAGCTCACTGCAACCTCCACCTCCTGGGTTCAAGCGATCCTCCTGCCTCAGCCTCCCAAGTAGCTGGAACTACAGGCATAAGCCACCATGCCTGGCTAATTTTTGTATTTTTAGTAGAGATGGAGTTTCACCATATTGGCAAGGCTGGTCTTGAACTCTTGATCTTGTGATCTGCTCACCTCAGCCTCCCAAAGTGCTGGGATTACAGGCATGTGCCATTGCGCCCAGTCCGGCCAGTATTCTTTATTAGTAAAAAATGGTCTCTTCCTGTCTTAACATTTTGTAATTCTAGGATGATAGATATGTCCTAATTCTTTTTTTTTTTTTTTTTGGAGACGGAGTCTCTGTCGCCCAGGTTGGAGTGCAGTGGCGCTATCTCGGCTCACTGCAAGCTCCACCTCCCGGGTTTACGCCATTCTCCTGCCTCAGCCTCCCAAGTAGCTGGGACTACAGGCGCCTGCCACCTCGCCCGGCTAGTTTTTTTGTATTTTTTAGTAGAGACGGGGTTTCACCATGTTAGCCAGGATAGTCTCGATCTCGTGACCTTGTGATCCGCCCGTCTCAGCCTCCCAAAGTGCTGGGATTACAGGCTTGATCCACCGCGCCGGGCCTGTCTTAATTCTTGAAATTAAAAATTGAGAAGTGTTACTTTTACTCTTTAAGTGACTATAATCATACTTCACTAACATAAAATCTGATGGCTGGCTGGATTTTATTTTTTTATTTTTATTTTTTTTTGAGACAGTCTCACTCTGTCGCCCAGGCTGGAGTGCAGTGGTTCACTGCAAGCTCCGCCTCCCAGGTTCACGCCTTTCTCCTGCCTCAGACTCCTGAATAGCTGGGACTACAGGCGCCTGCCACCACTCCCGGCTAATTTTTTTTTTTTTTTTTTTTTTTTTTTTTGAGACAGAGTCTTGCTCTGTCGCCCAGGCTGAAGTGCAGTGGCACCATCTCGGCTCACTGCAAGCTCCGCCTCCCGGGTTCAAGTGATTCTCCTGCCTCAGCCTCCTGAGTAGCTGGGACTACAGGTGTTGCCACCACGCCCGGCTAAGTTTTTGTATTTTTTAGTAGAGACGGGGTTTCACAGCGTTAGCCAGGATGGTCTCGATCTCCTGACCTCGTGATCCACCTGCCTCAGCCTCCCAAAAGTGCTGGGATTACAGGCGTGAGCCACTGCGCTCGGCCTGGATTTTATTTCTTATACTGGCTGGCCATTTCAGTTTTGCTCTACTGCTAGGCATGAGATATATAAATCTGCCATACCATAATCAAAGAACTTGATGCCATTATATTGTTTATTCAAAGTAGTCCCAGAACTCCTTCAATATATGTAAATTTATTTTTTTATGTTTTTCTGGTATTTTCCCCCCTTGAATTTTTTTTTATCATAGTAAAATATACATAGCATAACGTTTTTTATGTTAACCACTTTAAAGTGTTCCCTCTTGAATTTTATTGGCAAATAATTCAAGGGCATTGTTCCAATTCCTCTCCCCTTCCAAATCCCATAAAACATTCAATAATAGATTGAGTATCTATCCATATCAATATATAGATTTCTCTTACAGCCAGTGGAAATCTGCATATGCTCTAAGAGGCTCATCAGTTAGAACGAACAAATATACCATGTTTCGTAACCATCTCACTTGTGAGGATGGTATGACAACACACAGACACACTTTTATAAAGGATTGAGTGAGTTAGAAGCAGAGACTACTCAAAGCCAAGATTAATATTTTGGTGAAGAGTGAAAGACTAAAAAATGTAGGAGAGGCTGGTTGCGGTGGCTCATGCTTGCAATCCCAGCATTTTGGGAGGCCAAGGTGGGCAGATCACTTGAGCTTAGGAGTTTGAGACCAGCCTGGTCAATATGACGAAACCCCGTCTCTACTAAAAATACAAAAATTAGCCAGGTGTGGTGGTGCATGCCTGTAATCCCAGCTACTCAGGAGGCTGAGGCAGGAGAATCACTTCAACCCGGGAGGCAGAGGTTGTAGTGAGCCGAGATCGCGCCATTGCACTCCAGTTTGGGCAACGAAGAGCGAAATTTCGTCGGGGTCGGGGGAAGAGGGGTAGGCGCAGTGGCTCACGCCTGTAATCCCTGCACTTTGGGAGGCTGAGGCGAGCGGATCACGAGGTCAGGAGACCGAGACTATCCTGGCTAACACGGTGAAACCCAGTCTCTACTAAAAATGCAAAAAAAATGGCCGGGCGCGGTGGCTCAAGCCTGTAATCCCAGCACTTTGGGAGGCCGAGACGGGCGGATCACGAGGTCAGGAGATCGAGACCATCCTGGCTAACGCAGTGAAACCCCGTCTCTACTAAAAAATACAAAAACTAGCCGGGCGCGAGGTGGCGGGCGCCTGTAGTCCCAGCTACTCGGGAGGCTGAGGCAGGAGAATGGCGTAAACCCGGGAGGCGGAGCTTGCAGTGAGCTGAGATCCGGCCACTGCACTCCAGCCCGGGCGACAGCGCGAGACTCCCTCTCAAAAAAAAAAAAAAAAAAAAAAAGCAAAAAAATTAGCCAGGCTTGGTGGCGGTCGCCTGTAGTCCCAGCTACTCAGGAGGCTGAGGTAAGAGAAAGGAGTGAACCCGGGAGAGGGAACTTGCAGTGAGCCGAGATTGCGCCACTGCACTCCAGCCTGGGCGACAGAAAAAGGAAAGAAATCTGTGATGTGAGAATAAGTTGAACTTTAATTAGGGTTAGAAATAGTCTATAGTCTTTCAGTTATTTATTTATTTTTACAGACGAGGGTTTCACTATATTGTCCAGGCTGGTCTCAAACTCCTAGGCTCAAGGGATCCTCCTGCCTCAGCCTCCCAAAGTGCTAGGATGACAAGTGTGTACCACCATGCCTGGCCCAGCTTCTTTAAATGTTACTCCTTGTTTATGTATATACATGTAGACAAGTAGAAATAGTAAATGTAGTAAATGTAACAATTAAATCATGATGTTTTGAGTTTCTGATTTCTCTCCTACTTGGTATAACCCAACTTTCAGGAAAAAAAATGTTCTTATTCAGATTTATTTGTTATGAGAAGTCATATTCTTTTTTTTTTTTTTTTTTGAGACAGACTCTGGCTCTGTTGCCAGGCTGAAGTGCGGTGGCATGATCTTGGCTCACTGTAACCTCCGACTCGCAGGTTGAGGCGATTCTCCTGCCTCAGCCTCCCAAGTAGCTGGGATTACAGGCACACCCCACCACGCCCAGCTAAGTTTTGTATTTTTTAGTAGAGATGGAATTTCACCATGTTGGCCAGGATGGTCTCGATCTCTTGACCCCGTGATCTGCCCACCTTGGACTTCTAAAGAGCTGGTATTGCAGGCATGAGCCACCGACCAAGAAGTCATATTCTTTTTTCTGCTCTGTTGCCCAGGCTGGAGTTCAGTGGTGCGATCTCGGCTCACTGCAAGCTCTGCCTCCCGGGTTCAAGCCATTCTCCTGCCTCAGCCTCCTGAGTAGCTAGGACTACAGGCGCCCGCCACCACGCCCGGCTAATTTTTAAAATATTTTTAGTAGAGACGGGGTTTCATCGTGTTAACCAGGATGGTCTCAATCTCCTGACTTTGTGATCTGCCCGCCTCGGCCTCCCAAAGTGCTGGGATTACAGGCGTGAGCCCCAGAGCCCGGCCGAGAAGTCATATTCTTTTTTTTTTTTTTTTGAGACGGGGTCTTGCTCTGTCACCCAGGCTGGAGTGCAGTGGCCAGATCTCGGCTCACTGCAAGCTCCACCTCCCGGGTTCACGCCATTCTCCTGCCTCAGCCTCCCGAGTAGCTGGGACTACAGGCGCCCGCCACCTCGCCCGGCTAGTTTTTTTGTATCTTTTAGTAGAGACGGGGTTTCACCATGTTAGCCAGGATAGTCTCGATCTCGTGACCTCGTGATCCGCCCGTCTCGGCCTCCCAAAGTGCTGGGATTACAGGCTTGAGCCACCGCGCCTGGCCCGAGAAGTCATATTCTTAAGAGTGGTAGCAACTTTAATAAATAACAGTTGATCAAATCCAAGAATTTCAAAATTCCAACACGGAAGTCTTCTAGCTTTCTCTTTCTTTTTTCTTTTCTTTCTTTTTCTTTCTTTCTTTTTTTTTTTTTAGACGGAGTCTCACTCTATTGCCCAGGCTGGAGTAAAGTGGTGTGATCTCAGCTCACCACAACTTCTACCTCCCAGGTTCAAGCAATTCTCCTCCCTCAGCCTCCCAAGTAGCTGGGATTACAGGCATGCGCCACCAGGCCCGGTTAATTTTGTAGTTTTAGTAGAGATAGGGTTTCACCATGTCGGCCAGGCTGGTCTAGAACTCCTGACCTCAGGTGATCCACTTGCCTTGGCCTCCCCAAATGCTGGGATTACAAGCGTGAGCCCCCATGCCCAGCCAAGAAACCTTGCTTTCTTTCTGAAATGTTGTTGTGCTGTTCAGGGTCATGCAGGGCAGATTTCTTCCCATTTCATAGCTGGAAGATGTTAGAGTAAATCGGTTCAGCTGTTTTTCTGTAAAATGATTAAAAAAAAAAAATCCCAGTGACCTTTTTCTGCCCTCAAATAACTTTAAGAATAGTTGGACATAAAACCTTCAAACTCTACATATTCATAGCCCTCAGAGGAGTATAATCATTGTTAGTTTGAGAAAAAGCTTAGTCTTTTTTTGAGTTGGAAAGCTCTAATATTACATGTTTGCACATGTTTGGTATGTAACTCTTCATCTGCTGATGAAAACCGATATGAGACTTTTATAGCATATTGTGTAGATGATGGTTTTTTACTTTATTTACCATGTCACAGGACTTACAAAGGCATACAGAATTTATGCTGTAACCTTTATATTGAAGCTAAAACTTTACATCTGTTCGCCAATATAACAACAGAGAGATCCTGCTATGACATTGCAGAAGTCATATAGAAAAATCTTACAATGGTGATTCCAAAGAAATGACTTCTACTCTGTTTAGATCTCAACAAAGGAGACTGAGTGTTCTGGCACTCTATGGGAAAGGGTATTTTGGGAGGCTCTGTAAAAGATTTTTACACACATTCTGAATAGATGTCTAAGCAAAGATTGTTGATTGCTAGTGTAGTCAGGATACTTGGGGTATAAAAATAGCTTTTATCGGAGTTCCATGTAGAACTCTGAAGGTAGTTAATTCCTCAATGCTTCATAGGTATACCTCCCTGAATATTTGGCTACCAGCCAAAACACAAGATCTTTGTATCTTTTCCTTTTTTTTTTTTTTTTTGAAATGGAGTCTCGCTCTGTTGCCTAGGCTGGAGTGCCATGGCACGATCTCGGCTCACTGCTACCTCCGCCTCCCGGGTTCAAGCAGTTCTCCTGCCTCAGCCTCCAAAGTAGCTGGGATTACAGGCACCCACCACCATGCCTGGCTAACTTTTGTATTTTTACTAGAGATGGGGTTTCACCATGTTTGTCAGTCTGGTCTCGAACTCTGGACTTTGTGATCTGCCTGCCTCAGTCTCCCAAAGTGCTGGGATTACAGGTGTGAGCCACTGCGCCCGGTGGTTTTTTTTTTTTTTTTTTTTTTTTTTTTTTTTTTTTTTTTAGAAACAGAGGCTTGCTCTTTCACTCAAGCTGGAGTGCAGTGGCATAGCTCACTGCAGTCTCAACCTTCTGGGCTCAAGCAATCTTCCGATGGTTTAAGTTCCATATTGTTCTCCATCTTCCATCCTAGAGAGGAAAGAGCTTTCTGCTGTTTTTAGCCCCAGGGTGCTGTACTATGTCTTGTTGATTTTCTCAAGGCAATGTCTACACCTGTTTTTTTTTTTTTTTTTGACAGAGTCTCGCTCTGTTGCCCAGGCTGGAGTGCAGTGGTGCAATCTTGGCTCACTGCAGCCTCCATCTCCTAGGTTGAAGCTATTCTCCTGCCTTAGTCTCCTGAGTAGCTGGGATTACAGGCGTGCGCCACCATGCCAGGCTGATTTTTGTATTTTTAGTAGAGACAGGTTTTCACCATGTTGCCCAGGCTGGTCTTGAACTCCTGGCCTCAAGTGATCCTCCTGCCTTGGCCTCCCAAAGTGCTGAGATTACAGGCGTGCGCCACCACTCCTGGCCTGTTATGGGTTGAATTATGTTCCCCTCTCCCAATTAATATGTTGGAATCCTAACCCCCAATACCTCAAAATGTGACCTTATTTGGATAAAAGACCTTTACAGAGGTAATCGAGTTAAAATTAGGCCATAAAGGTGGGCTCTGGCCAGATGTGGTGGCATGCACCTGTAGTCCCAGCTACTTAGGAGGCTGAAGTGGGAGGATCACTTGAGCCCAGGAGTCTGAAGCTGCAGTAAGCTACAATTTCACCACTGCACTCCAGCATAGGTGACAGTACGACCCTGCCTCAAGCAACGAAAAAAAAGTGGACTCTAATCCAATGAGAGTGGTATTTGTAGAAAATGCATAAATTTTGATTCAGAAATAGACACACGTAAAAGAAGACAGTGTGAAGACACCAGGAAGTGATGGCCATCTATGAGTCAAGGACAGAGGCATGGACCAGGTCTTTCCCTTACACCTCCAGTACGGGATGAACCATGCTGACACTTTGATTTTGGCTTGCTAGCCTCCAGAACTCTGAGAAAAGAAATTTCTATTGTTTAAGCCATCCATTCTGTAGTATTTTGTTATGACAATCCTAGTAAACTAGTATAACACCTTTTTACATTATCTCTTCATTTAACAATATTTAATTATCCAGTTTGAACAAGGCATCTGTTTCCTGTTGGAACTGGACTAATGTAGATTTATAATCTATCAATCTATCTATGCCTTATTTGCTTCAGATTTGTTTTCTGTTAAGAAATTGGGCCATGTGCAGTGGCTAATGCCTATAATCCCAACACTTTGGAAGGCTGAGGTGGAAGGATTGCTTGAGCCTAAAAGTTCAAGACCAGCCTGGGCAAAATAGTGAGAATTCATCTCTACAAAAATAAAAAAATTAGCTGGGTGTGGTGGTGCATACCTGTGGTCCCAGCTACACGGGAGGCTGAAGCCAGAGGATCCCGTGTGCCCAGGAGTTCAAGGCTGCAGGGAGCTATGATGGTGTCAGTGCACTCCTGCCTGGGCCACAGAGTAAGACCTTATTTGAAGAAAAGAAAAAAAAGAAAAAGAAATTGAACACTGCCAATTCGCAAATTTCTTTCACATCAATAAATATGCTTGCACAACATTCTGAACATATTTAGGAAGTCTGATTTGGATTCCTCCTCTAACACCAGCCCACACCTGGAATACTTCCACCCACATGGAGACAGCAGTCCTCCGGAGCTGTCTGTCCTTCCAGGAGGCTGTGATTCATCAGTCACGCTGACCAAAGTCATCCGTGGAAGAACTTGGTAACAGTGCCATTCCTGTGCATATGAATGTTTTAATCATCTCTCAAATTAAACCAGTAACTAAGTGTTGCCTTACTGACAACCAACACATCTGTTCTGTGGAAATCTCTTTTATTATAAAGGGACAATATGTTTGTCTTAGTGTTATACCTCAGGCCTTTTATTTTCAAATTGCTATTTCTTTTTTTTTTTTCTTTTCTTTGTTTCATTCATTCTCAAAGGAGGTAAAAATTGCTGTTTCTCTATTTGTTCCCAGTAATTTATTAAATGCAATTATTTTCAGGAATATCCCTAAAGAAGAGGAATCTTCTAATGCTCCTGGTTTTTAAAAAGGGAACAAAAATGCAAAAAGCTTTTCACTGGAAATACCCTATTGAAAAAAAACCCAAACACACCCTTCTCTGCCAAATTAAATTTTAACAATGTCAAAAGTAGTAAAGTCAGCTGGGTGGGCATAGTGGCTCATGCCTGTAATTCCGGCACTTTAGGAGGCTGAGGCAGGTGGATTGCTTGAGTTCAGGAGTTTAAGACCAGCCTGGGCAACAGTGAATCCTTGTCTCTACAAAAAACACAAAAATCCGCTGGGCATGGTAGTGTGTACCTGTGATCCCAGCCACTGGGAAGGCTGAGGTGGGAGGATTGCTTGAGCCCGGGAGGTCTAGACCACAGTGAGCTGTGACTGTGCCACTGCACTTCAGCCTGGGTGAGACAGCGAGACCCTGTCTCAAAATACAAAAAAGAGTGAAATTGAGTCTCATGCTTACTTGCCTATCTTGTACAAAGCTGGTCTTTCAAACAGATTTAGCCTAAGAAGAATGAACAATTTAGGGAAAAGAGGAATGTAACAGCCTTGTGGAAAATAAAACTAAAATGGGAAATCCAATCCATTTTACATTTGAGCCACTGAATGTGATTTGACTATAGGGAAGGGTGGCCTGGCAAATCCCCTCAACCACCGTCCATCTTAAAACAGCACTGAAAGCAATGCTTGTCACTTACGCTACTATTTCACTGTGGCTTTCAACATGATATGCTGTCCATTTTTTAATAACATTTAACACGTTCATCTCCCTTTGACTGAGCACTTATAGCAAAATTATTAGTGCTTATGGCTTACTGCAGACAGTATTTATGCTGCTTTCCAGAAGCCACTTTTACCTGTTGGAAAAAAAAATCCCACTGTAGGATTTTCAACCTTTTAGGCTAACATCTGACTCTATTAGCTTCTAAAGAGAAGAACCATAAATAATCTTCCGATTCTACATTCTATGCTTTTAGCTAATACATTAATCATAGAGGATTTTTTTTCTTTGCCTCGTGAGAAAAAACAGTCTTATAGTTAAAATTTGGGTTTACAAAATATGGTTTTTAGGTAGCAATGGATGTTTGGAGATAGAAAGCGGGGAGGTCTTTGATTATAAAAGCTTGGGAACAAAAGGGTTTTTTCCAGGGCCAAATCATATCTCAGAGACCTGGCTAGTAATAAATTTTGGGGGAGGGGAGTAATATTAACTCTTTCAGGTCATAAGGGCACCATTTATTCTTTACACTAATAATGCACTTTGATGCACAAGATAGTTCCTGTGGTCCTGAGCAGTTATGTGCCTCCCAAAGAACTTCAGTTTTAAACCTACTGTAGGAGTAATTTTGGAGCACAATTAGGATTGATTTGCTGCATTCTTTTATATGGACCTTCTCTGAAATTCATGTCTATACAGTTTTTATTATTGTTTTCCTTGTCATTGAAGTAAAAGGTGTTTTTGGATGCATTTCAATGAGTAAAAGGGCATTTTTTTTTTCTTATAAGGTGATCATGGGAGAACAGTTTTTAACACAATTCTTTCTTTTTCTCCAAAGGCACAACTACATCATCTTTAGGAGTTAGCAGAGTAGGGCTTAACCGTACTAGTTCTGGTTCAACCATTTATTTATTTACTTATTTTTTGGAGACAGAGTCTCACTCTGTTGCCCAGGCTGGAGTGAAGTGGTGTAATCTCGGTTCACTGCCACCTCTGCCTCCTGGGTTCAAGAGATTCTCATGCCTCAGCCTCCTCAGTAGCTGGGACAGGTGAGTGCCACCATGCCTAGCTAATTTTTTGTATTTTTAGTAGAAACAGGATTTTGCCATGTTTTGCTGGCTAGTTTCAAACTCCTGAGCTCAGGCAATCTGCTTGTGATGGCCTCCCAAAGTGCTAGGATTACGGCATGAGCCATCGCGCCTGGCCGTGGTTCAACCATTAATTTTCTAAGTTATTTGCTTTTTTTTTTTAATTTACTAAGCAATAATGTTTAATATATCTGTGATTGAAAACCAAAGAATAGGATGAAGAAGCTAAAGTGTGGGACAAACAATTTCACTAAAGATACTTGTCCCAACTCAAAAGTAACTAAACTTTCCCTTTTCATCTAACCACTGTGTAAACACATACAGAGATAAAGCTAAACAGCCTTTTACTGACCTCTAAATTAGAAATCCCTGTTAATCTAAGATATAAAGGATTAAATCACATTTGGTACAGATAGATCTTGTAGGGCAGTTGAAAATGGACAATCTTATTTAATGCACATGTGATAATCCTCTGTTAATAGAATAACTATCAAACTATTCCTTAACATGATTAACATTTTTCTACATTTATATGTGCAGTTTGCTTTTATGAACTCCTTTAACATGAGAGCTGATGTTGTAGGTTTTGTTTCTTTACTAACACCTAGCATGGTGACTGGCAAATATCAGGCAGTCAAATGTCTATAGAATTAATCAATGAGTACAAATTATTATTTTTATTCCTGACTTCCTATATTTAATTTTTTAAAAATTGAGTGAGGCCGGGCTTGGTGGCTCACGCCTGTAATCCCAACACTTTGGGAGGCCAAGGTGGGTGGATCACGAGGTCAGGGGTTCAAGATGAGCCTGACCAAGATGGTGAAACCCCGTCTCTACTAAAAATACAAAAAAAAAAAATTAGCTGGGTGTGGTGGCGGGTGCCTGTAATCCCAGCTATTTGGGAGGCTGAGGCAGAAAATTGCTTGAACCTGGGAGGTGGAGGTTGCAGTGAGCCGAGATCGTGCCATGGCACGCCAGCCTGGGCAACAGAGCAAGAGTCTGTCTCAAAAAAAAAAAAAAAAAGTTTATTTTTTTTCTTTCTGAACATGTGAACTATTGACTCCCAATTTTTCCCCTTTTGCCTTGTCTACTTGGGTGCTTAGAACAAAATGCTATTGTCAGTTCGCAGAAACATATTTTCTTTTCCCTTGATCCTAATTTATTTTCTTTTACGTTTTGAAACTTTACTATAGATACCTCTGATAATCAAATATTTTAAGAATGTGGTAGGTTCCAGGTAAAAATTTTTTCATTAAATAATTATGCATTTTTTCTAAATTAGATCAACAAGCATTTATTGAGCAAATGCTATGTTGTAAAAATTACAAAAGACAATAGGAAGAATGACTTACTTCCCTAATGCTTTGGTAGAAAGCTCCCTGGCACATCGACATAACCGGGAAGGTGATGGAAAGAACTGAAAAGTCCAAACTTTATATTGTCTGTCAGATTAATGGAATGAGGACTTAAAATAAAAATTAAATTGAGGTGTGGAAAATAAAGTTATATTTCTTAATTGTCCAGGACTGTAGATCAAGATTTATGCTCACTATATATAGCATCCAATAATGTTAGGGCTAGAAGAGTTGATAAAGCTCAGATTGCCCCATCCTATCGATCATTTTGTACTGATTCCCATTAAAATGTAAGCACTACAAGGGCAGGAACCTTTCTTTTGTTCACTGGCGTATCTCAAGTATTTAGAGCAATGCTGGGCATATAGTAGGTGCTCAGTAAATCACATCGGTTCCATCAAATTGAATCTATTTTTGTCTAACATTTTAAATTCTTTATGTTGTCTCTTCAAACATCTTAAACATAGGTATTTTAAACTCTCTTTTGATCATTTTACTGAAACCAGTCCCTGGGTATAATGTTTTTTTTTTGAAATGGAGTCTCACTCTTGTTGCCCAGGCTGGAGTGCAATGGCATGATCTCGGCTCACCGTAACCTCCGCCTCCCAGGTTTGAGTGATTCTCCTGCCTCAGCCTCCCGAGTAGCTGGGATTACAGGCATGCACCACCACACCTGGTTAATTTTGTATTTTTAGTAGAAACAGAGTTTCTCCATGTTGGTCAGGCTGGTCTCAAGCTCCCGATCTCAGGTGATCTGCTCGTCTCGGCTTCCCAAAGTGCTGGGATTACGGGTGCGAGCCGTGGTGCCCGGCATCCCTCAGTATAAATTATCACCTTTGTCCTATTTGCTGACTTTTCCTCATGGTAGCTTATTTCCTTATGTGGTTTCTAATTTTTTACTGTAAATTTATCTTCATCAGGGGTTGTTTTCTGTGAAAGTCTTTTGTACCCTAGCTTGTTGGAGTGTTCCTGTGAAATGCTTTTCCTTTTCCCTTTGACTGGGGACCTGTGGGTTCTATGGTCTCGGACCAGATTATATGCTAATTTTTCAGCCTTGAAGTCTCTGTATCATGCAAACAGTGTAAAGTTCAAACTCACTTCCATACAGGGCAAAGGCCTGGGTTTCAGGTTTCTCTTCAGTGACTGTTTTTCTATTCACGGGAACAAGTTTCCTTGCTGCTTCCTCAAACTGGTGGCCAAGTGTTTTTAGGTTCTATTTCACAAGGGCCGGCCCTTTTTGAGTTCTGGCGTAATATAGAGTTCTATACTCTCTTCCTTACTTAGGTGTTAATGTCACAAGCCCTAACTGTTAAGGCATATATTAAACTCTGATTCCCCTGTTAGCCCTCTGACTTCAGTTCCCAATTACGCTTCTAAATTCTGCAACATCCCTAGAAGTTTTGCTTCTTGACTTCCAGCTTATTTCTGTCTGAACATTTTAAAAAATGACATTTTATACTGCTAAATGATCCTTATTCCTGTGAGCTTGAAGTGGAAGGATTTCTTTTCTTTTTTTTTTTTTTTTGAGACAGAGTCTTGCTCTGTCGCCCAGGCTGGAGTCTCACTCTGTCGCCCAGGCTGGAGTGCAGTGGTGCGATCTCGGCTCACTGCAAGCTCTGCCTCCTGCGTTACGTCATTCTCCTGCCTCAGCCTCCCTAGTAGCTAGGACTACAGGCGCCCAACACCACGCTCGGTTAATTTTTTAAATTTTTTAAATTTTTAGTAGAGATGGGGTTTCACCGTGTTAACCAGGATAGGGAAGTATTTCTTATATTGGCTTATTTGCCAAGTTTACTAGGAAAGCAAATTCATTTTTATTTATTTTTATTTTTTATTATTAATATTATTTTTGAGGCAGAGTCTTGCTCTGTTGCCCAGGCTGAAGTGCAGTGGCACAATCTCAGCTTACTGCAACCTCCGCCTCCCCGGTTCAAGCGATTCTCCTGCCTCAGCTTCCCCAGTAGCTGGGACTAGAGGTGCCTGCCACCACGCCTAGCTAATTTTTGTATTTTTAGTAGAGATGGGGTTTCACCCTGTTGGCCAGGATGGTCTCATCTGCTGACCTGGTGATCCACCTACCTTGGCCTCCCCAAAGTGCTGGAATTACAGGTGTGAGCCACTGTGCCTGGCCTTTATTTTACTTTTTACTTTTTTTTTTGAGACAGGATATCACTCTGTTGTCCAGGTTGGAGTGCAGTGATGTGATCATGACTCACTGCAGCCTCCACCTCCTGGGCTCAAGTGATACTCCCACCTCAGCCTCTTGAGTAGCTGAGGCTACAGGCATGTGTCACCATGCCTAGCTAATTTTTGTATTTTTTATACAGACAGGATTTAGCCACGCTGTCTAGGCTGGTCTTGAACTCCTGGGCTCAAGCAATCTGCCTGTCTCAGCCTCCCAAAGTGCTGAGATTACAGGCGTGAGCCACCGTGCTCAGCCAAAAAGCAAATTTATTAATGAGGAAACTAAGACCTAAAAAAGTAGAAGTGCCTTGGTGGTGAGTACCACAGTGTTAGGAAGCTAAGAAATCATGCCATGAATTCTTAGATTCTGCTTTCTTCCAAAATTGGAATACCTAAATTTTTGCCTTGTCCTTGGATGGAGATGCATATATATATATATATATATTCCTTCTATTGGTTTCATTTTCAGAATGTCATATGTCATACTTTAATATTTGATTTGAATTGAAGTGTGGGGGTGGTAGCAACACAGTGATGCCTTGGGAAGCTATTTTATGATACTTTTTAATTGGGATCCTGGATGAGTTAGGGGAGAATTTGGAATAGGCACCATGAAAAGGAATTTGAGTGGTCAAAAAAGCCTTGTATTATTAGGACCAAACTAATAAAAAGAAAGAATACATGCAGCCACATCCATCCATTCTGATCCAGAGATTTGAGAGGAAAGCCTGAAAGATCAGATCCGATTTCTGTAGATGACCACGCTCCTAGTTAAGTGATACAGACAAAACAAAATTTAAGTTCTGTTGATATGGAGGTGGGAAATCCCAGCTGATTGGTGGAGGCAGGAAATTCCCACCAATATGGCGGGAAAGGACTGACAATATAAAGGCACCTGCTCTGGTAAACCTGGCTCGGGTTAGAATAACTGAAAACATGATCAGGCACCAAGACCTGGCTAGAGATCCTGGGCTTCACTGCAGAGCTGGCTCGTCTCTAATGGTGAGAACTTGCTTTGGTCTATGGGTAAATGGAGGTATAATCCAAGAACAAGGTCAACCTCATTGCAAAAACAATCAGGGGAGCTCCCTATTGAATATTCTTGTCATGTGCTTTGGGAAGAATGGAGAAGAACCAACTCTTAGAATTGGACTGGGCCTCATTTGAAGCATCTCTTTTTACTGGAACAAGCATGCAATTTGGCATCAATCAGGGCTTTGTTCTGACCCCAGGCTTTCCACCTGTGGTTCTGTATATTTGGGCTAATGTTCTGACCTCCTTGAACAGCAAGTATTTCATCTCAGGTGTTTCATCAGCAAGATGGAGATCATGCAGAATTGTTTCTATGAGAATTAAATTAAGTTACCTGGCACCAATACTCTCAATAAATGGCACTTATTATTTGGATAAGTGCCTCATAAAGAGGTGAGTGCCAGTACTGAACAGAGTAAAAAAGGCCACGGCCTCAAGAGATCATCCTTGACCCTCAATCTAAATTAGTTTCTCCTCTTCTATTCTCTAATAAAGCTCTTTTCTTTTATAACATCCACCACTATTGGCACCTGTGCAGTTTTTATATCTGTGACTGGTTCACACAGCAGTTGTAAACTCAGTGTTGAGTGAAGAAGGTTTCATGAGGCCTGGTGAGAACTCCATGTCTCTGGCCAGGGCAGTCCCTACTCGGGTTTGCCAGTTGTTCTTTTGAGGGAGTAAGAGGCTCGGTGCTAGCAGATTTCCCCATTTTTTCATATAATCCAGGACACTTACTTTTTATTTATTTTTTTTTGAGTCAGAGTCTCCCTCTGTTGCCCAGGCTGGAGTGTAGTGGCACGATCTCTGCTCACTGCAACCTCACCTCCTGGGTTCAAGCGATTCTCCTGCCTCAGCCTCCTGAGTAGCTGGGATTACAGGTATGTGCCACCACACAGGGCTAATTTTTGTATTTTTAGTAGAGATGGGGTTTCACCATGTTGATCAGGCTAGTCTTGAACTTCTGACCTCGTGATCCACCAACCTCAGCCTCCCGAAGTCCTGGGATTATAGGCATGAGCCACCATGCCTGGCAGAGCTCTAACTTTTTATGTGAAATGCTCTGGTTTTACAATGTCGGGAAGTAATTCAAAAGATATTGTGTGGGCCAAACCAAAGTCATGTGTGGGCTGCAGTAGACCTGAAAGCTGCCAGTTTACAGCCTCTGGCTTATATCTGTCTTCATGACTAAGTAGTGTTAGGTTCACTATTGTTTGTTCAATGCCTGGCACAGTGGGGGCACATAGTAGGCACTACATATTTATTGAAAGAAAGAAGGAAGAAGAAAAAATAAAAGACTGAAATTTTTTGTTTGTTTGTTTTGTTTTGTTTTTTTCTTAAAGGGTTATATTGAATCCTGGGTCAAGGACCAGGGGAAAAAAAAAAAGAAAAGAAAAGAAGAAAGAAATGTGTTGAAAAATTGCTGATATTAAAAATGGTCTAGGCTGGGCATGGTGACTCATTCCTGTAATCCCAGCACTTCGAGAGGCCAAGGTAAGCTGATCACTTGAGGTCAGGAGCTGGAGACCAACCTGGCCAACATGGTGAAACCCCATCTCTACTAAAAATACAAAATACTAGCCAGGCGGTGGTGGTTTACGCTTGTAATCCCAGCTACTCAGGAGGCTGAGGAATGAGAACCACTTGAACCTGGGAGGCAGAGGTTGCAGTGAGCCGAGATCGTGCCACTGTACTCCAGCCTGGGTGACAGAGCAAGACTCTGTCTCAAAATAAATAAATGAATAAATAAATAAATAAAATAGTATAGGTTTGATTGAAGCAGATCCTCGTTCTGTCACCCAGGATGGAGTGCAGGGACACAATCACGGTTCACTGAAGCCTCAACCTCCTGGGCTCAGACAATTCTTCTACCTCAAACTCTGGAGAAGCTGGGACTATAGGCACGCGCCACCATACCTGGCTAATTTTTTTAGTTTTTGTAGAGACGGGGTCTCACCATGTTGCCCAGGGTGATACTGAGAAGTTCTAAGTTAATATAAACCAAGAAAGAAAAACCATTCACTGCTTGTCTGTATCATTTTTAGGGAAAAAATAGACTTATTATTTTTGTTGCTTTTATAACCAAAGACTGAAAGAATGATAATGTTTACCGCAGAAGCAAAATTTCCCATTTGTAAGTATTGTATTGAACAGACTGTTGGTTGCATATTGTCAAACCGCTTTTAGTTTGCTGCAAAGTAGAATTTAATCTCTGACCTCAAGTTTTATTGTATAATGAGCTTGCCAAATACATTGAATTGCAGATTTCCATGGTAGTATGATTTGTGTACTGGCTTGAACTCTGAAAGTCATTGCAGCTGTCATTTGGTGAAAAATAGGGAAAAAGAGGCTTTGGGAAGCTTAGGTTTCTAGAGCCGATGGAAGGGAGAAAACCTCAAATGCTAGATTATTTAGAGACTGTCTAAATTGAAGTGGCTATCTTTGACATATTTGTAAGTTTAAGGATTCCTAGAGATTGGCCTTTAGGGACACAAAATGTGAATCAGTAACTAGAGTGGTCTGCCGGTAAGATTACTGAATTGCAAAACTGAAGATCAACAAATGTTCCTAATAGACGCTCAGTATTCGTCCTGTAGTACATTTGGTACTTTGGCCCCAAAAAGTAAATATTGAAAGTAATGGTGGAGGGGGCCATCTCTGTACTCCAGGAATTTACACTCTGGTTTGGGAGCCAATACCAATAATTGGGAGAGTAAAAGACTCTATGATTGAGAGCTAAGCCATGTGTTAGAGACTATAAACGTAACAGGATATCAGCGGGTAAAAATCACAGCAGGCTTCACAGGTCAGTTAAGAACTCAGAACTTCCAATAAGTATTGTTAAGATCTAGGGAGGGAAAGAATACATTGCTATCTTGGTCCCCTCTGCTTTTGAAAATATGTTGATTCCTTTCTTGGGCTTTTTTAAAAAATAGGAAAAAGGAAAACTTGTTTCTTTTGTACCATTGATTTACATATTGTATTAGTCAGTGCTTGCCTTGCTATAAAGAAACACCTGAGACTGGGTAATTTATAAAGAAAAGAGGTTTAATTGGCTCACACATCTGCAGGCTGTAGAGGAAGGAGAGCAGCATCTGCTTGGCTTTGGGGGAGGGCTCGGGAAACTTATAATCATGGTGGAAGTTGAAAAGGAAGCAGGCACATCTTACGTGGCTGGAACAGGAGGAAGAGAGGGGGAGGTGCTACACACTTTTAAAACAATCAGATCTCATGAGAACTCAGTGAGGATCACAGGAATAGCACACAGGGCATGGAGCTAACCCATTCATGAGAACTCTGCCTCCACGATCCAATCATCTCCCACCAGGCCCACCTCCAATACCGGGGATTACAATTCCACATGAGATTTGGGCAAGGACACAGATTTAAACCATAAAACATATAGAAAAATACAGATATATTTTTGTAGAGATGTAGTCTTGCTATGTTGCCCAGGCTGGTCTTGAACTCTTGGCCTCAAGCAATCCTCCCACCTCAGCTTCCCAAAGTACTGGGATTACAGGTGTAAGCCACCACATCTGGTTTATGTATGTATAGGGGATTTACTGTGAAGGGACCAAATACATATGTAAAAAAAAGGTAAAAAAAAATGTGTATATATATATTCCCTCACCTCAGCCTTCCAAGTATCTGGGATTACAGATGTGCACCCCCATGTTCAGCTACTTTTTTTTTTTTTTTTTTGAGATGGAGTTTCGCTCTTGTCGCCCAGGCTGGAGTGCAATGGCTCGATCGTGGCTCACTGCAACCTTCGCCTCCCAGGTTCAAGTGATTCTCCTGCCTCAGCTTCCAGAGTAGTTGGGATTACAGGCATGTGCCACCACACCTGTCTAATTTTGTATTTTTAGTAGAGACAGGGTTTCTCCATGTTAGTCAGGCTGGTCTTGAACTCACAACCTTGGGCGATCCATCCGCCTTGGCCTCCCAAAGTTCTGGGATTAGAGGCGTGAGTCACCGTGCCCGACTTGGCTAATTTTTGTATTTTTAGTAGACATGGGGCTTCGCAATGTTCGCCAGGCTGATCTTGAACTCCTGGCCTCGTGTGACCTGCATGTCTCAGCTTCCCAGAGTGCTGAGATTATAGGCATGAGCCACATGCCCAGCTTTTTTTTTTTTTTTTTTTTGGATATGGGGTCTTGCTCTGTCACTCAGGCTGGAGAGTAGTCGCAGCATCATAGCACACTGCAACCTTGAACTTCAGGGCTCAAGGGATTCTCTTCTAGCCTCAGTGTCCCACGTAGCTGGAACTACAGATGTATGCCATCATGCCCAGCTAATTTTTAAATTTTCTGTAGAGACAAGGTCCCATTATATTGCCCAGGCTGGCCTCAAACTCTTGGTCTCAAGTGATTCCCCAACCTCAGCTTCCCAAAGTGTTGGGATTAGAGGCATGAGCCACTGTGCTTCACCTGGAAATGTTATTTTAAAAAAACATTAACAGTAATTATTCTGAGTATGATTTTAGATAATTTAGATTTTTCTTTGTAATTTGTCTTTTTGTGACATTGATCATTTATCTGTGTAATCAACAAAAAATATGTTAAATATCTTTCTGTTTCAAAAATCAGCAAGGGCACTTTATTGCTTACACCAGTAATTAGAAAGATTAAAAACCCTGGTTGCAATGAGAACACATGGACACAGGGAGGGGAGCAACACACACTGGGGCCTGTGGGGTGGGGAGTTGGGGGAGGGAGAGCATCAGGAGAAATAGCTAATGTATGCTGGGCTTAATACCTAGGTGATGGGTCCATAGGTGCAGCAAACCACCATGGCATCGGTTTACCTATGTAACAAACCTGCACATCCTGCACATGTATCCCAGAACTTAAAAAAAAAAAACACACACACACTCAAGAAACCCTGGTTGCATATTTTAATTGCCTGGATTTCTAAAACAAGACCAAACAAAATATACCATTATGTGCTCAGGTCCTACTTCAGCTCAATTAAATGAGAATCTCTGAGGGTTAGGGCCCTGGTTTTGGCTTTTTAAAAAAGCTTTCAGGTAGTTATTTTATTTTGAGATAGTGTCTCAATTTGTTGCCCAGGCTGGAGCACAGTGGTGTGATCTCAGTTCACTGAAACCTCAATCTCCTGGTCTCAGTCAATCCTCCTGCCTTAGCCTCCTGAGTAACTGGGACTACAGGTGCATGCTACCATGCCTGGCTAATTTTTAAATTTTATTTATTTATTTATCTAGAGACGGGGTTTTGCCATGTTGCCGAGGCTGGTCTCGAACTCCTGAACTTAAGCATCTGCCTGCCTTGGAGCTTCCAAAGGGCTGGGATTATAGGTGTGAGCCACCATGCCTGACCTAAATTTTATTTTAAAAATTTTTGTAGAGACGGGGTTTTGTCATGTTGCCCTGGCTGGTCTCGAACTCCTGGGTTCAAGCTATCTGCTGGCTTCAGTCTCCCAAAGTGTTGGGATTACAGATGTGAGCCACTGTACCCAGCCTACCTTTCAGATCATTTTAATGTGTATCCAGTATTTCCTGGAAATATATTACAACTGCAAAATCTCACATTCCCTTCAGATATACTGCAACGGAAACTCTAGGACTGGGACTCAGCAAACTGTTTTAACAAGACTTTTGCTGGCTGAGCATGGTGGCTCAGGCCTGTAATACCAGCACTTTAGGAGGCTAAGGTGGGTGAATCACTTGAGGCCAGGAATTCAAGACCAGATTGGGCAACATAGTGAGACCCCTATCTCTACCAAACAAACAAACAAACAAACAACAATTAGCTGGTATGGTGGCCCACCCCTGTAGTCCCAGCTACTTAGGAGGCTAAGGTGGGCGGGTCTCTTGAGCCCAGGAGGTCGGGGCTGCAGTCAGCGATGATTGCAGAACTGCACTTCAGCCTGGTCAAAAGAGCAAGACATTGTCTCAAAAACAAAAACAAAAACAAAGCAAAACAAAACAAATAATAAAAGTCTTCTGCTAAAGTTTGAGAGCCTCTGCAATAGAGTACAGGCCCAGCCTGAAATATACACTTCTTAATCTTGCCTCAACCTCCCAAACCTCCCTTACCATTTTCCAGCCCTCAGTTTACACTCTAACAAGGCGAGTTTATTGTGTGTCTACTGAGCCTACATGGCTCTTGCCTCTTCCTGGCCTGACTAGTCTCCCTCTCGTGGAGCCACAGACACTTTAGTCATCCTTCAAGGGCCAGCTCAGGTCTCACTACCTGCGTGAAGCCCTTCTGTATTTCTCTGCCCTCACACTGCTACAGTTCCCTCTTCTCTACCATTCATTCATTTCTTCAATAAGTATTTATTTCATGCCTATTATTTGTGAAGCATTATGTGGAATACAAAAGAATTATGTGATGGTCCCTTCATAGGGGATGTACTTGTTTCTATGTGGGACTAACGAAAGAGAAGCAGATGTTGAGGGGAATGCCACGCGGGCTGATAGGATGTGAAGTTCAGAGGTGCACCGGGTAGGTGGCTCACGCCTGGAATCCCAGTACTCTGGGACGCCAAGGCGGGCGGATCACAAGGTTAGGAGTTCAAGACCAGCCTGACCAACATGGCGAAACCTCATCTCTACTAAAAATCCAAAAATTAGCCAGGCGTGGTGGCCGGTGCCTGTAATCCCAGCTACTCGGGAGGCTGAGGCAGGAGAATCGCTTGAAACCGGAAGGCAGAAGTTGCAGTGAGCCTAGATCACGCCACTGCACTCCAGCCTAGGCAACAAAAGTGAAATTCCATCTCAAAAAAAAAAACAAACAAAACAAAACAAAAAAAAAAACAAAAAAGCAAAGAGGTGCAGGAAGGGTGGAGAGCAGAGCTGGAATGTGTTGGGTTGAGAACCAGAATGTAGACCATTTGCTCCAGGAGGTGACTCCAAGAAGACAGGACAGGAACAAGCTCTTCTAGGTATTCTGCCTGCCTCAGCCTCCCAAAGTGCTGGGATTACAAAGCGTGAGCCACCACACCTAGCCTCATTCAATGTCATTCTAATGTCATTATAAAGTTGATAAGAAGAAAGAAAAATGGATTGCTGGTCAGGGCCACTGGCTGGGTGGAGTTTGCATGAGTTTGCAGGTTCTCCTGGTGTCTGCATGGGTTTTCTTTGCACGGTTCTGGGCGTTCCCAAAAGCCCAGAAACACCCTCTGGTTTTCCTCTCCATTTTAAAGATGTGCACATTAGGTGAACTGGCTGTCTACATGGTCCCAGGCTGAGTGAGTGCGTATCTGTGTGTGAGTGCCCTGTGGAGGGAGGGCATCCTGTCCAGAGATCATTCCAGCCTGGCCCCCCTGAGCCACAGGGACCGGCTCCAGTCACCCCCGGCCCTGAACTGGAATAAGGGAATAAATCATCATCTTACTTGTTTTTATTAACTTTTCTTAAATGTATGTGTAGTTCACATTTGTTTCAATGTTTAATATTAGAAGAGTTTTTTTCTTTATTTAGAAGTTTGGTGATGTTTTTGTGACCAAGAATATTCCGTAGGAACTTTAGTCTGTATTAGTTAAGCTGTGGTCAAGTTGATTTGGTTACATGGCATTTTGCTTAAAGTCACAGTTTCCAAGAACCTATTGATGATATTAACTGAGGACTTTCTGTAGAAGCCACCCATGGATGAGCTTTTCTTTTCTTTTTTAATAACATTTTTTTGAGACAGGGTCTTGCTCTATTGCCCAGGCTGGAGTGCAGTGGTGCGATCTTGGCTCACTGCAACCTCTGCCTCCTGGGCTCAAGTGATCCTCCCACCTCAGCCTCCTGAGTAGACGAGACCCCAGGCACCTGCCACCATGCCTGGCTAATTTTTGTATTTTTTTTTTGTAGAGACGGGGTCTTGCTATGTTGCCCAGGCTGGTCTCCAACTCCTGAGCTCAAGCAATCTGCCTGCCTCAGATTCCAAAAGTGCTGGGATTACAGGCCTGGGTCACCTGGCTCGGCCAAGATGAGCTTTTCTGCCATCCTGAAGTTTTATTTCCACTGCACTTGTGTGGGTCCATAGTTAACAAACCTTTTCCTACATGGAAAAGCAGCAAATGCTCTTTTGAGAAAAGGCAGTAACATCAGTGATTTTTAACTATACGTGAACCAGAGGCAGAGATGGCTTACAAATGACTCCAGTGCGTGCTCTACGTTTGTGTTTTCAACTATGCGACTTTTCCTGAGCAGGGAGATGAGAGCCAATCTTGCTGTTATGAGATAAAAGATGTCCTCTCAGATGGTTAATGCCATAGGTTTCACTAGCCAGCATTTGAATTGTGAATATTACATTGTAAAAAGAGAAGAATGAAAATAAAAACAAGGAAAGAAGAAGATGGAGGAAGATTATAGGTTCCGTCTGTACAGTTTCTGGTAAAAGAAAGCAGTGGAATCTAGCTCCGGACAGAGGTATGTGCAGGGGATAGCTGCAGGTAGTAATTGAAATTTATATAGACTTTGTCTAAACGGTGACCACCACCCACATTATCCCCCATCATTTCCCAAGCCAGACATGCCATTGTATGTGATATGATCACTCTCACCACAGGGGCTACTAGTTAGAGAGAGGTCTAAGATGGTTACAGAAATGCCTAGTGAAAACAAAGGACAAAAAGAACACTTTGATGCAGAGAAAGGAAAATTAGAATTGGCTTGCTGCAGGACCTCTGGATGCAACGTGTGGCAAAGTACAGGGTGTTTCCTGAGGCTTGCCTGGGAAGATTTCCCCTCATAGCTTCTCTAGGTCGGGATCTACTTAATACAGAATAGAGAATATTTCATGAGAATATATGTCAGTGACTATATTCCACCATGATAATGCAGATTTCTTTCTTTTCAGAGACAAAGGTGTGCCCTGTACAGCTACTAGTGTAATAAAAATTAATAAAAACGATCATTTACTGAGTTATTACTATGAACTGACATGTAATTTAAGGAAAGTATTAATCCCTAAAGAAATAGATATTGTCCAGACCAAAATGACAGATACTTATTATATTATCATCCCTATTTCATAGAAAGAAAAATCTGAGGCTCAGAGGGATCAAGTAACTTGCTCAAGGTCACACAGTTGGAATGTGAAGAAGCCCTGGTCTATCTGACTTCTAATCCCAGGGTTTTTTTGTTTTTTGTGGTTTTTTTTTTTTGAGATGGAGTCTCGCTCTGTCGCCTAGACTAGAGTGCAGTGGCACAATGTCGACTCATTGCAACCTCCTGGGTTCAAGGGATTCTCATGCCTCAGCCACCCATGTAGCTGGGATTACAGGTGTGCACGCCACCAGGTCCGGCTAATTCTTGTATTTTTAATAGAGACAGGGTTTCACCATGTTGGCCAGGCTGGTCTTGAACTCCTGACCTCAAGTGATCCACCTGCCTTGGCCTTCTGAAGTGGTGGGATTACAGGCGTGAGCCACTGCGCTCAGCCTAATCCCAGAATCTTGACACCTAATACTATGAACTAGGAGTAGACACTTCCAGGGGAATATCCTGGAGATTGTGTCTTTTGAATACACTTATGCAGGATATCATAATTTTAATATACTATACTTAAATATAAAAAAGCACTGAACCTTCGTTCACACTGGTCTACCAGTGTTCCTGGTTTCCCAGGTACCGAATCCTTCCTCTTCCTGAAAATGGGGCAACTCAGTTCCCTTCCCCTGCAGATTGTAGGAAGACCCTTTAACTCTGATCTTAGCCAGTGAATTTAAGGAATTCTGGCACAACAAACTGGGACTAATGTAGGGTGGAAGAGGGAAAGCGTCCCCTTCATCCTCTGAAGGTTTGCTGAAAATGAACCAACAAAAGGCAGATTAATAGGAGAAAAAGGCATATGAAATGTATTTAATGTGCATAAGCATGGAGGAATGGTAGGAGAATGATTACCCAACAGCCCAATGAGCTCCAGATGTTTGTATACCCTTCTTCATAGGGGAAAAGAAGATGAAGTTTATAGGAGTGAATGATTTTCAAGGGAAAAGAATGAGTCCAAAGAACAGTGGCCCTGAACAAAGTTCTTCTGAGCTCTGGGGGAGGTGGCATAAAGGTGAGGGGTAGAACCTCACTGTGAACCAAGGTTGTCCTATGCAGACAAAGCCTCCAAGGTAATCTCTTAGAGCCCCCTGCAGAAGAACAAATGAAAGTCTGTCTGGGCATGGTGACTACTCGTCTCTTCTCTTCTCTCTTTAATCTTTTCTGATATTTGATAACATTCCTAGGGAGAGGAGTCTTAAAATAATTGCATTTATTTTTCTTTTATGTTTTGTAGAGATGGGAGTCTCACTATGCTGCCCAGCCTCCCACCTTGGCCTCCCAAAGTGCTGGGATTATAGGTTTGAGCCACCATGCCAGGCCCAGTTGCGTTTTTTTTTTGTTGTTGTTGTTTTCGGAAAAAAGGTAAATGGCTTCTCTTAGGGTCATTTTCTTTTCAGATAAGGAAATTTCAGAGATTCCCTCCTGGTGATTTGGGAAAGAATCAAGATCAAAGAGATGAGGGATAAGAAAAGGTCCGAGAGAAAGCTTGGTTCTGAGGTTTATTTTTTGTGATCTTTGAGTTTTCCTTCAATCAAAGCGCTTGGCATGTCAAAGCATCATCTTTGGGGGTATTGTTTCTGCATCGTAACACTAAGTAGCAGTCACCTCAGTCCCCGTGTCTCTGTTCTGGCAACTGAAATCCAGTGGTGTTTTTGTTACTTGGTCTTGTTTTTCTTCTAGCTCTGGTACATGGATTCTGTGCATCTCATGTCCAAGTTTCCACCTTCATGACCTGCTTCGATTCTTGGTCTTTAGGGACTAGGACTCTCACTTGCCCTCTCCAGTCCCTTCCCAGAGCCTAGAATTCCACACTGAGCCCCTAATCTGTGGTCAGGCTTGGGATTCCTCTGCCTTCTAGCGCCTCTGATGGTGCCTGGTTCTAGATTCCTGGTCCCCACATTTGGCCTGTCCATTGGGTTTCTGCATTGTGAAATTACAATATACAGTTGGCCCTCCTTATCCATGGGTTCCTCATTGGTGGATTACACTGTAAACCAAAAGGAAAATTCTACCTATCTTGTCTGATAGTAGGTCATAAAATCTGCATTCCAGAAAGGTCCTGCCCTATACTTGAGAGGAAGAAGTGCTACACAGAGAGGCCAAGAATAATCTAAACAGGCAGGCCTTGCTAGGTTCCTTCTGTAAACCAAAAATAAAATTCTTAGCCTGCCAACCATCTGAATGGACCCCTCCTCTTAGCCAGGGTCATTCCAAAGCTAACTCGAAAAACTAGTTCAGGCCATGATAGAAAGGTGGGGTTGGACATGACTCATTTACACCCTCCTCCCTTTTAGAATTCAGGCACAACTGACCAGCATTAATAACAAAACGCAGACCCTAAGACTGACAAAACAGACACTTTGTAGCAACAAGATACCAAATTCCAGCCTGATGTTTAGTATAGCATCACATAACAGGTACCAGGCCCTGAAAGAAAGCAAAGTATTTTACCCCAAAATTTTATGACCTACTATCAGACAAGATAGGTAGAATTTTCCTTTTGGTTTACAGTTTAATCCACCAATGAGGAACCCATGGATAAGGAGGGCCAATTGTATATTGTAATTTCACAAAATGTATTTATTTGACATATTTTGAAATGGCCCTGCAAAGCTGTCTCTTGTGGGAAAACAAACATTCTGCAGAGAATCCCTTTCCCTTTCCAAGTCCTTTGCTGATCCGGGAGATATTTAACTAAGAGTCTGGCTCCTGTTAGGGTTGGATAAGAGACATTTACCATCTATTCTCTGAAGCCTGCTACCTGGAGGCTTCATCTACATAATGTCCCCTTATCTTGACTGCCAGCATTTCTTTCTGCTGACTTTAACTCTTGAGGCAGACCTTAACCTTTTCAACTAATTGCCAATCAGGAAATCTTTGAATCCACCCATGACCTGTGGATCATGTAATCCACAGTGCTGCCTTTAATCTCAGCACTTTGAGAGGCCAAGGCAGAGGGTCACTTGGGGCCAGGAACTTGAGACTGTCCTGGGCAACATAGTGAGAACTTATCTACAAAAAATAGAAAAATTGACTGAGCATGGTGGCGCACACCTGTGGTCCCAGCTACTTGAGAGGCTGAGGTGGGAGGATTGCTTGAGTTCATGAGGTTGAGGCTGCAGTGAACCATGATCGTGCCAGCCTGCTGGGTGACAGAGCAAGACCCTATCTCAAAAAAAAAAAAGAAAGAAAGGAAGGAAGGAAGGAAGAAAGGAAGGAAGGAAGGAAGGAAGGAAGGAAGGAAGGAAGGAAGGAAGGAAGGAAAGAAGGGTGGGCTTGATGTCTCATGCTTGTATTTCAGAACTTTGGGAAGGCCAAGGTGGGAGGATCCCTTGAGTCCAAGAAACTAACCTGGTGTGGTAAGACTCCATCTCTTAAAAAAAAAAAAAAGTAGTAAAAGTACTTTTAATAGATTATGGATGTGTGTATACAATTATACAAATATATTATCTCAGGCTTCACAACAGGGTAAAGTTTCTGTAAGTTGTCCTTACTGAGATTGGACATAACTTAAATTCCAGAACAGGAGTAATGTGAGGTTGGATACCCAGAAGCATAAGAGGCTGAGTGCTATGCCTCTGTAGTCCTAGTTTTGAGGGAGGATTGCGCAGGAGTTTGAGTCCAGCCTGGGCAACACAGAGAGACCATGTCTCAAAAAAAAAAAAAAAAAGAAAAAAAAGAGAGAGAGAGTTGTGTTGGGATCCTACAGCCTGTTATCATTCTATGGAGGGAAAAGATTATACCAGATTTCATGGGTTAATTCAATCAAAGCCATAGAAGTAGAAAATCAAAGACAGAGTGGGCTGGGCACTGTGGATCTCCATCAATTCCTCTTGCAGACAGGACCTCTTTTGAAAGTCCCAAACTGCATATATGGGCCCTCATTGTCTGACCTTTGGTGACATGCCCCTGACACAGATAATAACTCGACTAGCGTCAACATATGTGAGTTCTAACCAGCTGTGTGTCCATGGCCAACTTACTTTGCCTTTATTGAATATTTTCTCATCTTTATAAGGGCAATAAACATGTCTATCCCTTTAAGACTGTTCTATTGATCAAATAAGAACATATATGTGAGTAAAAAGTACTTTGCAGAGATATACGACTGAAAGGAAAGTGAATTCCAGTTCTTTTGAAATGAGTGCCAGTTTAGCAGAAAATAATAAAGTAACACTGGGTGTGTTTGGCATCATTTGGGGATTAACGAAAGTGAATTTTTGGGTCAGCTAACCTCTTGAAATGCCAGTGTAAGAAAATTATACTGTACACAACTGACCGTGCACTACATGAGAATGTCCCAAATGGTCCCAAGGCAGGCACTTCATCCTCCTCCTCCATTCCTTGGAGCCAATTACCAATTAAGTTATATTCAAATTCAGAATTTTGCATTATTGTGAGGTTTTATTGTGTATGTACTTCTGTGTTTATTCCTTGAATAGGTGAAAATAATTTAAAATGCTGGGGGTCTCGGTTATTATAAATACAGTTGGGGTCGGGGACGGTGGCTCAAGCCTGTGATCCCAGCACTTTGGGAGGCCAAGATGGGCGGATCACCTGAGGTCGGGAGTTCAAGACGAGCCTGACCAACACAGAGAAACCCTGTCTCTGCTAAAAATACAAAATTAGCTGGATATGGTGGCACATGTCTGTAATCTCAGCTACTTGGGAGGCTGAGGCAGAAGAATCGCTTGAACTTGGGAGGCAGAGGTTGCGGTGAGCCGAGATCACGCCATTGCACTCTAGACTGGGCAACAAGAACAAAATTCTATCCAAAAAAAAAAAAAAATACAGTTGGGATATGGAATAGGATGTTCTGTCTCTACTGTGCACGACCCAGACCATTAAGTTTTTTTTTTTTTTTTTTTTAAGACAGACTCTTGCTGCTCTGTCACCCAGGCTGAAGTTCAGTGGTGCCATCATAGCTCACTGCAGCCTCGAATTTCTGGGCTCAAGGGATCCTCCTATCTCAGCTTCCCTAGTGGCCGGGATAACAAATGCGCACCACCATGCCTGGCCTATTGTTGTTGTTGTTGTAGAGACAGGGTCTCGCTCTGTTGCCCAGGCTGGTCTTGAACTCCTAGCCTCAAGTGATCCTCCTGCCTTGTCCTCCCAAAGTGTGGGATTACGCGTGTGAGCCGTCGTGCCCAGCCCACTTTCCCTTTTTTGTCTGTGAATCTTCTTCCACCACAAGTGCTGGAGCCTTTCTGAACCTATTCAGATTCAGGGGCTGCTCAATTCTTGAATTATTCTTTGCTCAATTGAATTCTATTTAATTTAATTTAATTTGTCTAAGGTTTTTGTTTTCTTTTTTCTTTTTTTTAGACAGGGTCTTGCTCTGTCACACAGGCTGGAGTGCAGTGGCAAGATCACAACCCACTGCAGCCTTGACCTCCCAGCTCAAGTCATCCTCCTGCCTCAGCCTCTTAGGACCAAGGTGTGCATTACCATGCCTGGCTAATTTTTTTGATTTTTTGTAGAGATGGGATCCACTTCATTGCCCAGGCTGGTCTCAAACTCCTGGGCTCAAGCAATTCTTCTGCCTTGTCCTCCCAAAGTGCTAGGATTATAGGTGTGAGCCGCTGCACCTAGCCTAGGTTTTCTTTTTGCAGTTGTTACAGTGATGACCCCAATGAGTCATGTGTCTGTATCCATGCTCCCTTCCCATGTAACTTCCCTGCTCCTCCCATCAAGAGTAGAGGCTACTACGCCACCTCTTGTATCGAGGCTGCTTTGTGACTTGCTGTGACTAATGTAATATAGTGGAAATGACACTGTGTGACCTCTGAGGTTAGACCTTATAAGGTCTTGTACCTTTGCTTCTACTCTCTTGAGACACTGCTGCCTCACGAACAAGCCTCAGCTTGCCTCTTTGAGGATGAAAGGCCACATGGAAAGAGGCATAGCTGTCCTGGTCATTTCAGCTACCTCAGCTGAAGTCCTGGACATGGGAGTGAGGAGGCTGTGGCCCAGCCACCCTCCAGTTGTCCCATCCACTGACTGTAGCTACATGGAGAGAAAGTGCCCAGTGGATCTCAGCCCAATTGCAGAACTGTGAACAAATAAATGGTTTGTTGTTTGAAGTAACTAAGTGTTGGGATGATTTGTTATGGAGCAAAGGATAACTGGAACAGGAAGTTAGAAAGATACTTCTTTCCTGTCAGCCTTCATGGTGCTTGTGTTACAACCCAAAATGCTTCCTAGAGTTATCTTTGTTTTGATATGGACAGGAGACAGGGAAATACTGGGTAGAAGAGGGTGGTTCTCTGGCAAAAGGCCCCACCCTTAAGCCTGGATACTCGCCACCATAAATGAGAACAGGCCTTTCTGTTTTTGTGCCCAAAAAGTTGCCTTTTGGCCTGCCATGCCCCACTATCCTGTACCCATATAAACCCCAAACCCCTGGTTCCAGGAGAAGATGAGCAGACAAATAGAAGAGCAAAAGAGCGGCAGAGAGGGAGAGAAGAGAAGGAGCGTTCAGAGAAGTTCAGCTGGGGATGGTCAGAGAATTGGCTGCTAGATTGCCAAACTACAGAGGAAGATCATCTTCCCACTCTATCCCCTTTCCAGCTCCCCATCCATCTTGCTGAGAGCCACCTCCACCACCCAATAAAACCCCTGGATTCACTGTCCTTCAAGTCCATGTGTGACCTGATTCTTCTGGAATGCTGGACAAGAGTTCAGGATACAGAAAGCTGTCACACTGGTTCCCTACCCTTGCAAAAAGGCAGAGAGTCCACTGACCTGCCAAACACTTAAGCCGTCCGCAATGGCAAGGCTAAAAGAGCATACTGTAACACACGAGTGTCACTCACTTGGGCTCCAGGAGTTGCAGGCTCCCACCTCTGGATGCTGCTGTGGGGCTGGAGCCCAGTGCCCTAGCTCCTGCACCTGTCCATCTGCCTGCTCCCTCTCCCGTAAGGAGTTTGACCAGTGACAGCGACTGAACAGATGAGCCACATCCCTGTTGCACGTCCTGCGAGGGGGGTCAGGGAACTCTCCATTTCAGTTTCATACAGAACACATGATGAAGGTTTTGTTTTCCTTGTTCTTCTGTTATGCTTGGTGGTCCCTAGAGCCTGGGCTCTTTGCATTGGAGGGGAGGTTTGGCTGCCATCTGCTGCCATCCAGCCTTTCTGTTTTTCAGAGACTATGCTTGACTTCCCCACCAGAACATGCCCACAGTGACAATGGTGGCTCTTGTCCCTTGGAGCTGAGGGGTTCTTACTCTGAAGATGGCTGATAGATCTCAAATGGTTCTTAGGAACTAGAGGAACTGAGACATCAGCCAAATATACCTTCCCAGATACTGATGAATTCCTCAAATATTCTCAGTTTTGCTCTGTACACTGAAATTTCTTTCCTTCGATGTAAACTGAAGAAAAATGGACTGATGGTAAGGCTCAAGTGATTCTCTTCTGTGCAAGATATTTTATCTTCCTCTTCTTTTTTTTTTTTGCACTGTTCAGAGGCCTTTGTGGATTAAGTCAGGTTACTTGGCTATATTCTGATTAGCTAAGATTGTTAGATAAGGGATGACCTCCAGATAAATTGTTTGCTGTGTAAGAAGGCTCTATTTTAAAACCAGAATTTTTTGTGGTCTTGTCACTCGATGATGGAGATGAATGAGATTTCGTCCCTCGTGTAACTGGGTAGGAAATGGCTTTATTAGATAAACCTTGGCATACCCTTGTTTTAGAGTAGGAATAAAGGTATAAATCATCATGTAAAAATTATATGAATTTTAATCTTATTTACTATTATACTTGTAAATTTGCCACTAAAATATTAATCAGGGAAAGACATAAATGCAGCTAGTAGTAAAACAAAAAGGTAGTTTTGTTCTTTTATTATTGAGATGGTAATAATAGATTAGAAAGAACACTCTGAAAATACAGATAATAAAACATTTTAAAAAGAAAATAAAAATCACTCAATCACACCTCCAGAGATAGTCATTGTTAATATTTTAAAATACATCCTTCTAGTTTTTTTTTTTTTGTTTGTTTGTTTTTGTTTTTTTTGAGACAGGGTCTTGCTCTGTCGCCCAGGTTGGAGTGCAGTGGCGTGATCATGGCTCACTGCAGCCTCAACTTCCAGGGTTCAAGTGATCCTCTCACCTCAGCCTCCTGAGTAGCTGGGATTACAGATGTGCACCACCACACCCAGTTTTTTTTTTTTTTTAAGTGGAGACAGGATCTCATTTTGTTGCCCAGGCTGGTTTCAGACTCCTGGACTCAAGTGATCCTCCTGCCTCACCTCCCAAAGTGCTAGGATTACAAAGAGCCACCATGCCCAGCCTGTCCTTCTAGATTTTTAATGTACATATACTCACTTTGAGGAGTGTCTTCAAAAGATGGAATGCATGCTATTTCCCCCCTTCCAGCACATATTTTACTCCACTTATTAGGTTAAAAGTCACAAAGAAAGTAACTGTGTCTACTTCATTTTAGACAATTACATAAGTTTTGCAGTAGTATACTGTTCCTACCTTGGGGAAGAGGGTAAAATAGCTGTCTGGGTTCCATCATTCTGCAGTGGAACCTGCACACCAAGCAAACACTTGTTAATTCATTTAAGCCAGGAGGACATTAAAAAAAAAGAAACTGGCTGGGAGTGGTGGCTCACGCCTCTAATCCCAGCACTTTGGGAGGCTGAGGCTGGCGGATGGCTTGAGGCCAGGAGTTCGAGACCAGCCTGGCCAACATGGTGAAACCCCATCCCTACTAAAAATACAAAAATTAGCTGGTTGTGGTGGCGTGTGCCTGTAACCCCAGCTACTTGGGAGGCTGAGGCAGGAAAATCACTTGAACCCAGGAGGCGAAGGTTGCGGTGAGCCGAGATTGTGCCACTGGGGCGACAGAGTGAGACTCTGTCTTAAAAAAACAAAAAAAAACCCCCAAAACCCAGACCTACTGGTAGACATCAAGTCAACAAACCAGCTTGTCAGTTGGCTATGTTGTTCCTTTTCCAACTATAGACCACATGGGTATTGGTTAGTGTTCTGAAAGTGGTGAGTACTATGCATAAAGAATCACATTTTCTCAGCCTGAGGCATGTGTGCTTCAAGGCAGTCACAATGTATTGGAATCCAAAATGAAATGAAGAAAGTGAGTAAGCTGCTCTAATAAACAGACGGCTTTCATTCAGTGTAGCCATTAATCTTGTCCCGATCATTTACTGGAATGTGGTAGATTGCAATGTTTCCTTAATCTATTAATGAACTATCACCACAAAATATGTCACCAAAGTGAAATAATTGTTGATGTGTTCATGAAAACCATTGGATAGACCAGAACCCTCCCCTCCATGGAATTAGGCAAACGAAGAACTTATTTGAGAAGGAAGAAGGGATTGTTGTAACCCCTCTGGAGCAGTTTTTAGGACCACAGAACAAAAGCCCAAAGCTTGTAAATGACCTGAAGAATTATAGGAGTCTTTCTAATTAGGCACTTTATAATGAAAATCTGAGTTTTAGAAAAGCAATTTTAAAGGGATAATTCTTCGTTTGACAAATGATTCACAATAGAATTTTAAAGGATTAATCATCTAGTAAATTTATTTTTTATTATTTTTATTCTTTTATTTAAAACTTTTTTATTTCTAATTTTTGTGGGTACATAGGAAGTGCATAATTATCTAGTAAATTTAACATAGCCTTTAGATTTTAAAATTCTATCTGTCTGTAACATAATGTGCACATGTCTTAAGTATAAAGTAAAATGAACTGCTATGATACGCAAAAGTTTCAAATGGGCTCGGCGTGATGGTTCAGACTGGTGAATCCCAGCACTTTGGGGGCCAAGGTGAGAGGATCCCTTGAGCCCAGGAGTTCAAGACCATCCTGGGCAACATAGCAAGACCCCATCTCTACAGAAACAAAACAACACAAAGCAAACACACACACACACACACACACACACACACACACACACGGTTTAAATGGCGGAAACAGGTTGGATTGGCGGGCATCTGAAGTCCCTGAGTGTCATCTGTTGGGTCCAGAGTACTTTTTGTATGCTGATTAACAAAAGAGAGGCTGGGCTTCAGCTATATTTCCTCTTTAATTTCACATTTCATACATAGATGGGACCACAGAACAGGCTTAGTAAATCCCTGCTGATGAATTGGCAGATCACAATGATCAGAAGCACAAGTCCTGGAGTTTGACTGCCAAGCTCAAGCCCTGGCTTCTCACTCTATTATCTGCATATCCTTGGACAAGTTATTTCATTTCTCTGGATCTAGTTTCCTTCCTTCCTTCCTTCCTTCCTTCCTTCCTTCCTTCCTTCCTTCCTTCCTTCCTTCCTTCCCTCTTTTCCTTCCTTCCTTCCCTCCTTCCTTTCCTTCCTCCCTTCCTCCCTCCCTTCCTTCCTTCTTTCCTTCCTCACTTCCTTCCTTCCCTCCTTCCTTTCCTTCCTTCTTTCCTTTTCTTTCTTTCTCTCTCCTTCCTTCCTTCCTTCCTTCCTTCCTTCCTTCCTTCCTTCCTTCCTTCCTTCCTGAGACAAGGTCTCACTCTGTTGCCCAGGCCAGAGTGCAGTGGTGAGATCACGGCTCACTGTAGCTTCAACGTCCTGGACTCAAGTGGTCCTCCCACCTCAGTCCTCCAGTAGCTGAGACAACCACCATGCCTGGCTAATTTTACAGGCATGGGCCACTGTACCCGGCCTCTCTGGGTCTAGGTTTTCTTATCAGTAAAGTTGAAGCTAGGAGTATTGACTGTCTAGAGTAGCTGTGAGAATTAAATAAGATTATCCACATGCCATGATCAGTGAGCTGCCTTATGCATAATAAGCACTCAATGGTAGCAGTGATTACTGCTTTTTTTTTTTTTTGGAGACCAAGTCTCCGTCACCCAGGGTGGAGTGCAGTGGCACGATCTCAGCTCACTGTAACCTTCGCCTCCTGGGTTCAAGCAATTATCCTGCCTCAGCCTCTTGAGTAGCTGGGATTATAGGCACCTGCCACCATGCCTGGCTAATTTTTGTATTATTATTATTTTTTTGGTAGAGACCGGGTTTCACCACGTTGGCCAGGCTGGTCTCGAACTCCTGACCTCAAATGACCCACCTGCCTCGGCCTCCCAGTGCTGAGATTACAGGCGTGAACCACCATGCCCAGCCAGATTACTGCATTATTCTTAATAATAAAAACAAGGACCATCCAGGACCTTTTCCTCTTTACGTGTTATCACAGGTGATATTCAAATATTTATCATGGCCCAGGCACCAACTGATCAGAATGAACACACACAACCTGGGTAGCTGCATGGTACCCTCTGACAAGAAATGCCCCTTGAGTAATCTCACTACAACACAATACGATGGGAGGCTCTATAGCTCCATGGTTCTTGGACAGGGATGTGTGGATACCTTTTGTCTTATTTTAGGGAGGCATTAATGACTACTGGAAGTAGAATAGAAATTACTTGTTGTGGGACTATCACCGGCTGTGACATCTTGAATGAACTACACATCATCTCTGTGGCTCACTTGCCACAGTGCTTAATATTCACACTTCAGGCAAAGTTGTTATGGGGATCAACAAGGATCAGAAATGTAAAAGCCCTTTGAAAAAGAGTAAACCATTATACAAGCGCAGGAGATTTGCAAAACCTCCTTCCAGAAAACACATTCCAGGGGGAAATCGCTGCAATCTACATGCCTCTTCCATTTTCTTGTAACATTTCATACTAAACCTGTCTATGAGATTTAAAACATCACATTACATTTCTCCATTTTTACATTGGCAAAGTCAATCAGAATGAAAGGTTTTCAGAAAGTAGAATTAACTTCTTCCTATTAATGAGAAATGATAAACTGGGGATCATTTCCCTGATATTTTGCTTCTCTCTAAAATGTAGGTACTACTTTATAGAAATTTAGGTTAATTAAAATATTATAAATTATGCCTATAAACTAGAAACTGTTTATATTCTTCAGTAAGTTTTTTCTTCAGCCTGACCTAAACTTTTTTCACATGTGAATGGCGAATGTCTAAACCCACTCAGGTTATTAAACACAGTATTGAATTGTTTTATAGAGTTGGTAATTTTTAAACATTGCAGCAGCGTGGCAAACGGTTATAACTGGTGGTGCACATCTATTTTCAATTTGTGGCATTTGTGCCTTTTCAATAATGTTGGCCTTTTTCCTCTTCTGACTCAATTTCCTTTCTGTTTCTTATTCATTTTATAGATTGTTTCAATCTGTCTCACTTCTGAGCCAACATTTTTGAGATTAGGATCCCATTTGGGATCCTTTACTCACCCATATCTTGCACTCACATGCTTTTCCAAACACACGCACACACATGCACACACATGCACACAGAGCTAATTACACAAAGGCTCAGAGCAAACATTTAATCCCACGTAACCCACAAGTAGTGAAAGTGCTACTAGGAGATAATGAAACAGTTTTCATAAACTAATCACAAAATCTGCTTCTTTACAGTGACATCTCATTTAGATCTCCTCTATTTAGATTTACAGGGGTGCAAAAACTGTTTCTGCCAATACATGTAATTGTAGAATGAAATTAGTCTTTTACAGGCCCTAACTCTGCCCAGAGGGTGACATCCCACATATATAAAAACAACATAAAGCAATTGATGGAATGGCGGGGCACGATGGCTCAAATCTGTAATCCTAACACTTTGGAAGGCCGAGGCAGGAGGATCCGTTGAGCCCAGGAGTTCGAGACCAGCCTGGGCAACATGGTGAGACCTTCTCTCTACAACAAAATTTTAAAAATTAGCCAGATGTGGTGGCTTGCACTTGTGGTCCCACCTCCTCAGGAAGCTGAGGTGGGAGGATCACTTGAGCCTGGGAGGTCAAGGCTGCAGTGAGCTGTGATTGCACCACTGCACTCCAGCCTGGGCAACAGAGCAAGACTCTCTCAAATAAATAAATAAATAAATAAAAATAAAGCAATTGATAATGTTTAGGATACATTACCCTAAAATATGGCACTTTGGCATACTGAGTATTTTAAGCTGAAGGAACTTGAGAAAGCACCAGAAGCAGAAAGCTCTCCCTGACCTTTCCCTGCCGTTGTCAGTTGAAGCAGAGTGTAAGAGCCTCAGGTGAGAGGTGCCCCGCCTACACCGAGAGGAAAGGGACATCCTGATCTCTGAAGACACAGGGTCACAGGGAAGAATCGGAACAAACAGGCCTGGCTTAGTTTCCCGCAGTTTATTACCATTAGATCATTCTCTTTTTGCCTGCTTATATTTCTCCACAACTGTCCACTCTTCTTCAAACCTACTATAACAAACACTCAGGTTGACTCTTTTATTGGGTCTTCATTTGTTTGTTTGTTTATTTGTTTGTTTTGAGACAGAGTCTCCCTCTATTGCCCAGACTGGAGTGCAGTGGCTTCATCTGGGCTCACTGTAATCTCTGCCTTCTGGGTTCAAGTGATTCTCCTATCTCAGCCTCCTGAGTGGCTGGGGTTACAGGTGCGCACTACCACGCCCGGCCGGCCGGGTCTTCATTTCTGAAGGCTCCTTTGCCATGTAAAACTTACATTAAATCGGTCCAGTGCAGTGGCTCACGCCTGTAATCCCAGCACTTTGGGAGGCTGAGGCAGGTGGATCACGAGTTCAGGAGATTGAGACCATCCTGGCTGACACAGTGAAACCCTGTCTTTACTAAAAAAATACAAAAAATAGCCAGGCGTGGTGGCATACACCTGTAGTCCCAGCTACTCAGGAGTTTGAGGCAGGAGAATTGCTTGAACCTGGGAGGCGGAGGTTGCGATGAGGCGAGATCGCGCCACTGCACTCTAGCCTAGACGACAGAGCGAGACTCTGTCTCAAAAAAAATAAAACCAAAAAACCCCAAACTTATATTAAATCAATTTGTATGTATGCTTTTCTCTTGTTAATCTGTCTTTTGTTATGGGGGTCTTAGCCATGTGTGTGGAAAAGACAGTTTTCCTCCCCTACAAAATAAAATAAGAATACTTTAATTTTCACAACGAACCCCAATTTTGAGATTCCCTTTTTTCTCCTTCTCTTTTATTTTGAGACAGAGTCTCTCTCTGTTGCCCAGGCTAGAGTGCTGTGGCACGATCATGGTTCACTGCAGCCTCAAACTGCTGGCTTTAGGCAATCCTTCTGCCTTAGCCTCCTGGGTAGCTGGGACTATAGGCATGCACCACCACACCTGGCTAATTTTTACATTTTTTGTAGAGATAGGGTCTTGTCACTATGTTGTCCAGGCTGGTCTTGAATTGCTGGACTCAAGCAATCCTTCTGCCTTGGCTTCCCAAAGTGCTGGGATTACAGGAGTAAGCCACCATGCCTGGCCTCTTTTTCTCTTTAGCACCATTGCTTTTTTTTTTTTTTTTTTAAAAAGATGGAGTCTTGCTCTGTCACCAGACTGGAGTGCAGTGGTGTGATCTCGGCTCACTGCATCCTCTGCCTCCTGGGTTCAAGTGATTCTCCTGCCTCAGCCTCCCAAGTACTACGATTACAGGCGCTTGCCACCATGACCATCTAATTTTTGTATTTTTAGTGGAGATGGGGTTTCGCCATGTTGGCCATAGTAGTCTCGATTTCTTGACGTCATGATCCACCCGCTTCAGCCTCCCAAAGTGCTGGGATTACAGGCGTGAGCCACCGTGCCTGGCCTAGCACCATTGCTTTTCTGTGCCCAAGGTGCACACTTCATTTTTTGTTTGAGAGGTAGTCTTACTTTGTCACCCAGAGTGGAGTGCAGTGGTGCAATTTCAGTTCACTGTAACCTCCACTTTTTGGGTTGAAGCGATTCTCCTGCCTCAGCCTCCCAAGTAGCTGGGATTACAGGTACTTGCCACCACACCCAGTTCATTTTTATATTTTTAGTAGAGACAGGATTTCACCATGTTGGCCAGGGTGGTCTCAAACTCCTGACCTGAAGTGATCTACTTGCCTTGGCCTCCCAAAGTGCTGGGATTACAGTTGTGAGCCACTGCGCCCAGCCCCAAGGTGCACATTTGATCCCCCTCTTGAGTCATTAAACCCCACGTGTGCATTCACAGCCAGGCAGGTGCAGTGATTCACTTCATTTCTTCCTAGGTTCCAGGCCTCACACCATTTTTTGCTAGTGTCCGGGAGGTATCTACTCAACTGCACTTTCTCCTCTCCTCCTTTTTTCTTCTCCTCACCACTCAAGGCTCTTAGCTCAGATACTTCTTCTTCCTGTGCTTCCCATCTCCTTGCTGTTGGGGTTGAGGCCTTTCGGATTTGTGCAGAAGGAAATGATTCTGCGCTAGTGCAGCAGGGAGGAGACCCCGAGGGTTGTGGTTTCATCTGTGCTGCTCACTTCCGCCTCCTAATGATGGGGTGGGCTGAAGATTCACTGGTGCTTTCATTTGTTTATCCATTCATTCGTTTATTCATTTGAAGGTGTCCAGAATATGTTACAATAGCCTAAAGGTTATTTTGAGCTGAAGACATTTGGGAATCAACAGCTGCAAGAAGAGGCTTTTGGCCGGGTACGGTGGCTCATGCCTGTAATACCAGCACTTTGGGAAGCCGAGATGGGAGGATCAGTTGAGGTCAGGGGTTCAAGATCAGCCTGGGCAACATAGTGAGACCCCATCTCTACTAAAAATTTAAAAATTAGCTGGGTGTGGTGGCACAAATTTGTGGTCCCAGCTACTCAGGAGGCTGAGGATGGAGGCAGGAGGAACACTTGAGCCTGGGAGGATGAGGCTGCAATGAGCCATGATCACATCACTGCACTCCAGCCTAGGCTACAGAGCAAGACCCTGTCCTTCCCACCCACCCCAAAACCCCAAAAAAGAGGCCTTTTTTTTTTTTTCAAAACCAGGGAAGACTGACTCTTATCACTGAAGAGAGAAGTCAGCACACATTAGCACCTGGATGAGAAATTACCTAAACAGACAGATGCTGTCACCAAACTATTGCTTTATTTATTTATTTATTTATTTATTTATTTTTTGAGGGGGGGTCTCATTCTGTCACCCAGGCTGGAGTGCAGCGGCACGATCTCTGCTCACTGTGACCTCCGCCTCCCAGGTTCAAGTGATCCTCCTGTCTCAGCCTCCTGAGAAGCTGGGACTACAGGCATGTGCCACCACGTCCTGATAAAAATTTTTGTATTTTTAGTAGAGATGGGGTTTATCCATGTTGGCCAGGTTGGTCTCGAACTCCTGAGCTCAAGTGATCCACCCACCTCGACCTGGGATTGCAGGTGTGAGCCACTGTGCTCAGCCAGCTTTAGATGAATGTTTGTGTCTCCCTCCAAAATTCATATGTTGAAACCCTAACACCCAATATGAGGATATTTGGAGATGGAGCCTTTGGGAGGTGATTAGGTCGAGGGCAGAGACCTCAAAAATGGGATTATGCCCATCTAGAAGAAGCCCCAGAGAGATTCCTTGCCTCTTCCACCATGGGGGTACACAGTGAAAAGCTGACCCTCTGTGAGCCAGAAAGTGGGCCCTCGCCAGACACCAAATCTGCCTGCGTGTAGATTTTTGGGCTTGTCAACCTCCAGAACTGTAACAAGTAAATTTCAATTGTTTGCAATTTTGTTATAGCAGCCCAGATGGATTTAGACAGCTATCATATCTCCTATCTATTCTCCTAAGGCCCATTGGTTTTTCCTAAAAATCACTTGTTCACCCAGAAGTACCCCTCTGCCCCTCCCCATCCCCTATTAAGATGGTATATAAGCCCCAAATTCTAATCATCTCCTTGAATCACATTTCTTTGTGAGCTCCCATGTGTACGTATATGTGTAATAAAATCTGTTTTTCTTTTCCTCTGGCTAAACTTTTGTCTGTTTAATTTACAGGTGCCCTAATAAAGAACCTAAGAGAGCAGAGAAAGTTCTTCCTCCCTGACATATTCATTTATACACGTATTTGTCTTATCTGTCATTCCATGAATGCAGTTTTTTTTCCTGAGTTGAAAAGAATGACAAAAGTTTTCTTTAGCTGTTACAATTATTTACATATTTTTTTAAAAAGCAGAGAAAAAAACCTACATATAATCTGAATGCTTTTCTTTAAAAAAAAATTAGTTTATTTGTTTTGTTTTTAAAGTTCTGGGGTACATGTGCAGGACGTGCAGGTTTGTTACATAGGTAAATGTGTGCCATGGTGGTTTGCTGCACCTATCGGCCCATCACCTAGGTATTAAGCCCAGCATGAATTAGCTATTTATTCTGATGTTCTCCCTGGTCCCCGCCCTAGTGTGTGTTGTTTCCCTCCCTGTGTCCATGTGTTCTCATTATTTAGCTCCCATTTATAAGTGAGAACATGCAGTGTTTTTTTTTGTTGTTGTTCGTGTGTTAGTTTGCTAAGGATAATGGCTTCCAGCTTCATCCATGTTCCTGCAAAGGACATGATCCCATTCCTTTTTATGGCTGCATAGTATTCCATGGTGTATGCATACCACATTTTTTTATCCAGTCTATCATTGATGGGCATTTGGGTTGATTCCTTGTTTTTGCTATTGTGAATAGTGCTGCAATGAACATACACATGCATGTATCTTTAGAATAGAATGATTTATATTCCTGTGGGTATATAACCAGTAATGGGATTGCTGGGTCAAATGGTGTTTCCGGTTCTAAATCTCTGAGGAATCGCCACACTGTCTCGCACAATGGTTGAGCTAAATTACATTCCCACCAATAGTATAAAAGGGTTCCTATTTCTCCACAACCTCGCCAGTATCTGTTGTTTCTTGACTTTGTAATAATTGCCATTCTGACTGGCCTGAGATGGTATCTCATTGTGGTTTTGATTGGCATTTCTCTAATGATCAGTGATGTTGAGCTTTTTCTCAGTGAATACAGTTTTTAAGGGAAGGCTTTGCTCCAGGCGATGTGCAAAGTGTTGCAGGGAATGAGTGAGGGGAAGTTGTCCAGGACACTGTCCTTTCCTTTGAGGAGCAAACATATCTAAACAATCACATCATAAGGTGTGATCAGCGTGAGTGAGGGGTGAACATTGGAGAGGCAAGTCACTTTGTTTTTTTTTTTTTTTGAGACGGAGTCTCGCTCTGTCCCCTAGGCTGGAGTGCAGTGGCACGATCTCGGCTCACTGCAAAGTCTGTCTCCCGGGTTCACGCCATTCTCCTGCCTCAGCGTCCGGACTAGTTGGGACTACAGGTGCCCGCCACAGCGCCTGGTTAATTTTTTGTATGTTTAGTAGAGACGGGGTTTCACCGTGGTCTCAATCTCCTGACTTTGTGATCCGCCCGCCTCGGCCTCCCAAAGTGCTGGGATTACAGGCGTGAGCCACTGCACTCGGCCAAGGCAAGTCACTTTGTTAGGAGAGTAAGCGCTATCTTTTCCTTCATCCAAGAACACCTTGAAAGGCTGGTCCCTGGGAACCCCTAAGAAGTTCTAATTCTTTCTTAAATTTTTATTTTTTATTTTTATTCACTTATTTATTTTTGAGACAGAGTCTCCCTCTGTCACCCAGGCTGGAGTGCAGTGGCGCAATCTCTGCTCACTGCAAGCTCCACCTCCCGGCTTCAGGCCTTTCACCTGCCTCAGCCTCCTGAGTAGCTGGGACTGCAGGCGCCTGCAACCACGCCCGGCTAATTTTTTGTATTTTTAGTACAGACGGGGTTTCACTGTGTTAGCCAGGATGGTCTCGATCTTCTGACCTCGTGATCCGTCCGCCTCGACCTCCCAGAAGTGCTGGGCTTTCAGGCGTGAGCCATCGCACCCGGCCAATTTTTATTTTTTATATTTTGAGACAGGGTCTTACTCTGCTGGAGTGCAGTGGTATGATCACAGCTGACGGCAGCCTTGTCCTCCTGGGTTCAAGAGACCCACCTCACCTCAGCCTCCCGAGTAGTTGGAACTATAGGCCTGTGCCACCATACCTGGCTAATTTTTCTATTTTTTGTAGAGATGGGATCTCGCCATGTTGCCCAGGCTGGTCTTGAACTCCTGAGCTCGAGCAATCCGCCCACCTCTGCCTCCTAAAGTGCTGGGATTGTAGGCTTGAGTCACCGCGCCTGGCCAGAAGTTCTTATTCTGACAGAGGAGGGACAGAAGGAGCAAGGGGAGCCCCGAGGAAACAATGCCAGTGTTCGCTGGGTTGCTTTGAAGTGAGTCTAAATTCAGATCTTTCTGGCCAACTGAATTTCCAACTGTTTCAAGTTTTTGAAACAGGAGGGTTTTCAGATGTGCAAAAACGATTTGCTTACTCTTACCTTCTCCTCCTTAATGGGCATTTTTCCTTTAAATGCTATACAGATGACAGAAGTATTCCCACTCCGAGGGTAAATTGGAAAGTACATGTCATAGTTCGAGACGCGTTTGATGTTGAGTTTTGCTTTTGGATGCTCGGCTTCATGAGCTTATATATCTAGGCCCTTCTAAATCAGAAACGGATCCTTAACACAGGGTAGCGGCCTCGCCAGTGAGATTCAGGAAGGGAGGCACAGAGGTTCCATTTGGCTTCCTTTATTGTTCTACGGATGGCATGAAAGATTTCCTACAAAAGAGAAATCAGAAACCAGAATAAGTCATCCTGTTTGTTATCTCTGGTCAGGCAAATAGCATTTAAAAAATTCTTTTTCAACATTAGATTTGCATCACATGTGTTGGAGTATCTTATGAAGACCAAACAAATGGTTCGTGAGGAACTAGGTGAAAATAGTTTCTCATGAGATTTGCTTTGTTTATACTCCTAGGGTGGAGTGTTAGAAAACTGGAGCCAGATAAAGAAAACAAAGGCAGATTTTAGGGCTTATAGAAGTTCAGTTGGGTGTTGTTTTTTGTTTTCTGTATTTTTTTTTTGAGGTAGTCTGGTTCTGTTATCCAGGATGGAGGGCAGTGGTGCAATCTTGACTCACTGCATCTTCGACCTCCCAGTCTCAAGCGATCCTCCCACCTCAGCCTCTCAAGTCGCTGGGACTACAGGCACACACCACCGCACCCAGCTAATTTTTGTATTTTTATGTAGAGATGGGGTTTCACTATGTTGCCCAGGATGGTCTCAAGCAATTTGGCTACCTCGGCCTCCTAAAGTACTAGGGTTATCAACAAAACCAAACCCAAAAAAACCAAAAAAACCCAAAACCAAAACAAAAAAACTTGAGGAAAATACAGTAGTCCTTCCTTCTCTTCCGTTTCGCTTTCCAGGGTTTCAGTTACCCGAGGTCAACTGTGGTCTGAAAATACTAAACGGCAAATTCCAGAAATAAACAATTCGTAAGTTTTAAACTGCGTGCTGTTCTGAATAGCATGATGAAATCTTGCCTGGGTCCCTGCTCTGTCCCATCCTGTTCAAATCATCGCTTTGTCTAGCATACCCACATTGTGGATGCTAGCTGTCTGCTAGTCAATCACATATTCTGCTCCTGATATCCGACCATCAACATGGTCATGGCTGTGTGATCCAGGATCACCTGAAGCAGATCATCCTTTCTCTGACATATTATCAGAAGGTCAGTAGTTGCCTAGCATGACATCACAGTGCCTATGTCATTCACCTCACTGCATCTCACCAGGTAGGCAGTGTATCATCTCACATCATCACGAGAAGAATGGTGGGTATAGAACAGTAAGATATTTTGAGGGAGAGAACACATTTATGTAACTTTTATTATAGTATATTGTTAGAATTATTCTATTTTATTATTAGCTATTATTGTAGCTTTTTTCTTTTTTTCTTTTTTTCTTTTGAGATGGAGTCTTGCTCTGTGGCTCAGGCTGGAGACGGAGCACAGTGGTGTGATCTCTGGTCACTGCAACCTCTGCTTTCTGGGTTCAAGCAACTCTCTTGCCTCAGCCTCCCCAAGTAGCTAGGATTACAGGTGCCTGCCACTATGCCTGGCTTTTTTTTGTTTTGTTTTGTTTTTGTATTTTTAGTAGAGACAGGGTTTCACCATGTTGGCCAGGCTGGTCTTGAACTCCTGACTTCAAGTGATCCGTCTGCCTTGGCCTCCCAAAGTGCTGTGATTACAGGTGTGAGCCACCAGGCCTTGCCCTATTAGCTATTATTAATCTCTTACTGTGCCTAATTTATAAATTAAACATCATAGATTTATATGTATAGGGAAAAAAACATAGTATATATACATAGGGTTCAGTACAATCCATGGTTTCAGACTTCCATTGGGGGTCTTGGAATGTATCCTACAAAGATAAGCAGGGGGCTGTTGTACCATAATTAGAACTAAGTGAACCACACATTCTTTCCCTGAAGGAGATAAGGTCCCTCAATATCAGAGACAGTTTAGAAAGGATAACCCAGGACATCGAGTACCTTTCAGGTTTACCATTTATTCCTTTTCTTAACTTTTTTTTTTTTTTTTTTTTTTTTTGGTGAGTGGGAGAGGTTTGGTTTAGGCCTGAATAACTGATCTTTATCTATCTAGACATCAAATGCTTATTTTCTTGGTTGCAATTTCATCACCTAAAATGTCTCTGTATATATAAACATTGCTCTTCTTTAATAGAAAGCTGATGAACTTCGAAATTCATTTGAAATATGTATTCAATATAAACCACTCTTCATTTCTTGCAAAAGTAGAGTAATACAGCAGCCTCTTTTTTTTTTTTCAAAATTATTTTCTATTCTCTCATCTCATTTTTCATAGCACCCCTGTTCAGACTGAATGGGAATATTGATAAACATGAAACATGCTCAACTTCTCTAATAATCAAAGAAATACATATTAAAATGAGATGCCACTGTTTCTTCTATGACTGGGACTGAAATGAAAGGTATTCATCATATCCATTGTTAGTGAGAAAGCCGGACAGAGAAAGATCAGAGAGAGCGCCACCCCCATTCCCCACAGCTTTCCAGCTCTGGCCCTGCTCTGTGGCTGCCCCTCAAGTCTGAAAATCACCTCATATTCTTACAATAAATCCCTTCTCTTCTCTTGCTGCCATTTTTCTCTACTTATTTGCAAGTAAAGAGAATTAACTAATTAATGAATTTTTTTTTTTTGGCTTTCATTTCAACCTGTTTTCTCTCTCTCTCTCTCTTTTTTTTTTTTTTTTTTGGAGACAGGGTCTAGCTCTGTCACCCGGGCTGAAGTGCAATAGCGCGATCTCGGCTCACTGCAACCTCCACCTCCCAGGTTCAAATGACTCTCCTGTCTCAGCTTCCTGAGTAGCTGGGATTACAGGTGCCTGCCATCATGCCCGGCTAATTTCTGTATTTTTTGTAGAGATGGGGGGAGGGCTTCACTCTGTTGGCCAGGCTGGTCTCAAACTCCTGACCTCAAGCGATCTGCTCTGCTCAGCCTCCCAAAGTGCTGGGATTACAGGCGTGAGCCACCGTGCCCAGCCATGCTTTCTCTTTATAGTATTTGTTACTTCTACAAATTGATCACTTGGAGTTTCTTGCCTTGACTATATTAAGGATATCTAATGGCTTCCTAATTTTTCTCCCCTGGATCCTGCATTGGATCATTTTCAGTTGTAGGCCTTTTCTGTGAACTTGTGTGTATTTTTCCCTTTTCCTTTGTCTAAGTGTGATTGTGCAGGCCTCACCTTTTTTCCTCTTCCCTTTTCTGAGCTTCAAGCAAAAGGTAAATCTGTTCACACTTGATGATTGCTAACAGACTAAAGAATTCATTGCCCTTGGCTCTATTCATTATATACTTCTTACAGCCATAGCTGGGGGCAGATTGATGTGCTCAGCCCCCTACTCATGCCCTAAAACAGATTCATTTGAGGGCTCTTGCGGTACTCAGGTAGGAGGACTTCCTAACCGGGCCCCCTGACACACCCTTTGATTCTTTGAACCATCAGCTGTAACCCTCAGTGTGAACTCTAATCCCCAGGGAGGACCACAATCTCCAGGGTAGATTGCAATCTCCATGACAGACTGCAGCAGGATCCTTCTGTTCTCTAACTCAGGGGTCTCCAACCCCTTGGCTATGGATGGGTACTGGTCCATGGCCTCTTGGGTACCAGGCTGGATAGCAGAAGGTGAGCTGTGGGTGAGTGACCATTACCACCTGATATGGTTTGCCTGTGTCCCCACCCAAATCTCATCTTGAATTGTAGCTCCCGTAATTCCCACATATTGTGGGAGGGACCTGAATGGCGTGAACCTGGGAGGTGGAGCTTGTAGTGAGCCAAGATTGCGCCACTGCACTCCAACCTGGGCGACAGAGTGAGACTCTGTCTCAAAAAAAAAAAAAAAAAGAAAAAGAAAAAGTAACGTCTTTTCCTCACCCATCACAAGGTTCATGACTGAAACTCCCATAACAAAAGGCATTAACAAGAGAAAAGCATATAAACTTAATATAAGTTTTTTTTTTTTTTAAGGTGGAGTTTCACTCTTGTTACCCAGGCTGGAGTGCAACCTCTGCTTCCCAGGTTCAAGCGATTCTCCTGCCTCAGCCTCCCAACTAGCTGGCATTACAGGTGTCTGCCACCATGCCTGGCTAATTTTTTGTATTTTTAGTAGAGGTGGGGTTTCACCATGTTAGCCAGGCTGGTCTCAAACTCCTGACCTCAGGTGAGCCACCCGCCTCGGCCTCCCGAAGTGCTGGGATTACAGGTGTAAGTCACCACACCCAGGTAAACTTAATGTAAGTTTTATGTGACACAGGAGTCTTGAAATGAAGACCCAAATAAACAGGGAAAACTGGTTTTTCTTTTTGTTTTTAGAGATGAGGTCTTGCTATGTTGCCCAGGCTGGAGTGTAGTAGCTATTCACAGGCATGATCATGGCACACTGCAGCCTTGAACTCCTGGGCTCAAGTGATTCTCCTGCCTCAGCCTCTCAGTAGGTGGGACTACAGGTACACACCACCGCACCTGGCAAAACTGTATTTTTATGCTTAGGTTTGCTGAAGAGTGGATATAATATGGACAGAAGACAGGGAAATACTGGGTAGAAGAGGGCAGTTCCCGGCAAAGGCCCCACCCTCAAGCCTGGAGGCCCATGGCCCTAAATGGGGACAGCCATTCGTGTTTTTGCACCCACAACATTGCCTTTTGGTCCACCATGCCCTTTATCCTGAACCCACATAAACCCTAAACCCCAGGCTCCAGAAGCAGATGAGCAGATGAAGAGATGGGACAAGCAGATGAATGGCAAAATGATGCAGCAGAGGAAGAGGGAAGAAGAGGAATATCTGAATGCCGAGAGGAGTTTTGCTGGGGGTGGCCAGAGAGGAATTTGGCTGCTGGACAGCCACGCTCCAAGGGAAGATCATCTTCCCACTCTATCCCCTGCCTCTAGTTCCCCATCCATTCTGCTGAGAGCCACCTCCACCACTCAGTAAAACCCTGCATTACCCTTCAAGCCCGTGTGTGACCCGATTCTTCCAGGATGCTGGGCAAGAGTTTGAGATACAAAAAGCTGTCACATTGACCTTCTGCCCCTGTGAGAAGGCAGAGGGTCCATCAAACTGGTTAACATTTAATTCATCTGTGGATGACAGGGCAAAAAGGGCACGCTATAACACATGCCCACTTGGGCTCCTGCATCTGTCCGTCTGTGTACTCCCCCTACCCTGAGAGGTTTGACCAGCAGCAGGACTGAACAGGTGAGCCACGCCTCTGTCGCACATCCTACGAGGGGGATCAGGGAACTCTCCCATTTCAGATAGTTGTGTAGAAGTATAACTGAATCCAAGCTTGTAACACTTGCTGCACAGCAGCCAATAAGTCAAGAGACAAAGCACTGGGGCAAGGAAAACAACTTCATTCTGAGAGCCAGCAAACCGAGAAGATGACCAACTAGTGTTCAAAACAACCATCTTGGCAGGGCATGGTGGCTTACACCTGTAATCCCAGCACTTCGGGAGGCTGAGGCAGGCGGATCACTTGAGACCAGGAGTTTGAGCCAGCCTGGCCAACATGATGAAACGCTGTCTCTACTAAAAATACAAAAATTAGCTGGGTATTGTGGCAGATGCCTGTAATCCCAGCTACTTGGGAGGCTGAGACTGAAGAATTGTTTAAGCCCAGGAGGTGGAGTTTGCAGTGAGCTGAGATTGCACCAATGCACTCCAGCCTTAGTGACAGACCGAGACTCTGTCTCAGAGAAAAAAAAAAAAAAGAACCATTTTAAGTCAGTACAAATTTCAGGCTCTTTTTATGTTAAGGGCAGGGGCAAGAAAAGGGGGTTTGTGATCAAGAGAAGTATCTGATGACCACAGACATCTGGGCACCAGCAAGGGTCCGAGGAGGCTGGGAAACCTTTGTGCTGGGTCAGGTCACAATGTTTCCATGAGTTTTTAAAGTAACTTTTTTTTTTTTTTTTTTTTTTCTGAGATGGAGTTTCACTCTTATTGCCCAGGCTGGAGTGCAGTGGCGTGATCTCAGCTCACCTCAACCTCTGCCTCCCAGGTTCAAGGGAATCCCCTACCCGAGCCTCCTGAGTAGCTGGGATTATAGGCACGCACCACCGTGCCCGGCTAATTTTTCTGTATTTTTAGTAGAGATGGAGTTTCTCCCTGTTGGTCAGGCTGGTCTCAAACTCCCGACCTCAGGTGATCCACCCACCTCGGCCTCCCAAAGTGCTGGGATTACAGGCATGAGCCACAGTGCCCAGCCTAACATGTCTATCCTCCTTATCTCCTCTTGGGTTAGTTTTGGGAAAGGGACTGTAATCATTTTTTTCTAAAGCTAAACTATAAACTAAATTCCTCCGATACTTAGATGGTATACATGCAAAGTTAAGCAGAAGCTTTTGAACCTAAAGCCTATGACCATGGTGGAGGGGGTAGACAGAGATAAAATGGAGTCAGTCATGCTAAGACTCCATCCACTGTTACAGAAGTATGATTGCGGCTGGGTGCGGTGGTTCACGCCTGTAATCCCAGCACTTTGGGAGGCTGAGATGGGCAGATCACCTGAGGTCAGGAGTTTGAGACCAGCCTGGCCAATATGGTGAAAGCCCGTCTCTACTAAAAATACAGAAATTAGCCGGGCGTGGTGGTGGGTGCCTGTAATCTCAGCTACTCGGGAGGCTGAGGCAGAAGAATCGTTTGAACCTGGGAGGTGGAGGTTGCAGTGAGCCAAGATTGCGCCACTGCACTCCAGCCTGGGTGACAGAGCAAGACTCTGTCTCAAAAAAAAAAAAAAAAAAAAAAAAAAAAAGGAAGTATGATTGGACAAAGAAGGTATGATCTAACGGTAATAGACTGGGGGAAAATTAGTAAGGCTTGTTTGTTGAGATTCTTCTTTGTTTCTCTGTCTTCTTCATTTCATCTGAATATAGGAAGGACCCTTCTGGAATGACCTATTTTGGGAAGTTCAGAGAATTCTTTTACGACCTGCTTCAGGAGAGAAGGGCAGAAGGTCAGAGAGATCTTCTTGCTTCTGCTGTTTTCTCATATGCCCAAGTATCATATTTTGGGGGAGCATGTCCTGAACCCCATTACTTTCATAGTACTTAGTTGGGATAGACCCCTGCAACAAAAGGCAGGTTAACAAGGGAAAAACAAACAGAAGCTTATTAACATGTATATATACCTAATGTATACACAGATGACATCCAGAGAGATGAGTACAATCTCAAAGAGGTGGCTTTGAATTCAGGATTAAATACCATTATCTGCAGAAACAATGCAGGGGAAGGCTTATGGGGATGTGATCAGAAAAATTATGGTAAATAAGAGAAGAGTTTGTTATGCAGATTTAGGTGGATGCCTCCAGTTAATACAGAATGTCTGGGCTCCTGGCTAAACTTCATCCTCAAGCCTGGAACCTCAATTCAACCCTAAGTGAAAACAGCTGACCCTGATACAGAATGGCTGGGCTCTTGGCTAAATTCCACCCTTAAGCCGGGAAACTTGGCCCCATTTTTCACCCAAATGATTGCCTTTTTGGTTCACCTTTCCCCCTATCCTCTGCCCATAAAAACCAGAGCAGCTGGCAGAAAAAAAAAAAAAGAAGGCCGGGTGTGGTGGCTCACGCCTGTAATCCCAGCACTTTGGGAGGCCAAGACGGGTGGATCACGAGGTCAGGAGATTGAGACCATCCTGGCTAAAACAGTGAAACCCCCTCTCTACTAAAAATAAAAAAATTAGCTGGGCATTGTGGCGGGCGCCTGTAATCCCAGCTACTCAGGAGGTTGAGGCAGGAGAATGGCGTGAACCCGGGAGGCGGAGCTTGCAGTGCGCCGAGATCGCGCCACTGTACTCCAGCCTGGGCGACAGAGCGAGACTCTGTCTCAAAAAAAAAAAAATTAAAAAAAAGAAAAGAAAAGAAAAGACAACACAAGCAGCTGACCAGCAGGAATACAAACTGCTGAGCCTCGGGGATGCAAGCGGCTGAGTGGTGAGTAGAGAAGCAACTGAGTAACTATGGATAAATGTGGCTAACTTCAGACAGTGCAGGTTTGGAGGGGAGACCGGGCAGGGCAGCTGGGTTTCAGGCAAAGATCACCTTCTTCCCGCACTGTCTCCTTTCCAGCTCCCCTTCCACTGAGAGCCACTTTCACTACTCAATAAAGTCCTCCGCATTCATCATCTTTCAAACAGTTCGTGTGACCTGATTCTTCCTGGACACTGAACAAGAACTCAGATGTCAAAAAGGGCAAAAGGGCAGGTGCGGGAGGCTCTCACCCTCACCATTCACTGAGCTGTTAATACTTAGCTGTCCGTGGACTGCAGGCTTGGTGAAACCAGCCACTCTAGTTCCTGCCCACGAAGGGGGTCAAGGTCAAGGGAATAATACCATCTCACAGTGATAAGAGTCTCTTGTGATTAAGAGTTACCCTTTTCTTCCTGGTACAGGAAGATGTCCTTAAAAGTGGAGATTCCCTTTACAGATGTAAATTTCTCTTACAAAAGGGTAACCTGTACAGTTTTCAGAACATCTCTTGGGTTTGCAGTTTCTCAAACTCATCCTTATGCCAAAGAGGCATTTTTTTTGGTAGCATATTTTGGTCTTCTACAGTCATATTTTGGGGTGCATATTTTTGGTCCCCTACAACCTATAGAATTTTTCCTGTGGAGTTTAAGCCTCACAGGATGCAGGGCCTCACTGCTCCCCAGCCTTCTTTCCTTCCCTGAGTTTTCTGGCAGAGAGATGGGCTACACGTGGGGATCTTACTCTGGCTGTTTCACAGTTTATTATTCAGTATTTTGGTAGCCACACACCCTCCGTCTCTGAGACAGGAAGTAGACTCAGAGGGAGGTATAACATGTCTTATGACTTTTTTCAGTCTGGCTCTGGTTAGATTTTTCTTAACTCAGCTCCATTGGCAATAACAACGGGTGGAAATTTCTAACAGGTTTTGGCATGAGATTGTCTCTCAGTCTGACTTTTCAGTAGGAGAAAGGAAGCTGATGAGGAATCCAGTTCTCCTTTGAACAGTGACCTAGCAATGTCTTCCCCCCACACGAAATCTACCTTCCTCTCTATGGGTTTCAGTAGTCTGTACGATCTGGCCTAATCCCGAAATTCACACCCTCTACTGCCAGCAGGCTGGCCTCCTTTGCTGTTTCTTTTCATGCCACTTGCTTCCTGGCAGGTCCCCTTTCTCTGTTTAGCTATATTCTTCCATGTGTAAACCAAAAATAAAATACTAAGTCCTCCAACTGACTAAATGGACTCCCCTTTTGGCCAAGGGGATCCCAAAGAAATGTAAAAAACTAGTTCAGGCCATGATGGGAAGGGGAGTTGGACATGCCTCATTACACCTTCTCCCTTTTGGAGTTTAAACATAATTGTCCAGGATTAACATTAAAATAGAGATCATAAGACTGACAAAACAGACTCTTTGTAGCAATAAGGTAACAAATTCCAACCTGACTCTGGTATAGCATCATAAGACAGATAACAAGCCTTAGAGGAAATCAAAGTATTTTATTTCAAATGAGACAGGCTAGTTCCCTTGACCTTAACCCCCTTCAAGGGTGGGAACTGGAGTGACTCCTTTCATGCAGCCTGCTCCTGACCACTCCTTGTGAGAGGGAGCATGTGAGCAAGCAAATGTGGGAACTGGAGGGAATGAACGCTAGAACTGGCTGGTCACTCCTCTCTGGCAGGAGCAGGCTCTGTGTGACCCCTTGCAGCATCCAAGCCCCTGCCCTCTCGGCACCTGAGTTCTTGTCTGCTGTCCAGGAAAAATTAGGTCACTGGAATGGATCGAACGGTGGTGTATGGGGAGGGTTTTATTGGGCAATGGATGTGACTCTCAGTGGAATGAGGAGTTGGAAAGGGGCTGGTGTGGGGAGAAGGTGATCTTTTCCTGAAGCCATACTGTGTGAAGTTAGCTGTGTCTATCCGTAGTCTCCAACACTCAGCAGCTTGCATCCCCACTGGTCAGTCATGTGTGTTGCTCTGCCAGCTGAAGTCTTTTTATGGGCACAGGACAGGGGCATGGCAGGCCAAAAAAAGCAACATTTGTGAGGAAAAATTGGGTCAGCTGTTTTCACTTAGGGCCATGGTTTCAGGTTTAAGGGTGGATTTAGCCAGGAGCCCAGCCATTGGGTATCACAAGTATACTTCTTTTCTTCCTCCTCTTCTTCTTCTTCTTCTTCTTCTTCTTCTTCTTCTTCTTCTTCTTCTTCTTCTTCTTCTTCTTCTTCTTCTTCTTCTTCCTCTTCTTCCTCTTCCTCTTCCTCTTCCTCTTCTTCTTCCTCTTCTTCCTCTTCTTCTTCCTCTTCTTCTTCTTCCTCTTCTTCCTCTTCTTCTTCTTCTTCTTCCTCTTCCTCCTCCTCCTATTCCTCTTCTTCTTCTTCTTTTTTTTTTTGAGACAAAGTTTCACTCTGTTGCCCAGGTTGGGGTGCAGTGGCACAATATTGGCTCACTACAACTTCTGCCCCTTGGGTTCAAACGATTTTCCTACCTCAGCCTCCTGAGTAGCTGGGATTACAGATGCACACCACCATGCCCAGCTAATTTTTGTGTTTTTAGTGGAAATGGGGTTTCACCATGTTGGCTGGGCTGGTCTTGAATTTCTGACCTCAAGTGATCCACCCACCTCGGCCTCCCAAAGTGTTGGGATTACAGGAGTGAGCCGCCGTGCCTGGCTCAAAAGTATATTTCTTTGAAAAATTTTGGAATGGCTCTGCAAAACCATCTCTTGTGGGGTAAATTCACATTCTGTAGAGAATCTCCTTCCTTTATTAGGTCTTTTCCTGATTGAAGGGAGATTTAGCTGAGACTCTGACACCTTTTAAGATCCAAAAGGAGACATTTACCATCTATTCTCTCTGAAGCCTGCTACTTAGAGGTTTCAGGTACATAATAAGAACCTTGGCTTCCACAACCTTTCTTATCTTAACTTAAGCATTTCTTTACGACTTCAATTCCTTTTTTTTTTTTGAGATGGAGTCTTGCCTTGTCAGCCAGGCTGGAGTGCAATGGCACAGTCTTGGCTCACTGCAACCTCCTCCTCCTGGGTTCAAGCGATTCTCCTGCCTCAGTCTCCTGAGTAGCTGGGATTTCAGGTGCGTGCCACCATGCCTGGCTAATTTTTTGTATCTTTAGTAGTGATGGGGTTTCGCCATGTCGGCCAGGCTGGTCTCGAATTGCTGACCTCATGATCCGCTGGCCTCGGCCTCCCAAAGTACTGGGATTACAGGCATGAGCCACTGCACCTGGCCTTCTGACTTCAGCTCTTTAGGCAATACTTAACTCTTTCAACCAATGGCCAGTCAGAAAGTCTTTGAATCCTACTATGACCTGTAGGCATTTCCTCTTCAAATGACCTGCCTTCCTGGGCCAAACCAATATGTACTTTCCATGTATTGATGTACGTTTTTGCCTGTACCTTCTGTCTCCCTAAAATGTATAAAACCAAGCTATAATCCCACCACCTTGGGCACATGTTCTTAGAACCTCATGGTACTGTGACCCAGGTTATAGTCATTCATATCTGGCTCAGAATAAACTTCTTTAAATTACAGATTTTGACTTTTTAAAATCAACACATGTAATGCCAGATCTAGTTCCATCTCCTTCATGGAGCCTTTTTATAATCCCAGCCCACACTGAGGCCCTCGACTCTCATCCATTCATTCATTCACTGATGTGGGGGCCAAGGTCCGTGGCACTCCCTAAAGGTTCGCTGAAAAAAAAAAATCACTGACATGGGGGAGATTGAGTAATGGGAGAAAAGGCAGATAAATTTATTTAATGTGTATACACAGGAGCATTCAGAATGAAGACTTAACCCACCAGTGAGGTACAAAAGTTTATATACCATCTTATGGCTACAGAAAGAGTGGGGGCTTGGATCCTGGAGGTAAAAAGAAATATAGGCAGAAAGAAATTTAGGCAGATAGTGAGGGCAACAGATTGGTGCAGCAGGGTGTCCCTTACAACAAAAAGCAGTCCCCAAAATCATTTCTAACAAAGAGCAGCCTAAAAAATTGAGCAGGAAACATGAATAAGGGAGTTGGAAGCTTGCATGGGAGAATGCCAGCAGCTGTGCCAATAGAAAAGGGCTACCTGGGGGCCAGGTATGTCCAACACGGAGACTCCATCTTCCCTTTGTTTTGTCACCACGTGTTCAGTAAAGGAATGGGCAACATGGTGCAGCTCAGGCACAGGACCTGCCTGCATAATAAAATATTAGGGTGGGGCTACCAGAAATTCATGCCCTATGCAAATGGCACACCTAGTCTAACTAGTTTTTTGCACCCTATGTAAATCAGACATCACCTCCTCACCGGCTCATCTATAAACCCCCCTGCATTTCACTGCAGATCTGGCATTTTCTGGGAACCGCCCTCTGCAGCAGAGAGCTATTCTCTTTCTTTCGCTTATTATACTTTCGATCTCAACCTTACTCTTTGTGTGTCTGTGTCCTCGTTCTCCGTGGCCATGGGACAAGGAACTTGGGGTGTTACTCCAGACAACGAGGCCGTTTCACAGATAAAACAGATGATGGAAGAGGGTAGAAGTGGAATTCTGTTGAGGGGATTACTAGGGAGAATAAATGGATTTGGGAACAGAGATTAACTTGTAAATACTTCTCTTCAACAGTGATAGGGTGGTTCAGGTGTGGGTACATTCTCGGGCTTACAGGGAGGGGAAGAAAAAACAATTGTTCTTCTCGATGGGCCTGGATCTTAGGCAGATAAAGGAACTTTAACTCTGTGGAAGAGATGGTGGTGGTGGTGGCTGGGGAGGCCAGACAGACCTTGAGACTTCTTCTTTAGTATGTCAACGTGATGTATTTTGGGGTATTTGGTTTCTGAGTCCCAACACTGAACAAGTTGCTAGATGTTTATGCTTGTCAGTCACCATGTTTAGTGAGAACCTCAGAGTAAATAAGGCAGGCTGGTCCTTGCCTTCATGGGACTGAGACTGTTGAAGGAGTCCTAGACATGACACATACGAAAGTCACATCATAATAGATTCTTTAGTCCTCCTTGTAATCCTTGTTTATTAATTAGGGTAATCTTTTTTGCAACCCATAAAATCCAGTTCTGGGATATGAGCCAAAACACATATTTCCTGGGAAGGCCCCACGGCTCCTCACAGAACTGAAGGGAGAACCGGAACCCTGGCTTCCAGTTGGCAGCAAGAGAGACCCTCCAGGGATTTCAGCCGCAGAAGCATTTAGACTTTCTCTTCAGGGCACCACCTCTGCTTCAATAACTGCTACTTTCTGTATCCATGCCAAGTTTCAAGTCCCAGGAGAAAATTGGAATGTTTAAGCTTGAGTCAGGTGATTGCCTCTAGAAATGAGGCACCTGTCTGGATGCAGGCAGGGAGAGGTTGGTGTGGGAGCTGGGGCCACGGAGGGCCTTTCCCACAGTGGGGAGATTGTGGCGTGGAGCCGTTCTCCTGCAGATGCTGTGCGGCGCTGCCCAGATTTCTCCTTCAAAGATGGAGAACTTATATCCCCGGCTGCTGGGTGTGCTGTCAGCTGGGTGGGAGCCATCAGTGTTCAGTGGTGGCCTGGGAATGGCCTCTGCCCAAGGAGTCACCTTTTGTCCCATGTCACGCTCCTGTCTGGGCATTCAATGACTGGCAGGAATGTATGGAGCTGTCTACAGGCCCAGCGTGGGACACTTTGAAAGGGACATCCCAACTTCAGAGCCTCCCACAGCAGGCCGCTCAGCTCCATCTGGCCGGTCCTGAGTTCTTCCCTTTCCCGACAGGTGTTGGCCCTGAGAGCCCTCCCTGGTAAATTCCTGTGCCCTGATCTCCTCTCCAGAGTTGGCTTCCTGAGGAACCCAACCAGCAACACACCCCAGTGGCATCTGTAACACCTTGTGATGCTCACACAATTATACTCCTTTTTTTTTTTTTAGAGACAGTATCTTGCTCTGTCACCCAGGTTGGAGTGCACTGGTGCCATCATAACTCACTGCAGCCTCGAACTCCTGGGCTCAAGTGATCCATCTGTCTCAGCCTCCCAAAGTGCTGGGATTACAGGCAGGAGTCACCACTCCTGGTTTGTAATTCTACTCTTTATTATATATTATCTGGCATCATTTATTAATTATTTCACATATTCCTTATGCTTCCTGTTATGGTCTGAATGTTTGTGTCTCCCCAAAACTCGTGTATTGAAATCCTAACCCCAAAGGTGATAGTATTAGGATATTAGGAGGTGGGGCCTTTGGGAGGTGATTAGGTCATGAGAGTGGGGCCCTCATGAATGGTGTGAGTGCCCTTTTAAAAGAGAGCCCGGAGAGCTTGCTGGCCCCTTCCCCTATGTGAGGACACAGTGAGTAGGCTCTATCTAGGAACCAGAAAGAGGGCTCTCTCCAGACACTGAATCTGCCAACACCTCAGTCTGGGACTCCCCAACTCCAGAACCATGAGAAATGAATCCCTGGGCCAGGCTCACACCTGTACTCATAGCACTTTGGGAGGCGGAGGTAGGAGGATCACTTGAACCCAGGAGTTTGAGGCCCACCTGGGCAACATAGCAAGACCTTTCTCTACAGAAAAGTAAAAAATTAGCCAACTGGTGGTGCACATCTGTAGTCCCAGAGATCCAGCTGGCTGAGGTGGGAGGATTGCATGAGCCCAGGAGTTCAAGGCTTCAGTGAGCTGTGACTGAACCACTCTATTCCACTCTAGGCAACAGAGTGAAACCCCGTCTCAAAAAAAAAAAAAAAAAAAAAAAAAAGAAGAAGAAGAAATAGACCAGGCTCAATGACTCACACCTGCAATCCCAGCACTTTGGGAGGTCAAAGTGGGAGGATCACTTGAGCCTAGAAGTTTGAGATCAGCCTGGGTAATATGATTAAGACCCCCATCGCAACAAAAATTAAAAAGCTAGCTGGGTGTGGTATCACGTGACTGTGATCCCAGCCACTTGGGAGGATGAGGAGGGTCATTGTAGCCTGGGAGTTTGAGACTGCAGTGAGCCGTGATTATGCCACTGCACCCTAACCTGGGTGACAGAGTGAGACTCTTTCTAAATAAATAAATAGGCCAGGTGCAGTGGTTCATGCCTGTAATTCCAGCACTTTGGGAGGATCACTTGAGGTCAGGAGTTCAAGACCAGCCTGGTAAACATGGTAAAACCCTGTTTCCACTAAAAGTACAAAAATTAGCCAGGTATTGTGGTGGATGCCTGTAATCCCAGCTACTCGGGAGGCTGAGGCAGGAGAATCACTTGAACCCGGGAGGCAGAGGTTGCAGTGAGCCGAGATTGCGCCACTACACTCCAGCCTGGGTGACAGAGTGAGACTCTGTCTCAAAAATAAAAGTAAAAATAAAAATAAATGAATAAATAAATAAATACATGTCTGTTGTTTATAAATTATCCTGTCTACGGTATTTTGTTATGGTGGCCTGAATGGGCTAAGGCACTTTCCAAGCTAGAGTATAGACGTTCTACATATAGAAACCTCAGCTTCTCTGACCTGTAGCCCTCAACCCTGGTTGTAGCAGGAGGCACATAAGTGTCACTCAGAATTACGTGTTTACTGATGAACTGTCTCCACTTGAAGGGCAAAGCTATGCTGAGTCTAACACAACAGAATGTTGCCATTTTAGATGGATCAGAGATTTAATATAAGACCCTTTTTTTTTTAAAAAGCGGAGTCTCCCTCTGTTGCCAGGCTGGAGTGCAGTGGCGCGATCTCTGCTCACTGCAACCTCCAACTCCCTGATTCAAGTTATTCTCCTGCCTCAGCCTCCTGAGTAACTGGGATTACAGGCATGCACCACCACACCCAGCTAATTTTTGTATTTTTAGTAGAGACGAGGTTATACCATGTTGGCCAGGATGGTCTCGATCTCCTGACCTCATGATCCACCTGCCTCAGCCTCCCAAAGTGCTGGGATTATGGATGTGAGCCACCGTGCCCAGCGAAGACTTCTTTTGAAGGGGTTTCTAGTCAATAGATTGCTTTTTTTTTTTTTTTTTTTTTGACGCGGAGTCTCGCTCTGTCGCCCAGGCTGGCGTGCGGTGGCGCGACCTCGGCTCACTGCAAGCTCCGCCTCCCGGGTTTACGCCATTCTCTGGCCTCAGCCTCCCGAGTAGCTGGGATTACAGGCGCCCACTACACACCCGGCTAATTTTTTTGTATTTTTAGTAGAGACGGGGTTTCACCATGTTAGCCAGGATGGTCTCCATCTCTTGACCCTGTGATCCGCCCGCCTCGGCCTCCCAAAGTGCTGAGATTACAGGCGTGAGCACCGCGTCCGGCCTAAATAGATTTCTTTTTTCATTTGTTCTTTAGCTGGCTCATTGCTTTTAGAGACTAGAAACTACTGATTAGGGAGAGTAGACCTCTCTGCCATAACCTCTTTTTTCCCTCTGCAGTCCAGGTTTTCCTTGACTTCCATCTCTAGGGATGCAGCCACAGAACCTTACAAAACATGCTTAAGTGCACGGTTTTAAGAGACGTTTTCGGCCGGGCGCGGTGGCTCAAGCCTGTAATCCCAGCACTTTGGGAGGCCGAGACGGGCGGATCACGAGGTCAGGAGATCGAGACCATCCTGGCGAACACGGTGAAACCCCGTCTCTACTAAAAAAAATACAAAAAACTAGCCGGGCGAGGTGGCGGGCGCCTGTAGTCCCAGCTACACAGGAGGCTGAGGCAGGAGAATGGCGGGAACCCGGGAGGCGGAGCTTGCAGTGAGCTGAGATCCGGCCACTGCGCTCCAGCCCTGGCGACAGAGCGAGACTCCGTCTCAAAAAAAAAAAAAAAAAAAAAAGAGACGTTTTCATTCTTTATGAGTGCATGCGTGTGTGGGGTTGGGGGGCTTTCCGTGCCAGACTGTGACATCATATGTCTCCATGCCTATATTTGGGAGCCGGCTGGGTCCACAATAGCCATATGCTGAGAAGAATGGAAAGCTGATGATGGGCTCACAGGCTTTGATCTGTTAAATAAATATTTTTTCAAGAAGAGGAGCTTTAGGAATAAACCATTTCAGCCAGCACCTTTGTGATCATCCCAATTCTAAAATAGAGAGAGATTCCTTGTACCTAGAGAAAGTTCAGTTTTAAACATTGAATAAAAACATAGTTTTCTAGTTCTTGGCTCAGTCTCTTAATCACTTTTACCTCCACCGCATTCAGAGCTGATGCTTGCAAAGGGAAGTTGTTACCCTCTACCCATTGGTTTCTGTCTGATTCTGATCAGTAGTAATATTTCATAGAGCTGCCCATGACACCGGCACATTTTCCCCACCCCGGACACATGTGTTGTTTCCTTTCATTTTGGAAAAATTGTGCTGTGAGCACAGCAAGGAGAATAACTTCTATGTCGTTCCTCTTATAAAGAATGTGCTTTTATAACATGTTTTTTAATTGATAAAGAGGTAAGGGTAATAAATGAGCATTTGATCCAAGTTTCAGCAAAGGACTCTTTATTGGAGTACAGACTCTAAAAAGTTTTTTTAGGCAAGTACCCAGAGGCAATTTTTAGAGCCATGAGGCTGAATAAGAAGAAGATGATTCTGAATGAATTCCACCACTCCTTAGACATAAATTAAGTCTCCTTCCAAGTGGAGTGGCTAGTGGGCTGAGAGGACAGATTTTAAAACAGTTGAATCCAAACATAAGCTGGATTTGCATTTTTTAAAGCCTATAGTTTGCTTTTCACATTTTCTCTCTTCCCCAGGGACTCTGGCATTGTATGGTCTAAGCTGCTTTCTTACAAAGGTACCTTAGGTTCATTTTACGAGGTGTGGAATAGAGAACCAGCCTGGCGCTTTGACTGGCTGAACTTTCCATCCTGCTTTAAACAACCTGCTAAAAGTCAGTGTGATTTACAACAGTAGTTATAACTACCCTTTTACTTAGCCAGGAATATTCTCATGCTATCAAAAAATAGAGGCACATTTGGAACCACTGTCATTCCTATCTCTTGATTAATCATCTCGGTGATTCATTCATTAAACAAGTTTATGCAGCTAAGGGGCCTTCTTTGGTGAGGTAGGATGAAAGATAATCACTTGTCCTAGTTACATCCAGTACAATCTTTATTTTTTTATTTTTAGATTTTTTAAAATTTTATTTTTCCATAAGTTACTGGGTTTTTTTTTGAGACGAAGTTTCGCTCTTGTTGCCCAGGCTGGAGTGCAGTGGCATGATCTCAGCTCACGGCAACCTCCACCTCCCAGGTTGAAGCAATTCTCCTGCTTTGGCCTCCTGAGTAGCTGGGATTACAGACACCCACCACCATGCCTGACTAATTTTTTGCATTTTTGGTAGAGATGGGTTTTCGCCATGTTGGCCAGGCTGGTCTCAAACTCCTGGCCTCAAGCAATCCACCCGTCTCGACTGCCCAGGCCAGGGTGGGATTACAGGTGTGAGCCATCACACCTGGCCACATCCAACGCAATCTTAAAGAGAGGGAGGGTCTACTGAACAGATAGAAGGGGCGAAAATGCTTGATTAGTTTCTCTCTCTCTTTTTTTTTTTTTTTTGAGAAGTAATCTTGCTCTGTTGTCCAGGCTGGAGTGCAATGGTGTGATCTCGGCTCACTGTAAGCTCCAGGTTCAAGTGATTCTCCTGCCTCAGCCTCCCGAGTAGCTGGAATTACAGGTGCCCGCCACCATGCCAGGCTAATTTTTTTTTTTTTTTTTTGAGATGGAGTCTCGCTCTGTCGCCCAGGCTGGGGTGCAGTGGCCGGATCTCAGCTCACTGCAAGCTCCGCCTCCCGGGTTTACGCCATTCTCCTGCCTCAGCCTCCCGAGTAGCTGGGACTACAGGCGCCCGCCACCTCGCCCGGCTAGTTTTTTGTATTTTTTAGTAGAGGCTGGGTTTCACCGGGTTAGCCAGGATGGTCTCGATCTCCTGACCTTGTGATCCGCCCGTCTCGGCCTCCCAAAGTGCTGGGATTACAGGCTTGAGCCACCGCGCCCGGCCTGTATTTTTTAGTAGAGATGGGGTTTCACCATGTTGGTCAGGCTGGTCTCGAACTCCTGTCCTCAGGTGATCTGCCCGCTTCGGCCTCCCAAAGTGCTGGGATTACAGGCGTGAGCCGCCATGCCTGGCCTGCTTGATTATTTTCATGAATTATTTCCATGTGTCCCATGACCATGTGGCAGGTGCCAGTGTCTGTAACATTCACTGGAGTCCTTTTCATGCTGGTGTTTTACGTTGTGTGAATCCATGCAGTTGAAATGAAAATTGCACACATACAAATACACACCCTATACCCCTCTACTCTCCAAAAAGACTCCTCAAATGTTTCCAAAAATTTAGGATGCCAGGTATGTATTTGTAAAAGGCCACCCGAGATGATCATAAGTAGTGTTATTGAACCCAGTTGAGGTCTGCTTGCCTGGCACGATAAGACCAGATATCCACACCGAGGTTTGCAGTGGGAAGAAGGAAGGTGTTTATCTGCAGGTTACCAAGCAAGGACGATCAGGCAGCTTATGCTTAAGTCCTGACCGTGCAGATAAGGGTTTTTGAAGACAGGGGTGGCTGGGCACAGTTGTTCACGCCTGTAATCCCAGCACTTTGGGAGGCTGAGGCGGGTGGATCACTTGAGGCCAGGAGTTTGAGACCAGCCTGGGCAACATGGCAAAACCCCGTCTGTACTAAAAATACAAAAATTAGCCAGGTGTGGTGGTGCACGCCTGTAATCCCAGCTACTCAGGTGACTGAGGCAGGAGAATAGCTTGAACCTGGGAGGCAGAGGCTGCAGTGAGCTGAGATGGTGCCACTGCACTCCAGCCTGGGCAACAGAGGGAGATTCTGTCTCAAAAGAAAAAAAATA